>NC_135365.1:21577500-22177500 GCF_051622035.1 Arctopsyche grandis | reverse complement strand
TGAGAGATGCAATTGCAGGATGTATGTACATATGTACATAGTTACACGTATATTTGGGTCATCTTCATGCTGAATATTATCTACATACATATAATACGTACATAAACACTTTCAAAATAAACTTATAATTTTGCAACTTGAAGCATTAACATATGGATGTTGATTTTAATTAAAATAATCATTTTAATTGGAAAACTCCAAACAATTTAGCTTTCAATTATAAACGTCGATTATATTATCGTCGATTCGCTCTAAATATCTAAAGTTTCGAGGTATTGTAATGAATATTAAGATATCGCTCGAAACTATTCAGACTATTTTCGTTCACGAAGCGTAGACAAATTTCTAGCATCCAGTTTCTATATTGGTAAGTTTAACAATTGGAAATTTTCTCGAATTTTCCACATACGCGTATTATTTTCCTGCGGTCTTTCTCGTTCATTAGTGACAACGTGTAATTCGTCAAATGTTTATATTGTTTTCTGGCTTTACTGCCAAACTTAATTGCCAACTTCCGGTTCGACGCTTTTCTGTCGATTTTTTGTTTTGTTTTTGCTCATTTCATTCATTAAAATAGATCCAGACCCAAAGATAGCCCAAAATTATAATTTATTGAAAAAATAATTTTAAAGATGAATTATAATACGTTTTCACAAATATCTGGTCAATTTTAGAAGTATAATATATCAATAACGAAACTGTAGTGTAGCTTAACAATGAGTAAACAGGAAACACATTTTTTTAAATGTAACATGTTTACAGGTTCATATTTTGTATCATAAATCAAATTTAACCAGTTTGAAGATAAATGACTAAAAATACAAATGTTTTATTGTATTTTCACTAGAAAAATATTATCTGTCATTAATGTCAAATTCATAATGAAATATCTGTATTCAATTACAGTTTTTTCTCAACCTAGAGAAATCTGATACAACACCCAATCACATATTTAGTAGAATGGTAATTAGACAAAAATTTAATCAAGATCCACTTAATTTGCTTGGGTGTTTAGCCTTTATCCACATAACATCCAACTCATATAATAACTAAACGTATGAAAATGAAACATGAAGTACAGTGAATGTGTCAATAAATGAATGTGTCTCATATTGTGCCATTATTACTTTTTTTTGGTGTATGTCGTTACAAAACATGTTGAAGAGATGTAATGACGATATTTTCCTAGTACGTGAAACATACATACATGTTTGTGGGATGCAAGAATTCCATGACAGTATGACAAGAATAGTATTCATGACACTCAAAGAATAAACTAGAATGAACATTAAATACGCTTTATATTTTAGTAGGGATTGCAATACCGGTATACCGGTTTACAATCGGTTTACAAATAGTCCAAAATTTAAATTAGTAAATATGATTTGTTAAAAATAAAAAATAAAATTTATTTATTTTTACGAATTTACATGCTTTAACACTTTTATATAACATTATTCACCTGAGATTTATTTTTAATTATTTATGATTCAATCTATGTAGGTTAATCCATTTTTTTTGTCGGTTCATTTGTCGGTAAATTACAATTATGAGTAGACACCGGATAGTCACAGTGCTATCCATTGTTCCATTGTTGTAAATCCTTTGTAAAAAAGGTTCGGCAAACCTTTAACAATGCATTTACAACCTTTGAACAATACGCGGCACTTTCTGGGTCCGGTGTCTAATTATGAGTCTAGACATCGGATGGTCATAAGTAGTTACCGGACCCAGAAGGTGCCACGTATTGTTCAAAGGTTGTAAATGCATTGTTAAAGGTTTGCCGAACCTTTTTTACAAAGTATTTACAACAATGGAACAATGGATAGCACTGTGACTATCCGGTGTCTAGTCATATGTAGAGGCCGGATCCACACCGCGCCGTTTATTGTTCAATTGTTGTAAATGCTATTGTTCAATTGTTGTAAAAGGTTCGCCCAACCTTTTTTTTTGTACTCTAGCTTTGTAAATAGAGCCAAACCACCCCGATTCCTGGAAAAAAGCACGGTCTCTATCCGCAGTCTAGTCATAAGGGTAATTTTTTTTGAGGCGATCTGGCTATTGTTTTATTGGGGTCTACGTGACGAGACAGAATGTTAAATTACAGAAAACACAAATATCGGAAGGCAAAGATCGAAAATCGAAAGATCTTAAGTCGAAAGATCAAAAAAAATGGTGCATGGTAAACGGTACATACTCACGTACATACTTACTTAATTTGCGCGAGCAGGATACAACAGGAACAAGAGGAACATGCTTTTCCTCCCGTACTAATGTGCGCGCGCAGAATACGGGAGGAAAAGCATGTTCCTCTTGTTCCTGTTGTATCCTGCTCGCGCAAATTAAGTGAGTATGTACCGTTTACCATGCACCATTTTTTTTTGATCTTTCGACTTAAGATCTTTTGATTTTCGATCTTTGCCTTCCGATAATTGCGTTTTCTGTAATTTAACATTCTGTCTCGTCACGGAGACCGGTTTTATTGATATCTTGCATTCAACACTATTGGAACATTTACTGCTATTTACCATTGCCCTAATGACCATCCGCCCTAAAATACTCGATTTGGAACTCCTTGATTATTATACTACGTATACAGCTTAGAATTGAGTATTGTTTTCTGATTTAGAGTGCTATAAAATTGCGGTTTGGCACAATTATGCTAAACGTCAGGGTGTTTGAAGAAGACGAAGAAGGCGTTCCACATTCAGCTCGCGTGATATCATCCGAATATTATTAATTGCCAACGATATTCCAGCTACGTCAGTAGCCATTGCCAAAAGCATTTAGCGTTCATTCAACAAACATCCACGAAAAATAACACCTACGAGCAGACCTGACGAAAGGCAAGGTTTTTATTAGAATGTACATATGTATTTTCGGCATTGTTTACACATTCGACAAATAACGACGTTGCTACTGTAAAATAATTTTCTATGGCAAATCTTCCATTCTAAGTAAACTGCACTATTAACCGGTTGCTATACACATATGTATGTATGTATATTATCATCAATGATCATCAATTGCTGCGTACGGACCAAACCAACGACGATTTTGGTCCAACGATTTAACCATCAGGATAAAACCAGTAGCGTACAAAATATCGAAATAAAAATTAAATTTAAAAATTGAAATTAAATATCAAAATTAAAAATATTATTATTATATTAAAATTAAATTCAAATATCAAAATAAAATTATAATCAATATATTAAAATTAAAATAAAATATTGAAAGTTAAAACAGAACATGCCCAATTTAAATAAATTTTCGAGATTGACCTAAAATTAGATCATCAACAATCACATTCAGATAATCCTCAACTTTTGTTTGTCGAAGATGTTTTGACTTACGTAGATACGCACTAAGATCGAAAAAAAAATCAAAGAATTATTATTTTTACTTCCCCGTAATGCGCAGTTACTGAGCATATATCATGTGTTAGTATGGGTGACCGAGTGATGGTTTCAACCCGAGACGTTGTCGGTTTTATCAAAGGAAATTTTTTTGTCTTCAATTGTTTCTCTCGTCGAAATAAATCAAATAATTAAATCCATCTCAGAGGTAAAATTTATCGGATAATGTGTGATTATTAATTTTATTTCGACGAAAGAAAAAAAAACCCTTTGACAAATCACCGACATTTTTTTTGTTAAATATTTCATCGACGGCGAAACACATTGGTGTATCGTGACGACTTATAAGAAACAATAACAAGGTTTTTTTCGCTCGTAATTATAATATTTCTCTGGTTGTAATGCATAATATAAGCATTTTCTATCAAAATGTACGAGGCCTTAAATCTAAACTGGATGAATTAGGTTCTAACTCGGCTATTCAATGTGCTGACATCCTGGTACTAACGGAAACCTGGCTTGACGACTCTGTGCATGATTCTTTTTAATTTACATTAATGACATCTCAAAAATAATTAAGTATTCAGACTATCTTTTATTCGCCGATGACCTTAAGCTTTTTATGACAGTTAAGTCTCATAGTGACGCAGCCCTTCTCCAATTGGACTTAGATGCGCTGTCAAGTTGGTCTGTCGATAATAAATTATTTTTTAGCATTCAAAAATGCAGTGTTCTCGATGTGACAAGATCTTCAAATCGCTTGATTTATCCATATCGCCTTAGTGGTGTTGAATTAAAGTTTGTAGATGAATATTGTGATTTGGGGGTCTTGTTCTCGAATAATTTTCAATTTAAACGAAACATAGAAAATATTTGTTTGCGTGCAACAAAAATGCTGGGATTCTTACTAAGAGTTTTATTAAGAGTCTTATTAAGAGTCTTTAAGAGCAAACCTTTCCAGAGTACGTTGGTGCTTAAAATTCTTTATGAATCTTTAGTACGTAGTATTCTAGAATTTTCTTCTATTATATGGAATCCTACCCATAAACCTCATTCATTGAAGATTGAGAGAATCCAAAAACGGTTTCTCAGATATCTTTATTTGAAACAGTGTGGTTATTATCCTTGGCTATATCCTAGTGCATTCCTATTAGGGGCGTTAGGTTTCAACTCATTGGAGTCTCGTCGGAATATGTTACTGGGAAGACACTTTTTTAAGCTGTTGAATGGGATAATACACAATCCTCAGGTTCTAAAGGAATTTAGGTTTAATGCACCTTGTAAATTCAGGGACTTGAGAAATTGTGATTTGTTTGTTCCTCCTGTAGCTCGCACAAATATGTTGTCAACGGCTCCTATATCTAGAGCGATATATCTGCTTAACAGGATTTCTGGTGAGATTGACCTCTTCAATATAAAATATACTAATCTGGTTGAGTGGATGTTGAGGAATGCCAGTGGTTGATTTTGCCTATTATAAATATTAATGATTGTTATTACTTTATCTATGTTTTTTCTTTTTTTTATGATTTTATGATTTTAATGATGTTGTGTTAATATTGTTATTATTATAAGTTATTATTACTGTTATCATGTTATTATTACTGAATGACCGGCCACAGCGACGCGTTGGAGATCTCTGTAATGTCACTGTGGCTAATATGTTAAATAAATAAATAAAAAAAATATCGTCGTAATTCAAAACATTGTTGTAATTCAAAACATCAACGATGATCTAATTTTAGCTCAATCTCGCTCGTTAGCTTAATTTTGATATTTAATTTCAATTTTTTTATTTAATTTTTATTTCGATATTTTGTACGCTACTGGTTTTAAAAGTTGGCCCAAAATCGTCATTGGTTAAATATTTCCGAAGGGGGAAACACAGTAGTGTATCTTGACGACTTATAAGAAACAATAACAAGGCTTTTTTCGCTCGTAATTATAATATTTCTCTGGTTGTAATGCATATCTTCGTAATTCAAAACATTGTTGTGATTCAAAACATCAACGATGATCTAATTTTAGCTCAATATCGCTCGTTAGCTTAATTTTGATATTTAATTTCAATTTTTTTATTTAATTTTTATTTCAATATTTTGTACGCTACTGGTTTTAAAAGTTGGCCCAAAATCGTCGTTGGTTTGGTGCGTACGGACCATTATGCACAACTCTCCATCTCACCCCATACATTTTAATAATTTCATCCACCTATCTTCCTTTCACCCTTTTACATTATCTTGGACAGGGTCGGCCAGAGGCATGTGCAACATGTGCATCGCATTCACACAGAAATCAACAAATTTATCTGCATCATATCTAAATACGGGTAGATTTTTCCCTCGTAGCTTCATCGTCGGCATTTTTGAAATCATTCTATTTCGTGACTCGTTGTAAATTTTAGTGATTTGTGGATATAGCCAACTTTTAACTTTATGACACAGTGCAAAAAATCGAGAGAAAAATAATGAATTCTGAATAGGGCGCATAGGGTTACGGCTAAAATTGGGACTGATCGACTAGCTGATAAATAAAGACATCGCTCAACGGGTATAGTTTTTTCCAGGAAGGATAGATTATACATACATATGTATATAGGCTACTTACTGTAAATCCTTTGCACTAACATTAAAGATATTTTTTAAACTCCATTATACATCAAATGCACATGTTTTGCCCACATTTTATATTTATAAACGCTGGTAAAGTAGTGTGCTATTGGTATATAACATTTTATATTCTTAGTGTGGTACATAACATTTTATATTCTGTTTACTTTTTTCCTTATTTGTATTTCATTAATATAATATTTTAATTACTTAAGTTACTTTATTTACATATTTTATGTTGAAATTGTTATGTAAATTCTTCCTATATCTTCTTCCATTTTACAAACATATTACAATTTATTTGTTTGAATTTTTAAATGTTTATTTCTAAATTTTCGCAACTTTTTAACTCATCTTGCTCTGATCTTGGGTACCATCTACCATTCCAGCACTTCTTTTATCCATTCTTATAGTTACGTGACCCACTCATTGCCATTTAAATATCTTCCCTCTCTCCAATGTCTCCACTATCCTGGTCATTCTTCTCACCTAGGTATTCCGTTTCCTATTTCTCTTCGTTATGTCGAGCATACAGCGTTCCATACTCCTTTGAGTTTATTGAACTTTTTGTAACATATGTATGTATGTAAATGCAACCTTTTATATATAAAATTTTAAATATGGAAGGAGGATTGCAATTATTATTATATTATAAAATTGAAAATTTTAAATTTACTCGAAATTTTCCATAACCTTTTCAAATCTGGAAATTACATAACTATAAAATAAAAATTATAATAAATTAAGAAAAGTAGAGTAGGTAATAAATTACCGTAATAATTAACAATACAAATGTTAATGCACAATTATTACTCTGATGTTTTGATTCATTAAATCAACGTCCACTGATTTTAAATACATATATAATAATTTGAACGATTTTCAGGTTTAGTTCAGAGGAAATTGCTTTGGAAAATTCTCAGGAATTATTTTGATAAAGTATAGATTCTTTATATTAAATAACAGAATAACAACATTTAATTTCATCGACATGAATTTATAATATAATTTATCGATCAATACTTCGAACTAATGAACATAGACGTTAAATGAATCGATTGCAACGTGCAATTAATTTTGTTTTGCCAATATTATTATTATATAAATAATAAATCATCGTAATTCGTGTTGGCACACTATTACGATGGCAAACTTCTTAATGGTGGATTATGTTGTCGCCACATTGACAATTGTGCAGCTTTTCACAGTACCGAATCGTAAAAGATGAGCTATTTGCGGAGTCTGCGGACGTCCAAGGTTCTTCTCTCCAAGATGACCTTACTCCCGTTCAGCGATGACACAAATTTAAATTCAGTGCATTTTGTGCATCTTTCCAACATATATTTGCGATTCATTTTTTATTCCTATTTTCGAGGTATTTTTGATGCAAACGATTGCAAGTGAGCAAATATTATATATAATCCGCATACGCAAATCGTACCTCTGAACAGATTTCACAAATTTAGACCAGGTGAAACGCTGAAACTGAATCTTTTTATAGCTGAATGTATTGCATTAATAATAGTCTGTCTTTAAATACAATGTATCAATATATATTAACTTATTAATGCTAAATCATTGCTATTTTTGTAAAATATGTCTAATTAAAAAACTGGATTATTGTATTGAATTGTTGTAATTATAAGAGAAAATAGTTTATTCACGTGAATGTGGTGAGAGAATTTTCTATTTTTTTCATCGAAAAAATATCTTAATTGTTGCTAAAAATAGTAAAAAAAAAAACAATAATATAGAATTCCTTTGCAGCGTTCAATGTGTAAAAAAAATATGTATTTTTGACTTTTAAAACTCACTAGATAATTAATTATACTTATTTTAAGACAATAAAAAATTACAATCAATAGAAAAAAACACCTGACTATTGAGATTCCAATACTCACTTTTGGCACAGCAATTAATTATTAATTCTGGATTTTGAATTAAAGACTGCAAAAGCCAAAATTTTGTAAAAATTTCACATTTTTTAAACGATCATATCTGTTAAGCGAGAGTAAGCCAACAAAAATCATCCGATCCAGTAAGTAAAAAAAAAAGATTTTTTGTTGCTCATTGTTATGAAGAGTAGGGATTTTATGTTGAAATATTACAAACAATGCTTCACTTTATGAATTTCAATTAATTCATTGGTTTCCAATTTTATTGGAGAGAAATTATAGTCATCGATCTACATATTATTATACATAGTCTGTATTGGTTCGGGGATTATCCCGCACAGAGCGATCTCGCACACGTCACTAAAATTTCGATCATGGAACATCTAGCTCACGAAAATTCGTGCACTGGCACGCGCACTATCATACTTACGAGAGCTCGAGTGCCAGATATTCCGTAATCGCGATTTTCGTGGCAACGATTATTACGTGCGCGATCACAATTTGTGAAATAATCCGTTTATCCATATTATCCATATCCGACATTATCCATATCCATTTCCCATATTGCAACCTGTGGTTGCTATTTAGGAACTGGTTATGGAAAATAACGTAAATATCGTGTGTGTGGACGACGCCATTTTAAATTTACCGGTATTTACCGATGGCCAAAATTTTACAATTTACAGGTATAACAGTACACCGGTATCCCTAACACATATATTGTTACCCATATACATATTATTGTTAACACACAAGAACATCATAGCTCGCACAAAAGGATTCTTCATAGGTAGTTTTTATTTTATTTTAAGTCTGTGGCAAGACAAAATTTCTGTGCTTGATATGCTTTCACCACTTTAACTCGATTTTTAAACGTTGTAAATACCAAATATAATATGAATAATGTAAAACAATATTGTACTCTTTTAAACCGTACAAATTAAGGTATGTTCATACCTATCCAGCACGACCCGAATCCTGCAAGTATCCTGCAAGTACGGACAGTATTCTTTAGTACATTCTATATGGACGCGCATGAATGCGTAAATGCGCAGGCGCGAATGGAGTATGAATACGTCCATATAATGTACCAAAGAATACTATCCGCATTTGCAGGACACCTGCGGGATACGGGTCGTGCTGGATGGGTATGAACAGACCTTAACTCGATTTTTAAACGTTGTAAATACCAAATATAATATGAATAATGCAAAACAATATTGTACTCTTGTAAACTCTACAAATTATTCAATAGAGCAGTCTTTTCGAACCGGTACCAAAACCGTTTGAAATTCGAATTTATTTAAGAAAACACTGTAATTTGAATAAAAATATTTATTAAACGAACATTAATTATCGATGATAAACGAAAAGAGTGCCAAATACTCGTTTAATAGGGTATTCTAATGGAAATGTTGTCCACGTCGAGGTGAAGCCATAGACAATGCGCAGGGATGCTTGAGGCGAAGACCATAGACAAGAGGTCGGCAGTCGGCGGTGACGTGCTCGATCGGCTGTCAGTTGACTGTTGTGTCATTTGCAGAATGGGGGCGCAGGCACGGGGGGCGCAAGCGAGGGGGGCGCGCGCTCTGCTGGCGCTGGTGCTTCTGACTGTGGCGGCGGCTCCCGCCAGAGCCATCATGTGGTCTCTTCAGCCGAACGCCCTCAAATGCCTGAAGGAGGATCTCAACACGAACGTCCTCATCACGGGAGACTACGACGTCGAGGAAGCCCCCGACCAGAAAGTCGACTACGTGGTCAGTTTTTCATTTGTTCACTTTCAACGCTCTTTTGCATCCCCACGTCATACACCGCTCGAGCCTTAACCTATACGCGTCGACCGTTCTCCACGTCATCTCTCCCGCCTCTAAACATATCGTTCAAAAGTTTGGTCATAAGCTTTTCATTTTTTACCAAAACTTTTATCTTGCAAATATATATATACCAATTTTGAACGATACCAAATTGCAATTTTTTTTCCCCACAACACATTTTCAAATATGCAAATTATTTTTTTATGCTTTAATTTAATTAACAATTTGTTAAGAATATTTTCAAATATGCAAGTTTAATTCTGATTTCATAAAATATTAAACAATTATTAATTTTCAGGTGAGAGATTCAAAGGGTCACATTCTCTCCCAGAAGGACAATATATCAAAAGGGAAATTTTCTTTTGTCACCGAAACGTTCGATACATTTGAAATATGCTTTATCTCGAGAGTTTCACCTCGTAAGTACAAAAAACCAGTTTGAGTATTGTTAATCGTAAAACTATTACTTTTTCTTTTAATGGTAATTTATGTGAATGTTTTCAGAACGAAGAGGACAACCTCAAGACATATCTCTCATTATCAAGCGCGGTGTAGAAGCCAAAAATTACGAAGGGGTAATGATTTAATTTATATTGGTATTTGGTATATTCTATAAGTCGGAAATGTTACGTTCAAACTGCGTACGAAACATATTAACGTTTCGTTTTTTCCATGTGGTGATTGCTGATTTGCAATTCAGTGGCGGGTAATGAAATTTATTAGAATTGAGTGGTTTTTTTTTTGTATTTATTATTAGTATCCAAATAATAAATGCGCAATCATTTAACGATTCGCTCTCTAATCATTGTTTCAGCCTCTTAACACCCTTATAGAACTAAAAAAAAAAAATTGTGCATGATATATACATATAAATTGTTTTCTGACTAATATACACCAACATTTCACAGTATATATCATCTGTATTTTGACAAAATTTGATGTCTAGTGAATTTGTATTTGTCAGAATATTGAAGATAA
The DNA here is from genome assembly GCF_051622035.1 of Arctopsyche grandis. Classification (NCBI taxonomy): domain Eukaryota; kingdom Metazoa; phylum Arthropoda; class Insecta; order Trichoptera; family Hydropsychidae; genus Arctopsyche; species Arctopsyche grandis. Next base: position 22,166,845 of record NC_135365.1, on the reverse strand, counting down.
TTTTGTGTGACTTTGAAAAAATGTTAAATGATTGAGAAAGTCTTTTCTTAGATGAGAAATGCATGTGAAATTTTGCATATACATATTATACGGTTACCTGACAACTCGTTCACGGATTTACCGTAAACCGATGATGCGCTCCAGGAATTACGTATACGGCCATCTCTTTCTCACCCCGTCTGTTCACCATGATCTCGTTTACTCTGCCATTACGTATGCAGCCATCTCTTTCACAGACCGTCTGTTATCGGTGAAAAAATGGTCTGTGAAAGAGATGGCTGTATACGTAATGGCAGAGTAAACGAGATCATGGTGAACAGACGGGGTGGGAAAGAGATGGCCGTATACGTAATGCCTGGAGCGCATCATCGGTTTACGGAAAATCTGTGAACGAGTTGTCGTGTCACCATATTATACATATGTAATTTTCCTTCAAATCCTATTGCAAGTGTTTTTGTTTTCTTTCAAAACACGAGTATAATTTCAATAGATATTTGATTTCTCATTTAAAATTGCAGATAGGTGAAGCAGCAAAGTTGAAGCCTATGGAGATAGAGCTCAAAAAATTAGAAGATCTGTCAGAATCTATAGTACAAGATTTTCTGTTTATGCGTAAAGCAGAAGAAGATATGAGAGACACGAACGGTAAACAACGGAATAAAAAAAGCATATAAAATGTGAATTAAAATTTTATTGTTGAAATCACTTTATCGTTTCAGAGTCCACCAATAATAGAGTGCTCTTCTTCAGTATATTTTCAATGTGTTGTCTTCTCGGTTTGGCGACATGGCAAGTGCTATACTTGAGACGCTTTTTCAAAGCGAAGAAACTGATAGAGTAAAAGTTACAATGTTATTTTTTTATAATGCATGTCCTTTGCGTGCGGGAGTGTGTCAGAACATGGTGGCGAGGCTGCGACTGATCTTCACAAACTATCATAACTTTTCAGTATAAAAAAAGATTTTTTCTACACGAATTGCAATTTTTTTTATTTATTAATTGTCAATGTTTCATTTTTCATTATCAAATCTACGTTTTGTTAAGTGTGTTCTATTGATGAAGTGGTTTTTATATTGAAATAAAAGGTCTGAAAATCTGGAATTTCTTTTTATTTTCATTTAGTGTTTCATACTGCATACATATATGCATTTATTCATAATTCCATATATCAAAAAAAAAATTCAAATTAGAAAACAAAACATTGCTTGGAACCTCATGTCTTATAAACCAGAAATGCAAGAAATTCCTCAACCCTACCAATTACATAAAAATTTCATATACACCAAACTCCATTTACCGGAACGTGGTTTATCCGGGATTAATTTACACACAGATACAATTCTCAACTACACGAATATGACAGACGTAAAGTTGAACAGATTTTCTTCAAAATATTGTCAAGAATATGCATCATTTAAAAAAAAAAACAAAAAACAATTAGAAAACAATTGTTTGATTCATGAAAATATATTTTTTATACACATTAAACTTTTAGATATAATACATACATCATATAATTTATGCCAAGAATATAAAAAAAAAAACATTATGCAACATAAACAACCTTTAATTACTAGTTTTTCCAACACTAATATAATTTCCATTACAATTCATTGATCGTTTATAATCTTTAATGCAACTTTACAAATTAGCACCTCATAATTCATCCTACTCACATTCCACCAAGTAACCTTATACATATGTCTCAAACATATGGTACCGACCCGTTAAGACGCCTGTATATATAATAATAAATAATACTGTACAATCTAATCATTATTACAAAAGGGAAGCAAGTAGTAAACCACAGCAATTGGCCCAGTCTGACAGTTAATTGGCCACTTGGATTTTAAAGCTAAAATACTGCTACTTCTATCGTTTAGTAGTGAATAAGAGCACCATTGCAGACGCACAAGGCCCTCGCTAGTGTTACTTTCTATCTTTAAAATCCACGTAGCAAACTTAGTATGCCCATTCGTCTACTTGATTCGTATTTTTTTTTATGGAATACGCAGTTTGAATGATACTTTTAGTATAATTTTCATTATATTATATATATATATATATATATATATATATATATATATATATATATATATATATATATATGTATTGTGTTTTCAGAGTATTTATATCACGCACTCTGGCAATTGGAATAAACGCGAATACAACATTTACGCTCTAAAAACGTAGTAAAGATAACTATTATATATGTATATATTTAGATTGCAATAAATATTTTGTAAGAAAATATAAAAAAAATATGTGGATTATATATAAAAGAAAATTATAATAAAATACATGATTTATTTTAATGTATACGAATTATAAAGGAATGTGACATAATGAATAAGAAAACAAACAACCATCATACAGACATACAAATGAGCTACTAGAATACGACAAAAAAATAAATCGTATTTTGAAACTATTCTTGTGCACATTGAATATGAATGTCTTAAAATAATTAAAAATTAATTACAATCAATTTTAACACAATAGTTTTTAACAAAGTCTTATATCGACTGAAAAATATAACATTTTAATCATTAAATATATATATGTATATATATTTTTTTTGTAATTTAAGATCATATATTACTCTACTAAGTATCAGCAATATTTGGTAGACTATTTTATAGCGAATTCATAGCGACTTCCATTAACTAATAATGATTTAAAAAAAACATTATATCATAAATGCAAAACTTTGTATTGTACTCGTACATTAATAGATAAAAGTTATTGACAAATATTGTGATATTGAATTGCACATAAACAATACATTTCTCTCAGTTTATAAAAATCTTAAAACAGCATTGTAAAATTCAATTGGATAAATTTTTCAGTCTATTTTACATGTATATATACAAAGTTCCTGCGGCAATGTGTGACGAGATCAAACAGTGCGTACATAAAATCGTGCAAAACAGTAGATCACATCCCCGAATAGTCCAATTGCACAGTAACTCGTTTCACGCCGACCGCGGCGAATATTCTTTGAGTCTGACTAATAACGTACTTCGGATCCACGTTCTTGGAAACTTCTAATTTTACAGCACCTACGTACGAGTCGGTGCACAAAGTCCAGAAATGTGGCTCTTGAACGGAATAGACACCCGCGAGGCCCGTCACCTTTTGATAACAATGCGGCAACGTTCTGTCCAACGAAGTCGGCTGCCTCTGCATAAGAATCAATATGGACTCTTTCAGCAACGGCAGCACACTGAGCACGATTAAAACCGAGATGAACATCGAGCATATGGGATCAGCCCTCATCCAGCCGAACTGGTACATCAGAAGTGCGGATATTATGACTCCGAGAGAGCCTAACGTGTCGGCTAGCACGTGCAGGAACACGCCCTTCATTATATGTGAATTTCCAGCGAGACTGTCCAATTCTACGTGCACTTCGTGATCGTGCGAGTGATTTTCGTGCGAATGATCGTGCGAGTGGTTATGAGAGCCCCCGTGAGAGTGTCCGTGGCTGCCTCCGCCATGCGAATGCCCGTGACCATGTTGGAAAGCGTATATGCCCACCAAATTGACTAAGAATCCAAGCACGGAGACGACAAACAACCGTTCATGTTTCACCTGGAAATATCGAACAAAATTAATGGATTAATAATATGCGTATCTAATCAAAAAACTATTACAATTTCACACTTTATAAACAACTGATATGAACAAGCGACACACAAGCCTATAAAAATATACCTCGGGTGGTTCGATTGCTCTCTCCACAGCCTCCGACATAATGAAGAACGCGATGAAAACGAGGAACAATCCATTGACGAATCCGGCGAGGACTTCTGCCCTGACATACCCGTACGAGAATCTATCATTAGATCTTTTCTTGCTGATTAACGATGCCACTAAGCCAGCTATTAAGCCGGTGCAGTCAAAAAACATGTGAAACGAATCCGAAATTAAACCTGCAAAGCATATAAATATAATTCATAAATGTTCATACATTTAAATGCATACAATAAATGTATATCCACTTACCTAAGCTATTGGTCCATACACCGTAAAAAAGTTCTATAAATGCAAACGAGAAATTCAGCAATAGGAAGAGGAAGAGATTTTTGGCATTGGGATCAGCTAAGACGAGTCGTAGCCATCCGCTTACTTTATCTTTCAACCTATTCACTAGGCCTCTGTTATCTCTATGAGTAAGGGGCAACATTTTACCTGAAACCAAAATTCAACCAATATAGTACGCATATATACATATGTAATTCATTTGAAACATTGAAAACATTTTTTTTTTTTGTTTTTTTTCTTTATTCGAAAAGTATAATAAATAAAATATATTACTAATACTAATATACAGATAGAAACAGTGGATTATACGAATTTGTTATCTAATACTCAGGGATGTATTATATATGATTCATTCAGAAGCGATCAAATGTACATATGTACAGTTAATATCTGATCCATTATCATATGCTAACCAGCAGAATAGCTTATAATGCTTTGAACAGAGCGGTCACAGGTTCAAATTCCACTGGTTTCTGCTGGTCAGACTTTGAATTTGTGAGTCTAGAACGATCAGAGTTTGCCAATTGATCTGATTTTCATTTAAACGGTTCCAACAAATTGGCAGCCTTACCCATTTTCTAGCAAAATCTCGAGTTTTTAGCAATCTCGAATTGTATAAAATGCTGCTAATTTACAAATTTTACTATAAACGGCTCTGTGGATGTTAATTGATATGTATTTACTTAATTGTTTAAAAATAGATGTCTCTGTGGATATTTCTTGATATGTATTTATATACTTTGTATAATACTAATAATATTTGTATCAAATGTACAATGTTTCTAGCCGGTAAGGCGCATTGGGGTTACCCGTTAAGCCTTCCTGGTATAAATTAAAGACTAAATATGAAGAGGCGATATACTTTTTTCTTTCATTTTGATTATTCCGATTTTCTGTTATCTGGAACATCTTAATTCCTACTTAGTCCAGATAAGCGAGCTTCAACTGTGCCTTCATAAGTATTAATCATACAGATTATATTCTAGAAAGTATCTATGTATGTATTTATAACCAGCAGCGTGGACTATTGGTTAGCATATATGCTTTCGAACATATTGGTCAAAAGTTCGAGTCCCACTGGTTGCTAGTGGCCAGAGCTTGGTTTGCGACACCGGGTCGATCGTTTCCTATCAGAGTTTAGCAAATTAACTGATTTTCAGTGAAACAGTTCCAACAAATTGGTAACTTTTATCCATTTCCCGCAATTTTCGAGCTTTCATCTTCTCGAATTTCATTGATTCGTATAAAATTGCTGCAATTATTTTCAGCATCTCGAAATTTGACGATTTATACACAAAAAAAATGCTACAAAAAGTAAGCAAAACCAAAAATTTGTCAAAATTTATCCATAGATGTCTCTTTGATGCTTTTTAAAATTATTCTAAAAATTGTATAACGATGTTTGTAATCGGCCAGGAAGGCGCATTACCTGTTAGGCCTTTCTGGTATATATGTACATATATGTATGTAAAAAAAAATTTATATACATATAAAAAAAGACAAATATTTAATTTGAAAAATGTACTAAAATTTGAAGAAAAACAAATAAAATTGCTCCAGAATTGACACAATATGGTCAAACTTTTGATAACCATATACATATGTATTAAAATAATAGCGAATATTACGATTGAAATGAAGTAGCTCAAATTTCATAACAAAATATTAAATTTATTAGAATTATTTTTTTATCAACTATGCATTTTACTATTTCGGTCAAAAAAGAAAAACAACAAATTGAGTAATACATATATTGTATTTAAATACATGATTTGAGTCATTGATTTTCGTTACTGCAATATAATTTTTCAATGAGAAAAAATTACACAAAACGGAAACATCGATAATTTATAACAATACATAAATTTAAATATAAATATGTAGTTATATATAAAAACAAATTCAAAAATCAAATAAACAAATGAATTTTATTCAGTGCCACATATCGGTCGCATTACGACCATGTTATCTGTCATTTCATTAATTGATCGAAAATTTATTCAACAATAGCAACGACCTGAATACACTGCATGGTTTTGCATGAATTAGCAACCGTAACATTTCCATCGATTCGATCGGCACTAGAAGTGAATGTATCGGGAAGCGGTTGAAATCAGGGTTAGGACAGCACCCTATGGTTCGTAAGTCACTTGCCTACGTGGATCTTCACATAACCTCAACTTGCACCGGCCGGTCGATTGACGAACAAAACGTATATTAAAAGTGTTAAAGTCGACCAAACAATACGCGAGCAGATATGATAGCGAATTCAACTGACCTAGGAGACGAGTGAACGATTATTTCGAGTCTCGGGAGTATTATGGGGGTGTGACGAGGCGTCAAACGACACACAGCAGCCGCATCTTGGCTGACTCCAGACAAAGAGGCTGAGGGGTGGGGGTGGGGGTGTGGGTGTGGGTGTTGGTGACGAGGATGACAGCCACGATTGTCGATTGTCGATAGAACCGAACGCACGTCCCACTGCGCCACGACGCGCCACTCGTCTGTTCCTTTTCCGTTTTTTAATATCTAGCTCTGATTGCGTCTGCTGTCAAATTGAAAGTCGCCCCGTATTCGTTCGCTCCCATCTGTTTAAATTCATCTGGCCAATGTTAGCACACGTACGTCGGTTTTATGCGCTTTGCATGGGTAATTACAGATTTTATAATTAGGTTTCATTCGATTTGTCAATATGTCGGCGGACGATGGTCGATTTATTCACCGTTACGGGTTGCGTATGCGCGGTGTGGCCATTGTGAAAAAATCGATTGGTACACGTGGCTTAACCGCTTTTGTCGCTTTGTGTCGGCTTCAAGTTTATTTATTGCCATTAACAGTGTGATGCCTTTACACGTGCAGGATGGATTAGGGTTCGGTGATTATTGGTCACAAAGCGCTCGTCCAAAAGTCACTAAAATCTCTATAACGGAACATCTGGCGGCCAAAAAGTCCATCATACTAACGATAACTATCATAGTAACGAGAACTTGATTGCCAAATATTGCGTATTCACGATTTTCAAAAAAAAATTGTGACTAATAATCAGTGGTGTCACCCTAATGGTTTCCATGCGTTTCATCTAAAAATTCATATAATTTTTATCAAAAATTATACAAATCTTGAAAATTTAATGAATTTTCATGTAAAGGTGCCTTCGACGAAAAAAAAGTATACATACAAATACATATACATATGTATATTTTCAAAATAATAATTTGGAAGTCTTTTGTTCCAAAATTGGGGTGACACCACTGCTAATAATCCAATTACTATGGATGAGACCGGCAGCCGTGCTTGTACCGGATACTAAGCTCAGTGTTGTATGTGTGGGTATGCGGTTCGGTGATCATTGGTCACAAAGTGCTCCCCCAAAAATCACTAAAATCTCTATAACGGAACATCTGGCAGCCGAAAAGTCCATCATACTAACAATAACTATCATACTAACGAAAACTCGAGTGCCAAATATTCTGCATTCGCGGTTTTCATAGCAAAAATTGTCTTTGTGACATATTTGGGCAGTTTTCTGTACGGCAATTTTCCTATGCGACGAACTACTAGGATACCGCGCGAGCGATTTTCGTAGCGGCTGTTATCCTAGTAGCAATTCACATTTGGGATCTAATCCGTTTACCGGCACTTGAGTTCTCGTCAGTACAATTTTTGCGTAAATAGCTTTAGATTGGTGGAGATTTTAGGTGCTAGATGCTCCGTAATCGAGATTTTAGTGCCGTGCACATGATCGCTTTTTACAAGCCTCTTCTATATTTTTACGGAATAATCACCGAACCGGCTTAAATCTATGTAGCCTAAGTCAGTGAGAACACCTAATCTAAAAACAGTGAGAATTTCACCGCAAGCCACTGATCAAGATAGTAATAAAATACCTTTATTTATATGAATGCAGAGCTAAAAAATATTATTACGGACACCATTTAAGAATTGTGGGTGCTACTTTAGTGCGATCTACCTTTGAATCGCAGTCGACTATTTTTTTTTATTTATATTGTAGCAACGACTTGTTTATTATAATTTTTGTTTTTTCCTGCCTCCCCATAATGTTGTCGAAACATTTCTATCAAAATATCGGTTCGGTGATTACTAGTCAAATGTGAATCGGTCACAGGACAACCGGTCACACATGATCACCCGTCACACGAAAACTGGTCACGAGAAAACTGGTAACACCCTAAAATCGATTAACCAGTTTTCTCGTGACCGATTCACGAGAAAACCAATTCACCTTTCGGTTGGAAAATCTTGTTAACCATTTTGATGCCAGTCCCAAGTCCGAAAAAATGAGGATGGTAGCCCGTTTTTTTTTTATTTTTTTTCTAGGGGCACTTGATTGTCCGAGGGTGCCATAAGGCAGAGCCAGGCAACCTTTTGATATTCGCGGAACACGTTGTTTACGACTCGTAGAGTTTGTCAGCTATTTACATACATATGTACTTTATTGGCAGTCGCTAGCTAGTCCCTACATACATATGTGACAAAACGTTAACTAACATCGGTTTTCTCCCTCATATGTGATCTCGTTCGCACGCGTTAGATCAAAGTGGCCCGTATGGTACAAAAAGGGCCGTGACCATCAGCTTGCGATGCTCTGCCATAGGGTGTAAGGCCGGCACTGGTCAAACCATCGAGGAATTATCGTTGAAAATTGGCTGTCCATCTTCTTCTAATATATAATTTCGAAAGAGACTTTAAATGTAAGGTATAATGTAAGATTTGTTGGGCAAATCGAAAATAAATCAAAGTTTTTATGACGATGATATCGATATCGAATATTGTTTTTTTTTTCAATTCAAATAAATTTAATTTAGGCAGCGCGGGAATAAGTGGTATGTTGACCGTGTCTCACGGCTTATAGAAACGCGTGGTTGTGTTTGTTTGGAAGAGGATCGTGATTGCTCGATTAATACAGTTGTATTTGTATATACAGTGAAGTATATATGTAATGTAGTTGTCTCGAGAGTGAACCATGGTTGAGCTCCGAAAGCTCACTGGCGTTAGTTGCTGATCCTCTAGTGCATCTGTTTTAGTTGTACGCGTGGTCGTGTGCAGTTGTTCTTGTCGAGGGGTCGTGGTGAGTTCTGAGTATGTTCCGCATGAATAGAAGTGCATTACAGAGGGGTGTGAGTATTTATGTGACGGGGGAGTATGCGAGTTTATTGACATCGATAAGGGATAGTACGCGATGTTTCTACATTAATAAAAAAAACAAATGAATATTTACTATTAGATTCGCCATGTTTAAGCTGTTTATATTACAAATATGAAGCGAAGTTTTTTTTTTCATTATTTTTCGGTCCCCCTAATATTTATTTATTATATTAAAGAAAAGACGGATTCATTAAACCTGAGTGTGCGCGGACAAATGATTGAACAGGTCGAACACTACAAATATCTAGGAGCAATGATCAATACGGACGTCAGTTCCGAAATGGAGACAAGCAGAAGACGCTTAAGAACACTGCGCTCCTATGTTAAGTCGGTGTTGCTGTGGTTCGGTGATTACTAGTCAAATGTGAACCGGTCACAGGACAACCGGTCGCTCTAGATCGGTCACACGAGATCACCCGTCACACTAAAATTGGTCACACCCAAAAATTAAAAATTGGTCGAATTTTTGGGTGTGATCAGTTTTTTCGTGACCAATTTTCAGATGTGACCAGTTTTCTGATGCGACTGGTTCACATATGACTAGTAGACCATTTACCGTTGCTGTACGGATGCAAAACGTGGTCGCTGTTAGTGGCATGCCTGAACAGGATAGTCGTTTGAAATGTGGTGTTGAAAAAGGAGCACGTAAGGAACGAAACGGCCCTCCAGCTTTTTCATAGAAAGAGAGAGCTTCTCGACACGGTGAAGCGTCGTGAGATGGAATACTTTGGCCACATCATTCGTGGTCTCAAATATCGCTTTCTACAAACAATCATAGAGGGAAAAATAGAAGGCAAACGGTGGTTCGGGAGAAAGAAGCTCTCTTTGCTCCGAAACATCAGGTCATGGATGGGACTCGGACTCGAAAAGTTATTTCGACTTGCCCACGATAGGGAGGAATTAGCACAAACTAGTTTATATATAAGCTAGATAAGAATCTATTACCCAAATATTTTAATAATCATATAGTTAGGAATAGAGATATACATAATTATAAGACGAGAAATAGAGATATACATAATTATAAGACGAGAAATAGGAATAAATTAATTATAGGTAGAGTTGAGAAAGCTAAAACTGCAGGAGGCGTTTTTCACAGAGGTGTTCAAATGTATAATGCCCTTCATGAAGGCATTAGCCAGCAGCATAGCTCGGACGTTAAGCTTCTGCTTACCGTCAAGAAGGTGCCGGGTTCTATCCCTGAATGAAAATGAATTTTTCAGAGTATGCTGTTGGTCAGACCTGGATTTGTGACTCCAGGTCGATCGTTTCCTATCAGAGTTTGCCAATTTTCTCTGATTTCATTGTTGAAACGGTTCCCGGAAAAAAAAATTGGCTAAAAAATCCTTCCTACCTACTATGTCACCACTATTTGAAATTTGATGGATGTACAATAAAAATTTATGTACAATTCATAGATGTCTCGTTAATTTGCGAGTTTATTCAGTGTCTCGCAATTCAACGACTTACAATAAAAAAATGCTGCATTTGTATTTGTTATTGGCCAGGAAGGTGCATTGGGATTTACCTGTAAGGCCTTCCTGGTATATATGTAAAATAAAAATAAAAATAAAATAAATAAAATAAAATAAATTAGAAGTTCTAATAACATTGCTGCTTTCTTGAAGGGTGTTTTGCTATTTGAATAAATAAATAAATAAACGATGTCTGCCCGTGGTAGTCGTCAACGTCCGAATACGGATTCGGCATTGGAAGAATAAGAATATTTATTTAAAATTAGAGATAGAGAAATAGTAAAAGATGGGGGCGAAACAACCAGCGGAGAGTATGAAGAAATATAATATAATGCAGTGGTGGAAGGCGAAAAGGTGGTTTCGAAAACAATGGCGTGGTTGTTTATGGTGCCGGTGTCGGTGCGGCGGAGCGAGCAGTTGGCAGACGTGCGCGAGCAGCAGTCGCGGTGGACCAGAGCGCGTATCGGCTACGGCTAGCTGAGGCCATTCAAGTCGCCGCACTCCACACTCCTCACTCCTCGCGGAAGCGCACCGGCAGCCGTGCGAGAACGTGGACGCGCGCGCAAACACGCACACACGCAGCGTAGACGCACAAGTGTAGAGCGGAGAGTTAGACGCGCACGCAGACGCTCCATGGTGTGGCGGCCGCAGAAGCCCCCGCCGCAACACAGCTAGTCTTAGCAACACCAGCAGCAGCAGCAGCAGTCGGCTGAGAGCTTCGTGGTTGTGAGGAGACGACAAGTCGTCAAAGTGGCGGGTTATATAGTAGAGTGCGTGCGGGGTGGCGGTGGCGGAGGGGAGGGGAGCGTGGGCATGAACATGAATATGAACATGAACATGAACATGAACATGAACATGAGCATGAACGTGGGCGACGAGAGCCACCCGAAGACGCTGTACGTGGGCAACCTGGACGGGTCGGTGGACGAGGAGCTGCTGTGCGCGCTGTTCTCGCAGATCGGCGAGATGAAGGGGTGCAAGATCATAAGGGAGCCGGGCAACGACCCGTACGCCTTCATCGAGTACGCGTCGCACACGTCGGCGGCCACGGCGCTGGCCGCCATGAACAAGCGCGTGTTCCTCAACAAGGAGATCAAGGTGAACTGGGCCACGTCGCCCGGCAACCAGCCGAAGACCGACACCACGAACCACCACCACATCTTCGTGGGCGATCTGTCGCCGGAGATCGAGACGCAGACGTTGCGCGAGGCGTTCGCCCCGTTCGGCGAGATCTCGAACTGCCGCATCGTGCGCGACCCGCAGACGCTCAAGTCCAAGGGGTACGCGTTCGTGTCGTTCGTGAAGAAGGCGGAGGCGGAGTCGGCGATAGCGGCGATGAACGGGCAGTGGCTGGGGTCGCGCTCCATCCGCACCAACTGGTCCACGAGGAAGCCGCCGGCGGCCAAGCCCGAGGCCGGCGCCGCCAAGCGCTCCAAGCAGCCCACCTTCGACGAGGTCTACAACCAGAGCTCGCCCACCAACTGCACCGTCTACTGCGGGGGCTTCGCCGCCAACTCCATCTCCGACGAGCTCATGCAGTCCACCTTCTCGCACTTCGGCACCATCCAGGAGATCCGCACCTTCAAGGAGAAGGGCTACGCGTTCGTCAAGTTCGCGACCAAAGAGGCGGCCACGCACGCCATCGAAACCATTAGGAATACCGAAATTAACGGACACACCGTCAAATGTTTCTGGGGGAAGGAGAACGGCGGGACCGATTCGCAAGTATGCACCACAACACATCACACAACTTTCCTTTCCAACTGTATATAGATCAGTAGCGGCTCGTCACAAGTCACAGGCAGAGATTTATCGGGCTGTAGTAGCTCGTTAACCATACTGGTGACCAAATGTAGATCAGTAGCGGCTCGTCACAGACAGGAACTGCAGAAATTAATCGGACTGTAGTAGCCTGGTGATCAAATGCAGACAAAAGTAGCATGCATTTGTACTATACTTGGGAGCTGTAGTAGCTCGTTGACCATACTGCTGATCAAATGTAGATCAGTAGCGGCTCGTCACAATTCAAAAACAGGAGCTGCGGGGATTAATCGAGCTGTAGTAGCTCGTTGACCATACTGGTGATCAAATGTAGATCAGTAACGGCTCGTCACAATTCATAGAAAGAGGCTGCAAAGATTTATCGGGCTGTAGTAGCTCGTCGACCATACTGGTGATCAAATGTAGATCAGTAGCAGCTCGTCACAATTCATAGACAGGATCTGCAGAGATTAATCGGGCTGTAGTAGCTCGTTAACCATACTGGTGATCAAATGTAGACAAAAGTATCATGCATTTGTACTATACTTGGGGGCTGCAGAGTTTAATCGGGCTGTAGTAGCTCGTTAACCATACTGGTGACCAAATGTAGATCAGTAGCGGCTCGTCACAAGTCACAGACAGGAACTGCAGAAATTAATCGGACTGTAATAGCCTGGTGATCAAATGCAGACAAAAGTAGCATGCATTTGTACTATACTTGAGGGCTGCAGAGATTAATCGGGCTGTAGTAGCTCATTGACCATACTGGTGATCAAATGTAGACAAAAGTAGCATGCATTTGTACTATACTTGGGGGGTTGCAGTAGCTCGTTGACCATGCTGGTGATCAAATGTAGATAAAAGTAGCATGCATTTGTACTATACTGGGGGCTGCAGCTTATATGGATGTATTTGCATTGTAATGAGAAGGCTGTAGCCCCGCAACCCATATAGACGAGCCGCCACTGATGTAAATATACCGTAGTGGGATTGAAATAATACCCTTTCACTATCACCCGCTGGTAGACTTTACCCCCTTTGAGTGGTAACGTCTTTTCTATTTCTATTATGCCACATTGAAAATTTCGCCACCATTTCCATCTAGAATTATTTAGAAATCCAATCGAAAGCAGGTATAAAAATTGTAGTTTGTGTAGTAAAAAAACCTAAATAACTACCGCTGAGGATTTCCAGTTTTGTAAAGGTGTGTTTAGACTCTCCGATAAATCTTGCAACAATATAAAAGAAATCTATTAATGAATGTATTTTTCCAATACTAGTTCCATCTTCTTCGTTGTTATTAAAATGTAATGCTCACAATCTGAAATACTCTGCAGTTAGGGATTTCCATCGGGAAGTTCTGCTATGGTTACAAATTCAGAAATTCCGGTGTAAACCAGTCTTTATAAACATTGACTCTGATTATGCGACCCATTTTCAATGCTACCTGGAATGTCTTAGCGGGTAGCATTCGTGTTTATTTTTTACAAGCTAGGAATACAACGCCTATCGGCGTATTTCAAACTTGTTGGCAAAACGCCGATCAGCGTTGCTTAGCATTCAAAGGGTTAATCTAATACAATAACAAAATTTCAAATGAATCTTGATAAATGTACTATTTCCTGGATGTTTTGACCGCATATTATAACAATGCGATATGTAAGCATTTTTCTCGTTACCTCTGATTAATATATGTATGATGTGTCTTTTATGTAATTTGTTTGAAATGTTTCAGATTGTTCATTGTTTATGTTGTTTTAGTTCGTCGCTAGTGTCCGTCTAGTATTCTAATTCGTTGTTTAAACTAGACGTATGGAATTGAAGAAGCCGACTCGTCATACTTTTTCAGTTTTAAACGATACATTCCTTGTAACGCAAATTTTTTTATCGACAGTCTTTCAGAGAATATTCAAAAATTTCATAGCATTTAAAGAACTCTACTCATACTACTTTTGTAGATCTCAATTTTGAACGATGTATTCCTTGTAACTAAATTTTTTTTTTACCGACAGTCTTCCGGAGACTTCACTGAGAATACTCAAATTTCACAACTCCGGTCTGAATCGTCCGTTATCACTAGAGATTGGACACATGTAAGAGCAATTTTCTTAGAAATAATCAATTTCTCAAAAAAAAAAACCGAATGGGCTTTGTAAAACGTACCGTTTTTGAGGAATTGAATTGAATAGAATGTCTAGTAGAACCAGCATGTAGCCGATCTCTGATTATCGCTGGTCATTTTTTTATACGTTGAAATGTTTTAATTGTTTCACCAAAGATATGTTTTCGCTTTCAAGTCTTCCAAAGTCCTCTTCCATCGAAGATTTTATTTTATTTTAATTTATTTTGTAGTTGTAGCAGATTATAAGCAAAATCAAACTATACAACTAAAACATGTCAAGTCGAGGAATTCTTGTTTTTCCGTTTCATTGAATGCATAGCCATATTGCATCATATTGCATTAGAAAGTTTTGTATTACCTTTTTCAAATTCCTCACTTGCGACGAGTGACTTTATTGCCCGAGTGTACCCAACTCTGGCGACCAGAAGGCACCAAGAATCCGCCCACTAATATTCAATATGTGACAATACAGTCACAATTGTTGGTAGATTTTTCACTATGTAGTCTCCGGCAATTAGTCACCGAGTGTGGCACCCTTCAAACAACATCTTGGGGGATCGCGACAGTTGCTCAAGCAATAAGCCGGCAACCGATATCGCTGGTCGGGTAACTTTATGACTCGGGCAACCAGTGTGGCGTGCTCCATACAACTGCATACATTTGTTCTGGTCACTTCTATTGAACCACTTTTGAAGATTTACGACCGAAACATTCTTCCGGAAATTAGTTCTCCTATGATTTGATCGATTTGATTCTTATGATTGTAGTTTCCTGCATTTAATTGTTCAGATATGTGTTTTTATTTTTCCTGTCCTTGAAATTCTTAGTATTTATCATACAAATGGCACTCATTCTTCATCGGGTAGATTTCATCTTAAATGGCACACATTCGCACATTTCAATTTGCACTTTGATTCATTACGAAACAAACATCCTTTCTATGCAAACACAAAAAAAAAAAAAGAAAAAGCTACAAACAATACTCATAATATATCAATACTTTTATTTATAGCATAGTTACTTTGCAAATTTAAAGCTGTTATTATTAGATTGACCGGTCAATGTCTTTATGTATTTGAACAATGAAACGGCGGCTTATGACCGTAACAGTCTTTGTACAGATTTCGTGTCTCATTCACATTCGCCATACATCTTATTCGGAAGCGAAAAGTAAATTCGTTCGATTGATTCACACCGTTTAAACCAACCGCTCGACACTTAAATTCGCTCGAAATTATTATCGTCATTGTGCACACATACACACACACACACCGGTCGTCATTGTTTCCCTTTCTGAATCATCTGTCACCGTTGAATTTACCCGTAGAGTGTAGGCCTGGTATATGTAGTATGTCTGTATATATATATATCTCACAAAACAAACAACACTTGCCGGATTTTTCCGGTAGTTTGATGGAAAGCACGACGAATTCGAACGTGCATTCAAATTTCTTTGTCTTTGCAAAAATAATGCTGAGTCACAGATTAGTAATCAGTTATTTCCAAGTTGGTTTATTATTTTTGCGTCCGATTAATATCATCGAGAAGTCTCGGGTTAAGTAAATATGAAAATAATAAATAATATTAAAAAAAAAAAAAACACTCGATGAATCACCGTGCGCTGATAACGACTTGCGAATCTTTTTATCTACCGTATATTTGCATTATAAACCGTCACAACTGTTCAAATTCAATCGCATAATTGATTACATTACACACATGTTGTACGAATTTGTATATATGTATGCATACATGCATACTTTTATCAACATTGTATGAAGCGGCGGGTCTTTGAATATGCATTGAATATTAACCGCGGCTCAAATTTTGTAACCCGGTGCTTAATTAACGTTTCAATTAAGTGTATAATTGACTGACACGACGACTATGATGTTCGTCTCCCTTTCTCTCTCTCTCTATAAATTATTATGTAAATTGTTTACTTTCGTTTGAAAAAAAGCTCAATTCGTAAACATTTTTTATCTGCATATTCGCTCAACGTGCCGATTGTTGTTTTCAGAATACGACTACTGTACAACAGCAGCAGCAGCAACAAACCGGAGCACAAGGAGCACAATATCCGTATAGTTATCATCAACAAATGAGCTATTGGTATCCTCAGGTTTGTATATCCGTGTATTTGTCATGTTTATGTATATATATATATATATAGATATTGTCGTATATGTAATCTCTGTTCTTGCTTTTTTTAGGGCTATCCTGGAATGCAAACTGGTTACATGCAACCGGGTTATTCATACCAACAGTATGCCGCTGCCTACAATAGTCCTCAAGCTGCAGCAGGTGAATTATAATTGACGTCGTATATGCGTATAGAATTCGTGCAAAGTTCTCAAAGCTGGGATGTTTTTAATGACGGCAGGATACGGTTGATTTTGAAATGTTGCCTCTTCTCAATGTGTAATTGTGAAGTTTGTATATAATAGGTGATTGTTTGAAAGCGATGAAAATGACTATTGATTGGTGGTTAGGTAGTTGAATCGTTTCGGAAATGAACGTGGATCTTTTTTATATGAGAGTTGAGTCCTTGTTGTTCTCTAAGAGCTGTTCTTCGGGCCACACTGTGCAACTTAGTTGAGGGTGGCTTTGTCGCTCTTGGTCTCGCAACTCGGGAGATCAAAAGCGATCAAGAATTGGCTCAATATGTGACGATGCAGCCACATGTGCTTATCGTGTTCGTCGTTTTTTCACTAAATCGCCGAGTGTGGCACCCTCCAATACAACGCCATACACTTTGGGGATTGTGTTGGTCGGTCAAGTCACAAAATCGTCGAGACCAGACCCAACCTGGATCTCGCTGGTCGGCGAACTTGAGTTTCACTTAAGATACCGGTGAGTTGCACAGTGTGGCATGTTTTTGTTCATCTGCATACTTTTGATTTGGTCGTGCAACAAGTCGTTGGTAGATTTTACAAGTCAAGTCTCCCGATGTGGCCCAGCTCTAAAACGAGTATCACCACATGGAACTAAGATTTTCGTTTTTGCTCAGTAATAGTTTCTTTTTTCCGTTTGGACCTTTGCTCAATGTGAAATATTAGATGGTTTATTATCCTTTTGTATTACGATAGTGTTATCATTTTGTCAATGATAAAAGAAACCACTGTAGTTTGTCGGTAATCTAAACGCCATATCTACATATGTGGAGTTTGAGGATACTGGATTCTTTTGATGACTAATTGGTACTTTTCTGTTATACGGGCGTATCCAAGCATCGAATATACACACATACATACATGGCATAAATGGCCGCTAGGTGTCGCGTTACATGAATGGCCGCTAGGTGTAGCAAACAGTTTTAGTAAAGTTTATGTGATGGTATATAATATGAAACCAAGATCCATTTAAAGAGATTCTCTCTGCAATTAGACAATACTGGTCTGTACCAGAACATATGTATGTGAAATTCAGAGACATATAATATATATGTATTCATTTATTAAAAACAGAAACGTACAGTATAACAATATTTTTTCACCAAGGAAGTTTCTACATATTTATTTATTTATCCATTATATACCACAATAGGTTTCCCAAGGCGACATCTACGACTCTTCCGCTTTTAGTTGTCCCTCTTCCCAATTCGTTGAGCAAAACTAAAGAGTCGATTGCAGTGCGCCTCAATATTGCTGCTGCTTCGTTCGATTATGTATAACAAAATTATTTGAGAAAGGCGTTTTTGATTTTTATCGATAATGTTACTGAACCGACAAGTACTGAATAATCTAATAAAATGGATTCTGAAACTGCATATTTTACATGCTATGTATTTTGATAAATAAAGGAGTTCACTATTCGAATTCTCTAGACTGATTTAATGCATAATAGAAAAAAGACATCAGACCTGTTATCATGCATGTATGTTATGTAAATGGAATGTTTGAGATTTGGGCGAATATGCGTGAGGACTTTGCGGGTATTCTATATTTGACATACGTATAATAATGTTATTGTCGCTTATCTAAACGTTGTGGTTTTGAATGTTGTGTTGCAGGTTATAGAATGGCAATGCAACCTGGAATGGGCGGCGGTTGGGGTGCTGCGCCGGCGGCTGGCACCACGCAGCCTCCGGTGATGTACGCTGCTATGCAGCAATACCCATCTCAGTGAGACTACCCTATTTCGCCCCACAATCACCTTAACATGCACACACCCTTGCCAACTACGGAGATCCTTTCATAGGGAGACGATGATTCATTTTTATATATAAAAAAAAACCATTTTATCAACACAGTTATTACCGAAGGGTGAATGTGGGGCGACGATAATTTAAGTATTTTGCACGCCGAGAACGTTGCTATATAAATATAGATTATTTAATTACTTTCTCGGCTTGGCAAAGTATGATATGAAAATTTTGAGCACGCGCCGTCAGTATGCCGTGAAAGACATTTGATTATATTCTAATTCTTCGAAAATTGTGATGATACATATGTATGTATACAGTAATCCGTTTTTTATTTAAAATACGAAGCGTGTTCAAAAAGCAAAAAAAAAAAATTAATAATATTTAAATATAACGATGGAGTTGTACGCGAAGAGGTGCTGCCGGCTTATCCTCAAGGTGTATTTGTTATGAAACTTGTTGATAAATGACAATTGCAGTTGTGCTGTCGCTGATGTGGAAAAGTTATTTATAAGTGCGTGAAAAAAATATACGCATAGTTAGGGCGATTTACGGCATAACACAATATAATAGCTGCTAGAACCATAGTTATAGATAGGAGAAAAAAATAATTTTAAATTAAAAGTGAAAGTGAAGAGTAATATTGAAGAAATGAAGAGCTGACTAAGTACGAAGGATGCTTAGGGTTAAGAGCTTGACTAGTTTTCTATCGGCCCATTCCATGTATAATTACCCCCTTTTGAACTGGACAGACTGTGGCGCCAAGATTACAGACTCGTGAGCACAAACACCCGTTCCCTGTTCCGTTTTTATATTCTTTTCTCTTTTATTTTTTACTTAAATTCATTTATGATTAGTATAACTGTTGTGATACATACCATATTGAAGAGTTTTAAGTATCCGAGGAGACTTCTAAACAACATCATATTTACGGAACGCGTTCCTCCTCTGCCTTGTTATGTAATATATGAATATCTGTGTTACGAATACAGCTCAATATTAATGGTGTAGTTCAATCTTTTGATTTCATATGTATATTATGACAAATTATGTTTTTTTGAGTTACAAATTTGGACCTGTATTATAAAATTGTTTTTTTTTTTTTTTTTGTTTCAATGAAAGTTAACTAATTCAAATATTTGTATAAAAGTGCTGGTGTGTCAATAAAACAGTGGGTCTGGAAATTGTTTCGTTTCATTATTTTTATTTTTATTTTTTCTGTGTATTTCGTATGTGAACTTATTATAGTTAAATACTTAGGCTTTATTTAAGTATTATTTTAAGTTAAATGAGATTGTAAAGGGAAGGTTTTCGTCGTTACTATTGTATTCGATTGTATGAATAAGGAATATGTATTGTAACAAATTTTTATATATTCAAAAGTATTATTATTATACATATATACATACAAACAAACAAAAAACATTTTGTCCTAAAATATAATATGAACAATGAGATATGATGGAGTTTTTATGACGTGCATATTTATTATACGTGCGTCGTTCAATGGCACAAAATTATCACCTCGCTGTATCATCCTTTTGCATTAGCTTTCGGTTGACTCGTTAACTCTATGTATGTATAGTGCCGAGAGATGCGAACGATGACGTTCACAATAATATTAAATCATTTATACGGATTTACCGAGTGTTCGGTATTTGGTTCTGTTGACCTGTGAACGAACCTATCCTCTGAAATTAAAGAAAATAATATAGATAATCGTATAATTATTTTATAACACTTCAGTTTAACGTGTATTACAAACCTGTGAAACTCCGGCGACCAGAGCCAAGAACGACTTCTTAGCTGGACGGCAAAATTTGTTCCCGCCTTCTTGACAACATAAGTTCGGGAAGCAGTCCAATGAAGTATTGCAAGCTTTCGGGAATAAGTCGAAGGCTTTAGATGGTGGGGGTGTGCATTGAAGGTAGCCCGCCATTGACGTCAATGCTGAAGTTACATAATATTGTTAGATCACATTTGGATTATTATAGAGTTAAATCAATTGCTCGGCTTACGGGAGTTAAAGTTCCTAGTGCCCGGGACTAGGTCGAACCTTGGCACGGCCGCTCTGCAGTAACGCTGAGCTCCATCTGGACAGCATATCCTCGGCCAGCACTCTGCGTCAGTCTCACAAGGTTGCACGTCAAACCACAGCTCGCCGAACGGCTCCAATGGGCAGTCGCGGGGGATCAAACCCAATATTGCTACAAAAAATAAATTATATAATAGCAATGTGGTATAAATTTATTCAAATCTTTTGTTTATGAGAAATGGTACTTGATTGATGATGGTGAGGATATTGTAAATGGAAACCGTACGAATATGTATAGTATGCGTTTTAATGTTGATATTTAGTTGGTGCAAATAATTTTGTAAACAGTAAAAGTACAATATTTACATATTTGTGCCGTCTTAAGTTTATTATTAGCTTGTGGTCAGAATGGAAAAAATATTTATTTAACATAGATTACGATTATATGTAGATAATTGCATTCCGTAAGTCAAATTATCTTACAGGATTGTTTCCTATCAAATATTGATGGTATAAGAAAAACATTACAGTTGTTGACCATTTGAATTAACACGATGGCAGCCGCTGACTCATATTTGTATCATATTGGGTGCACAACGCTTACTGGCCGCTGATACTTATATGATTCACGACTGCGCGAACTGTATCAGTCTGCTGATATATTTTTGTATCACGTTTGTGGCCAATGATACAATTTGGTATCATTAGATACACGTTTTCGTTTATGACGAAAACGTGATACAAATATATTCGCGCAATCGTGAATTATATATGTATCAGCGGCCAGTAAGCGTTGTGCACCCAACATGATACAAATATGAGTCAGCAGCCACCATAGTGTTAATATAATACTGTAAATTCATGTATTGTTATCAATTAGTAGTCAAAAAGATCATCACTGAGGGTACAAAAGAAATTTAGTAGGGTTATTAAAATTTTGACTTAAAAATCAAAAGAATCTTGTAAAATAAGTGACCCAACAATTGTAGTGTTTTTCTTTGTCCATTATTTTTTTACATGTTTATAAGAAATTTTTTATACATACTCAAATTTTAGTTTATATTAGTTTCCTCTGAGTGTGGCCATTTCAAAAATTTGATGCGTAAAACAAAAGAACATTTTTTAAAATTATGTCCACTCGATAATCGAAAAGTGTGAAAAAAATATACAAAGATTAAAAATTTGATTTAATGTTTTTTTTTTTTACTATAGTTGATTCAAAAGTAAATAATCACGATAATAATGTATGTTCATTAGAACATAATAATGTATGTTCTAATGGCCAATTAAAATGTTTTCTAGAAAAGTAAGTTGGTTTAATTTATGGCCAAAAAAGAGCCGAGATCAATAATATAATAAGATTGAATATATATAATAGCGCTATTCTGTGTAAGATAACGCTCGCCGTACTATAACAGTCGTTTCGATTTGACATATGTATGTCACAGTTAAAACACTGCCAATATAGCGTACAAACATAATAACAGATGAACAAAAAACTTCTATGTATATATATATATATATATATATATATATATATTGTTTGCTACCAATGTTCCTTCTAGGCAAATTAGTCTGAGCATTTAGCGCCATCTATTGAAAATTTATTTAATTAATTTTATATGTCGGTAGGTAGGTATTTTTACCATTTTTTTTTCACATTAATCAATTGAATATATTCAAAAGGTATTTGAGAAAAATACGAGCGTGTGCGGATCGAACACAGGACCGACATATTTCTTTTAATTTTTTTTTATTTAATAACTTGATATGCCATAACCCATGCGATGATATTTCATCGGGCACAACACTAGTATAATATAATACAATACTTACGTAGATGCTCTTGTTCCGTTACTGGAGCTGAGACGCCTCGAACACATCTTTGATTGCAGCACATGAAGTCAGATCCTAAGCTTTTCTTACATTCACTGTCCTTCTTCACACATCTGATGTACAAAATTTGGAACGGCACATCTTTATCCATCGGACACACTAGTTTCTTTGCCTCTCCATTATCCTTAGCAACTGTTCTCACATATTGTTTTATCCATTAATATCTCATTTTACAATAGATACGTAATTTAACTGTGCATTTTGTTTCTTACCTACTTTTGCTGGCACTGGTTTTATCGTCGTAGTTGCCTTTCTTGTCGTCGGTGCTGTTGTTGTGGTTGTCGGCTTTGGAGTTGTAGTTGTAGTTGTTGTTGTCGTCGTTGTAGTAGTTGTTGTAGTCGTGCTTGAAGATGTGAGTATCGGTATTGGTTGATCATCGGGGAGTGTTATTTGTATACCTCTAATCATAATCGTTTTATTAATGCATTTTTTTTATTATGAATGGATAATCTTGTGAGGAATTTGTACTGACGATGATGGACGTCGATTTTTTGCCGATGATGACGACCGGCCTTTGACTGCTTTAGTGCATCTTGGACTATCTCGTCCGCAGCATAAGTATCCCACTCCCATTAAACCGCAATCGGCGTGTGCTTCACATGGTAGTGGAAAGAACTCGAATGGGATATTTTCAGGAGCTGGACATCTTAAACTCGGCTTGGACTTTTTTGAAACATTGGACTTGGCCGGCTTAACTGTAATAACATTGTTTAATCATTTATGAGTTGTGATTTCCGAAGCCGAAACACTTCTATATGAGCTGTTATATTTGAAATTGGCGTAAGTCCACTTTTATTAACTGAGAAATATCTCGCAAAATATTAAATATAATATTTCGCGTTTTACAATATTTAAAAATACTGATGGCATGTAATACGTTTATTTTGCTTTTCCAAAATTCTGGACATATCGAATTATTGGACTTCGCCACTTACAAATATAATGGCCAGTGGTGTCACCCCAATTTTAGAACAACGGGTTTACAATTTATTTTTATTTTTATCTAATATATAATTTCGAAAGAGACTGTATGTATGTATATATTTTTGGTTGGGAATTTCGTAAACAAGTCAAAATTTCTATGACGAGTCAATTTTTTTTTCGATTAAAATAAATTTAATAAAAAAACAAATGAATATTTACTATTAGATTCGCCATGTTTACGCTGTTTATATTACAAATACTGAGCGAAGCCGGGTAAACAAGTATATAATATATATGTATATATTTTTTTTTCCGTCCAAGGTAATATATTTCAATATTTACTTAATAGTGAGGTGGATGAAATTTTTCCTTAAACATTACTTGAATATTATAATATTTCTAATTATTATTTGTATAAATCCACTAGCTGTTAAATTTTAATTCAATAGTGCTATTTGATTTTTTTACGTTGCTTTGCTGACGTTTCATTATTAATGAGTTTAAGAATGATATTTTAAAGCTTAAAATTAATTATTTTTGAATAGTAATAACTTATATAATGCGTTTGTTATTTAATTAAAATATAAAAACTTTGAATAACGAAATAAAAATTTGAACTATGAGCACCGCGCGAGAAATTCAAATTAAGAAAATCGGAGATCAACATAAAATCATGCAATTAACATTCATATATAACTCAATGATATAATAAAAACTACAGAACTTAAAAATAAAAGGACAATAGATCAACGGGTAAATAATAATCAACAATGGAACAATAACATGCAATACAACTTACAAACGACAGGCTGAAACCCAGACTGGTACAAGTGACATTTTTAAAAAAAGCTGGTTTGAGTGCTAAAATAATAGCATTTCATATGGTTTGGTGATGCCTAGTCAAATGTGAACCGGTCACAGGACAACTGGTCGCTCTAGATCGGTCACTCGTGATCATCCGTCACGCTAAAACTGGTCACACCCAAAAATTCGACCAATTTTTAATTTTTGGGTGTGACCAGTTTTAGTGTGACGGGTGATCACGAGTGACCGATCTAGAGCGACCGGTTGTCTTGTGACTGGTTCACATATGACTAGTAGTCCATTTACCTTTCATATATGCTATTATTTTAGCACTTAAAACAGATTTTTTAAAAATGTCACTTGTCCAGTCTGGTTTTCAGCCCGTCAAATAATCCTCCTTCAAAATCGACATTACACTAACACGATGAAGATTAAAATATTTTATTAAATTGTGTATAAAATTTAAATCTAAATCTAAAAGTCTTAATATGTAAATGAAAATAAAGTCTAACCGTAGTAAAACTGAAATAAAAAAATACGTCCGTTTCGGATCGAAAATGTGCCAAACTGAAAGACAAAGAACTTTGCACGTGTCTGAAAAAAAATTGGAGTCTTCGCCTTTCTTTGGGTATTTACAGAAGGACGCAATAAAGCTTATGACTAGAAGTAGGATAGTCACAGTGCTATCCATTGTTCGGCAAACCTTTAACAATGCATTTACAACCTTTGAACAATACACGGCCCCCTCAGGCTCCGGTGACTACTTATGACATTTACTAGGAAGAATGATTCCGAGTGCACACTACAGACACATCGAATGGGCTGGCTAACAGTTAATTTTGCTTGTGCATAACGGAAAAAAAGGTCTTTTCTCTTTACCTGCTATTTTATTTTATTTTATTATATACATATATACCATTAAGACCTAACAGGTAAACCCCAATGCGCCTTCCTGGCCAATTACAAACAATACCGCATTTTTATTATACAAGTCGCTGAATCCCGAAACACTGAAAACTCGAAATTAACGTGACATCTATGAATTTTTACTTGTACATTAATCATGCTCAAATAGTGGTGAAGTAGTAGGTAGGAAAGTTTTTAGCCAATTTAATCGGGAACCGTTTCAACAATGAAATCAGAAAAATTGGCAAACTCTGATAGGAAACGATCAACCTGGAGTCACAAATATCCAAGTCTGACCAGCAGCATTACAGATATACTCGGAATAAATTCTTTTCAATCGAGGGCAACTCACGGGATCGAACCCGGCGCCTCGGTGCTAGGCAAAAGCCCAACCAACGAGCCATGTTCCTGGCTATGTAATCGACTGCGACCTTTTCAAAGTTGCAAAGTTGCAACAATTTGTAAAATTTTTAAAAAAAATTATGTGAATTTTTAGATTTCTAACAACATTTTCCGGAAACTTTTGATTTTTAACAACAGGTTTCCGGAGACCCATGGAAACCATTTGGATGACACCACTGATTACAGATGGATGTAACACCATAAAGATAATAAGTTTGTATTGATAAACCCAACTTCAGAAGACTTTTTGTACGGTATTTCTACGTAAGTTTTGTACTACATATTACTGCTCCAGAAGAATTTTAATGCAAGCGTTATTCTTCACATTGTTCAGTAGAAGGAAAATAATAAAGCTATTTATATATGAACAATTCCGTAATTTTGAAAGGAAAGAAATCGTATAAAAAATGATCAATGAACTTGATTCAAAAGATACTAAAGATTTGCACTTATTTGAGCCATTATTAGAGCGCGGATAGAGAGCGTGCTTTTCCAGGAATCGGGGCGGTTTGGCTCTATTTACAAAGCTAGAGTTCAAAAAAAAAAAAAGGTTTGGCGAACCTTTAACAATGCATTTACCACAATTAAACAATGAACGGCGCGCTCTGGGTCCGCTCTTTAGTCATTATTCTTTCCGAATAGTGACATATCATCACAATGAAACATTAGAAAGGGTGATAAATATGACTGGGAATATCTGGATAGGGTTAATGATTTTACTCGACAATTAAGTAAGTTACAATTGGTAAAATCTAAAAAAAGGCATTCGCCTTAAATTGTGTGATCATCCAGACTAATCACAGACAATCGAATTCACTGAGAAAGTAAAACACATATTATTGATTCCAATCTATTTTGCATCTTACTCAAATATACAATTTAATCTAAAGAATAATGACCTTCATTATCAGCACTCAATACATAAGGCGGCAAAATTGACACTATGAATGTCAACGTTAATACATCAATAAACTTCAATAACATATTTAAGGCGATCACTTGGACTCTGGGTTCACTTGAGTTTGAATATCGCGCGCAGAAAAACGGTTGACGCGGTCGAAAGAGCGCGCGCGCGTCGACCAGAACCGCGCGAAAATGTAAACGTTGCTGCGCTCGAACACGTCCGGTCGTCGGGCAGTCACTTTCGCGTTTGTCTCCGGTTTCGAAAACCCGGCTGCGAACCGGCCGGCCTCAGTCGGGGGAGGCTGAACCGGTCGACCGGTCTATCGGAGAACCGGCGAATCCGCAACCGTTTCATAATCGGCCACTCGCTCGGCCGCGAACTTTCCCTTTTAATCAATGAAAAGTCTCCGTGTAATCTGTCAACGTGCTCTAATTGAAAGGGAAATACATTTCAAAGTCTCGTACATTTATAAGAAAAAATAAAACCAGAAAATATTCTAATTACATATAATATTATAATAGATTATATTATGGGGGGGGGGAAACCTTATACCTATACATATTAATATATATAAAAAAAACAATGTACTTACTTTTTTGTACTTGATTTCTTGCTAATTAATGAAAATATCTTACAATATATGTACTTACTTTTAATAAAATCTAATATATAATTTCGAAAGAGACTTTGTATGTAAGTATGTATGGTTTGGGTGGTAGAATCCGTGACGTTAAATTGAATAAACCAACAAATGAATATTCAAATAAATTTAAATAAAATAAATTTAATAAAATGTTTACTATTAGATTATCCATGTTTGAGCGGCTTATATTACAAATACCGAGCGAAGCCGGGTAAAACCACTAGTCTATATATATAATAAAAATGAATGTCTGTGTGTGTGTGTGTCTCGAATAGGCTCCTAAGCCACTGAAGCGATTACGATGGAACTTTCAGGATTTGTTGTATGCATGTCCGGGAAGATTAATGTGAAAAAAAAAACGGTAAAACACGGGAAAAACGGGAATGAGTGTCATTGCAACGCAATAATTTCAAACGTGTTCGCTACCTGCGTTCTTCCGACAAATGGGAACGGGAACGGGAACGGGAATTGCATGCGTTATTATGGCATTGCAACGCATGCCGGGGTTCAGCTAGTATTAAATAAAAATATCAAAAATTCATTTATTTTATAGCGTCTTATACGGGAGTTTCTCAAGCTTTTTCTTTAACGGAACATTTCAACGATCCAAAAATTTTCTTGGAATATTTTATTTATTTTATATGAAAGACAGTTATATAATACATGCATTTAAACCATTTGAGGTAATTTTGATAATTTTTCACGGAAGACATAGTTTGAGTAACCCCGATCTTGTACAATACTTCGGTTAATTAGGGTCATTTGTCAGACTTATACGTAATACTGCAGACTAACTGCATGTCACCAGGTCAGCTAATTGCTATAGCTACAAAGTTATATTTGTACTATATTCATATGTACATAAGTATTATTGTCATTAGAGAGAAAATCTTGGGATTTATGTCGATTTTAATTTTTTGACACTCGTTAATGTGTGTATATTCTCGCGAATAATGATTTTAACGTCAAACATTCTAAATTCAAACACTTAAGAAAATTCTGCTCGAAGCTGGCGATTAACTGCTATTAACCGGAAGATAATATCACAGTAACGATTAGTTACATATTTAACCTACATACATGCATGCATAGCTGGATGGTAATTCTTGTGTAATATTCATATCTAATATCACATTGCATTACCCTTTGAAATTGTTCTAATTAATTAGATCATGCATTAAAAATAATGTGAACTCGTCTATTAAAATATTGTTTATATGGTAACCATCGTTTCACACTTTTTCATCGAGTTAATGTTATAAAAACTAAAATTTTACAACTCACGCTTAATGTGCAGAGACGTAGCAATGTTTTTGGCGCCCTTGGCAAATATCAAATTTGACGCCCCATTATATTTTTTATTGGACTATCAAAAACAAAAATACTAAAATTAAAAAATAAACCTTTTTTAATTTCATAAATATCCCGTATTTCGAATGTCGCAACAGCAAAAAATATATATTTTTATTTTTAAAATGTATTGTGAAAAAAAAAAAATTAGAATATATTAAAGAGCTACTTGTATGTAAGGGAAAAAGGCGCAAAAAGGAGGCAGTATAAGGGAGACAGCATGTACGATTTTCCTAAGTGTCTACCTATAGCGGACCAACTATAGGTACAAAAAATGTATAACGAAAGCGTCAAATTGAAGCTGAAGTTCCATGAAAGATATTAAAACAAACCCAAAATATTGTTCCTTATTCTATTAGAATTATTGTGACTTAAAAGATTAAAACGAATAGTCGTTATCAAAGTTTATATTATTCGATAATTTATATTCTATTGTTAATATGCTTAAATTTGATGTCCGAACTTTGACCGCTGGTCGATCTTGAATAATTTGGAAAAAAACATAGGCGAAGGGCGCCAAAGGCGCCCCTTCACGCCCAGCGCCCTTGGCAACCGCCCTGTTGCCAATGCGTTGCTACGGCACTCTAAATATGTCATCAGTAGAGGTAGGATAGTCACAGTGCTATCCATTGTTCGGCAAACCTTTAAAAATGCATTTACAACCTTTGAACAATACACGGCCCCCTCAGGCTCCGGTGACTAGTCATCAGTTCATCACTAACTCATCAGCTCACTAATACATATCGATATTTCAACCTTGGACGAATAAAATTATATTGAAATGTGTAATTTTTTAACTTCACTTCTGTTTTAGTAAAATTTTGTCGTCGAATTCAAAATCTTGGGTGGTTTTAAAGTTACGTTATCAGGTAACAAATTTGGACTGCATTCATCATCAGCGAAAGTCTACATATGTATCTTCACGGTGCTTACTAAGTGAAATGAAATACACAAAGGAACTGACATTTTTTGACATTCACTTTTATATATGCAACGTTTTTGCGATAAATTGACTCGATAAGTATGCATTTACAAGTTTTGACGAAACTACCGACATACATACATACATAGATACAGGCAGTGGCGGACTGGGACTGAAATCAGTGCATGCCAGGAGTCAAAGGGGGCCCCACCCAGGGTTAAAATAATTTGTCCACCCCCCCCCCCATATAACAAAATTTTCTTCTTTCCATCACGCTAAAAATCAAGGGAAATTTTTTTTTTTTTTTTCAAAATTGGGAATAAACAAATTTAGGTACAAGAAAAATGGCAAAAGCAAAATAGATCCATAAATTATATTGTATATTTCGTTTTAACCCTTGTCCTAGGTAAATATAATGCATCATAAAAGAATGCGGCATAAAAGCGGCTTTTACTTTCGGTAGAAAACAATCAGGGACGTCATTTCAGCTTTTTCTTTGGGGGGCAGGGCAGGCAAAGATTAGTCAAATTGAATTTTTTTTCAAAAAATCTTTTTTATATCGGAATAAAAATGGAAAATATTCTTTACCTTATTGAGTTATAAAATATGAAAAAAATAAGCTTATTTTTGAAAAAGTAATTATAAAAAAATATTATGTAAAAAGAAAAAAAAGCGCCGCAGGCGAAAATTTTTTTCCACAAATCTTTACATAGTCAACATTAATCGACCATCAAACTGATTCTCCAAAAAACTATCAATTAACTTAATTTCTACCGACTGTCTTGTCACTTTATCTATGTACATATGTACGTAATAACATTAGATAAAGTTTTGTTTTGTTTTTTTTCAAAGCACATAGCAGCGATTATTTTATTAGTTACCCAAAAGTAACATACATAAGAAATACACGTAGCATTCATAGATCCATAGTATCTCATTAATCATTAAATTCATAATATTTTCTAAATTCACACTATTCCTTAATTTAGGCGAGTGCCCCCCTATGGCCCCCCCAAATTACGTCCCTGAAAAAAATGCATAATATTTTCAATTAATGTTAATCGAAAATCAGGATTTT
Source organism: Arctopsyche grandis (assembly GCF_051622035.1). NCBI lineage: Eukaryota > Metazoa > Arthropoda > Insecta > Trichoptera > Hydropsychidae > Arctopsyche > Arctopsyche grandis. The sequence continues at coordinate 22,136,266 of NC_135365.1, read as the reverse complement.
GGGGAGGGGGCCCCTATCCTATATTTTTATTTACATGGATGTGTCTAGATTAGGAATAGATTTTATATTCGGAAACTGTTTAAAATTGTGTATTTAAATCTTACTATATCATCGAAGTATAATCAAATGTTATTTTGAAAGTATGAAGTAAATTTAAATCGCTGGTTGATGATGAATCATCCTATCAAAATTGTTTTAAGAAAATTTGTTTATTCCCATTTTTATTTCAGTAGTTAGTTGTTACATAGGTATTGGTATATACATAATCTTGAGGTTGGAATAGGCCCGGCAAAAGGGCCCACGCAAATGTTGAAACTTACATTTCAAGCCTAATAAAAAAGTTAACCGATCCTTGGGCTGTTAAAGCAGGTATTAGTTATTTGTGTATATCGTAAGAAATTTGTTTTGTTGAAATACCCAAACTTTAGGTCCTAAAGTTGCAATATCCTATACATTTTTACACACGTGAAATAGTTAAAAAGTTATTTAATTTTACTGAGGGCCCATATTTTCTAACAGATAGTGGGGCCCACATGCCATCGGGCATGTTCGCTTGTATGGCCAGTCCGCCACTGGATACAGGTATCAAAAGCATGCGTTCTTTTCGATTGCATCATCCGAATTGACTAAACCTTTTTTTTCCTTTCTCTTCAAATTTTAAATACTAGTAGAGCACGAGAACTTGCATAAATGTAATTCAACCTTTTCAATATTATGTAGAACTGTAAAAGAAAAAAATCATACATATTATTGCAATATACCTACATAGGTATTTGAAACGATCCCTAAAATTCGTACATATATCATGCTTAGCAACTGTTTTCTAATTTCCGTTTTGTGAATGAGAAAATAACATTACAAAAAAAAGGAGTAGTGAACGCTTTTGAACCAATTAATACTTTTTTTTTTTGAATGAGTGGAAAATTATATAATCTTTAGATTGGCTGGCCGTAAATGCACGTTACTTACTCAATAGCCGTTACGATTTAAATTGCTCGTAATGATAATGTCACTGTCATTGCGGCTATTTTTATACACGCATTACTTTATTAAATATCAAATATTAGAATTAAAAAAATAGCTCGAAAAACAACGGAATCAAAAAATTGTTTAATTTGTCGAACGAGATGTCGAAAATGGAGTTTCATTTCGAAATATTAAAAATTTCTCATATAGAGAGCGGATCGTTGGCCCAATCGCGCTCCACATTACAACGAATCGATTAGTCCGTCGCCGGATATATAATGCGATTTCTCGTAGACGAAATTAAAATCTGTCACCCCTCCCCCACAGTTTGAGCAGTCGTGAAGGACGAAAATGTTTCGCAGAATCTAACGAAAGCCGGCCATTGTTTGTGGAAACGTTTCGTCAAATGTCATTGGCGAAATTTTAAAATTTCAAAAGTCGCATTGTACGCGGCAGATTCGCACGAATATACAATATGTACATAAAAGATCACAAACGATTCCTGGATTGCAAAAATACTTCAGCGCGATTTAATAGAGTTTCAGCGTAGAGGAAGACTATTTGTGACTACCATACACAATATAATAAATCGATTCTTTTTCTGTTAGCTTAACGAGTGATGATATTTCGAGGTTGTTCAATTTTGTTTTATTTCAATACGCAACTCTTTATTTACACGGGTTTGGTGATTATTCCGCAAATATCCACCTCACAGAGTACAGCGGTCGGACTTCATGCCATCTCGCTTGCACCCAACATATTACGCGTTACAACCATATACACAACAAAAGCATTTAAATTCCAATTACCGCTTAAGTTAGTACGTTTAGATAAAAAAGACAAATATTGAGATAGAAAACCAATCCTTATAAACGTGGTGAAATAAAAAAATTGCCAAATAAATGAAAAATAGCACGGGAAAAAAATCTGTAAAAAAAATATATTTTTGACTTTAAAAACTCACTAGACAATTAATTATAAGTATTTTAAAGCAATGAAATATCACAATCAATATGAAAAACATCTGACTATTGATTCCAATACTCACTTTGAGCACAGCAATACTAGATTTTGAGTTAAATACCGCAAAAGCCAAAAAACTAAAAATCGCGCATTTTTTTAAACGCTTATATCTCGTAAACGATCACCAACCAACAAAAATCATTATCATATTCGAATTCAGTGGGTCAAAGTTAGTAAAGATTGGCTTGTCTCCGCTCTGGTAACTCAAAAACGTGATTTTTTGTTGCTCAGTGATAATTGATTGAAAATATGTACTTATTGCCTAAGTTCCTGATAAATGATTGGAAATACTTATTGATAAGATAAATGATTGAAATTTATGCCTAATAGTTTGTGCATAAACAAACTAATTCGTTTGTCGATTTGTTACACTATAACTGACCAGATCGATTCGTTCATGAACAAACTAGTATGTTCATGGATGAACGAAATTTACACTTGGACTGTAACATATACACAGCCTGATTTTCTTGATTAATTTTCAGTATTTCTATGAAAATTGGATTTTCCTTGAGGGGAAAAAACACTAGTTATTCTATGTATAATATAATATTTAGGTATAATATACATACTATACTAGGTATACACAATACTTTAGCAGACTAGAAAGGCCAATATAGATCAATAATTTAATTTAATGTGGCCATGACTTAAACAGCGGTATAATGTAAGAATGGAAAAGTACAACATAGAGCTACATATACAAATATATGTATACACATATGTACATATTTGTATGTACATTTTTAAACAATTGATTCAAAAATTAATAAAATTCTCCATGACATTATTGAGCTGAAAATTTAGATCACGGCTAAACTGGTCATAGGAAATGATATTGTATTAATTTTGATGACATTTTTAGCCTTAGGTAAATAGTCAATAGCAACAAACGTGTTTCTAAAACGCATTATTATTATACGTTTTATGAACAAATACGATATTCAATTTTGCTATTATATTATGTGCTTACATATTATGTACGCATGCAAGCGTACAAAATTATATTAACTTTATAAACTGCGCAATTCGTTCGAATAGTTTATGCAATGTTGTGTTGAAGTGTTGCAAGTTTCCCCACAGATGCATTTTAAGCACAATTTTAATTGTGTTTTCATACAGATGAATAAACAGTATTTTGCATTTTATAACATGTCAAATACCAGACTGCGAAATAACGCTGTTAACTTCTATAATTTTCTCTCTGGTTTCGCTCAGTTCCTGCATCTCAATCGTTTCCCGTTTCTATGCAATTTCAAACTTGTAATTTTGTCTTCATTTGCAGACAAATTTCTACGTAATACCTTCGATCTTTGAATGTACAATTCTTAAAATTGTAAATATATCACAATCCATCACACAAACAACTCTATGTTTTCAATCCATCACTGAAAAATCTTCTCTAATGATGTATTTCTACTTGCTGATATTCAAAAGCTTGTATGTTTAAAAGAAAAATATGGTTAATCTAACTCAAACCATCGGCTGAATGTCAATCGTTCAATGTTTTATGTGATGGTATAACCCTAACATCATTTTTGCACAGGTAAGTCACAATCAGCTGGAGGTTTGAGTCGGTATGACATTAAGGGTGAAAACACACCAAGTGGTACGTGGTAAGTGTTGTTTTTTTTAGATAACTTTACCCATATACATGGTATACAATCCCAAAAATCACCCTCTGGAGTGTTTTCGATGATATTTTATCCTTGTATTTATAGGGCGGCTGATAGGTTTCGACCAATTCCCGGCCTATGGAAACACTGTTTATGTTTGTAGGAGGATCGTTTATTTATGTTCAGTTGTTACAATGGTAATTGTATGTATGAAGAAGTTGGGCTTCGGATAAGTGAGCTGGCTGAACTCCAGAGGTTCACTCTGGCGTCTGAAGCTGATGCGTTGGTTTATATACATACATTATGGCTTGAATCGTGCCGTGTGCAGATGTCTTCGTCTTCAGGTCATGTGTCGTAGTTGCATAATGATATCACTGCTGGATTTCTATCGTTTTACGATCGAGTGATGAACTCTTTCTTCTGGAATAGTCAAAGGGGACATGGCCCTCGAGTAGCGAGGTTAATTCTGCTGGGTCAGATGTCTTTGTCTTCAGGACACGTGTTTTATCCGTATGTTGACCTGTCTTCCGGACACGTGTTTCTAAACGTCGTTAATTTAAGAATGCGGTCAATGCAGATACAATGTATCCTTACACGCGTGCCGTGTGCAGATGTCTTTGTTACAGGACGCGTGCTGGATCTATTTCGTTCGTTTTACGATCGAGCGATGAACTCTTTCTTCTGCAATAGTCAAAGGGGACGTTGTCCTCGAGTAGCGATTAGTTCTGCATTTTTGTATATGAACGATGATGATGATGCCATCGTAAGACTTGTGTATTGTTGTGAAATATTTGAAATCACTGGTTTTAATTCGGAATAGCACAAGTTTTGCTATATTCCTACATATTTATCCTTGCTTCCTTGCTTATGGTGAATCCCATATTTGAAGAAATAAAGGAGAAACTCTGCACGTGCAACTACACCCGAATTCAGTTTGGGGAACACCTACTGTCACAGTGTGGAGCCAAGGACGTGACGTTCCATACCACTCGGTGTGTTTTCGCCCTAATTAACCTGTCGCTTAATATAGAGACATCAAAATAATTTCAGTGATAAAGAATTTCGACAAAGTCTATGTTCAAATTTCCTACGCAATTATCTACTAAATTTTCGTAACTTATGGCCAAAAATTCCCCTTCAACGCATCGCTTGCGTTGGTATTCCGAGAAACGCACATTTGAAATATTTTTCACACGCAAAACTGGGCTTATTTAATGCGCTCAAAGTGTTGAAAATGCGATAACGATCAGTAAAATGCTAGTTACCGAACGGTACTCTTATTAAAAATAAAAAGTGAACGCGCATCGACCTATTGCGAAATCGGTAGATTGTTGCCAAAAACGTATCGAACGGTCGAGGCGGGCTTTCGACATTTTTGAAAAATACTACGCCAACTACTTTATATTTGAATTGTGAAGCGCATAACTCATTATTGGTTGTGATATCAATTACTTACGCTTATTAACAATTACTTACATTTTCCATCATCTACTACCAAGGTCGTTATCAAGAGGTACATCAGTTTTAAATGAAAATATTTTTCATGCTTGTACCTAGCGATTTCAATACCGAAACCGGCTCTACCGTTTTAGTCGAAAGTCGAAATTCGGTACTGTCAGTAGTACCGAAATATAATAATTCCAATGTTATGTTAGTTGAATTGTTTTGAATAATTGAGAAAAAAAAGTTGCATCATGGATTAGTCGAATAATGAGTCAACAGGCGACATCATTTTTGACCTGCTATTCAAAGGAGCCATTAAGTGTATCATAAATTTAAAATCAAAGATACAGTATGCCGGAAACATACATACATATGTATACCTGAGACTTCTTCCAAATATGTCGATATATACATATGTATGTACATACATATGAGCCGTTATAATCGAAAGTGGCATATAATGTTTTACACAGTATTTAATTAATGTGAAACGTAAAGGAGGTTTGTAAAAATACTGTTGGCCTGAAATACGATTATCTGCTTTTCTAAGATTCTGGACATATCGAATTAAAGGAAGTTATAAAAATTTGTGAATTAAGTCAAACAGAAATAGCTTTTTTGGAACTGAAAATTGGACTTCCGCCACTTTTAAATATAGCGGCTCGTGTATTGATTTATAACTGTGAGAAGCCTCGTCACCTTATGACTTTTTCGGAAACCTATTTTTTTCAATTCACAAATATTTGAATACATATTAGTATATAATATTTAAAAGCCAAAACTATCCCTTCCACGCAAAAATTCTTCAAAGCAAGGAGCACGCAAAAATTTATTTACGTTTTTTGACAGTCGCTGATCGGTAATTTGCGTGGTGCAGAAAAACTCAACACAAATCGCTAAAATAAATCACTACCGGTAGTGAAAAATGTCGGTATTTTGGAATGATTGTAGTTTTGCACATATATAAGCCCATTTTTAAGGTCAATGAAATCGACCAATAAAGCCCTCTACATGAGGTCACCATCCCCCAAAGAATAAAGTCTGAAAGATCCTTTCGTCGGAGAACGAGATTGTCCAGCAATAGTTTTGCACATAATACATTTGGAGATTTTTATTCAAATAACAAAATCCAGTATGTCGGATTCTAATATTGGAATTTGCCCCGGAAATCATCATAAGCGACGTTCACTTCCTAATTTATGTACATATGTACATTGTACATACATACATATATACGTATTTTAAATGTTTTATCGCAATTTTCTCTCATAATCCAAGAGCTTGCTTTCTATCATAAATCTGATTGCTATTTTCTAGAACTTGAAGACAATAAATTAATTTACAGGTATTCCGTATTTCAATCTGGAATACAAGTATATTGACATAGGGAGTTAACTGACTATGTCATAATAAAGAGTGAATCGCTATTTTATCAAAAAATAGTACAAATATTTTTAATAACTGAAAGTTAAATATTTCTTGTTTGCCAATTCATTCTCGTTATTATTTTGATCAACTAGTGTAATGCCCGATGAAATATTATCGCATGAGTTATGGCATATCAAGATATTAAATAAAAAAAAATTAAAATAAGTGTCCGGCCCTGTCACGCGATCGTATTTTTCAAAAAAACCTTTTAAATATACCTACATACATATAAACAATATAAAACATCAATAGAAAAATTAATTAATTAAATAATTTTTAAATAGATGGCGCTAAATGCTCAGAGACTAGTTTCCCTAGAGGAAACATTGGTAGCAAACAGTATATATATAGAAGTTTTTAGTTGATCTGTTATTATGTATGTTTTAGGGGTTCCAAAAAACCGCCCGGAATAAAAAGCCGGTTTTCGGTTTTTGTACAAATAAAAAGCCGGTTGGCCGGCTTTCACCGGTTTTAGAAAAATACCATTTAAAAGTTTAAAATTTTTATATAAAAAAAAAATGTAAATATGTATATATTTGCATAATATATATCTATATTATGCAAAAAAAAGTTTTTTATAAATTAAATTAAGTTATAAACATTATGAACTTTCATAAGATCATTACTTTATATTATTATTACAAATATTACAAATAATACAATTTGTATTATATGTACATACATATATCACAGTCGTAAAATGGCAGATCCTCAATACGCACATATAATTAAATGATTTAAATAAGCTACTATCAAGAATATATTATTTAAAAAATAATGTGTAACCTCGCAGAAAAACTATAATTGTGGAATCGTGAACTTAATATTAAGAACTGCTGAGATTCAATGATATATTATAGATAAAGAGATTTCAAAGTTGTTATCTATAATATATCATTGAAAATTAAAATTAATTAAAAAATCCAAAAGCAACCGTTGCAAATTTCGGAAACAAATTCATTTGAAACGGCAAATTCCATTTGATCACGAACATTTTAAATCCATAATAAAAGAAGGTATATGGCCTCAATATTTAAAGGGCAATTCCTTCGAAGAAAAATCAATTAGATTTCGGAAATTCCTATGCATTTTGCCATAAATCATACTACTTTTTTTGATGTTTTCAAGTACAAGGATTTGCGATAGTGTGGGATTTGCGATAGATAAGGATTCTTTATATACCTGTAGTTGGGTAGGTCATTGAAACTACATTCTTTCAATAATATTTTATTGGTTTATGACCTGGTCCATTACTAAATCTCAAAGAAACCGCTCAAGACAGAAAGTAATGTAGCTTTTTTTTTGTTCAAAGAAATATACGCCTATTACCTAAGAGCGTTTATACACATTTATTTTGATCTTTCATAGAAATTTAAAATTCAGAATTGTTAATTTTGAGGAAAAAAACATTAATTAAAGATAACCTTAAATAGCCGGTTGATCGAGCCAAAAAGCCGGTTTCGGTTTTTTGAAAAATGTTCAAAAAGCCGGCTTTTCGGTTTCGGTTTAAACCGGCTTGGAAGCCCTATGTATGTTCGTATTATATTCGTACGTTTTGTTGGCACTGTTTTAACTGTGACGTAGATATGTCGAATTTAAACGACTATTATAGTAAGTAATAAAGACTATTATATACTTATTTCTCAAAATTACTTTTATTTTCATAACTTCAAACAACATTAAAAAACACTTCCGACTATAAATAAAATGGTTTATTGTGTATCAAAAATATTTAATTTTAAGCACGATTGAATTTAGCATTCGGTCACGTCTAAGCAGTGGGCAGGTTTAAGTAGTGGCAAAAAAACAACAAAAAAGGACATAATGTCAATCGTTTTAATTTATATGCAGTTGTAACTATTGCAAATATCAGAACACCATTCACTCCTTTATAAAGGTAGATAAATGCACACGAAGGCCAATTGGAAAGGACCCCAAAATGTTACACATATGACTCACATTGATTGTTCTTAATATCAAACCGAAAACTGGTTCTGGATTATGTAGCAGACAATTCCGGCGGTCGATTCATGTTTTTTATGGTGCTATTTGAGTTTTCCATTCAATGGCTATTATATAATGTAATGCATCGCGGAATTTCACTTGCATGATCTTTATTATTGGTAACTCAGTATGACTATCATAATATTTCGAACTACATACATACACTAATATGAGGTTTGCATGGAAAACATTGTGATTATGTTTAAACTATGACTGCTGTTAGAATTTGATTGATGCATAAAATGTTTTATGCAACTGCTGATTTTAAATTGATTGACGTTAACGTATATAAAATAACTAGTGACACTACAATAAGTTATTTCATATTATATTATACAATATGGTATTGCTTGTTAAAAACCGTAAGAGAAAGGAAAGTGAACGTGGATTATATATAGGTGGTCCTTGAAAATGTGACAATTTCAAAACGAAAACCTCAACTGACAAGTATATATGTATGTGTGTATTATAATAATCAATATCTACAAGCAAGCTTATTCAAACAGTTTGAAGATTTCATCACAATATGAAGGAATACTGATATATATGTATGCATGTGTGAAAGTCCTTTATATGGTTTAATGGAGATTCAAAGATTTCTTTATGAAATATATCCGAATTAAAAAAAATAACCAGCAGCGTTGACTAGTGGTTAGCATATATGCTTTCGAACACAGTGGTCACGGGTTCGAGTCCCACTAGTTGCTGCTGGCTAGACTTTGATTTGTGACTCCAACTCGATCGTTTCCTATCAGAGTTTGCCAATTTATCTGATCTTCTTTGAAATGGTTCTAAAAAATAGGCAACCTTTACCCATTTATCGCTATTTTCGAGTTTTCAGCATGTCGAATTTTGCTGGCAATTTTGTAAAATTTTCGAGTTTTTCAACATCTCGAAATTTGACGATTTACAATTATTGAAATTTATCCATAGATGTATGTATGTATCTATGATGCATTGTTGAAAATTATTCAAAAAATTGTATATCGATGTTTGTAATTGACCAGGAAGGCGCATTGTGGTTTACCTGTTAGGCCTTCCTGGATCACGGGATCGAATGTGAAATGCACGAAAAACCAAATATCGGAAGGCAAAGATCGAAAATCGAAAGATCTTAAGTCGAAAGATAAAAAAAGGGTGCATGGTAAACTGTACTATGTATATATAATATATATATATATATCAGTGGGATGCGGTGAAATTATCTCTCTTTTTGTCACACAGCCTTGTTTAATGTGCGCGCGCAGGATACAGAAGGAAAAGCCGGTTCCTCTTGTTCCTGTTGTATCCTGCTCGCGCAAATTAAGTGAGTATGTACGACGGGGGGAGAGGTTTACCATGCACCTTTTTTTTGATCTTTCGATTTTCGATCTTTTTTGGTTTTTCGTGCATTTCACATTCGATCCCGTGAGGTAGACCCTTCCTGGTAATATAAAATAATCATAAATAAAATATAACTCTCTCCATATGTAGAATGACTTTGTATGTACATAGTATACGATCTAGGTCAGAGTTCTATGAGTAAAGGGCGGCTATTCATGGGTGCAATGATCACAAAAAAGGGCACTATTGTTAATTTATTAGAAAAACTATGCTTTTTTTAACTCTTGGTTTGAACACTAGTGGAACGGTCTATTGTTATTTAAAATTGTACCGAACCTTAGCTTTAGTCTAATTATGAGATGGTATACCAAATTTTACGGTTTTACATATAAAGAAAAGAAACAAACGAATATTATTATTTATATTGTAGGAGAAGAAGTGATAATTTGGATATTTTTACTTTACTTTTATATCAAATCTAGAAGTAGTGTGTTTATATAATATCAATATCCATTCACCTACACATCATAGTTCACGGGGAAAATCCAAATTTTTGCACAATCACTGACCCAATTTGAGTCACCCATCATGACTCGAGTTGGTTCATGATTGTAACTTTTTGTGCACGTAACTATAGTTGAGAAATGTTTCTAATAGCCCATAGCATTGCGATGCAATAAACACGTACTTACTCGAATGGAGCATCTTCGAGCTGAAAATAGTTCAAATCAGTTCATCCGTCGTGTAGTAGTGGGTACGTATGAAAATGCAAATTCAGTTCCGATGAAAGTCGTCGTACATTTTAATTCCATAAACAGGTAAATAAGAAAAGAGATATACGCGTCCAATAAAATGATAGCAATCTAGATGATATTCTACAATTTGCAATTATATAAACTTGCACTTGCTTGTATTTTAAATCCCACGTTTGAATATGTTGGTAATTTTTTTGAAAAAGTTGGTAAAAAAAAGTAAACAAACATAACATCCATGCATCTTATTATTTGCATGTTCTTATTTAATTTATAAATAAAAACTAACGTGCTTACTTTCTATGTATCGTCAATAAGCATCTAATTAAATTTAGACATATTTAATCATTTGCGTTTAGCCATTAGCATCCTCTGGCTATTATGAAAAAACTCCCGATACATATTCCTCTTTTTAAATCATATAATCTTGCAAAAAATAAAGTTCTATACTATTTGGGGGATTTCTTTTTTAGCCTATCAAGTTAAATTACTTTTTTGTATATACATAGTTCCCCTATATACAAAAAAATGCTTTGGTTACTGACCATTTGGATTTTAAAGTAAAACAATAAAAACCCTGAGACATTACTAAATTCCCTTGGTCACTCCACAACCAAGTTATTGGAAGTATATTCTCAAATGGATAATAATTATAAATTAGCTATGTTTTCCCTCCTTATTTCCCCGTTTTTGTTAAATCTTTCATTTGGAGACTTTTTCTTCAATGTTTTTATCTCGTTCGATGAAGTTTGAAGCTATGTATGTAGGTTTTATTTACAACTTTCCTCTTTACTCATTCGGTTGTATCATTATTATGGTGGGTGAACGAATGAGACGACTGGCATGTTGATGCTCGTGCTTTATTTATGACAGCTGAAGACGGAGTGAGGTAGCTACTCTGAACACAGCCCAGTTGGTCCCCACTCGCAGGAAGGTGACCAAACTCGACCATGTCGTATAGCAAGCCGCCACATTATACTCGATGGAGCTTATGTCATTTCACGAAGTCGTTGAATTGTTAACGAATATATTAGGGCTATAAAATTTGTATATTAACTTGATAATAATAATAAGATATTTTAATAATTACATAGTTATAAATAGAGATATGCATAATCATAAAACTAGAAATAGGAATAAATTAATTATATTTAGAGTTAAGAAAGCAAAAACTGCAGGAAGAGTTTTCCACGGGGCTGTTTAAATAAACTACATACATACATATAATGGTAAACGGACTACTAGTCAAATGTGAACCGGTCGCTCTAGATCGGTCACACGCGATCACCCGTCACACTAAAACTGGTCACGAGAAAACTGGTCACACCCTAAAATCGGTCAATCAGTTTTCTCGTGACCGATTTTAGAGTGTGACCAGTTTTTTCGTGACCAGTTTTAGTGTGACGGGTGATCACGTGTGATTGATCTAGAATGACCGGTTGTCCTGTGACTGGTTTACATTTGACTAGTAATCACCGAACCACTGTATAATGCTCTTCTTGAAAACATTAGAACATGTGCTAATAAATTAGTGCCTTCTTGAAGGGTGCTAATGGATACCTCTGTGGCAGATTTATTTATTTATTTTATTACATTTTATACCAGGAAGGCCTTACAGGTAAACCCCAATGCGCCTTCCTGGCCAATTACAAATGATGCAGCATTTTTACTACACAAGTCGCTGAATTACGAGACACTGAAAACTCGCAAATTAACAAGACATCTATGAATTGTAAATAATTTTTATTGTACATTAATCATACTCAAATAGTAGTGACGTAGTAGGTAGGAAGGTTTTTAGCCAATTTTATCGATGAACAATCGGAAAACTCTAATAGGAAACGATCAACCCGGAGTCACAAATATGCAAGTCTGCCAGCGGCATTACAGATATACTCAGAATAAATTCTTTTCAATCGAGGTCAGCTTATGGGATCGAACCCGGTGCCTCTCGGTGTTAGGCAGAAGCTTAACCACCGAGCTATTAAATTAGTTAAAATGTACATATATGTACGATATATTATATTATAGTTATTAATTTTAATTCTTTTGGTTGTATGCTATTATATAAACGAACAAAAACGCTTACATGTAGCGTTTTCCAATTTCTAAACATAATAATAGTTTTACATTAACGATGCTCTTATTAAATTAAATATATTTCCAATTGAATAAATCATTTGACATTAGGGTACCTGGTCGGTATATCGGTTGTTATTATATTTTTGTTCAACGTTTGACGTTTCGGCGTTCGCACGTGTTTTGATATTTTCCAAGCGGAATATTTTCATAAATATAAGTATTAAATTATGATGGATCCTAAACCTAGAGTATACTTAGAAGAATATCGACTTAAGGTTTGATAATTTTTATTTATTTAGATATCCTATCTACATTGCAAATATATATTTGTTGTCGCTTAACTTAACCTATATTTGGCGTGTGTACAGACAGGAGCTGAAGATTATGGTATGTCAGACGAACCGTGGAGCCGAAAGAAATTTAAGAAAAAATTCAAAATTGTGATCGTCAAAAAAGACGAGAATTGCATGGAGTTTGATTTGATAGGAATTCAACCGGCATTTGCCAATGCCTTTCGCAGGTTAATGTTAAGCGAAGTACCAAGTATGGCTATTGAAAAGGTTATGATCAGCAATAATACATCCATAATTCAGGATGAAGTACTTGCCCACCGACTAGGACTCATTCCGTTAAAGGCAGATCCAAGACTCTTTGAATACAAACCAGAAGGTATTGTTGTTTCCAATACATTGGGATAGTTTCAATTTGATGTCGTTATTTGATAATTTAATTCTCAGGTGTAGCAGAATCGTCTGAAAATGACACATTAGAGTTTTCATTGAAAGTGAAATGTATAAATAATCCAACTCAACCAAAAGATGCCAGCCGACCAGAAGACTTGTATAAAAATCATAATGGTATTCACATATTCTGTAGATTATTGTCAAATTGATAAATATAATTTGCACATCAATTAAGCTCCATTTTAGTTTATTCAGGACAAATAAAATGGCAACCAGTTGGTAATCAAGCTCAGATCTATAAAGAGAGCGCACTCGGCCCTGTACATGATGATATTATTATTGCAAAAATGAGACCGGGACACGAAATCGACGTGCAATTAATAGCGGTCAAAGGAATTGGAAAAGACCATGCGAAATTTTCACCCGTCGGTAAGTTATTTTAAGGTTGAACGCATTAGGCGTGTTATGAAAAGTAAAATTGTAGTGTAAATATTGATTTCAGCAACGGCCAGCTATCGCCTCTTGCCGGAAATCCATCTCAAAAGAACCGTAAAAGGAGACCAGGCTGAATTGCTGCAGAAGTGTTTTGCTCCTGGAGTGGTGACAATTAATCGAGATGGAGAAGCTGTTATTAAAAGTGCTCGCTATGACACGTGTAGCCGTAATATATATAGGCATGACGAATTAAAAGATACAGTCGTCATGAGTAGGGTTCGTGATCATTTCATCTGTAAGTCATATTCGATTTTACTGCAAAATTATGAATTATTTATTAAATTTAACATGTTTTATTTATTTATTTACTTTTTCAGTTGATGTCGAATCTGTGGGTGCAATGCCGCCAGAAGCTATATTTATTGAAGCGATCAGAGTTTTGAAGAATAAATGTCGAACACTCATCGATATCCTTACTAAGTGAAAAATTTCCTTCAAATCAAAAACACGGATTTCTTTACTCTATTGAAGTTTTATTATTAAAAAATTTAAAATTTTTGATTCATTCTGATTTTAAACTTTGATAATAAAATTTTTATTAATAAATTTTCTTACATTAATTCAAGTTGGTACTTATTTACATATGTATATTGTTGCGTAGTGGTGGGTGGAGGATCCCAGTAAAAGGCCTAAGTCGTTTCACAGCATTTATTGGTTATTCAGGAGATACACGCACTGGCAGTGCTCCGTCCAGAATGCCTTGATATGGTCTAAGTACCTCCTTAAAAAGGACAGGTCGCTCAGGGAATCTTCGACGTCCGGTTTGTTTACCTATGGTTATAGTTACGTACTAGATATGTATTCCCATGACACTCAGTCCCACGATATCGCTGTCACTTCTGAGAAGGGACCGGGTGCCGTTACTAAGCCAATTCAGTGGTCATTGTTTAGCCTACTTACACTTAGCCTGGAGATAATCCTCGAAAACCAATTATAACGGCGGCTCCTTTTAGCATACGCTAAAATATCATATTTCAGTTTGATTATTTTTTTCGAAATTATTACACATTTATAAAGATTGAAATATTTTTTACAAACCTCTTACGTTTCTGATGTATTGTCTCTTACCTTTTTTTTTTAATTGTGCATCCAGGCATCCCAGAATTGGAAATATATAATTAATTATACAGAAGCATGACACGGGTAGTGGATATAGTAGAAAAAGTGAAGAGATTGAAATGGCAATGGGTGGGTAATATAAAATAATAGACAAAAGAAGTGTAAGAATGGCAAATTGAAGATAAAGCGGCAACCGCCGCTTCCCCTCCAAAACAAAGGCCTGTTTTCTGGTCGTAACGCCATGAAAGCCTACCACGATAAAATTGGTCTGAACAAATAATATTGTGGCGGCTCGCTATACGACATGGTCGAGTTTGGTCACCTTCCTGCGAGTGGGGACCAACTCGGCTGGGTTCGGAGAGCGGCTACTCACTCTGCCTTCAGCTGTCATAAATAAAACACGTGCATTAACATGCCAGTCGTCTCATTCGTTCATCCCCCATAATATAATACTATGATTACTAACCAAATTAAATTAAATTGTGAAATAGAAAATGATCAGTAGATCAGTAGCTATTAAAATAGATATAAGATGTATTGTGAACATAATTTTATAATAATAAAAAGCATTTAAAAATCAAACATATATATTATAGAATACAATAGACATCTATGGTACAATCAACAAACTTTTCATATACAGCAAATTTGCGAGAAATACATTTTTAGAGTATGCAGGTAGTGTATTTTCATAAGAATCGACAAATTCGAAATGCTAAAAACTGAAATTCGCGACGATACCGATTTATTGGATCCATCGCAAGAATTAAGCTAGACAAATCGGAACCTTGTCTATGAAATCAGATGTAGAAGATACTCATATGTTCGGCTTCATTCTTGAACACCCGTCGCTGTTGTCGACATTTCCTTTCTGTAGCCTTCCATCTGTTCGAACGATTTCACATTGTTTGTCTCCTCTTTGTGACTTCTTTGTCCGCCTGCCTTTTCAAAGAATATCTGTAAATTTTTATACTTGTTGCTCGAATACAATTCAGTGTTACTTATATTGCTACTTACAGTGGCGTTTGGTGGATCGTTGCCGTTCTCAATACGATTTGATTTGAAAGTTTTTATAATTTTCATTGTATATACTGGCGAAAAGGTCAACAGTGAGCATCGTTTGACAACCGAACTGTCAAAGTGTCAAAAGCGACTGGCGGGTAACCTTGGAACGAGGGCTGATCTACCGAACCTAATCATCCGCTGTCTTCTCGCCGCTACAAGTGAGTACACCTTCACATGACGAGCAACTGAACCCTGAGACGTGGACGTGTCCTCGTCTCGTCACTCTCATTGTTTTTTTTCCATCGATGACGTTTCGCTCCAGTGAACACCCGTTGGCTTGCTGCAGCCTTGCTTTTGTTTAACAGTTGTGTGCTGAGCGCAGATCAGATCCGATCTCCGTCCGCCATGTCGCAGTCGGGGCCTCTGATGATGCGGCTGATCGCATCCAGCGTCACCGCGGCAAATCGAGCCGGCAAGATCATCAGAGATGTCATGAGCCAGGGAGACCTGGGCATCGTCGAAAAGGTTCGTGTGCTATCTATGTATCGCAAACATGTTTATAGATACGAGGTCACCGCATTGTGTATCGACACCGTCTAGTCACGTTCGTTATTTTTTGTATGCTGATTTTTTGTTTGTGTCCGTGTGTTTAGGCAAAGGATGATTTACAAACTGAAGCGGATCGTTCGGCTCAACGTTGTATAGTCGCGTCACTCTCCCGACAATTTCCAAACATTACTATCATTGGCGAAGAAGGTGTAAGTGATATTGAGGTATTTAAATCATACATTTTATCATCCTAATGTTGTCCAATTTTTTTTTTTTACTAATCCTCATGTTTACTTTTTTTTTTTAAATACATAATGACCTGTTTTCATTTATCATTTATGAAAGTTTTGTACAGAAGCAAACAGTTTATTATAATATTATCTTGTCTAATATATATGTAAGGCTTCATTATGTAAGGTTTGGGTGGGAGCATCGAAAACAAACCAAAGTTTATATTATGACGATATCGATATTGTTGAATTTTTTATTTTTCGATTCAAATAAATTTAATTAAAAATCTAATTACATATAATATTATAATAGATTATATTATGGGGGGGAAACCTTATACCTATACATATTGATATATAAAAAAAACAATGCACTTACTTCCCTAGCTTAGGATTTCTTGCTAATTAATGAAAATATCTTACAATATATGTACTTACTTTTAATAAAATCTAATATATAATTTCGAAAGAGACTTTGTATGTAAGTATGTATGGTTTGGGTGGTAGAATCCGTGACGTTAAATTGAATAAACCAACAAATGAATATTTAAATAAATTTAAATAAAATAAATTTAATAAGATGTTTACTATTACATTAGCCATGTTTAGGCGGTTTGTATTACAAATACCGAGCGAAGCCGGGTAAAACCACTAGTCTAATATATAATTTCGAAAGAGACTTTGTATGTAACATTGGTTGGTTGGTTAAGTGGGAACAACACTTTCGATTTATTTATTTTTTCGATTCATAGGCGTCGATTCGATTTTTTTTTCAATTCAAAGGATTCGAAAGCCCCGGGGAGAAGGCTCTGAAGGGCGTCAGCGCTGAGGGTGAAGGCGCCTTCGCCCCGGGGGGGAGGGGGGGCCGCCTGATTTTGGTATACGTATAATTTCGAAAGAGACTTAGTATATATGTTTGTTTGTTCGTGACAGTCAATTTAATAAAAAAAACAAATGAGTATTCAAATAAATTTATATAAAATAAAACAATTCAAATAAATTTAATAAAATGTTTTGTAACGAACGGTTTTACGCGCGCTTATCTGATCTCGCGGTGGGTGGTCCAGAGGGCGCATATGTCGTTCTTCTTCCAAGGGTCCGGTTATATGGAAACGTGAACTAACCTTGGGATACAGTTTATATAGTCGGGGAGGTTTCTGACTGCAAATCGTCTCGTTGATAACAGCTTCCTCGTGGTCGGGAAGCTGGCTCTGCGGTCCTCTCACGGCTGATGTTTCTCCGGAAAGGGCGTGAGGAATACCGGCGACGTTGGGCTGGTACTCTTGGGAGGGAGTGATGCTGCACTCGACCTCACAGCGGTTCTTCAGCAAGATGGCGGATCTCTGGGCCCCGTCTTCCCCTGGAGACGTGAACAGGAGAGATCTTTCTTCCTCGGTGCGCTCGAGAGGAGCATGGTGTTGGCGCGGTAAAGTCACTGGTGCCACCCTAAATGTTACTACCGCTACCAACTGAAGGGACACTCGGGAGAACGTCGCTTTGCAGTTTACTATTAGATCAGTCATGTTTAAGCGGTTTATATTACAAATACCGAGCGAAGCCGGGTAAAACCACTAGTAATTAATAATTGTGAGAATTGTGCCGACATATCGCACGACCGTGAATGAATTCTTTGCACCTTGAATTTAACACACGTATTTTGTTGAATAAAAAAAATTGTACCAAAGCGTCACAAATGTATTTTGTTTTCGAAAAAATAAAAAAGTCGTCAACTTGATATTCTAGTCGTATGAGATCCCTGGTTAAATATTTCTTTTAAATACACTTGTAATAATTTTCCACGAATTCTAGGAACGAAAAAAAGCTTATAAGTTTTTGTTAACCCTTCCGGATGGGGTGTACCTTTGTTTCAGCCCCCTTCCTCTAAAAATTCCCAGCTACGGTCATAATATTATGTACATATGTATACATATATATGCACTATTGTTTTTATTTTTGTAGCGAGAGTAAATGGCTTTTTTTACGTCTCCCCTTCCCCTCCATACCCTCTCCTTTTGTCATGTTTGTCGACTATTATATAATATTATAGAAAGCTTTGTCTCAAATGCATCTTCCGCTTTCACAGTCAAACCCAAATCTGGCACATATTCTTAAACTTTCATGTTTTTGCCAAATTTTGTAAATTAATTCGTCACCCGCTCACATTGTACTGTTCGAAGTGAATCTAAGTTACTACAAAACAAGACTAGACAACGAATGAGTGAATTAAAAATATATATGAGAGATAATGAGAGCCTAGAATGCAAATTGTAGAAGATATAGTGTGAAAACGATAAAGTTATAGGCGTTTAAACAATTAAAATCTGATAAGACGATTGGGTACTGGAAAGTTAAACATATAAGGCAACTATGTAGCTCAACATTTTCAATAATTTGGACGTGGTTATTATGAATAGTTTTCACCATCGAACTATAAAAATCGATTGAAATTTTCATCGTTGAGCAAACCGCGCAAAGTGGCAAAGTTTCAAAACGACCGGAAGACTAGGAATTTTAGCTCAATCGTTTGCAAAAGCAAACATAAAAAGCCTTGTAATAAAAATATATACATATTTTGCTTTGCAGTGCCCCTAAAACTGGTACGTCCGAAACATTGATCCTCTTGTTACGCCACTGTGCAAGATAAACCTAACTTTGCTTATCCTATTTACATAGGCTATTAGCCAGACTTATTACTATGAATTTTACCTATAATTTTAAATTTGACATGATCATAGTCTTACTTTTTTATTGAAATATACATATGTATTTCCCACCTATCTTTGTCCTTTACGATTTTCTTAACACGATGGCGGCCGCTGACTCATATTCGTATCATGTTGGGTGCATAACGTTTATTGGCCGCTGGTACATATATGATTTACGACTGCGCGAACTGTTTCAGTCCGCTGATATATTTTTGTATCACGTTTGTGACCGATGATAGAATTTTGTATCACGTTCTCGTCATAAATATATATCAGCGGACTGA
Source organism: Arctopsyche grandis (assembly GCF_051622035.1). NCBI lineage: Eukaryota > Metazoa > Arthropoda > Insecta > Trichoptera > Hydropsychidae > Arctopsyche > Arctopsyche grandis. The sequence continues at coordinate 22,116,619 of NC_135365.1, read as the reverse complement.
AAAATATATTCTGCACCAAAAATATATTCGCGCAGTCGTGAATCATATATGTATCAGCGGCCAGAAAGCGTTGTACACCCAACACGATACAAATATGAGTCAGCGGCCGCCATAGTGTTAATTTATACGCTTGTATATGTACATATATTACAAGAAAATTATATAGTAAAAATCATAATTTTCCTTTTTCATTTTCCATTTCCATCTCCTATCCAGAAGGCGACAATGAACTATTGGAGGAAAACCTTTACCGAGAAATATTTACTACGTGGCAAATATGTACTTATATATAGTAAATATTTGAATTTTTATAATTGTGTATTTATCTATATAATATTTAATAGCAAATTTCATATTATTTTCATTGTGTAATGCTTAAAAGTCGCACGTGTACATTCTCAGGTGCCAAGTGATTGGTTAATAACCCATGGAGATCCTGAAATATTGAAGAAAAAATGCCCGGACACGTTGGAAGATATCACAGAAGAAGATGTCGTGGTTTGGGTCGATCCACTCGATGGAACGTCTGAATATACGCAAGGTATAATTTATCCCATTTATCTCACGCAAGTTGATTTGATTTTTTTATTGATAATGTATGAAAAAAATAAATTTCAATAACAAAAGACTGTATTTGTAATGTTTAATGCTAACAGCGTTTGCAAACATCCATATAATGGGTTCAAATTCCTACTCGGCTCATAATATATTACACACATATGTGTTTGAAGTATATTGTATTTAATTAACATAATCTCTGTATCGAGGCTAACGAATAAACAAAGCATGTAGTTTATATTATTCGTTAGATAACTGTTCGACTGTTCTAATCACCACTTTATTTGTTTTCAATTTAATAGCACATTCCATGTATGTTGTTCGTGCAGTTTACGAATTGCTCGTAGTGTGTAAATGTGTAATGTTCGCGTTCTCAGTTTAACCACTGCTTTGTTATTGTACATAAAATGTCGGCACACAACTTTATCAATGTATTTGTAATTCTAGGTGCGTTAATGCTAAATGGCAATACGTGGGAAAGGTGGAAAGCGTACATAACTCACCCGTTTATCGGTGCCAAGTGGTACCTAAGTTTACTACATTCAGAATATGGTAACGAGTGACGATAACATTAATAGTAGTAACCTCTTGTAACTAATTTGGATGTGATGGTGCAGCCCCTAGCGTTAACACCGTCCCACAATCACTCACTTTTTTTACCTGTAAATATTACCATCTCTAATGTACAAAATATGCGTAATCTCTTATGTATGCAAAATTTGCAGACTGAGCTGTACATATTATATTAACATTCAATTCTTAATACTCGGAGAGGTTCTTACACACCATTCTTGCTCCTTTCATTTTAACAGGCTAATTTTTTTTATATCCATCACGTACACGCTTTTGACGTGCGTTTGTTTTTTTTTGTATTTTTAGGATTTTTAGAACATGTAACTGTACTGATAGGAATATCAATCCGCGAGCAGCCGATCGGTGGAGTGATTCATCAGCCATTTTGGGGGGGAAGCTCTGAAGACGGGGCCGGTCGTACGATTTGGGGCTTGCAAGGTTTCGGCATCGAAGGATTACCGCCTATACCTCGAACCAAGGAACCGATTCCCCTCATCGTCACAACTTCACGCTCCCACTCAAATTCTCTAGCTGAAAGCTGCTTGGAAGCGATGAAACCGGAAAAGGTTTTGAGAGTCGGCGGAGCAGGATACAAGGTTTGTGATCATTTACAATTCTTACCTACGTATATTAAAAAAATTGGATGTGACCAACCTATGACTTTATCTATGTATTTGAGGAATATAAGGTCACAAAACAAAATTCGTACATACACATACCGGGCTATGACAGCATTTTCGATACAAATTGGGCGCAAATGTAGGGAAACTTACACAAGACAAAAGTTCTACTTCCGGTTGTCGGATTTTGTTCGAATTTTTTTTATTGCTTCAAATCAGTATAATTATTATACACATTAAATATCAATAAAATAAAAATAATTTAAAAGGTCAAAATAAAATAATGAAATATTGTTTTAAAAAAAAATACTACTTCCGGTTTACGAATTCTGATCAAAACCTTATCAGTTTTAAGTTAGTACATAAAGAATACAAATATAAATTTTCAGCTTGATACGTCAGGGGTGTGGATAGAGTAGTGGCGACAACATTTTTGACCTTTCTAAGAGGAAGAAATCCCACTTCCGGTTTATTAAATTAATACAAGAATTATACTTGAATCACATTAATACAAGAATTATAATTGAATTTTTTCGTGAAGAGCACACGTGTTTAAGGGGTCGAAAAATATAGTGGAAGAAAAATCGAACAAGATTAAACTGCCACTTCTGGTTGACGGATGCTTACCAAATTTTATACATAGCTTGGTATTAAGTTTAAACTTCTAGATATGAAATTTCAGTTTAATAAACCAAAAGGTTTCGGAGAAAAACATAAAAAACCTCGATTCTCTAGAGTAAAAGTACTACTTCCGGTTCAGATAAAAATATTTAAAAAATATAAAGTTATAAAGATTATTATTTCTAATGCATATAAAAAAAAATTATGTCCGATTCAGTTAGCGGCTTGGGAGATAATTGAATTCAAAAACTTAAAAAAAAGAGGATACCTATAAGGGGAGGTACCATTTCCGGTCAACTTAAAAATTTGAAAAAAATTTACACACATCGATAAGAATTTCAGTAACCGATGCTAAGTTTCAGTTCGATAGGAATAACAGTGTTCAAAAATACACTGACACACAGACACACACACACATTTTTTCTAGATCATGAAAACGTGATCAGTGATCGATTCTGAGTTGGAATCAGTCGAAATCTCGAGTTCGAATTTTCGCATGATCACAAAACTTCATCTATTGTTACTGCATACATAGATAAAATAAAAATACCAGACTTCAGAATATGTGAAATCTAATTTCATTGATGTTTATTACTTTTAGGTGTTGCAATTGCTGGAAGGTACCGCTACTGCATATGTGTTTGCATCGCCGGGTTGCAAAAAGTGGGATACGTGCGCTCCGGAGGCAATACTACGAGCGGCCGGAGGATCTCTCACCGATATTTTAGGTCGGCCGTATAACTATGGATCCAACGTATCTCGTCCCAATCGCTCCGGCGTTTTGGCAGCACCTACGGTTCAAATGCATCAAGCGTTGACTGATCTCATACCAGAACACGTTAAAACAACACTGAAAGATTAACCGAATTGACAGCTATTAAATAAAAAAATAAAAAATTTAAATTATGACCGTATACTATCGAATTGCAAAACATTCCTAAATTATTGTAAAAACTGTGGGCTTTTTTCTGCCTGTCAGAATATTATTGTCGTAAAAAAATATATACGTATATGTACTTGAATAGTCGCGAGTAATGTGAACTTGCCTCTTTTTATTTTGTTTGTTGTGTATTTGATCTCTCGTTGACAGAGGTCGTTTTAAATTTGTGATTTTTATTAACATATATTTTATTTTAATATGACTTGTGAAGTACGAGTTAAACTATACACACCTAACAATTAGAATAAGCGATGAATTTGTTTTGTTTTTATTTTAATATCGGTATTGTTGCATTGTATTAAAAATATGTATGTATTTGTAATTTGTTTGAGATTAGGTAGTTGACTTATTTGCTAACAATTTATGTAGCTATTTTTGATGTTGTGAATAAACGCCTATTCATATTAGCACGGCAGTACGAAAAGTATTCTTTAGTACATTTTATGTTCACGTCTAACGTGGCGTAGACGTAATAGCAGTATCTGACAAAATCTATTCATACTAAACAGCAGTATGCATCAAGCAAAACCGGTTTTCTTTGGAAATATTCACGCCGGATGAGACGTCATAGTAGCGAGTGCACTCGTACTAATGAAAGTGCTCTGAATATGCATATGAAATGTCATATTGTGACATTATTGTCTCGACACAAGCTATATTGTAATGTTTATGTAACCTGATTTTGCCTTACAATCGGCCAAAACATGTCTGAACGTGCGCTGCTGTATAGTATGAATAGAAGCTTTCGTTTATGTGAGGTGCTGTAGCCGTGAACTGTTGGATAGTATGAATATACCTGAACTATAGTCTAAATATGTGTGCGAAATTAAACTTATGTGTAGATCTAATAACAATTTTGCAGTAGGATTATATTTCAATGTATGTACAATATATAAAATATATTTATTGTATTAGATTTTTATTCGAGACTAGAGGATTCGTTTTAAACTTTATATTGAACCAAAAAAAATGTAATTCTTAATCAAAATTATATTATCATATAGTGACGATGATGTTCATTGCAGTACACATTCATTCTAAATGAATTTATTGAAAAATTATACTAAAGTATTTTACAAGATATTTAAAAAATATACATATATAATTTTAAGTAAGTGAGAGGGTTTTTGCCCATTGAAACTAACGCACAAATTAGTAATTATCAATGAAAATCCTCTAAAAATATCAAGAATAATATAATTAATCATATTGTGTAGTACTTATACGTCTTATCTACAATACGTTATTATTATTATATATATTTTCCTATTCAATGTTATTCATGTCAAATTTTATCACATATGTGAACAGTCTTATAAAGTCAAATCTCAAATAAATGTTATATATTTAAAAAAAAATGTTTTCTTTATATAACTCATTCCTGTGTTGTTTTTTTTTTGTTCTACAGTTTTATACGTTTCACCTGTAATTTGCTAAGTGTACACATTCGGCGACCTAGATTCGCACAGAATCGATCCAACCCCGAATTGAATGACCCGACCTTTGCCATTGTATGTTTTTCGACCACCCCACAGTTTTCCCTCTAATTTTTGACTTGTGATAGATTAAATTCACTAATGGCTCATACGTGGGCGTGTGATCCAATCTTTCTATTAGTCTTGTCGCCTATTCTCCGACATTCTTTATAACTTCAATTAAGAGTTTCCCTATTTATGAACGTGTAATGAGTTTCCACTTGATGTGCTATTAAATGCACATCACACTAGCTACTCCTGCAACAATGTTAGCACGGTCACAAATAAAAATACAATTGTTATATCAATGTCTCAGGGACTTAAGTAATCCAATAATCGTGTTGAATTGTTAAGTATCTACGTACGTACATGTGTATATAACAATATCGATCGATACCTATCAGAACAGAACACAATTGGAGGGATCAAATCTGATTCATTCAACAAACCAGTTCCACAAATATAGGTATTGTAGAGAATAATGAGTAACGAATCACAATCCTCCGTCAAGAGAAGAAAAAAGAAGTTGAAATCATTATCCAATTTTGAAACGTTTAATTTTTGGAGCCAGTAAAACAGGATTCGATGTTCAAAGAGCAGCATCGGGAATTACCAAGTCTAAAGGGACGTCAGTACAATGACCCTTGACTAGCGGGACTTTGCCCCTTGAAAGAAGAACACTTTCTGAACGATTACGAAATGCAATATGTATGTGCTGATTCGACGATTGTCCGTATTCATTTTTTGCAATTTTTTCAGTACTAATGAAGTTTCTCATTCAATTTCAATTTATGAGTGTCTAATAAAAAAGCGTCTATCAGCAGTCTCACAATGTCGTAACAAAACGTCAATTTAAATTCTAAATCACACTTTAACTTGCGAATAGGGTCATCACAAAAAAAAAACAGAATCACTCACTAATTAATTGCTATCATCGTTTGGGTCAAGGGTTGAACATGGATAAACATTTAGAGTACAAAAGATCAATTATAATTGCTAATTTCCAATGATTCAATACATTTTAGTGGATTTTAACCTTTTTCAAGTTTTCGCTGCTGATAAAAATATAATTTAGAAACAACTCCTTTCTGATATTTTAAAATATATTACATATGTACATATGTGTATACAAAATGACACTCAAAGAAGTGTGGAACGCTGTACGCTTGGCAGTTGTGGCAAGAGGAGAGATAGATATATAAGCCAACTTTAGAGGTCAATGAATTCAACCAATAAAGCCCTCTTTATTGGTTCCATCCTGCGCGCGCACATTAAACAAGGCTGTATGACAAAAACGATAATTTCACCGCATGCCACTGATATATATATATATATATATATATATATATATATATATATATATATATATATATATATATATATATATATATATATATATATATATATATATATATATATATACAGTGGCGGACTGGCCATACAAGCGTACATGCCCGATGGCATGTGGGCCCCACTATCCGTTAGAAAATATGGGCCCTCAGTAAAATTAAATAACTTTTTAATTTAACTATTTCACGTGTGTAAAAATGTATAGGATATTGCACTTTGGGACCTAGAGTTTGGGTATTTCAACAAAACAAATTTCTTACGATATACACAAACAACTAATGCCTGCTTTAACAGCCCAAGGATCGGTTAACTTTTTTTATTAGGCTCGAAATGTAAGTTTCAACATTTGCGTGGGCCCTTTTACCGGGCCCATTTCCAACCTCAATATTATGCATATACCAATACCTATGTAACAACTACCTACTGAAATAAAAATGGGAATAAACAAATTTCCCTGAATAATATAAACTGAATTGCTTAAAACAATTTTGATAGGACGATTCATCATCAACCAGCGATTTAAATTTACTTCATACATACTTTCAAAATAACATTTGATTATACTTCGACGATATAGTAAGATTTAAATACACAATTTTAAACAGTTTCCGAATATTAAATCTATTCCTAATCTAGACAAATCCATGTATATAGAAACATAGGATAGGGGCCCCCTCCCCAAAATCCTGATTTTCGATTAACATTAATTGAAAATATTATGCATTTTTTTTTTCAGGGACGTAATTTTGGGGGGGCACTCGCCCCCCTAAATTAAGGAATAGTGTGAATTTAGAAAATATTATGGATTTAATGATTAATGAGATACTATGGATCTATGAATGCTGCGTTTATTTCTTATGTACATATGTTACTTTTGGGTAACTAATAAAATAATCGCTCCTATGTGCTTTGAAAAAAAAAGATTTTATTATTTTGAAGCAAGTATATTTTGGTTTTTAAGTGGTATGCCATTAGTAACATTCTTAGAAATTGTTCATCCCATGGAGCGAATCGTTAGAAAGGTCCCCTTTACTTTATTTTGTCTCAAAAACAGATGTGTATCGTTTATTTTTCCGAATGTTCGTATATTTTTTGATATAGTGATACATTTGATGGTCGATTTTTGTTAGCCATGTGAAGATTTTTGGAAAAAAATTTTCGCCTGCGGCGCTTTTTTAGCTTTTTACATAATATTTTTTCAAAAATAAGCTTAATTTTTTCATATTTTATATTTTCCATTTTTATTCCGATATAAAAAAGATTTTTTGAAAAAAAATTCAATTTGACCAATCTTTGCCTGCCCCCCCAAGAAAAAGCTGAAATGACGTCCCTGATTGTTTTCTACCGAAAGTGAAAGCCGCATTATTTTATGATGCATTATATGACAAGGATTAAAACGAAATATACAATGTAATTTATGGATCTATTTTGCTTTTGCCATTTTTCTTGTACCTAAATTTGTTTATTCCCATTTTTTTAAATTTTATTTTTTTTTTGCCCTTGATTTTTAGCGTGATGGAAAGAAGAAAATTTTGTTATATGGGGGGGGGGGGGGACAAATTTTTTTAACCCTGGGTGGGGGGCCCCCTTTGACTCCTGGCATGCACTGATTTCAGTCCCAGTCCGCCACTGTATATATATCGAATCGATACGGGAAATTAAACCCAGAAGCAGACATCGAGGAATTGAACACTGTAATTAGTTCGGTTCTAACCTCAACAGGTAAGAAATTAGGTGGATTCAGGAAACAGATTAAATTAAGCAAAATTTCAGCGGAAACAAAAAACCTAATTAAGCATAAAAGGAATTTAGATAGGGATAATAATAAGCAAGAATACAATCTAGTAAATAAGGAAATTAAAAAGAGAATAGTCAGGGATGTCAGGGATTTTAACAGCAAGCTAATAGAAAATACCATTAAGAATAACCGTAGCCTGAAAAAGTGCAAACAGGATCTTTTCTTAGGCAAAAACCAAATGATCGCAATCAGATCAGAGAGCGGAGTAATAATTAGGAATAGAGAAGAAATCATAGACAGAGTTTACACGTTCTATGCAAAACTATACGAGAACGACAACGGCCAATTCCCCGCTCTGGAATCGACACACGGCCAAAGGGTTCCTGCAGTATTGCCTAACGAAGTAGAGGCCGCGCTAAAAACTGCAAAGAACGGTAAAACCCCAGAGGAAGATAATATTCCCATTGACTTACTAAAATGTGGCGGCCCCCCCCTAATTAATATCTTAGCTAGGCTTTTCAGCAAATGCATCCAGAACCAAGCTATACCAGAAGGATGGAATAACGCAACTATCATTTTAATACACAAAAAAGGCGACAAAAGCGATATCAAGAACTACCGACCCATTAGTCTACTTTCAGCGGTCTACAAGCTCTTCACGAAGGTCATTACAGAAAGGCTGAAGAATATCCTCGACGAGAACCAACCTATAGAGCAGGCAGGGTTTAGGGCAAATTTCAGCACAATGGACCACCTCCAAGTAGTTGGCGAACTAATCGAGCGCGCCAACGAATATCAACGGCCATTGTGCCTAGGTTTCGTCGATTATGAGAAAGCCTTCGATACAGTTAGTCATAATGCAGTACTTAACGCTCTAAAAACACAGGGAGTGCCGGAACCCTATGTGGGACTGTTAGCTGCAATATATAAGAATGCCACAGCTTCGGTTAAAATTTTTTCAGGTACAGATAGATTTAGCATAGGAAAAGGAGTAAGACAAGGAGATACAATCTCGCCCAAGTTATTCAATGCGGTGCTTGAGGGAGTTTTCAGGAAATTGGATTGGGATACAGCCGGAGTAAGCATCAATGGTCGCTTTTTGAGTCACCTTCGGTTCGCAGACGATATAGTTCTAGTTGCTCGTGATTCAGCAGACCTACTCATCAGACTAACACAGCTGGACAGGGAAAGTAGAAAAGTAGGATTAAAAATTAATGTAGATAAGACTAAACTAATGTTCAATAGTTATTGCATGCCTGATAGCATCCCCTTAGATGATAAACCAGTAGAAGTAGTAAATAATTATTTATATTTAGGTCAAATAATTGACATGTCTGGTAGTAAAAATGAAGAGATAAAGAGACGTATGAAATTAGGGTGGAGTGCATTTGGACGGATGAATGCTGTTTTTAAATCAAAAATGCCACTCTGCCTGAAGAAAAGGATCTTTGATCAATGCGTTTTGCCAGTGATGACGTATGGATGTGAAACTTGGACACTGAACGCCAAGATGCAAAATAAAATCCAATGCACTCAAAGAAGTATGGAACGCTGTATGCTTGGCATAACGAGGAAAGACAGGAAGCGGAACACGTGGGTGAGAAATATGACAAGGGTAGTGGACATAGTGGATAGAGTGGAGAAATTGAAATGGCAATGGGCGGGTCACGTAGCTAGGAGGATGGACGAAAGGTGGACAAAAGAAGTGCTTGAATGGTACCCGAGAGAAGGCAAAAGAGTAAAAGGAAGACCGCAAGGAAGATGGGTGAACGAAATTAGGAAAATGTGCGGAATGAGATGGATGAGTGTTGCGCAAAATAGAGACGAGTGGAAGCGTGTTGGAGAGGCCTTCATCCAGCAGTGGATGGCGAATGCTATATATATATATATATATATATATATATATATATATATATATATATATATATATATATATATATATATCATCATCATCATCATTTACAGCCATTCGCCATCCACTGCTGGATGAAGGCCTCTCCAACACGCTTCCACTCGTCTCTGTTTTGCGCAACACTCATCCATCTCATTCCGCACATTTTCCTAATTTCGTTCACCCATCTTCCTTGCGGTCTTCCTTTTACTCTTTTGCCTTCTCTCGGGTACCATTCAAGCACTTCTTTTGTCCACCTTTCGTCCATCCTCCTAGCTACGTGACCCGCCCATTGCCATTTCAATCTCTTCACTCTATCCACTATGTCCACTACCCTTGTCATATTTCTCACCCACGTGTTCCGCTTCCTGTCTTTCCTCGTTATGCCAAGCATACAGCGTTCCATACTTCTTTGAGTGCATTGGATTTTATTTTGCATCTTGGCGTTCAGTGTCCAAGTTTCACATCCATACGTCATCACTGGCAAAACGCATTGATCAAAGATCCTTTTCTTCAGGCAGAGTGGCATTTTTGATTTAAAAACAGCATTCATCCGTCCAAATGCACTCCACCCTAATTTCATACGTCTCTTTATCTCTTCATTTTTACTACCAGACATGTCAATTATTTGACCTAAATATAAATAATTATTTACTACTTCTACTGGTTTATCATCTAAGGGGATGCTATCAGGCATGCAATAACTATTGAACATTAGTTTAGTCTTATCTACGTTAATTTTTAATCCTACTTTTCTACTTTCCCTGTCCAGCTGTATTAGTCTGATAAGTAGGTCAGCTGAATCACGAGCTACTAAAACTATATCGTCTGCGAACCGAAGGTGACTCAAAAAGCGACCATTGATGCTTACTCCGGCTGTATCCCAATCCAATTTCCTGAAAACTCCCTCAAGCACCGCATTGAATAACTTGGGCGAGATTGTATCTCCTTGTCTTACTCCTTTTCCTATGCTAAATCTATCTGTACCTGAAAAAATTTTAACTGAAGCTGTGGCATTCTTATATATTGTAGCTAACAGTCCCACATAGGGTTCCGGCACTCCCTGTGTTTTTAGAGCGTTAAGTACTGCATTATGACTAACTGTATCGAAGGCTTTCTCATAATCGACGAAACCTAGGCACAGTGGCCGTTGATATTCGTTGGCGCGCTCGATTAGTTCGCCAACTACTTGGAGGTGGTCCATTGTGCTGAAATTTGCCCTAAACCCTGCCTGCTCTATAGGTTGGTTCTCGTCGAGGATATTCTTCAGCCTTTCTGTAATAACCTTCGTGAAGAGCTTGTAGACCGCTGAAAGTAGACTAATGGGTCGGTAGTTCTTGATATCGCTTTTGTCGCCTTTTTTGTGTATTAAAATGATAGTTGCGTTATTCCATCCTTCTGGTATAGCTTGGTTCTGGATGCATTTGCTGAAAAGCCTAGCTAAGATATTAATTAGGGGGGGGCCGCCACATTTTAGTAAGTCGATGGGAATATTATCTTCCCCTGGGGTTTTACCATTCTTTGCAGTTTTTAGCGGCCTCTACTTCGCTAGGCAATACTGCAGGAACCCTTTGGCCGTGTGTCGATTCCAGAGTGGGGAATTGGCCGTTGTCGTTCTCGTATAGTTTTGCATAGAACGTGTAAACTCTGTCTATGATTTCTTCTCTATTCCTAATTATTACTCCGCTCTCTGATCTGATTGCGATCATTTGGTTTTTGCCTAAGAAAAGATCCTGTTTGCACTTTTTCAGGCTACGGTTATTCTTAATGGTATTTTCTATTAGCTTGCTGTTAAAATCCCTGACATCCCTGACTATTCTCTTCTTAATTTCCTTATTTACTAGATTGTATTCTTGCTTATTATTATCCCTATCTAAATTCCTTTTATGCTTAATTAGGTTTTTTGTTTCCGCTGAAATTTTGCTTAATTTAATCTGTTTCCTGAAACCACCTAATTTCTTACCTGTTGAGGTTAGAACCGAACTAATTACAGTGTTCAATTCCTCGATGTCTGCTTCTGGGTTTAATTTCCCGTATCGATTTCCAAGTTCGAGTTCGAATTCCTTTTTCCTAGACCTTAGTTGAGCGAAATCTGGAGAGTTACTGCATCCTTTTATTAATTTCCTACGTTCGCAATTTATATTAATGGCCATCTTGGCACGGACTAATCTGTGATCGCTGCCTATATCTACTTTACTTAAAACACTAACGTCTTTAACGGAGTGCAGGGCATTTGTTAGGATGAAATCGATCTCGTTTCTGTCTCCTTTAGGACTCTCCCAAGTCCACTTATTGTTGGTGTTTTTCCTGAAAAATGAATTAGTGATGAAGAGCCTGTTGTGTTCTGCGAATTCTATGAGGCGATCGCCTCTGTCGTTTCTTTGGCCGGTACCAAAATTGCCTACTGCTCTTTCTGTGTTTGCCTTTTGTCCTATTTTTGCGTTAAAGTCGCCCATGATTATTTTAAAGTGGTGGCGGCTATTATCGTATGCGCCCTGTAGTTTTTCGTAGAAGTCTTCTATTTCCTCGTCTGGGTGGCTAGATGTGGGGGCGTACACTTGGAAGATTTGACAAGTGTACCTGCTCGAGATTCTTAATACTACATAGCATATACGTTCCGATATGTCGTTTATTTCTATAATATTTCTTTCTATTCTCTTATTGATAAGAAACCCTACTCCTCCTATTCTACCATTTGGTAGCCCTCTCCAGTAGAGACAGTTACCACTTTTTAGGATTATTTGGTTTTCCTGTTTTCGTCTTACTTCGCTAAGTCCTACTAAATCCCATTTGATACTTTCTAGTTCATTCTCTAATGCAAGCACACTTCCTTCACTCGATAACGTTCTTACATTGTACGTGGCTAAATACAGGTTTCTATTAGCTAAGCTATCATCCATCGTCACTCTTACCTTGTTGGAGGTTTGGATATTATTTTTCTCGCATTTATCCAAGATGTGTTGAGAAAAAGGCGGTACTTGAGAGAGATTTCCATTCAAGGAGTGAGTTCTTACCGCCATAAACTCTTCTCTGTGGTCAGCTTTGACATATAGTCATCCTAGGTATCACTTGGATCACTTATGAGTTATTACATGCCATTTAACAGGGTTACTTTGTAAGTGAAAGTAGTTAGTTATGATAATAATAGATTAGCAATTGTTATACTACTTTTTTACAGATCTTTATCGTGAGACGCCTCTTTGGAGACAACGGATTTATATATGTGAGTGCGGTTTGCAATTTAATATTTTAATAATAACTTTAGTAAAGTATATAAAATTACACGAATTACTTTAATATAATTTAAATATGAAAAAGAACTGATAGACAGTTGGGAAACACCGTTTCTGTTTGCTATTATTCTATTAAGTAAAGTTCGTTAAAGATTTTTGGCTGGAAGCAATTATGTGGAAGATTTATTGCTTCTGTGGGACCGACTTGGCTGGCGAAGGACCCTTTTTTTGTATTCAGGTAGGGAGATGTATCTCGTTTGACACCGATTTGGCACAAAAATTAGCACAAAATTTTTCGAAATAACTGATATAAAACCGCTTTTTACGACCGATTTGCTGTTTATTTTTACACTTAAATTATACTAGGATGCAATTAGTAAAATAAGTGATTAGATGGTTAAGTTAAATTTCGTGCAATAGCCGGGTTTAAGCGAGTAATAGCGGGAGGAACGCAGAAGCACGTCCTCCTCACATGACACGAAAGACCGAACTCATATATATATATATATATATATATATATATATATATTATATATACATAGTACCGTTTACTATGCACCCTTTTTTTTGATCTTTCGACTTAAGATCTTTCGATTTTCAATCTTTGCCTTCCGATATTTGCTTTTTCGATCTTTTGACTTTCGGTACCGTGAGGTAGACCTGGCTCGTTTATACACTGAGGCCTTTTTAGCTCGAACGCCAGACCAGGTGATCAGCGACAGTAAACCAGTGGTCGACGAGCACCAATTACCTAATCTCTACGTTACAATAAGATCATACGAATTAGCAGTGACTTGAAGAAACGCCCTCCCAGCTGGAAACGACGAGCACGTCCATGCCGTACGATTCAGTGTGTTTGCCCCTCAGAGATATTGAAATGGCAATTGGCGGGTCGAGCGGACGAAGAACGGACGATAGATAGACAAATGGTACACGAGAGAATGTATGTAAAAGGGTGCATGGAAGGCTACAGGGGAGATGGTTGGATGGTAACAAGTGTATAGATATCCTGAAAACTATCTATGATCTCCTGAATGATCCATAACCATTCGCCAAACTTATCAGGTTCTAATTTGGCCTTACATAAAATTCTCGTATCCAAAAAACTAGCATCTTATCTTGAATTCACTTAAAAGGTTCTCAAAAATTACATCGCCACAAAATCAACATAAACTATCGGGTATGTCTAATAGAAATATTTATTTTGCCAATATTTGCATTAAAAAGAGAATTCAAATATACACAATACATGCGAATGATCTAAATAATATAATGCAATCTCTGTCGGTTGTCCCTGCTCTTTTCTCAACCCTGTGACATTTGACACCTTCAACGCGTCAATGGCACGCCACTGTCTTGGTTAATATCTTGAAGGATTCAATTTTTATTACTTATTGTATGATAGTACTACTTTTTACAAGTCTTTTTACATTTCTCTGTTTAAAGAATAGCCCTACAAATCCAATTTAGTTTGGTAGCTTCTCAAACAGCTTCAATCAAGTGCGAAGAAAAGGGTTATTAAACTAATAAACACTTCTATTAAACATAAATAGAAGTTGTCTAAAATGTATACATCTACTTATCCTACAAATGAAAAATTATAAAGAAAATAATATATACATATATAAAAACGTACGCGATATGTGAATGTGGATATGTGGGTATGTGCCGGACTGTAGAAACATAGCTAATCAGAGTCAAGTGGTCGAGGATATGCGGGGAAGCGTCATGTGACGCCAGGCCGAGCGACCGGTGACACATACACACACACACACACACACACACACACACACACACACACACACACTTTCATTCATCATTTCGAACGGGTTAGATCGGTGAGCGTGTAATGCGCGCACTCAACTTTTTACGATTAATAATAATACGTGTAATTAATAATGCGCGCGCACGCCTATAAATTACCTTACATTGTATTTATATATAACATATAACTTTATTTTAATTCGTGTATCAATTCCTTTCCGAAACCATCAGTTGAAATCAACGGGCACAACACTACTATTATATAAAGATCAATTTTTAGTTTTCTTTGCTCTTTGATTCATTGTTAATAAATAAATACATTAAATAAAACCTACACTACAAATAAACCTTTTAGTATTTAAGTGAGTTAATTAAAATTATGGATGTATAGTACATTCATTTCTCCAATTATAGGGTGAAAAATAAATGAAATTCAAACAGTATATACAGAATCTTAGATGGTATACATATGTATATATAGAATAAAATTTTTTTTAAAAACATACCTCTTCTATAATTTGTATATAAAAATTATTATTTTGAATAAAAATACCAATAATTTTATTATTTTACAACCGCCATATATGTTTAAAACTAATAAACAAACGGCGGATAAACGTCAACGACTATCTCGCCGGGCAGATATCAAACGCGTCTTACACGATATTTTTGCACCATCGTAATGGCGGAGGATCCATTTACTTATATTGATGATCAAAATGAGCAATATGGCAAAGTATGAAAACGATCGGATAAGAGGCAAACTTTTTCCTGAATTGTAATCGTAAGTGAAACGTAAAGGAGGTATGTAAAAAAAAAGAAGCTCATTTATTTTATACCCAATTTCATTAAACTTCAAAGAAAACTCTTAATTTATATTGTTCGATGAACCTTTAAGCATGACATTTCCATTTGTCTGAATATCTTGGCTGATTAGCGGAATTTTTTCTTCCAAATGAATGCAATCAACATAGAGAACGATGCTCTTGCTTCACTTTGTAAACATTATCAAGATAAGAATTCAGTGGTGTCACCCTAATGGCTTCCATGGGTTCCCGGAAAACCGTTGTTAAAAATCAAAAATTTCCGGAAACCCGTTATTTAATATAAAAATTTATATAATTTTTGTCAAATATTATACAAATCTTGAAAATTCAATGAACTTTCATGGAATAGTGATAGAAAAATGTGTATATTGTATATATTTTCAAAATAAATTATTTGAAAAAAAATTTGGAAACCCGTTGTTCCAAAATTGGGATGACACCACTGGCCATAAGATCATAACTTATGATTCATAAGTTGGATCTCCTTACGACTTAGAGTTTGCAACATGGGTAATAAATCTCTAACTGCGACGCTTATCGGCATCATTAAAATCACAATAAATACATTATTACTACTTCCAGTTAATTTATTTAAATAGGTTCATACCTCTTCATGCATTTAGCATTATCTTTCTCAAACACAGAATAAGTAGTCGCTATTGACATAGTTATGTGTTAACGACGTCTATATCTGTTATCCTGTAACTTTTGAAGATAAATTTCAAAGATTCATGTATTACACGTTATCTACAATATCTTAGGAATCATCAACGTTAGTGTCGCCATACATCGAGTTCCAGCATCTGTCGTTACACATATGAAAATATGTATGATGTGTTGTGACATGTCTCTATTTTTACCAAGTGCATTTGATAACAAATGATATTCTAGTCTAGAAAATATTTTAGGTTAACATAAAAACAATTATAATTCTGAAAAAAACCACAAACGACCAGTCATCCATGGGCTATCGCTGTCGACATATATACATACGCGACATCCGGATTTTTAAACATTCTTAGTTAATATTATATATAAATATGTAGATTGATTGATATGTAAGTAAATTTTAAAATAATCAATTGAAAGTTAAAACAAAATTCTAATGTTTGGTTTTTTTAAAAGACCCTTAAGAAACCCCAATCAATGACAGAACTTTCATATAAATGCATCCGCACATACATACATACATATGTGCATATACCAAGTGAGAACAATCCCTTATCAACTCACCTATTAATAAATTAAGATCTCATTTAAGCGTACTCAGAACGCATAATTAAATCTTGTCTAGGGTGCCGAAAGGTAAAGACCCAGAAAGATGTGAGATAAACAGATTAGCTGAATTTGTGAAAGCTTAGGACTGAAGTGGGAGCAGGTTCCAGTAGTAGCTGCACCTAGAAGAACTTCCACAGTTTTGGATGAAAGGAATAGAAAAGCAAAATCGTATAGAAAAGAAGAAATATTGAAGAAGCTTAATCCTCCCATAGATTTTTTCGAGGCAAAGAAGGTCGAAAAAGAAGCGTTCTAGTTGTGAAGCAACTACATATGCACAGATCTGCACTACTGACAGTTTGATAAGTTTTCTTTCAATTGTGAACGGCTATACCAAACTAAGTAACCTGAAATCTTCGTATCATGTCTAGGATGTCTATAGGTAAAAGACCCAGAAATATGTGAGATGAACAGATTAGCTGAATTTGTGAAAGGTTGGGACTTAAGTGGAAGCAGTTTCCAGTAGTATGTAGTTGCACCTAGAAGAACTTCCACAGTTATGGATGAAAGGAATAGAAAAGCAAAATCGTATAGAAAAGAAGAAATATTGAAGAAGCTCAATCCTCCCATAGATTTTTTCGAGGCAAAGAAGGTCAAAGCAACTATGTACATATGCACAGATCTGCATCACTGGCAGTTTGATAAGTTTTCTTTCAATTCTGAACGGCTATACCGAACTAAGTGACCTGAAATCTTCGTATCATGTCTAGGATGTCGATAGGTAAAATACCCAGAAAGATGTGAGATGAACAGATTAGCTGAATTTGTGAAAGGTTGGGACTTAAGTGGAAGCAGGTTCCAGTAGAATGTAGTTGCAATTAGAATAACTTCTACAGTTATGGATGCAAGGAACAGAAAAGCAAAATCGTATAGAAAAGAAGAAATATTGAAGAAGCCCATAGATTTTTTCGAGGCAAAGAAGGTTACAAAAGAAACGTTTTGGTTGTGAAGCAACTACACATGTACAGATCTGCGCCACTGATATTTTGATAAGTTTTCTTTCAATTCTGAACGGCTATACCGAACCAAGTGGCCTGAAATCTTCGTAAAGCATGTAAAATTTCAATGGGTTACATTTAAAGTTGAACACTACGTACATAAAACGCGTTGAAAGTGTTAAATTCTAGCCAACGAGGCACACTGTGTACAAGGAAGCCGACTGTATATGTCCTACTTGAAGCACTCGTCAGCCGGTTGTCGATAAGTTTAGTCGTGTGTTTAGCTCCACGATGTTGTACTCTTCGAAAACGCAGTCAGCTCGTCACCAATGACCCGGTGGCCAAGAGTCACTGACCAAATGGATGCCAGTGTTCAAGTTTAACGTATCGATCGACAAGTTGTGCCCACCAGTAGTGTTTGTGCCGCGTATAGTAGTAAATAAATCTCCATTTAATTTTGTATAGTGCCAGAGTGTTTGCTCGTCGACTTCCAATACGTGTCGCAAACTAAACAGGTACCCATTGATTGTTTTTGTTTTGGCTTGGTAATTGATCAGTGATTACACCAACTGCAGTTCCGACTCAGACGAGGATAACTTGACATAAATATTGTGCCAAATGTCATGTGTACTTTAAAAAAATGAGGACTACCGTATTATCAGTCTATGAATTTATCGACCAAAAAAGTATTACGCGTGTTATCAATAAGGCGACCTTGCTTATAAGATACACATAATATAATATAATATATGGCATGTTGGTAATGTGGATTATTCGGATTTAAATCAAATGTAATGACGTTGAGTAACACTTTTGTAGGTGTTTATTGTTGTTGTTTGTGTTGTGTTTTGAAACCGTTGCCTTGATTTGATGGCTTTGCATACTTTCTCAAATATATGTATGTATTTGCAATTGATTGGTTCATTCGTATAAAATGATTCTACAGAATTTCATTTGGAAAATGTGTTATACTATAGCGTGTGCTTTTACTTTAGAGTGCGCTCAAATGAAACTGCGGGTGTGAGTTTTTTTCAGGACAGAGGCTCTTATCTCTCATTCATTGTTTAGTTTGGAGAAGGAAAGTTTCTTTATCAAAAAAAATCATCTTGCAGTGCATTTTTTAGTCAGTCAATACATAATATCATACCAGAATATGTTAACTTGCCTGAAATATAAGGTTATTTGAAAGAAAATCAGTATGCGGCGCATTTTTATGCTCTTAAAAAAAACTTTTAGATTCGTCCTTTTAAAATTTTGAGGTTCATAACATTTATTATGAGGATTTATGGCTCTTTTCTGAATTTCAAAAGGTTATGTAAACGGTTAGGTTAGGTTAGGTTAGGTTAAAGTTATGGTTAAAGGTTCAGACACACTCAATCGTACGGCACGGTATGCCCAGATTAACTCCAGCTGTTAATAGGCGTGTCTTTATGTTATTGTCAATTCGTACGACCAGGGCCGCGCCTAAGAGTTCGGCCGCCTGTGTGCAAACATAAATCAGCCGCTTTAATTTCATCAGAATTTGTATAAATCATATTAATAAAAAATAAAAAAAACGAAGTGCATGCGAGTAGTGCAAAAATCTTACCTTGTGGTAAATATCGTGGGAGAAATATAGTGTTGAAAATTTTAATCACAATAAAATTAACCAGAAAATCAAAACGTTTAGTTCTGAATAGGACCACACGACAAGAGAGACTGGACGTTTTCAAGGTCATTCATGAAAATATAATATTTTAACCCCCAAATCCACATCTAGGACATTGTTCTTTCGATGACCAACCAATACTTAACATCCTTGAAGAAATACATGTGGCAGTCGCAAAGATAATATAACATAAGACTCTATGCGGACCGAAGCTATACCTGCTATCCCGTTATTCCCGCGAATTATAGTTCGGGTGAGTTACAAGTAGTAACTTGCAACAGCAATCCACAAGTATACAACAAGACAACTTAAATGCATTTTAAAAAGAACGATGTTTTGTTTGGTATTTTTTAAGGAATGTAATTTTTCGACTCTCATTCCTTTCGACCGCAAGTTTCTGCTACATTTTTTTAAATATGGGAATTATCCAAGGATAAAATATCACTGAAAACACTCAATCACATCAGTTACAACATTTATTGTTCGTCTTATATTGAAGTGTCTTGTTTTCTTCAATGGTTTTCGTTTCGTCGAAAAGGATAAATTGGAAAATTAATTGGTTATTCAAATTTCATTTGCTGTTTTAATTGGAATTAAATTTGTTGAATTTATTTATTTATACTCTTTTAAAATATATTTTCTTCATATTAACCTTGTTTGGGAATAATTTTAATCTATATTATAATATGTAAGACAAAATGTACGTATTATATTATGTATAAGTAAATTTATGAAATTAATTTCACAGTCAATGAAAATGCATACAAATTAATTATTTTGATAATTCAATTAAGAGGGCTGGACACCAGCGCCTTGTCCATACAAACGTATTACACTTCTCCCTTCCTCAATTATGGCACTAGAGAAATTATTTTTTAATATGCTATGGATATCCACCATTGGGATGCATCTATCGTTTATTTTTTTATTTTTTTATTGATTAGTTATTTTTTATAGCAGCTAGGAGCCGCCAAACATCTATAAAATCGCCTCTTTTTTACACCCACGAAAAGAGTCCAGCGTGCTTATTTAACGGTCGATTTAAAAAAAAATACGCGCACAGTTGCACAGAAAATATCTTTCTCATACCGATGATGAAATTTTTTTAAAAATTGGTCCAGTTTCGGAGGAGAAAATAGGAGAATACGAAACCTCGATTTTGTCGATTTAAAATACGTATTATCTGGTCGAAGCGCAACTGTCGCATTCACTCAATATATATATTGATATATATATTGTCGCATTCATGCTAACCTAACCCATGTACAATAATAAACTAATAAGCGAACATAGGATGAAATCCCAACGATCCAAAACGATGTATGATTTGCGGTGACGTCTTTCATCCGATAATGTCTCAACGGAACGTTTAATGTTTTTACAAGTGGTTAACACATAATAATGCAGTCTATTTTAGTAAACCTTATTTAGACAGGCTTTCTTTGCACGCAAAAAATTTCAATATAAATTCGTCACATGTAGAAACAATCATAAAACTTAATCGATTCCCGATTACAGCATGTAGTCGGTTCAATACTAAATATAAATGTATATACATATGTATTACACATTCAGTACCCTAGTTCAATTTAATACGTATTTTATTTTTCATTTTAATTTTAACTGCAAAAACATCGTAGGAACTAGGTCAATACATATTCTCAATTGCTTTGTGTGAGTTTCTTCCATTCATCTGTTAAATTGATGTGAATGTAAAAATTGGACAATGAGATATTTAAAGCGCTCAATCTAAATGCGAATTTCTTATCCAGAGGTTACAGAACCTTTTCCGAATCTACCCCGAAATATTATATATTATACTAGTGTTGTGCCCGATGAAATATATCCCTAAATATATTATACTAGTGTTCTGCCCGATGAAATATACCCCGAAAAATTATACTAGTGTTGTTCCCAATGAAATATCGTCGTATGGGTTATGGCCATAGAAGTAGAATGCATAGAATGCTCATTGTTAACAAAAGTACCGTCTAAAAGCGAGCCATCGAAGAGAGAGACGGAAAGTCAGAAGAGAGACAAGAGAGAGAGATAGACGAAGTTTTGCAAACAATGAACAAACTCTGCCGCGCAGAGTTTTTGTAGCAACATTTTTGGAGGCTGAGAGCGATTCTTTGCATTCTACTTCTATGGTTATGGCATAATAAGCTATTAATTACAAAAAAAAAACTAAAAGAAATGTGTCAGTCCTGTGTTCGATCCGTACGGGGTCGTATTTTTTTCAAATACTTTTTAAATATATTTAATTTAATATTTATATTCATTTAATATGAAAAAAAACGGTAAAAACTACCTACTACTTACATCAAATATATAATTTCGAAAGAGACTTTGTATATATGTATGTATGTATGTACATATGTAAGTATTTTTGGTTGGGAATCGAAAACAAGTTATAGTTTCTATGACGATGATTCGATTGGTTGAATAATATTTTTTTCGATTCAAATAAATTTAATAAAAAAACGAATGAACATTTACTATTAGATTCACCATGTTTACGCTGTTTATATTACAAATACTGAGCGAAGCCGGGTAAAACAACTAGTATAAACATGATAAAACACCAATAGAAAAATTAATTAACTAATTAAATAAATTTTCAATAGATGGCGCTAAATGCTCAGAGACTTATTTCCCTAGAAACATTGGTAGCAAACAGTATATGTATATATGTAGAAGTTTTCGTTCATCTGTTATTATGTTCGATTTGTTGGCAGTGTTTTCACATGTCGAATCGAAACGACTATTATAATACGGCGAGCGTTATCTCACACAGACACACAGAATAGTATTATTATATATATTATGTGTGTATATATGTATGAATTTTTTTGCACCGATATTACTCGTTTAATTTGAGGTTGAGATTGCTTTGTAATTAGTTTATAAATGAAACCTAGGAGTTAAAACTTTGTTATAAGTTTAAATAAATGTCGAAAACAAATTTGAAAGAATATTTGAAAGGAAAAGTGACAGCAACTGGGTCACTGACGGAGATACGTACGTACCTACAGCTACCTTATACATTTATCTTAACGTAATATGTATTATAGATGTTCGCATTGACATTCAAAAATGTGAATAAAAATTTGTTTTGAACATTTTGTACGACCTTTTTAATGATAAATATATGTATATGACTTTGTACAATTTGTGCAATTCACATGCTACGGTTTTACAATTCTAATTTGGGCCATTCAAATTTTTCCTCTTATCATGCACTACTATTACATTGTGAAAATCTTTATTGCGATCGCTCTGCAATCGCTGACACTTTCGACTTACATATATTTTGCGCATATAAAAATGTTGACCAGACAACTGAATACATGATAAATACTTATTTAATAATTTATTTAAATGTATAAACTTAAGTATTTTATAATTTATTTTATTTAAAATAGTATGTAACAATTATAATTTTTTTTACGGGTCTACAGTGAGCGACAAAAATAGGTACGCAGTAGCAAAATTTCATTTTATTCGTATATATCGCAATATTTTTCATTTAAAAGTTTCTGAAATCATGACTAGGATCATTAAGATAATAAAACAAGACAAATTATTAATTATATTGATGTATTTATTGAGATATTGGAATTATTTACGAAATGGACAAATTTGGGAAAAAAGTATTGGCAGTTCTTCGGGAGTTTTTAATTTAATTTAAAGCGGTTTTCACGGTATACATTTTTTAAATGTTTCCTATTAATAATATATACATAAAACAATAATATATAAATAAAATAAAGCTTAATATTTAGTAATTCCCCCTTTGTTTTTGATTACTGCCTCAATTCTTCTGGGCATAGAATAAAACAATTTTTTTATAACATTTGGGGAAATATCCTTTTCCCATGCCTCCGTTATTATGTTTTCCAGCTCTTGAAGCGTTTTTGGATTGCAGGCTTTTACTTTCCTCTTCAAAATCGCCCATAAATTTTCGATAATGTTCAGGTCTGGACTGTTCCCGGGCCAGGTAAGGGATTTAATTCCCAAACTTTCTTTATAATTGGTTATCTAAAACAAGTCGATGATATTTACCACATAAAAAAACAAATTAAAGATAGAAAAACGGTTTGATAACTTACAGAACGAGCCCGATATCAAGGTGCAGATTCGTCCTGAAATATTGGTTCAGCGACGAATTCTATGAGTGCTTCGATGGTGGGTAAAACACGTTCCCGTATCGTGTTTTCGTATTGGATGGCATTCATGGACCTTCGGACGAACTCTAGCGCCCTTATTCCATATCCTGTAATGCACCCCCATATCATGACATACGGGGAATGCTTCGCGGTCGCGAAACACAACTTGCGTGAAAACATACTCCACTTCTACGGCGAACTGTGGTCTTCCCATCTGATCCAATAAGATTCCAATTAGATTCATCTGAAAAAACCACCCTGTACCAGTCCTCTGATATCCAATTCTTCTTGTCCTTGGCCCATTTCAACTGCTTTTTCTTCATTGAAACCGCCAGAAGTGGCTTTTTCGCGAATTTGATCGCTCTAAACCCTAATTTATTCAGCTTCCTTTGGATCATACGGGTATGTACTGCTGTGGATGATGAAGTGTAAACCTCATCCCTGATTTTAGAAGCAGTAATAAATTGATCTTGAAGAGCAGCACGTTTTATGACACGATTTTCACGTTCCATCAATTTTTACTTCCTTCCAGATCCTGGAGCCCTTGTTAATAATCCTGTATCACTGTATTTTTTGATGAATTTTCTCACAGAACCTTCACTGAACCCCACCCGACGAGCAATGTCTCGATACGCGATTCGCTCTTTCGTAAGAGCCAAAATTACCGCTTTTTCATCGGTCGACATTTGGCGTGCGGACGACATTTTTCCGATGCGATGCTATTGCAACCAAAGTTAACGCGAAACTAAATAGGGAATTGACCATCAGCTTTGTAAATCTTTGAACCAACGGTTACACAGAGTTGTGTAAAAAAAAAAAGGTTGGGGTCTCATTGTTTACGGCAGGTAGAGAGGTTTGTTTCGCGCTGTTTGTCCGAAATCTATGTGCGTACCTATTTTTGTCGCTCACTGTATATTCACTGGTATATAAGTTCACTTGTCGCTGTGTTCAACAGGCATGTGCTCAGTTGACGTGACTTCCATGGTTCCCGGAAGAATGCACTGAAAAGTGGCGCAGTTTCGAGAAATCCTAATTTTCAAAGGCGCTCAAGAGACTTCGAGCGCTCGAGCCGACTGGTTTCATGACAACTGAACGCATGACAAGAGAACACATAACTATTGAAGGCGGTGAACGGATAAATGCACTCACGAGAGCCGCCCTCTCGAGACATCCAAACTTTCAAAGATGATCAAGAAGAACTAAAGCAATAGAATTCCACAAAAAAGGGCTAGAACCCTCGGATAACATGCAAATACCCCTTGACGTTTTTTTGTGGAATTATATTGCGTTAATTCTTCTTGATCATCTTTGAAAGTTTGGATGTCTCGAGAGGGCGGCTCTCGTGAGTGCATTTATCCGTTCACCGCCTTCAATAGTCATGTGTTCTCTTGTCATGCGTTCAGTTGTCATGGAACCAGTCGGCTCGTGAGAACACATAGGGGGGGGGGGGGCTGCACAGATAAATCGGGCTGTAGTAGCTCGTTGATCATACCGATGATCAAATGCAAAAAAAAATAGCATGCATATGTTCTATACTGGGAGGTCTGCAGCCAATAAAGTTTATGACTTCTACTAGAAAGGATGATTCCAAGTGCAGACTGTAGACCATAGATATAGAATAACATAACAAGTTATTCTATATCAATACTGCAGACACATTAAACGGCTAAACAGTTCATTTTGCTTGTGCATAACGGAAAAAAGTATTTTCCTCTTTACCTGCTATGTAATCCACTGCGACCTTTTCGAAGTTGTAACCTTTGAAAACAATTTTCTAGATTTTTAACAACGGATTTCCGGAAACCCATGGAAACCTTTAGGGTGACACCACTTTCTGTAGCCCTGCAGCCCATATGGACGTCAAAAATAGCATGCATTTATACTACACTGGGAGGGCTGTAGCCTGCCCGCAGCCCATATAGACGAGCCGCCACTGCATAGAACCATAAAAATATTTACTTTAATTAGAAACGATAGCAATGTTATGAAGGACAGCAATATAAACATTGAACTACATAAGATGAACGTGGGAGAGTGTTCCAATTTTCAAATTAATCCGTCCTCCGCGAAAGTCAATTACTTACGAAAGTCATTATCAAATTAGAGATTTCTTTGAATGGAAATTATACGGATGTACATATATATACTATACCTTTTTGATTTGCAGTCATTTTATGATGGATGACATGTTATCTATAAGAAAAATGATTGATGCATATCAAATCGTTCGTTATATTATATATACATTTGTGTGTGAAGGTAACTTATCCCTCATCCGTCAATCTAATCTGAACTTTTCGATAAATTTTTGTTCAAATAGAATTTCGTCAATACTGATACTTTGTCGATAATTTAAGTGCCACGTGGTTATGGTATTTTTTAAGATATGTAGACTTTTTCCATGTGTAATTATGCTACGTAGCGCGACGCGACATATCTCTAGCAACAATGTGCATGCTCACTGCATTTTGAGTATAGTGTTTTGCCTAAGCATGACATTATAAATACATGTATGAGTATATATATATTTCAACAGTGATACATATTTTATTGCACTCGTGTATGATAAAGTTTATACCATAAATTAACAGACATACGTATGTATTTTAATAAGATAACGTAGCAGATTGTGTTATTGCAAAAACCATAAAATAACAAACTGAAATACAATATGCATTGATCAATCTTGGATAAATACATATTTCCATTATTTTCTAATATCAAAATCAAAAATTATTATTTTTGGTATCAAAAATTATTATTTTTGGTATCAGGACATGTACCCCCTGGACACATACCCCTCGGACGTATACCCCTGGTCAAAACCCCCCTGGATCCTCCTTTCAAAACAACCCTGAAAAATAACCCCCGCCATGAATAAAAATCGATATATATATATATATAAAAATGAATGTCTGTCTGTGTGTCTCGAATAGACTCCTAAACCACTGAACCGATTACGATGGAACTTTCAGGATTTGTTGTATGTATGTTCGGGAAGATTACTGTGAAAAAAAAATGGGAAAAAACGGGAACGGAAACGGGAAAAACGGGAATGAGGGTCATTGCAACGCTATAATTTCAAATGTTTTCACATCTCGACCAACATGTTCGCTGCCTAAGTTTTCCCGACAAATGGGAACGGGAACGAGAACGGGAACGGGAACGGGAACAAGAACGGGAACGGAAACGGGAATGGGATCGAGAAAGGTAACGGGAACGGGAATTGCATGCGTTATTGTGGCATTGCAACGCATACCGGGTTCAGCTAGTATTTTATGAAATTTGACTATCTATAATAAAAATATAAAGTCTATAATATAGTCTATAATATAAGAGTATCTATAATAAAAAGTCAGTATTAATACTAATTTTTTTCAGTCGGAAAAATACAATTCGGATAATACTTCAAAAGCACCGTCAACTTCATCTATCGGAACAAATGCGAGAGCTGGTATAGTTCGTAATTTCAGTGCAAATTCGGAATCTTCTTGGTAAAGTCATTTCATCTCATTCTCTATTATTTTCCGATAGATGTTTTTAATTAATTTCGCAGTCTCGGAAACTTCTTTCTAAACTGTGCAAATTCAAAGCCGACCATAATGTTGGTTGGACTTAAATTGGCATTCAATATATTTTATGTCTCGAACAGTTTAATGTAAGTATCCCGTTTTTTGTTTTGTAGTAAAACATAAAGACAAGGAATGGCTCGGTCATGAATAAGTGCATTAATCGTGTATAGTTAAAAAAATAACACTGGAGCAGTTTTGAAAGTCCTATCCGAGAACGAGCTTGTTGTTTTTGTAGCAGTCGGAGACCGTCACATGTTCCAAAGATTAATATTCGATTGTTGTCCTCTCGGAATCATTTAAAATTATTAATTATTTATTAATATTTTTAAATAATTTTCATCCATGACGGGGGGTTATTATTCAGGGAGTTTTTTTGTACGGCGGGTTAATGTCCAGGGGGTTTTTGAACGGGGGTATGTGTCCAGGGGGTATATGTCCTAAAACTATTATTTTTCAGGTTTGATAAGGATCTCTCATATTCACAGTGATGTTCACAAATATCGATGCGGTGCAAACGATCGACAAGCGCCAGACAGACTGAACCACAGATTAAACGACACGTGTACCTTATGCGTGCGCACTGCTCGCACTTACACTAAGCGAAATCTACCCGAAGTCCCGACATACCTACCCTGTATACGTTCTGTGCTTCTGATACTTAAGTTCCGAATTTTGCCTTATTAAACTCGCCAGAAAGATTCAACTCAATTTTAATAATTACCATTTTAATAATTGCATCTGTGCACATCGAAAGGTTACTCGTCATCTCGACTTCACGAATTATGATGCAATCTATCATTCGTGAAGTCGAGAATTGCGTTTAAAGCAGCCATCCAGTTAATCTGTGGTTCAGTCTGTCTGGCGCTTGTCGATCGTTTGCACCAAACCCCACAAATATGTACATATGTTTGAATTAGTAGGATTAGATTTAAACAATTGTAGGGCCACTTATAATTGAATATAAACAGGTATTCTCACAAGAATCGACAATAAAACAAGTCAAACCAATGAAAATTTGATAATTATTTCGATATTCTGTTCAATTGCTGTACAAAAGCATTATTATTGATAATGTACCATCATTATATAACTCAAGGCTAGCCAAAAATTGCACTTCACAATCGATATTCGAAGATTATGTAGGTAATACCGTGGAATTATATTTGATTTGTATGATAATAAAAAGCTTTTCGTGGTATCCGATAAAAATAAATATGGTCTATGTTCAAACAAAGATTATTGCATACGTGAATATCTGTATTTTACTACTCTTCAACAATATCGCTAAACTTACGATTAAATAGAAAATAGTTTACATCATTAATCGCTGTTAATCACTGGTACTTTAAAATCGTTGCAGTTAGAACTTTTTTAAATATCCTTTGCATTTTTCTCCACAGACATTAAAATGCCACCTAGCACAAATATGGACGACTCCGTATCTTCAGGAAACCGCGTTCAGCTGAAGAGGGAGCTTGGACTATTTTCAGCTGTCAGTATGATTGTTGGTGTGATGATTGGATCGGGAATCTTCATTTCGCCAACGTCAGCCTTAAGATATTCCGGATCAGTTGGATTTTGCATCGTCATTTGGGTAGTGTGTGGAGTGATTTCTTTACTTGGTAATTAATAATTACATTCCATTGATTTAGAAATTTGTGTACTCTTTTACTTGACGGTCGGCATTGGTTAGATTGAACAGCAACCTTCATTCAATTGAAAAAATCAATCAGTCAATGTCAATCAAACGCATACTAAAAAAAAATCCAAGAAGGTCGAAGATCAGTTGATCGATTTTAGCCCGAGTAGTTGGATGATGAGTTTGTATGTTGGATTGACGTTGTCATTCTAATCATTGCCGACCGTTGAATAAAGCTCTGACCGCACTATGCGTCTGTGACACGAACGGCAGCGTGCGGCCAAATATTGTTTGTATGAAATTGTATGAGATATAACACACAAACAATATTTGGCCGCACGCTGCCGTTCGTGTCGCAGACGCAATAGTGCGGTCAGACCTTAAGAGTACCCATATTTGAGATTTCTGTTTTATTAATTACATAATATAAATTAAAGGTGCATTGGCGTTTGCTGAATTGGGAACTGTTGTTCCTCGTTCGGGTGCAGAATATGCATACTACCAGGAAGCTTTCGCAAGTCTACATCCATACTGGGGTCCTTTGCCTTCTTTTATATGCTCCTGGGTTTATATTATGATACTGAAATCTGCAGAAGTGGCTGTTTTACTTCTCACCTTCTCCGAATATACTATACAGCCTTTTGGGGGACTTATAGGATACAATATGATGTCGCCGTACCACCAAGAAACTTTCAAAAAACTAGTAGCATTGTTAACTTTGGGTAAGTGAAAAATTTTGGATTTGTTTTAATGTTATATTAATAAACTATTGTGCATTCTAACGAAATACGTTTTCTAATGTCGAAATTATTTCACAACTAAAACATTCGTTGCAATTTAAGAGAAACACATTTGCGATAATCATTGGCCACTTGGATTGAGACAATACATACATATATTAACGCCAATCGAAAGCAAATCAATACAATGCTATCAGTTAGTAGTGAACAGAGCGTTATAAAGGACTGTGAATATACTTACTAATGTTAGAAAGTTTTTTGTTTTTTTTTTTAATTTTTAATTAAGTTTTTAAGTCCAAGTGATCAACAACTAAAATGTTACCTACACATATACGTCGTGAGGTACATATTTATTTTTAACGGAAAAAATTATACATACATGAAAATGTATATACCTACTTAAATGTAGTATTTTTTTCTAAAAAAAGGTGCCTCTCGGAACTCACTTGTCAACCTCTTTTTTATTATTATTTATTATTTACTAGCTTTTTATTATTATTTATTATTTACTACACTCTTCTTAGCTTGCTTTCGATTTTGTCGTCTGACGAAATTTGGGTTCTTATTCGATCGTTTTCAAACTTTGCCATTTTGCTCGGTTTGGTCATCAATATACATATATGGAAATCAATTCCGCCATTACGATGGTGAAAAATAATCGTAATAAACACGTTTGAAAATACTCCATTATCGTTCTCGGTGACGTCTATTAGTATTTATCCACACTCTTCCGATCGTTTTTTCCCTTTTCGCCACCCTCTCACTATGTCAGATTTTAATTGTTTAACGCCTATAACTTTTTCTTTTTTCACTCTATATTTTATAATTATTAAAGAAAATCATATTCAAACATCATTTAAATGAAATTTAACACAGATTTCCCCATGCCACGGAGTCCATAAAATTTTAAACATAATTTATCTTATTTTAAAAACAAGCCAAATGAAAGCTTTTAAAAAACGTAAAAATACCAAAAAAGTAAAAAAAAGAGTTCCGCAACGCCGTTTCAGTGCGTTACTTCGTAAAAAAGGCACTACCTATATTATAGTCAGTAGATATTCAATTAATATAAAATGCAAGCAATGCATGCCAAATTAGTTTACTAGGAATTAGTTCACAGGCCAAATTAGTTTACTAGGAATTATTTTGAAAAATGTTTTATTTTTTTTATTTTATAATATTATATTAAAAAATCATGAATGATTTGTGGACTTTGATACTCCTGTTTGTGTTTTTTTTATATATATATATATATATATATATATATAGATATATATATATATATATATATATATATATATATATATATATATATATATATATATATATATATATATATATATTAATATAAAATGAGTGTTTCCTCTAGTAGAATAACTTTAATTTAAGAAAAAATCTTGGCTGTGGATTTGCAATGAATCACATTTTTTATTCGAGAATCCGAGCAATTTTCCAATATAATTTTACATATACTCACAGTTATCGGCCTTACCATTTTATATTGAATATTAATTATATTTCGAATTACGTGTAAAATAGTTCGAATTAAAACACGTGTGGTTACATGCTGTCAGACATTACTAAGCTGGTAGTCCTGTGCCGCCATCTGTCATTGTTAACGGTCGGGCCTTCAATTCACGGTAAGTTACTTTTCGCATATATCTTGATATTTAATTGAAGTGTATATCTGCTTGATCATTATATATGCTTTATTCATTATATATATTTATCTCTTACCTTACTTCACGTTAATTCCATACAGTTCCATAGATCCGTTTCTTATAAAATCTGCATACTAACTATATTTAAATTTCCATCGACTTCTATGACTTTTTTATCTTACATAGATGGACGAAAATAGTAAGGCGGATTATTTAGGACTACTGAATAAACTGGTTGCGCAAGAAAGAGAACTATCTGAAAGTGTTGCCGAAACATACTTTAACTATTCCAACAAACCCCGACTAGTCGACCAAGATGAGGGAGACAGGAATGTCGTCAACAAAAAAACATGCCAATTCCTCGAAGCCATGCGACAAGAAGTATTAGAAGACTACGATCAACACACCTTCGACCCGACAAAAAATTATTTCGAAGCCATTACCACGATGAAGAAGGAAATCAGCGAGATGGAGAAGTGTATCGTCTACAAACGATCCACAATCGACAAAATAGACACCGATATTAATTTGTCAGTTTAATTACAAATGCCGACTGTTCGTTGTTTGTAATTTTGAAGTGATCATGTGTCAAATTTGTTTGCAGTTACAAATCAAATATCGCAAATTTAGAAGAGGCAATGAAGGAATTCGATGCCAAGGCTGAGATTCAACGCTCTCAAATGGAGAATGACAATGTTATAAAAGCCAAAAAGAAATTTCGCAAAGTGAGAGACGATTTCAATAACGTTATCCATGAGCTGTATCCGAATTATAAAACATTCCTCACCAATTTTATGGAGGTGATGCTTCAACGGTTTCAACATTGCAGAAAAATAATGATTTCGAATTGAAGTTTCTACTATTTTTTTGTTACAGAAAATTTGCCGTAATTATTTCGAAGAAACAGACGACTATGTCGAAATAGAAGAAAATATCAATGTTAAAATTTTGGAGACGTTACTTGACGCTGGGATTATAGTCGCTCATCCATATCATAATAAAATGTTTAAATTAGGGCTTTGATTGAAATATGTATAATGAATGTTTTATTAATTTATATTGTATCGTTTTTTTATATATAAATATGATAAAAAATTAAACTAAAGTAATTTATTTTATATGTAAACGCATACATATTTCATTTACGCATACAAAGCCAGCAGTATGAATTAGTGGTTACGTTTATGTTTAGCACTGAGAGATTACTGGGTTCGATCCCGTGCTAATCTTTAATACTGCTAGTTAAACTTGGATATTTGTTAAGTCGATCGTTTCCCATTATAGTTTGCCAATTTATCTGATTTCACTGTTGAAACGATTCCTCCGTCATATTGGCAAAAATCATCTTGCCCACTATTTGAATATGATTTATAATTTATAATTTATTTATATACATACAAGTTAAATACCATAGATGTCGCTCGGGAGCAACCCGTAATGACATCATGGGGAAATATAAATTTAAAAAAAAATGTCTCAGCTAAAATACACTGCCGGCGATATCTTGGTGGTTATTAAAAACACAAATCGACCGTCTCTTGCTGGAATTTTCCGATTTGTCTAGCTTAATTCTTGCGATGGATCCAATAAATCGGCATCCTCCCCCAGTTCCTCGCAAATTTCAATTTTTAGCATCTCGAATTTGTTGATTATGAAAATATGCTACCTGCATACTCTAAAAATGTATTTCTCGCAAATTTGCTGTATATCAAAAGTTTGTTGATTGTACCATAGATGTCTATTGTATTCTATAATATATATGTTTGATTTTTAAATCCTTTTTATTATTACGAAATTATGTTCACAATACATCTTATATCTATTTTAATAGCTACTGATCTACTGATCATTTTCTATTTTACAATTTAATTTAATTTGGTTAGTAATCATAGTATTATATTATTCTAATGTTAATGTACAGCATAATAGGAAAAAGAGCTCAAAAACCTATTTACAATTCTTATAATATATACGTATGTAATATTGTAATGTAACGTTTGAAATTGTTGGTACTTATGTACAAAATAATCTAACCATATGCCTTGAGGTAATTCCTGTCATGATAGAAATATATAAAATAAAATAAAATCAAAAAACTTTAATAGGAGACGATTGATTTGTATTTTACAATCAACGATATTTAGTATCCACTTCTCAAGCTACGCTTTGGCTATGATTAGTTATCATATCAATAAATCCTTTTATTTTCTTTTAGGTCTAATGACGTACATAAATCTGATGAGTGTGAAACTTTACGTAAAATTACAAAACATATTCGCAGCCTGTAAGATATTTGCATGCGTTGTCGTCATCGTCGGTGGTATTTACGAACTAGGCAAAGGCAACACTAGCAATCTAGACACTGGTTTTGAAGGCACACTCTCCGATCCTGGAAACATAGCCTTGGCCTTCTACAGCGGACTGTGGGCGTACGACGGATGGACGGCTGTGACTACAGTAACGGAAGAAATTCAAAATCCATCCGTGTATGTTGTTCATGAAAAAAAATGCAGACCTACAATAATAATTCGTTGACTAATTATTGAATTTTATTTTAGAAACATTCCAAGGAGCGTGCTGATAGCTGTCCCGTTGATTACGGGACTCTATGTGTTCATGAATGTGGCTTACTTGGCAGTGTTGAGCATACCAGAAATGCTCTCTTCGCCGGCTGTAGCCATCGCCTTCGGTGAAAAAGCTTTAGGTCCATTCGTCTTTTTGATTCCAATCGGAGTCGCCATAGCTACATTCGGTTGTGCTATGAGTATTCAGTTTGGAGTAACCAGGTCATTATTTCTAAATATTTAGCGTAAAACTAATACATAATGATGCACGACGAACTGATACATCTCACAATGGCCTCTCTTCAAGAATATAGAACGTATTTTGGTACTTATTAGTTATATAGGCACAACCGAGCATTAAATATACACCAGTGGCGGCTCGTGATAATTCATAATGACGGAGTAGCAGAGATTAATCGGGCTGTAGTAGCTCGTTGATCATACCGGTGATCGAGCAAACAAAAATGGCATATATATGTACATATATATTTACATAGTACTGCCCTGCACATTTCTCCTAACCAAAAAAGAAAATAAGTTTTGTGTATTGTTGGTGACTCAATAGTCAACAAGTGTTTCTTTATCCAGCTAACCACACGGTTCGCAATTCAGTCGGGGCAGTCGCTTATCTGCCGTAGTCCCGTGGTAGCCAGCTTCAATTTACCTGCTACTCTGGCACTTGTGAATGGTGCTGTGTATGGGGTGTAGACAGTCATTCGAGGCAAAGAAAAAAGATTCTTAGTTTCCTGTATAGAAAGTCGCTTTTAGTTGGCTGCGTAAAGGTCTCTTTCAGGTAGAATAAGCCAGCTCCAATCTTCTATATTCTATATAAATTCGAAAAAAATACGATACCGTCAATGTTTATCAACAATTCGACTATATTTTGCAAGTTATGCTTAAATTATCAATCACAATATGTCAATTCTTTCATTTTTAATCATTAATTACTGACGTCTTTTCTGTTGAAAGCCCGCCACGCTGAAAATTTTGCCAACATTTCCAACTAGAATTATTTAGAAATCCAATAGAAAGCAGGTATAAAAATTGTAGCTAATCCAAACAAACCCTTGGATAACTACCGCCGAGGATTTAGAATTTTGTAAAGGTGTGTTTAGACCAGAGAAATGTAATATTAATAGAAGTGGCTTTAGGTGTTCTTTTGTTGTCACATTCTGTCCACGGACAGATCTAAATAATTTTAGCATCAGTCGTATTTGACGTTTGGTGCTCGACGTATGTCCGATAAGAACTTCTCTGTTTGTTTATATTACTCGCAAGATGGGCAAGCATCGGTTAAAATTGCACAATACATTCAAAACCACACAATAAACAACATGGGATACATTTTTATAAGTAAATTGATCCAATTGTATTCCGCGCGATGTAGCGTATTTATAGAGACGTACCGCGTAAAATTGACAACAATTATTTGTTCGTAAGGGCCCCTCTATTCTTATTACATCTCTCTGGTTTAGACTCTATAGGACGAGTTAAAGGTTTCGACCGTTTCCCGGCCTATGGAAACTCTGTTGAGTTTGAAAGAGGATCGTTTATTTTTGTTCAATTGTTACAATGGTTATTGTATGTACGAAGAGGTTGAGCTTCGGAGAAGTGATCTGGTTGAACTCCAGAGGTTCACTCTGGTGTTGGGAGCTGATGCGTCGCTTTATATACGTTCTGGCTTGAGGCATGCCGTGTGCAGATGCTTTGTCTTCGTTTCCAGGACACGTGTTGACTTATTTTCGAGGCGCGTGCTTTATAGCTATGGGGTCAGCGCCAGGACGTCGTTCGTTTGAGAATGCGGGCATGTGCCACGAGTAAATGTCTTTTTAAGACACGTCTTACGGTATCCTGATGACATCACTGTTGGGTTTCGTTCGTTTTACGATCGAGCGATGAACTCTTTCTTCTGGAATGGTCGAAGGGGTCGTTGCCCTTGAATTATGCATGCTTGTACAGGATCGATGATGAGATAACTGGTTTTGATGTGTAATAGCACAAGTCGTGCTAGATTCCTACAACTCTAATATATTTTGCAACAATATAAAATATTCAATGTATTTTTCCAAAACTAGTTCCATCTTCTTCATTGTTGTTAAAATGTAATGCTCACTATCGAAATGCCAAGCCACAATCTAAAATAGTCAACAGTTAGGAATTTCCATCGAGAAATTCTTCCACGGAGAAATTGACACGGATTACACAACCCATGTTCAATGCATTTTTTTTTCAATGCTACCTGGAAAGGCTTAGTATTCTTGTTTATTTTTTACATACTCAAAATACAACGCCTCGGCATATTTCAGGCTCATGGACTTATTGACAAAACACATTGATCGAAGATCTTTTTCTTCAGGCAAAGTGGCATTTTTGATTTAAAAACTGCATTCATTCGTCCAAATGCACTCCATACTAATTTCATACGTCTCTTTATTTCTTCTTCTTTACCACCGGACATGTCAGTTATTTGACCTAAATATACATAATTATTTACTACTTCTACTACATATACATGTATATATGTACATATTTATGATGTTGTTAGTTGTTAACTCACTTGGACAAGAAACATTCTGAAATAGTATATCAGTTTATCTTCACTACCTGTTAAAACAAATTACATATATCGAATCATCTTTGTTATTACAGGCTGTGTTACGTAGCTGGTAAAGACGGACATACATTAGAACTATTCTCATTTGTACATATTAGAAAATTTACTCCGGCACCTGCCGTCGCATTCCAGGTAAGGAATAGACATGAAATCACATGTACAATCAGACAACATATTGACTAACAGTAATATAAATTTTCAGGGTATTATAGCGTTCTTATTCATAATAGCTGGCGATATAACGCAATTGATCGAATTCGCCTCATTCCTCATATGGATATTCTACGGCGGAGCTATGATCGCGTTGTTGGTTCTTCGAAAGACCAAACCGGACCTGCCGAGGCCCTACAAGGTGCCTCTGATCATTCCGATATTCGTCCTGTGCATATCTATATTCCTATCGGTGGTTCCAATTGTTAAGGACCCGTCGATAAAATACCTTTTCGCATTAGGATTCATCTTGATTGGAGTCGCCGTCTACACCTACTTTATTTATTGGGAAAAGAGACCGAAGTTCATGAGTGAGTATCCTCTTATATGAATTACTGTATTGTGTTGAGATTTTTAGACTGAATTATTGTTTTGATTTGCAGATTCAGTGACGTTCGTGACGCAGACGATGTTCGAAGCTGTACCGCCATTTTCGCACGAAGATTAAACGTAGATATTCTACCGTGAAAAGTGTGATACTCAAGAGAGGGAAAACTAGTCAATTAAAACTCTTGAAACTTTATTTTTATAGGATATATATGTATGTATAAGACGTGTATATATGTATATATATACTATATTCTTATACTAAATGGATCCTTAGCCACATTGCTGGCGTTACATGCCTGTGTGACAATAAATAAATAAATTAAGCACTAGTGAACATATTTACATTTCGAATGAAAACGACTGTTTCGTACAAATATATACATATTTTCTAGTTGGGTTCAATGTTCCAATTATAAATTAATGTGCTTGAATTTTGTCTTCCACAAAGAAGACATCTACCGAGTAGATGAACAAATTGGTAGAAAAATTGTACAAAAACATTTTTAAACTAGATGACATTGACTATTTTAGAAGAATATACTTTTATATTCTGAATAAACACGAAATTATAAGTGTGAATTTTATTTTAATATACTGAAATTAGAAATAATGCAATTTTATTCATTTTCCTCTTCTAAAAATCATAAAATATTACAGCGAGTTCCAAATTTTTTACAAAAGATCTCAGATTTGTATTGTACGACTTTTGACATGCATTCAGGGATCTTCTTTGTTCTTCACTTTGTTCAATTATTGAGAATCAACCACTCTAGTCTTAACTCATTATGGGCCGTAGGCAAATATGCTGTTTTTTTAATCAAATTTCATTCAAAGCCCGTCAACACAGCGTGTGTTTTTAAATTATCCAAACTTGATACAAACAAATATTTTTTACAAGATTTAGTTTCAAACTTCCATTCATAGATATCATATCATCGTATCATTATCCAAAATATCGATAGATACATTTAAAAACATATATTTCTATGGTTTAAATCTTGACTTTTTTTCCAATGAATTTATCGATAATATTCAGAAATGATTTCAAATCCTCATACATACACATATCGAAATTGACTGGTATTTTTCGCATAGCATACACACTTCTCAAATCGAATCTTTCATTCAAATTATCGATAGATATTGTTGATAATAGATTGAAATGTATATCAATATTATACAAAACTAGCTGAACCCTGCATGCGTTGCAATGCCATAATAACACATGCAATTCCCATTCCCGTTCCTATTTGTCGGAAAAACGCAGGCAGCGAACACATTTGAAGTTATTGCGTTGCAATGACACTCATTCCCTTTTTTCCCATTTTTTTTTCACAGTAATCTTCCCGGACATGCATACAACAAATCCTGAAAGTTCCATCGTAATCGGTTCAGTGGTTTAGGAGCCTTTTCGAGACACACACAGACATTCATTTTTATATATATATAGATAGATTGAATACAGCAGTGTTCTTTTTGGGCGTAGTTCATTCGTCCAGTATTATCCTATTGGCATATATGTATATTTATCTATAAATGCAGTCGACAGAGATTTTCAATATAAAATATAATATGTATTTTAATAAAATAAATAAACAAGTATGTATTGTAATAAAATAAATCAACAATGTAAATATCTTCATGTTAAAAAATTGTAGATAAGATCCGTCGTTTCTTCTTTCTCTTTGTCGGGGAGGTTTATACCTACTTTTGTACTTAGCCTTGCACTTACATTTACCAACATCGGTCCGTTCGTAATGAACATTATTTCCTGTTTTTAACTATTTGGCTCTTTTTACAGAATTATTTTACCATGAAATGAATATTCCTGCTGACAGCTAAATAATGTCTTGCTTAGATAAAAAAAAGTATTTAGTTAACAGTAATTTCATACAAAAATAGTTTCAATGAACGGGCATAGCCGGTACTAATATACCATAAGTATTCATTACAGTTATTTCTTTTCAAAAGATGCGAGATCAATATCAATTTCTTGACTAATATTCCTCCTTTATTAGTCACTGGAGAACACCAATCATCGGTCTGAGTAATAGTGATCTGATTAATCATAGGGTCGAAGACAACTATAACAAAACTGTATGCCAATTTTCAATTTAATTGATAGAATTATGCTTAGAAGTTATGTTTTATTTATAAAACCTATTTACCGTTATTTTGCAAAACCTATTTACAGTTATTTTGCAAAAAATTCGTAGATTCTCAGTTTTCAGACAAACACTATCGTTTTAAATCGAGAACGATAATGTTTTCAGACAAACACTAACAAGAATTTTTCATTAATTAATTATTTCAATATTAATTTATATTGTAAGAATCATCCATCCTACATTCAGTGTCGGCCTAATGGCGCCCGCGGGCAATTTTTTCTTATCACCCTTAGAAAAAAATTTCGCCTTTGGCGCTCTAATCTAAAGTTTTGTATGGCTTTTGGCGCTCTAATTTTAAATTTTAAAGCGCATTTGGCGCATCGAGGGGCGCCCTAATTTATTTGCCCGACCCAGCCCCCCCCCCCCCCCTAAAACCGGCACTGCCTAAATTCATATGTACAGTGACATGATCAAGTAAATTGAGGGTCCCTGGCGCATTTGAAATTTGAGGCCCCCACTTCAGTAAAAAAATGCTATCATCGTTTTTTACAATGCTTTTCAGTACATGGGTTTTCATTAGGATTTTACAAAACCATATTTTTTTTTATTTATTTACTATATATGTATACTTGAAACACTAACAGTTTTTGGAATAAAATAGATACTATTTTAAAATACTATGTAAAATAGATATCAATTTCATTTATTCTTGGCTTACGAACGTATTGTGGACAATGATAATAATTTGTAAGTTGTAAATTTTGGTAGCAAAGGCCTATTTATAAAGGCCTATGTATGATAAACCGCTGCTGCATATGTACATATGTACATATGTATGTATGAGCGAATTGTATATCTTAATATTTGGAATATAAATATATCTAATATTGTCTAACTATAATATATGTAATTAACAATTGAATAATTAAAATGTTTTTTCCACATTTAAACTCTTAACATTCACTATGAAAGGCGTGTGATAGAGAAATTTCAATATACATCAAAAGAATTGCAATGAAGTACATGTTTGGGCACTTTGTGGGTTGTTATTACGATAATTGAATTCGAGGTCGTGGGCATTTTACATATATGTAGTTGCATTTTTTTTGACTGACACTCTAAAAAAAAAAGAGCTTGAAATTAACATTAAATCACAAACATTTCTGCAGTACAAAATATAAATAATTTGCCTAAATTTATGGTATATAGTACATACATACATATACATATGTATATTTAAATTGATGTAATTGTGCAAAAAAATTATTCATACGAGTTGTTTACATTAGTTTAAGTTATATTCAAATAAGTATTAATATTATCTTACTAATATTCTATTATCTTATTAATACTATCACAGTAAAATCAGATGATCGTAACGTATTAGATGTCTCCGAATACGATCACCGACGGTTTAAATTAAGTATTAAAATAATCTTCGATTCCAAAGATGAGGTACTCATCGGTTTTCCACCACCGGTTTTTCATCTTTCGTGTACATTTTATTAATGAACGTTTCGATATTGTAAATGTTTTGATAGTCATCTAATGTTGAACAACTGTAACTCATTATAGCTTTACGCAGCACACAAACGGCATGCGTAACCTCATCAAACGACGGCAAAGTATTTTCTTCCACTTCTTGTTTAGGATGGCATTTTACCGTATTCATGCCGTTCTTTTCTTTGGTCACAGCCGTTTCAATTGAAAAATCTAATACCGTGTCTTCAGCTCGAGCAGTATCATTGGGGAAATTTTCAGCTTCGTCTTCTTTCCGTTTGCGAGAACTAGGAGAAAATTGCTCATACAAAGCATCAATTTTTTTCCGCATACCATCATTCAAACCATCACCACTGCCGTTATCAAATACTGGTATGTTCTCTTTACGGCTAACAGTTGAATTTACAGCAGCTTGTGGATCGCACTGTTCTACAGGCTCTTGCGTAACCAGCGTCGAAGTATTCTGAGGAGCATCGTTTTTATATTGAGCCCTTCTAAAGACTATATTATTTCTTTGTTTCCACCTAGATAACCATCCGTCTGTTGCTTTAAATTTGGTATTTCCGAACTGTTCGGCAAGATCTTTAGCTTTCTTCGTTAGGATCTGTCTGCTGATTGGTACTTCAGCTTGTCTCGCCCGTACGTACCATTTAAATAGAGCTTCTTCGATTTCTGTATCCTTGCCGTCTCTTCTCCGCTTCCGAGCGAAATCACAGTCCGCCTGAGACGTATTGAGCAATTTATCCCTATTTTTTAATAATTTACAAAGAAGAGGTTGTGATATGTGCAGTTCGGAAGCGGCTTTTCGTTGACTACATTTAGGAAGTGCGTCATATTGCTTCAATAACACTATTTTTTCATATATTGTCAAATCATTACGTCTAGGCGTGGTGATATTTCCCGGTGTCTGCTTATTGGGCATCTGAAAACATAGAAAAAAACATTTTTTATACTATTTTTGATCACTATTAATGGTGTATTTTAATCAAATCTTACAGATAGTTTTATTTTTGATTCAGCGGCGACATCGAGTGTGTTGACCGTAGGGTCTTTCCGCTGATGTGACCGTTCCAGATCTTCTTCAATATGTTTCTTCCAAATTTGCGCTGCGCCGATCATATCACCGTCTTGGAAATTTCTTCCGATTTGATCGGCGGTCTGTATTTGCTTTGGTTGCAGCGAGAACAGTCTTTGCTGATGCATGTCGGTAGAATTGACCCACGAGGCTGACATTCCGTCTTACACATGCACTGAAAATAATTGAAAATGCTATTGGTTCGGATGATCAAAAACTTAAAATGTGCAAATTGATGATAAAATATCTTTTATTATATCTAAGGTATATCTTTTTTTTTATTGAAAAGAATTCAATTATTTTTATCAATCAAAATAAAACAAAAAGTCTATAGATTTTATCAAAATTTTTCTTCTCAAATCCTCCATTTTCTTCTTCAAACTTAATAAATGCAATTCATTAATTTTCAATGTTCTTGAAGATTTTCTTGAAATGTAATGTGCATTTTTTTTTAATATTCATTCAACTATGCTAAATCAAAAATTAGTAGACTAAATGATTAAAATTGTATTTAAAGAATTGAGTTTGTACACATATGTATAATCAGAGAAATGAATTACTATAACATTTATCTGTGTATAATAGTAAAAAAATTAACCAAAAGAAGACTTTAAATAATATCCAACGGAAACACAAGGCGTCACAATTTATAAAATTTCCACTAAATTCTTCAAACAGTCAGATATGCATTGTATTTTGCTTCTACATAATTGAATAAATATTTAGAAAATGAGAGTGGCGGCCATTGTTGTTTAGGAACGCGATAAGATGATAAGACAGCGGGGGGAGGACGAGGGGCGTAAAGCTAAGCGGGGGGAGCGGGAGGTGAAGGGGAGGGTGCCAGGTGCTCACCGGAGCCCCACCGAGGGCGGAGCGCCTCGTTTCACGTTGATTACAATAAGCGGCGGTGCGATCACATAAGTGGGCGATCACAGTATGCGGCGGCGAGCGATGTCAATAGGTGTCGGTAAAGCAGGCGCCTGTAATGACGTCATCGCACTCAAATAGAGCTGACCTCACTCTGCGCGAGCGTAACGCAACTTCTGCACTCCATACACTACCTTATTTTCATTTGAACTCGTTCAGTACGTATTCCAAGAAATTACGCTGAATCGCATATCTATAAGTGCACAATAAGTATTTACTGATTAAATTAAATAAACAAATCATACCACATTTTATATTTCTGACATTACTACATAGTGTGTAATAATTTCACACCAGTGAGACACATTATAATGTACGTAGGTATACAAGTATTTTTATAACAAACCGCAATCATGTTTGCGACAATCAGCAAATTCAGACTAGCCGAATTCGCGATTGAGGGAGAGAGAATGCCGACTTTTTAAGGATAAGATTAATTGGCAAATTTTAGCATGAGATGAGCAAGCTCGAATGGATTTAAGAGGGCTGGACAGCAACGCCTTGTCCATACAAACGTACTATACTTCTCCCTTCCTCAATTATGGCACTAGAGAAATTATTTTTTAATATGCTATGGATATCCATCATTGGAGTGCATCTGTCGTTTTATTTTTTTGATTAATTATTTTTTATAGGAGCTAGGAGCCGCCAAACATCTATAAAATCGCCTCTTTTCTACACCCACGAAACGAGTCCAGCGTGCTTATTTAACGGTCGATTAAAAAAAAAATACGCCGATAGATGCACAGAAAGTATCTTTCTCATACCGATGATGAAATTTTTTTAAAAATTGGTCCAGTTTTGGAGGAGAAAATAGGAGCATACGAAACCTCGATTTTGTCAATTTAAAATACGTTTTTTCTGGTCGAAGCGCAACTGTCGCATTCAATCAATATATGTATATATATTGATATATATTGTCGCATTCACTCAATATATACATACACTCAATATATATATCTAAGAAAGGAACGGTAACAAAATTAAGATTTTGGGTGTACAGCCCTCTTAATAGCCAAGAGTATTGGTAATCTAATATATAATTTTGAAAGAGACTTTGTATGTAAGTATGTATATATGTAAGCTTCTTTGGTTGGGAACTTCGTAAGCAAAACAAAGTTTCTATGACGACAATTCAATTGGTTGAATATTATATTTTTTTCGATTTAAATAAATTTAATAAAAAAACAAATGAATATTTACCATTAGATTCGCCACGTTTAAGCTGTTTATATTACAAATACTGAGCGAAGCCGGGTAAAACAACTAGTTATCTGTAAAATCGAATATTGATAAATTGAACAAATCCATAACAGGAAACATTTAAACAGCTGTAAGTTAGTGACTCGGAACAGGGTTTTTCAACCAAAGGTAACTAGAAAGTTGCTTCTAGAATAAAAATAATAGTACATATCAGTGGCGTGTCGTGGATTTTATTTTAACGCACAGCTTTACTTACGTGTGCGCAATCAGGGTACAAGAGGACTTGGTATGACGTCACCTAGTCCCCTTGTATCGTGCTCTCGCACACGTAAGTAAGAATGCTCAGAGACTTGCCTAGAGAAAACATTGGCAGCAAACAGTATATAAAGATTTTTTTTCTTTCGTTATTATGACCGTACATTTTGTTTGTAGTGTTTTAACTATGACGTACATATGTATGTCGAATCGAAACACACAGACGGACAGACACACAGAAAAGCGATATTATACATATGATTGTTAGTACACTTATGTATAAAAAAAATATTATATGTATACTAGCTGAACCCGGCATGCGTTGCAATGCCACGATAACGCATACAATTCCCGTTCCCGTTTTTGTTCCCATTTGTCGGAAAAACGCTGGCTGCGAACACATTTGAAATTATTCAATTTTTTGTTTATTTTACCCTAACAACCCAGGTGGCGACGCGAAAACATTTGAAATTATTGCGTTGCAATGCCACTCATTCCCATTTTACCCGTTCCCCTTTTTGGGCGATTTTTTTACAGAAACCATCGCGGATATACACACAATAACTCCTGTAAGTTTCATCGCAATCGGTTGAATGGTATAGGAACGCATACGTGACAGACAGACAAAGAGACAAACGGACAAACATTGATTTATATATATA
Organism: Arctopsyche grandis; assembly: GCF_051622035.1. Taxonomy (NCBI): domain Eukaryota; kingdom Metazoa; phylum Arthropoda; class Insecta; order Trichoptera; family Hydropsychidae; genus Arctopsyche; species Arctopsyche grandis. The sequence continues at coordinate 22,071,939 of NC_135365.1, read as the reverse complement.
GATGACTAGTCGTTTTACCTGGCTTCGCTCAGTATTTGTAATATGAACAGCGAAAACATCGCGAATCTAATAGACATTCCAATGTTTCCAAGAAGCGTGTCGATAGCCGTCCCATTAATTACGGGAATGTAGCTTACTTGACAGTGTTGAGCATAGCAGAAATGCTCTCTTCGCCGGCTGTAAAAGCTTTAGGTCCATTCGTCTATTTGATTCCAATCGGAGTCACTATAGCTACATTCGGTTGTGCTATGAGTATTCAGTTTGGAGTAACCAGGTAATTATTTCTAAATATTTAGCGTAAAATTATTAATACTGTTACGTACGCCGCGGATTAAGCGAATAGAGTCCCAGAGACTATGTGACCGTTCAAGGGTTATCTGTTAACGGATTAACTAAGTGCTTGCACTTAGACCAACGGATATCTGTTATCGGATTAACTAAGTGCTTGCACTTACTTCCAGGATTATATCTGGACTCTAAGTGAATTTAGGCTAAGCAATGACCGTTATTAGTCCTTTCTCAGAATCGGTGCGGGGAGACCCAATGTCGTGGAAATACATATCCGAATACGTGACTATACAACAGGTAAACAGATAAGACGTCCTGAGAGATCTACCCTTTATAAGGCGGTACGTAGGCGATATCAGGTCATTCTGGACTGAGCACTGACAGTGCGTGTATCTCCTTAATCATCAATAAACGCTGTGAAACGACTGTTGGCCTTTTACTTGGATCCTCCACCCACCCCTACGCAACAATACATAATGATACAAGACGAACCGATACATCTCACAATGGCCTCTATCCAAGAATATAGAATGTATTTTGGTACTTATTAGTTACTAGTTGCTTTACCCGGCTTCACTCAGTATTTGTAATATAAACAGCGGAAACCTGGCGAATCTAATAGTAATTATTAATTTATTTTTTTATTAAATGTATTTGAATCGAAAAAAATATAATATTCACCCAATTGAATTGTCATCATAGATATAAAAAAGTCGATATAAAAAAAGGGTGCATGGTAAACGATACATACTCACTTAATTTGCGCGATCAGGATACAACAGGAACAAGAGGAACAGGCTTTTCCTCCCGTATTCTTCACGCGCACATTAATACGGGAAGAAAAGACTGTTCCTCTTGTTCCTGTTGTATCCTGCTCGCGCAAATTAAATGAGTATGTACCGTTTACCATGCACCCTTTTTTTATCTTTTGACTTTAGATCTTTCGATTTTCGATCTTTGCCTTCCGATATTTGCGTTTTCGGGCGTTTCACATTCGAGTCCGTGACGGAGACCGTTTAGAAACATATTGACGGAATGTAACTGAAATAAATTAATTCTTAGTATAATGACCATAAGAGATATAAAAAAATTACCACTTACACGAAAACCATGTGAACTGTATAAGAGGTATGTAAAAAGCGCATTTGATATAACACCATAGACATATTTTTATAATACCTTTGTACATATACATATGTATGTATATAACCAGCAGCATGGCTCGGAAGTTGGATTGATACTAAGCACCGAGTGATCGCCGGCTTCAAACTAACAACGTCTCTTTCGAAATTTTATATTAAGATTTCATAGGAATTTTTACGTTCTTTGTTTATGAAACTTTCAGTAACCAGTCGCCAGTCACCAAGCATACACCGTTCCTTACAAAAATACACAGCGCGTTTACACTCACATTTGAGCATGACGCAATAGGAGAATTGCACAGCAGCAAACATCGAGCGTGCGCGGGCCGCAGTAGAGAGTTACCGTAGTGGTGGTGGTGAGTTGACGAGAGGGCATCCCCAATCCCCAATCCTAGGCGGTGAGTCATCACTGCTGTCGTCATCGCCACAGCCAGACCCGCTCGTCGCCGAGAGAGCCCTGCGCGCGCCCCCGGAGCCTGCGCCCCCGACCCCTCCAAGCCGAGACTGCGCCCCCGAAGCCCCCGCACCACCATGAAGTTCGACGCGAACGAATCGAGCCACTCCAATGACGCTTCCTCGTCGGACGACTCCAGCCACTCCTCGGAAGCCTCCGTCTCCTCGGCCACCGACTTCTTGGGCTCTCTGCCTCACATCAGGGTCTCGCCCAACATGGTAACTACTACACTACTCTACACTACTCTACTCTACTACTCTACTATTACGACACTTTCCTTTTCTCCATTGCGGTATTCCTAGTTCGATTAAATGATGATGATGATGATGGAATATGTCGTCGTCCTTGCCAATTTGCCAACATTCGGTTGTCGTAATCAACATAACCTATACGGTTTCGTTTTGATAGCTGTCAGATTTGACAGTTGTTTTGGTATTAGTGCGACGCTAATTACGGCCATGCGATGTGCTTTAATTATATATTTATCGTTGATGTTTCTTTATATAGAAGTTTTTTTTATTTAATTGTTGATTGTTAGATACTTTTCGTCAGATTGAGATGTTTTGCACAATGGGACTATGTAACTCACATTAGTCATTTTTCAACTTCTGAAAGTCTTTACATCATTTTTGTATGATTTGAAAGCAATTTTATATGCATACTATTATTTACAAACAATATAATATTTTTAACTTTTGTTTGCTTTCTTTTTTACATTTTACAAAAAGTTTAGTTCTACATTTAAAAAAGTGTGTTTGATTTTCATACTAATGTTAATTTATTGTTATTGAATTTTTAGACAATTCTCAATGCTTACAAATACATATGTATAATATGTATTAATCATTTCATCAGATTGTATCTATCCGATAGCCGTATTGTTAAATTTTAAATTTTTTGCTTGTTTCACTGTTTTGATCTATAAATGCTGTTCTGATCTTATATAAAACTACATAAAAGTATTTTCAACATAACTTTACCTGGGATCAATCAACATAATTAACTTTTGGCAGGTATAAAAACTCCATAAATCATTTTGTGCAATATAAATACATAATAATCAACAGTACAATTTGTATGTTGTTCATAGTTTTTGTTGCTATGATTGTATTTCAGTGGGTTTTACAAAAAACACAACATTGATATAACTATTCGTATATGTTGATTGTCAACTACTGAACTATTTATCTTTAATAAGGTAAATCTTCAATTATTATTAAAAGTTTTATTATTAAAATATACTTATTTACATTTGTGTATACTCCACATATTCTGTATAATGCCATCAGCATTCTAGAATGTTCTTTTATTACAAAGAAAGCTCAATTTTTTTAATTTTCATTATACTGCACTGAATATAGTGTATTTGTATGTACACATGTACTAATATTATTCATTGAAATTATTATAAACTAGTGGTTTTACTCGGTTATTTTTATATAAACCGCTCAAACATGGCTAATCTAATAGTAAACATTTAATTTAATATATTTGAATAGTTTTATTTTATTTGAATATTCATTTATTTTTTTATTAAATTTAACGTCACATATTCTCTCACCCAAACCTTACATACAAAGTCTCTTTCGAAATTATATATTTGATTTATTTATTACTTCCAAAGGTGTTTGTGTAAATTGTTTGTAACACAAACCATTTCTATATTGTTTATAAATTACATCAGTCCATACACTTTTTATTATATAAGATATCTGCGATATAAATTCCAAAAATAAAAAAAAAAGTTTCTTTTGATATTATTATTATCAAACAATGTAATTTGCACTGTGTACCTACCCACTTATACATTTCTTATCTTTGAGATGTGTGTTCGCCACTTTTTTAATCTTATCTGAACGATTTTTCAATTGTGTTTATTAAATTTAACTGTTAAATCCATCAATGACGATTCGCTTTTTAGAAATCACTAAACGATCCCCTATCGAAGAATACATTTGTTTTACTTTAGATTTGTTATACAAAGGTCAATGAAATTTCGCATTTTACCGTTTTAGTATCGAGAATATTTCACACCACATCCTCGTTTGATAACTTTTCATATGCCAATTCAATTTTTTACATTCTTATAATTTATTATCGTTGCGTTTTATTAAACGCAATTTTACAATTCCGATGATTAAACCCATTTATTTATATCGTAATTCAGTTTTATTTTTTACATATTAATCTTCTTCACACAGCCGGAAATTTAGCCAAAATATTTGGATCTTATCGACCGGGTTTGTTTAGAGCGTAACTGAGCTATCTTTGTCATGAACTTTACCATGTGTCACTTTTCAATTTTGGTCCATGGAAATCCCTAGGTTGATTTGGTTGGCGTCGAATTAAGTTAAGTGCCTACGCACTTGTTCGAGGCTCAGGAGAGGCTGATAGTAATAGCTCTGTCACAACAGTGCCACAACCACTGGGTCATTATGTTTTGCTGTTAAATCTCGGATGAGTCACGCTTTATTGTTGTTGATGATGGGGAGGCGTGGAAATCGATATTCCGGTCGCATGTTTTCATAGTTTTTTTCTTACCGAGAATCCGGCCTTGGCTTTGCGCAATTTTGGCTTCCTTCCTTCCTCTTCTCCGAGAAATGGCTTGGCTCTGCGCCTGCTCTTTTCCAGAAACTGTGAAATGGAGCTATGGGAAAGACACGAAAAATACATAACTTGTGAACAAAATAAAAATAATAATACATAACGAGTACCGAGAAGCGGTCGATGGACTGGCTCTGGCTGGTTGTGGGGTGACGTCATGTTCCAACACTGCCCACGTTTATTATTTGGAACGTTCCGCACGGTGGTTTTTCTTCAGCAAAACTGTATGCAATGCAGTCTTGGTAGTTCACATTTTTTTTTTATTTATTAATGCTTGAACTGTTATACGATGGAGGAAAAGTTTCGTCGTGAAAGATTTTCCCTGTTCTAAACTGGTTAAGGTACTATTGGTTGTACTTGCGATGATGAGTGCTCTGGATGTTGTGTACATATGCTGCTTTTGCTTGAATATTCTCGTTCACGACTTAATCATGTGAAAATTGAGCACATGTGTAAAAAATGGGTTTGGTCAAATCGCCAGATTAACAGAACGGCAGCTTTAAACGTAATTCTCGTTTTCTCGAATGATGGATTGCACATCAGATGACGAGTAACCTTTCGATGTGCACAGATGCAATTATTAAAATTGAGTTGGATCTTTCTGGCGAGTTAAATAAGGCAAGATTCGGAACTTATTGAATCTTGCCTTAATAAACTCGCCTGAAAAATCCAACTCAATTTTAATAATTACCATTTTAATAATTGCATCTGTGCACATCGAAAGGCTACCTGTCATCTGATGTGCAATCTATCATTCGAGACGACGAGAATTGCATTTAAAGCAGCCGTCCGTTAATCTGTCGTTCAATTCGTCTGGCGATTTTAGAGCGGATGCACCGCATCCGTAAAAAATCACAAAATGCTACTCAGAATGCTTAGGATTTTGTCAAACTGAAATCATTAGAGTAGATAAGACCAAACTAATGTTCAATAGTTATTGCATAGCTGATAGCATTTCATTAGATGATAAAATGGTAGAAGTAGTAAATAATTATTTATATTTAGGTCTGGTAGTAAAAAGAAAGAAATAAAGAGACGTATGCAATTAGGATGTAGTGCATTTGGACGAATGAATGTTGTTTTTTAATCAAAAATGCCACTGCCTGAAGAAAAAGATCTTCGATCAATGCATTTTGTCAGTGATGACGCATGGATGTGAAACTTGGACATTGAATGCCTAGATGCTACACAAAGTCCAATGCACTCAAAGAAGTATGGAACGCTGTATGCTTGGCTTAACGGAATAAGCGGAATACGTGGCTGAGAAGTATGATAAGGTTAGTAGATATAGTGGATAGAGTAAAGAGATTGAAGTGGCAATGGGCGGGCCACGTGGCTAGAAGAATGCTACAGTAACATGCAGAGAAATCGCATCACTTTCAATTGTTCGATGTTTTTGATTTTTATATATAAGTATTATACTTCAATGGTAATACTATTTTAGCTAGAGACATTTGAAATACATATAAGAAAAATGCCCTATTTTGCATGTTTTTTTCAAATTCGTATCTCGCCTTAATTTAATAATATATATAATCTTTTTTAATCGTAAAACATGTTAAATAGTTGAAATCAAATAATAAAACCAAAAAAACTCGTGTATAGCTTCATGTAATTAAAAAAAATCGAAAACATCGAACAATTGAAAGTGATGCAATTTCTCTGCACGTTACTGTAGTATATAAATGAATAACAGATTCATCATAGTTGATTATATATTAGAAATGAGTTTAAAAAAATGCAAATGTAGGAACTTTGACCACGAAAACGACCGAGCGAAGTGCAAGATTGCGCAATTTTGTATGTGCATTATGTTGAATCTTTATTCGGACTATTAAGTTGAAAAACTCTAATTTTATTCGTATTTTAAAATATTTATTTGATCATATATGTATGTATGTATGTATTATAATTTATAACTGTACATCAGATTTTGACCGGGGTAGTTTCCTTTTGGGGCGGGGAAAGTTGCCAATGGGCAACACATTATATAAATTGGTAGCACATTATATAAATTGAGTCATATCTGAAGGCTAGCGGAAAATGTACAAATAACCCTCTCTTCTTCCACTATTAACCTAAACATGTCCTTGGCACATGCACTATTTCTTCAATTGGTCAGAGGAAGAATTTTGATCCTAGTGGTTCGTTGAAAATATTCATATAAATCGATTGCCCAGTTTTGTCCCTGAAGTGACCATTTTTTCAATCTTGCTGTAATATGTAATTATCCAATCTTTATTGTGCGTGCTGACGGCTGCATTACGCCTAATAAAATCTCACAAACAATTTTCACAATCCGTTGTCTTACCTACCCACTTATATTATTGTCGGCTTGTCAATCTTAATTTGTATTTTCTTTTTCTTTGGCTTGTGGGTCAACGTCTCAAATCATCATTTTGCACACTTGCACCTTTGCACCTTTAACGCGCCGACCCATCTTTTATGTACTAAGAAGAAGCTAATCGAGTTCGGTTTATTAAAGTTCCATTTCTTAGGGCGACAGCGTTGATGTCATCGACATCAATTTAATATTGTCACTTCGATTTAAAGGTCTGTTCATACCTATCCAGCACGACCCGTATCCTGCAGGTGTCATGCAAGTGCGGATAGTATTCGAGACTTATTACGAGCGCCGCCTATTTACCTAGAATTGCTAGCAAACAGTATATATATATATATATATATATATATATATATATATATATATATATATATATATATATATATATATATATATATATATATATATATATATATATGTATATATATATATATATATATATATATATATATATATATATATATATTTTATTTTATTATTATATTCGTATACGTTTTGTTGATAGTGGGCCAGCTGTGACGGTGAGCGTTATCTCAGACAGACAAACACACAGACGGAATAGCGATATTATATATACGATATTTTATATATACGAATCTTGGTTGGAAAATTTTCAAATATTGCAATCGTCGTTTATCAAATGTTGGTTTGCAGGATGTTTTTCTATCTTGTCCGCATCCTGTACAGACTAAGTTTGATTTTTTTGTATGGAAATTGTGTATTCAAAACAATTGATAATGGAAATTATATATTTAAATTAATCAAAAAGTTCTCATAATTCGAATACTATTTTATCGAAATATCAAAATGTTTTCCTAAAATATATTATATGTTGGTTTCATTTTATTGTATTTAGTCATTTAGTTTTGTCATTTATACCTCGATAAAAATATGACAAAAGTCTTAATACTATTAACTATGTAATACAATATTGAATAACAAAACGTATTCATATAACAGATAAATGAAATAATCCCGTACAAATTCTTTACAATAGACCAAGTTAAGATTGAAACTTTGTTTATATCACATTTCCCATTTGCAAATTTAATAGCATGCAACTATGCATTAGTTCTGTTTTTATCTAGGCGTGACTTTTTTTTTCATTTGACTTACAATTTCCTCGTGTACACAAAATTTTTGTGAATACTTGTCGAATGTTTGAATTGAAACCCTTAGTAGACTATCCAGTACAAAGAAATAATTTCATCAGTCCCGAGATTTTGACCTATCTATTTGCTTTTTTTTTGTACGTACATACATATATATGTAATTTTTTAGAAACAATCAAATCCACGTGTAAATTTTTTTTAAATAGCGAGGTCAAAATCACGATTATAATAAAACCATATCATCATCTACAGCCGCTCACCATCTCACTGCTGGATGAAGACATACTTCTCACCAATGTATTCCGCTTCCTGTCTTTCTTCGTCATGCCATATAGGAGTCGATAACATAATAAAGTATTCGTTCTCTTCAATCGGAAGAATGTAGGATATCAAATCTAAATGTTGTCAGACGAACGAGCGAAGGCAAACATAGAAGTAGTGTTGTAGTCTGGCCAGGTCGCCGCCATGGTATTTTGATTACAATTAAAAAATATTTTTGCTTATATTTCATATAAAATTTCGTATACCAAATATTGTGAGCAGACTCTCGTTTTAACGTTTGGAGACTACAACCGTATCCTCACTCAAATGCCCATTTGAAAGCAGAATCTTTTTAAAAACAACCCATTGAAAAAATTATAGACACTTTGAATGATGCCGAAATCGAATCATCAGAACTGTTATATTGCAAAAAATAATAACTTACTCGTACCTTTTCGATCGATTTTTCAAGTTAATTAGCATTTGATTATTTTTATAAATATTTGTACTACCAATATTAGGATGCATATTTTTTAAGTAACGAAAAAAGTGGGGGGGGGGGAGGGGGGGGTCGTAAAAATTAAACGCCACCCTGGTACTTTATTATTTAGCACTACACCACTGCTTGTATGTAAATGAACGCAAACGTTTTTACATACCTACTGTTATTGGTCATTTTTATCTCTTATCCGATCGTTTTCATACTTTGTCATATTGCTCATTTTGGTCATCAATTCACGTTAATGTATCGTCTGCCATTACTATGGAGATAAAATATGTTATACAACGCGTTTTAAAAACGGTGAAAGTAAATCTTCCTGACGTTTAACAAGCGTTGTTTAACAAGGCGTAAACTGTTCGCCATGACACGCCCTTATTTAATAATTTTACTCACCTCTTCTTAGCTTGCAAACGATTTGATCGTGTGACGAAGTTTGGGTTCTTATCCGATCGTTTTCAAACTTTGCCATTTTGCTCGGAGTGGTCATCAATATAAGTGGAAATGACGTCCGCCATTACCATGGTGAAAAATAATCGTACGTTTGAAAATACTGCATCTTCCTTCACGGTGACGTCTATTTGTGTCCCATTTGTCCACACTGTGCTGATCGTTTTTTCCCCGTTTCGCCCCCCCCCCCCCCTCTCGTTATGGCAGATTGAGCACTTAGCCATACTCGTGATCAAAGTTGGTGATTTCTTGATAGGTTTTTTTTATATATTGTCTTAATTTTATAAACAAAATATAGAAGAGGTTTTTAAAAAACATTTTTTTATATATATTTTTATCGTCAATTCGAAGGCAATTTTAACATTTACTAAAGAGTGAAATGCGGCAACGAGATCGGAATTTCTCATCCGAGAAGAATTTCTCAACACTCGCTCGGAATTACTTGGCAAACAGAAACCAAAACACCGCTAGCTAGTCACCAATTAGTATGCGAAGAATTGACATGTTTTGATCATAAAAATCGGGCCATCCCAAGCTCTAATTTGGACAAGTCGATAGTTATGCATGAAACCCGTAGTCTTGGCAACCGCCATGGACTCTTCGAGCGCTTTTTGGGAAACTTCGCGGAAATCCAGCCGTAGTACTCGGTAATCGCTAGTAGTGAAACGGGAGGAGGGGGCCCTCCCACTCCAAGCTGACTCGTTGGCAACAAAACCAGCCGAGGCGCCACAGCTCGGATCAGTTGATAACTGCTCCCCGTTCTTCGTGGACGGTCGTTGAAACTGGTTTTGGCCAATTTTATTTATTTGTTTGTGTGAGTCACTTCGCGTCCGATAACGTGGGTGGTGAGTCACTCAACACGCGCCAGTACTTTCTGTACAATTGAGAGTCATGTCACAGCTCGTGCCCTACACCCAAGACTCGATCGAGCTCGACGACGCACTCATCTTCACCACCATGTTCGACTGGAAGGCGGACGACAAGAAAATCGTGAGTTATTGTTGTCTCCTTGCACTATCTTTGGCTGTTGTCCAATTTGCGAATTGATTGCGGGGTGTAATTGTAGGTTGGTGTAGGACTTGTCATGGGTATTATTACACTGCTCTAGAGGATTTTGCTAGAAGAAAATATGGTTCTGATAAAACGCTATGAAAAGTTTTGAGCAATTGGCGCATATAAGTCAAATCAACCCTCTTAAAATACCCTCTTACATTTTCACTTTTTTTTATATATTATTTATACATTTTTGCCCGAACCAGTCCAGAACTATACAGTCGAATTTCGCTATGAATGACTTGTTTAAATAATAAATCGTTTCATTATAATATAATTTGAGAAATATACTTTTTGATTTACTACTGATTTTGTACTTCAGCTAAATTTATATAAATTTTCTTTTATACTGTATTCATTGTAGAAAAGTTTTGCTGCATTTAACGATAAATTGTCAGTTATTGTTATTTCTATCTATTTACGTAGTAACAATAGATGAAGTTTTGTGATCATGCGAAAATTCGAACTCGAGATTTTGACTGATTCGAACTCAGAATCGATCACTGATCACGTTTTCATGATCTAGAAAAAATGTGTGTCTGTTTACACCGTTAGTCCTATCGAACTTAAACTTACTATCGGTTACTGAAATTCTTATCCACACGACGTCAATTTTTTTCAAATTTTTAATTTGACCAGAAATGGTACCTCCCCTTATAAGCGTCCCCTTTTTTTTTAGTTTACTTTGTCATTGTACATACAAAGCTGAAAAAAGTTTCCTCCATCCATACGCGGTACTGCAGTACCCCAATTTTTGTATGAAAAAACTTTAGACTGCCAATGTCACTGACTTATATTGCTCATTAATATATGTAAAATTAACTTCAGCGAGCCTTAATTTCAGTAAGTAATTTGTTTGGTTGAAATTTAGCGTAAAATTTTCGTTATCCATTTGTTTGGTTCAAATTATATATAAAAGCTTAAAATATGTATAAAAGCAAATTATATATAAAAGCTTAAATTTTTTTTAAGTTGAGTGACTTTTCATCTCATATTATGTACATTGTAAAAAGTTCTGGGTATGAATTTAGCATTTAGGAGTAAAATTTGCGCCATAGTTTTTTAAAATGTTGAAATTTTGCATATCCTATACTGCTTTCATTCGTCTTCAAAATGTCCCAATTGATATTATTTTAAGTATTTATCCATTCGTATTCAATGCTTGACTTCTTTTAAATGTGTAACCTTGGATTAGTAACCTTATAAGTGGGGTATTGAAAGTTGAGACCCATATGTATTTTTTTTTCTACAATGGTGGGGCTTTCTATTTTTTTGATTTACGTTAATTGTCTATAAACACATTAAAAGTCGAGTTGATTTTTCGGTGGCGCTTGTGTCATTTTGGATCGGCATATTGTTCGGTAATTATTCGATGTTAATTCAAGTTCACGCTTAGTGTGCCCTCCCCTTTATTGTGATAGTATCATTTTTCATACGACCCGTGTTAATTTACCCTATTTTTTTATTTAACTCCCCCTATTATGAGTTTATCGATTTGAAACTTTTAGCATGTGTTCAAAATGTATACATTTTCATACTGGGTTTTATTTTTTTTTTATGTACGTATGTTTGTATGTAAATATTGCAAATTGAATCAGTCACGTTATAAATAAACGTGTACGTTTAGCAAAGCTGGTATACCACGTCACGGCATGCCACTACTACTAGGTAATACATACTAATCATGGTTTTTTTAATCATGTTTTTAATTTTAGAATCTGTCTGTGGAAAGGTTCGTTTTGTTTTTGATAAAAATGAACGGGAAATAAATTTAATGACTTCGATTGTTCCGATTCGGTCAATGGGTTCATATTCAAATTGAATTTTGACATTTCATTATACGTAGTCACAAAAATGCGTACTGTTTACGATATTTTCGTTTGATGTGACCTTGTGTATCGTTTTGCTCTATCGAAATGAATTTTTAATGCAAAACTCGTTTTGTGTTTATATTTTTTCACTATCTACACGTACAGAACACAGCATTTCTAATTTACAACCATTAAGTACCAAATGAATGAATTGATAAGGATTGTTTTGTCTAATACTAATAACCAGGTAGAAATTTTTTTTTAACTACGTACGTAGATCTTATAATTGAATCAATGTGTGTTTTATATAATATCGTATTGTAAAATGTACAAAGAATGCAAGTTCCTTGTGAGAAATTTTACCTGCAGTGCATTTTTAACATTTAGGCTACATATTATTAAAAATTTACTCAAAAGTGCAGCACGGCACGTGCTCGTAGACTCCAGCTGTGATGGGTGTATCTTCATGCTATTCTTAATTCGTACGATCTTATTATTTCGACATTTCGTCTTTCGAAGTTTCTCCTACATTTCTTCAAATATTACAATCACTGCTAATACAAGTCACAACACTCTAAGGGGTGAGGTTTGCGAAGAGACGCGACGATACACAATCGGCATACCAACGTTTTTTATATGTACAAAACTGTTTAAAAAAAAACACGTGCCGCCTACCTCTCTTGTGTGTTTACTTTTATGTAAAGTAAAGGCTGTGTACATGATGTAAGCATTAAGTGATATATTTTGACCTTTATCAGCCTTGTGATATAATTACATCACTCGTCGATATTTTTACTACATTTCTATGATACAACCGTTTAGAAGTGTTATTAATTATGTTATTAATATGCGCAAATTATCAAACTTGTATTTATATTATCGATTTCACATTAAAACTAAGTGCACAATCATCAGTGCCCTTTATGGGCGGGGCTCTTTCAACTGGTCGTATTGCTAACACATTTTATAAATTTGATAACATCTAAACTTTAGATTCTAAAGGCTAGCGGAAATACAACAAAAAATATTCTGTTCCTCCACTATCAACCTAAACGAGTGCTTTGACACAGGAGTATTTTTAAATAAGTCAGAGGGAGAAGTTTCATATAAAATATTCAACTCTAATATTAGATTAGATGTCCATTGATTTGATACTAATAATTACAACCAATACAATTTTCCCTACTTTTTTAGTCTATCCAATGAATTTTAAAATTTCAAACCTTTTTAAAAATAAACTTGATGATTTTCTTCAAATAAATGGGTTTTTGTAGTACTTTCATTTTATATTTTGTATTTTCTCGGCTTCGCTCGGTATTTGTAATAGAAACAGCTTAAAAATGGCTAATCTAATAGTAAACATTAATTTATTTTTTATTAATTTTATTTTAATCGAAACAAATAATATTCAAAGATATCGCCTTTCCCTTGGTATTCTTAAATTAATACATATTTTTTTTTATTTTATAAATCATAATAACTTTGCGAAAAATATAAAGCAGTTGCCTAGTTCGCCCCCATTTTTCCCATTTTTTTTTCGTTCGGTTTTTTTATTTGTGACCGTAGAACCAATGTCTTTTAATAAATGTAAGCGAAATTGTTGAAGTAAGATGAATAGCTCTACAATCACAATTAGATTTTTATTTTGAGAAAATATATACATATGTACGTGTGGATTCGGATCGAATTCACTATATTTGATTAGAATGTTTTCATTAAACAAAATACTGTTATAATTTCATGATTTTCCTTCTACAAATCGTTGCAAAAATATATAAACATAAAACTTGCATAATACTAAATTTTCCACTTTCATTTCATTCATACTGCGATGACTAATTTGCGGATACATTAATGCGTTACCCCGATTGTAGACCGATTTGTAAATATTCTAAAAATAATACCAATTGACGCCATATTTTATTTTTTACACGAAAAATCAAACAAACAATAATATATACTGTCGCAATTCAGAAGGAAATTCGAATGAATTTTCCTATTTATTGTTCTCACATTACAATAGCATTATCTAACCCAGACCAATATTTAAGTTTGAATAGTTTTACACCGCTTAACATTTGTACAATGGATCGTTGGAATGCTCACTCAATGCAAATACACCACGGATACCTTAATTGTAATATCGACTTGTGCAAAATTGAGATTTCTCTCATTGTTCACATTGTATAATTTGCTCGTATCAAACCGCTTGCATTCAACACACAGTGGGTGTTAACTAATCACAACTGCGAATGTATGTGCCTTATCTTAGAAACCGACGCAAGTTTGATTTTGCACATTTCCGTATTTGGTCACGGAAATACAGACCAAAATATTCGCGATTGATTCATTCATTCAGCTCTGGGGTATCATCATCTCGCACACGCCCACGTGGTCTCGAACCGTTCGATCGACCGGTTCGCGGAATGTTGTCCGATTCGATATCGATGATGAAAGGTCGCCGGAAACGGAAGTCTAGTATTCGCGTGCCAGAGATTAGAGTGTTCTGGGTACTAGTTTATAATGAAGTTCGCTAAAAAACGAATTACGAGAAAGATACGAAATGCGGTTCGCCATTACAGGTGTATGCGTTCGAATTGCGTCATCGTCACAAAAAGAGTCGCAAGTGCGACACATTTTTTTCGCGATTGACGTCTCTCGCTCTTCGCTCACCTGTGCAAGCAAAATTAGTGAAAAGACGCTAATACCTAGAACTCGTGTACAGCCAGCGGTTTTGGATGAAGAATTTTTTTTCTGGACTAAGATTGCTGGGATCATCTTGATTTTCGTTCGGTTGGACTCGTTTTTTTGGCTAACTCATGGTCGTTTGGGTATCTCAGTGTGTGATAAGCGGTTGCAAAATTCTTTGAACCATATCTTTGTTGGTTTGAATCGTGTTCAGTTTATCAAACGGTACAATTAGCAGTGTAATTGGTATATTTTGTCCATACATTACTTAAAAAGTAGTATATTTTATTGTATTACAAGTAAACCCATTTTTTTTTGTACATAAGTGTACTAATAATACAATTAAATTTAGAGTCATCTATGGAAAAAATCGGTTCGGAAAAAATGTATGTATTTCTCGCAAATTTTGCGAGAAATACATACATTTTTAGAGTATGTAGGTGAGTCGCATATGTATGATAATCAACAAATTCGAGTTGTTAAAAACTTCAATCAAAAAATCGGATTAAATGCCAAACTCCTATAGAAAACGATCTGGAGTCACAAATATCATAGATCTGGCCAGCAACAAGGGGCCAGGGATTGAACCCATGAACCCTCATTTGAAAGCATTATATGTTAACCGTTGCTGGTCTCATATTGTGAGCGATAGCAAAATTCATTATATGAGTAATATTTTAAGTGAAAATGAGAATATTTCCAAGTGTGAATAGCTTCATAGTAAATATATGAAAGAATATATTGATTAGTAAATGATTCAATATTAGTTTGGATTGGTATTATAATGTTAGCATAGAATAATTATAGAAATAAAGGATTTTATTAAATTGTTAATGTTAATTAGTCTTGTGAATATTACGATTTATAAAATATATTAAGTTTTGAATATATTCATATTTTTTTGTTTCAATATTAACCAAGATGATAAATGCATGTGGAGCAAAATGTCTTAATTGTTCTTCCAATTAAACTCGTTATGTTTTTAAAATTAGATTCAATGAATGTATGCAAGTTTTAAATGTGAACTCCTACATAGGAAATGTATGGTATATATTAATATGTGCTGTAAAATGGTGTGGCTTTTTCATCGAATGAAGTCTATGATCAATTTTACTATATTTTGGATTTTAATATGTACAGAAAGTTTTCCTTCGATAAACCTCCAGCACACAATTCCATTCATCTGTATGTAAATGAAAGCATTTCGTCACATTGCACCGCAATGGTGAAAGACCTTGTTCCTGTTCGACTTTTCGAAGCGGATGCTTGCAAAAAAAAAACTCGCCGAGACGAAATTCGTACCTCTCCGACATTTATCAGACCTTGCATAACATTGCTAGGAAAAAGACACTTGTGAATGAATTGTATTGACATAACGTATTCCGAGAAGAAATGCTCGCAAAGTGCGTGTAAATAATGATTGGGACACGATTCCAACGAATCGTACGAGTATATAGAAGCAGGTGTGTCCAGAATTCAATTGTTTAATTCGTCGTTGTGCAACACCATCCCGTATCGTCTTTCTCCCAACGATGCTGCTAATTGAAGAGTCAAGTGACCACTGTTAATTGTCTCTCCTCGTCCTGGCGAGGCGTGGGGTCAATTAGCCGGATGCACCACTTGCCTCCAAACAGTGGGCGTGCATTTATCCCCGAGGGGGCAGGAAATTGATTTGAACCCGGTGGGTCAACAGCTCCGAGATGAGACCCAGAAGCACGCTAATTCTGCAACATGTAGTACATGCATAGTAGCAATTGCTTGTATTGGTCGATTTCGGTGGAACAGCCACTCCGTGTGACGCACGCCTCGTAGAAAGTTGTAGTGTGGGTGGGGGGGATTCTCAGAAGTTGCTCTAACCCCCTCCACGACTTTTCGTGACGCGACAGCATGACGTCAGCGAGTGACGTCATTTGTGCTGTTCGTGGAACGACTGCCACGGCGCTCTTGGTTGCCGACTATTACCAGGAGAACCCAACCGAGAATTCGAGGTCATCAATTGCATTTGATCTACATGGTTTTTCTTGGTTACTAGGACTAGGACGTTCTAAAATGGTAGTCTCGAGCATCGACTTCTGATTACGTATGATGGGATTTTATTCTTATATTGAAATTTTACGACCACGTGATACGCAGAGATCAAATATTCCAAACTACCACCTGAGACAACTCAGAGCAGACGATCCTGGAGATGTCAAGGTCTAGGTCTCTTCCCAAAACTTTCCACGTCTCCATTTTTCATCTCGGGATAGGATCTTGAGAAGTTCAGTTAATACGGGTAATGAAATTAGGATGAAATTTACTTTTGAAGTGGAAAGATTTTACATTCAAGAAAAGGAATTAATATGTAGAGAAGTTTTATAGAAGAAAGATGATTTGCATAATTCTAATGTAGCGTTGTGTACCTAAAGTAAAGTAATTGAAATTGATAGACATATTGAAAATTTTGAAGCGATGTTGGGTGGGGATGCGCTATGTATGGATAGAATTGGTAAAGAAAACTTTTATGCTGTACAAGATTACCAAGAATGGAAGAGAATCGTTAAATAAGGTTAAATGTGACCATTTTCTCTAAACTTAAACATATGTAGATCAGTGGTTAATATGTAATGCTTTTAAATGTGTGGTCACGGGTTCTAATCTTGGCTTTGTTGCTTGGATATGTGACTCTAGAGTTTGACAATTTATCTGATTTCACTGGAAACGGTTCCAACAAATTGGTAATCCTGTCCTATTTCTCGCAAAACTTGAGTTCAAAGCATCCATAGATGTCTGTATGATGCTTGTACTGTTTGATGATCGATGTTTTCTTGAATAATGCTTAAGTACAAAATTGCTCAGCCAGCATGAGTAATGCAAATTGAGAATTATTGCTGAGTTTTTTCGTTTATTTTTTCTTTATATGAAGTATTTTTTTTATATATTATGATAGTAATATTGATATGATACGAAAGCCGATATGCAATAAAACTAACAAAAACCTTGTAATAAGACTTAAACTAGGATGAATCAATTATATTGATTTAAGACTGATTTATCAAGGATTGATGCACCTGATCTTTTGATTTTTGATTGTGTAGTCCTCAACAACTAACAAGACCATTGCAGCACTGGTAAAACCAGTACTTGGTGATATTTGTTAAATCCATCTTCATTCGTAATAGTATGACCTTTATTATCTAACCACGATGGAAAAACCAGAATTGACTCAACTTGTATAACTTATTAATGGCAGTTTTACAGATTTTATAATAGTTTGAATTTATTTTTATTATCCTATCCTTCCCAATTATGTAGATAGGCCGTTTCGTCTGCGTCAAAACAGATACTGTTCTCGTTTTGATATTCCATTAATTTTACAAACTTTGCACTCGAGCAGTATTATCGCATTCGAATTCGCCCACGCTTCCACACCGACAGTTTTTTTAATAGTCCATTGCTTCCTGTATATGTGCATTCATGTGATCACGGATTTCCCCATATCCCACTAGTTTAGCCAATCATCGGATATCTGTTGTGGCTGCCACCTGACATAATAAACACCGACGATGTTGAATATCCCTGAAGACTGGTTATCATTTTTGTCGTTATCGCCACATCAACGTAACAAACACACACGTTCAATGTTATTTCGCGTCAATTCCAATAGAGGACGTCGATAGTATTCTTCGTCGGAAAATTGAAAAGCGCTTTTCCAAATAAAGTAGTATATAATGATTTTTTTTTTTTAGGAAAGGGTCAAACTATCATTATATGTAGATGTAACGTAATGGTCTTTGTGGTATTTCCGTGACTTTGTTCACATTTATGAATCTATTGTAGTATTTTTACGATGATGACTGCCGTGTCGTACTAATTGCTAACACTTTAAACACAACGCGGGCCATATACGTAAGTATCTGCTGACTTTATTCCAATTATTGTAATGATTTTGGAAATGCTAGAACACGCACGTATTCGATTTTGTCAATTATTTGTTTTGTACGCGATTGCGTTGTTTTCGTATCGATAAGGTGTCGATGTGTTTGTTTAGTTTAAATTTCATTGTATTACGTCTATTTTTTAGTACATACTTCACTGCTGATTATTTTAGTAGTGTGTAAGTGCTTAGTCTAGTAGTGATCGTTATTGTAATGCTCGCATTTTTTAGATGCCATATTGGTATATGGAAGTCGCATGTAGTTCTTATGTGTACTCATTAGTGCGTATTCCAGACTTTTTGACAAGTATTTTGCCAAATTGGACTAAGATATGCGCCTAATATAAAGCAAATTGAAAAACTTTTATTATCATACGGTTCTAATGGTAAGAATACACTCAAAAGTGCGGCACGGAACGTATACGTGGACTCCAGCAGTGAGAGGCGTATCTTCATGTCATTATTAATTTGTAAAAATCTCTAAAAAGCTCGGATGATATTCTGTTACAGTTATCACTTCATTTTTATGCATTTCTACATCTGTTGTCTGTTGATTTTTCAATTAATAAATAAATATGTAGATTCATTCAAGCAACTCTGCGGAACTCTCATCTTTTTCTTACAAGGATTACAAATCTACTTTTAAACACTCCATAGCTTACCAAAACTTAAGGCGAAAACAGTGCATCGAATGGGACAGGCACGTTCTAGGAATCCCGTGGTGAAAAATCCGTTGGGCTTTTTTTTCGACAAGTTTTTCGTACATAGAAATGTGGGAATCGCCATTATCGATCACTTTTTCAATATATACAAGGAATTAAGTCTGGGTGCCATAGCATATATTATGCGTGCTATCGGTTTTTTTTTACATGTGAAAAACTATCAAAAAAAAAAGTATTTATGGTTGTCTTGAGAATATGTGCTCTTCGTTTCAAGTATTTTTGACTAACATAGAAACTTTTTATTGTTCGTTCTGGTTGTCGTTTTTTTAAATGGTCAATAATCTCTTCTACATATACTTGGATAAATAGTAGAGCTGTTAATGGGTTGCTTTTGTTGAGTCCATTAGTTTTAGAAAAAAAGAAAATTACACACGTTGTATCGTTTAGTTCGTAACTGCTTTGTTTATCTTATGATGTTAGAAGCCCATGTTTCTCTCGGAGGATAACCAGATTTCTCTCGTGACATATGAAATACCTCTTGTTATTACAGTCCGTAGCTGGGATCGTTTCAAGTTCGTCGTGTCACACTTAATCCGATGTGACATTTTCCAGGTTCAGAACGCGCACATTTTTGCGCAAATACGCATAATTTACCTTGACAATAATAATAATGGCCAGTATGTCACATGAGGAAGAAACGTTCTTTGTACCGCACGGCGCTGCCAGGTGACTAATTGAAAAGAAAAACTCGTAGAACCGTTACCCAAATAAGGAGACTCAAAGGCTTTGAAAGACCGCGTACATTGTCTCGACAGATCGGAAAACTAGCCCAGGTGCAAAGTTCCAACCGTTTGGAACAATGGGCTGGAGTATTCATGGTGAAAATTTTATCGCAATCTCGCCATTGGTTCTATGTACTTGCACCTCTACCTGAGGTGTTGCTTTCCTGCGTAATCTCGCCATTATTTGTTCTGCGTCGTTTCATTTCTGCAGGCAACAGGCTTGTCTCGATATTGTTTCAGCTTGCACGTTCTGTCGGTTTCAATTTTATTTTGGTCCTGGTTGGTGGCAGTCGCAGCTCCTTTGTTTTGATTGACCCTGCGTCGCGTTGGCCGAGAATAAAAGCGTTTTTGTGCGAATGGTTAACAACAAAGCGAACGCTGTGCTCGAGCTGAACTCCGTCGTTTCAGCGACAAAAAGGGAAACAAGAAAACGCATACGGCGAGCTCGTTATAGCGGTCGGGTATTCGACCAAACGCTCCTCCTACGCGCTCCTTCCAAACAGGGGGAGAGTTTGTGCTGTCGTTTTTGGAGCTTTTCACATTTGATTAATCGATCCCACAAGTGATACCCAGAATCCAGCAATGCGGGTAAACTATATTTCAATTTAAAAATTTACTTCCCCTCGTAAATACATATTTTATTGACACTCGAATTCAAAACGCTACAACGTTTTGTCGCTTTACTGTGATAAATGTTTGTCCTTTTTACATATGCATAATGTAGGGCAAAAATCTTCTAAACACAATCAAGGTAGTTCTACTTTCTATAGTTGTCAGTTAATTGCCTTATTGGCAGCAATTAAATAAGGTGGAAGGTCAAAAGTTTACAAAATATAAGGATATGAAAAGATAGTACAAATAAATTAAGAAAATAAACTGTAGATACTTAAAAATAAGAAGATAATCCATTACAGTGGTTTCTTTGATGGTGCGTACAAATTAATCCAACAAAGGCACACTAAGTTGTGATAGTAGCGTACCAAATATCGAAATAAAAATTAAATTAAATATCAAAATTTAAACTATAATTATTGTATTAAAATTGAATCAATTAGAAATCAAATTTAAAGAGCGGCTTTTAAAAAATAATTTTCGGTCTATCTGTATATGATTTTTGATGATCTAATTTTAGCTCAATCTCGGAAATTTATTTAAATTGTGTATGTTCTCTTTTAACTTTCAATATTTAATTTTAATATAATAATTATAATTTTTGTATTTAATGCACCATAAGAAGATTTTTAAGATATGCAGCATTTTTTGAAGATGTTACAATATAAAGAAGAAACGAAAAAGAGGAAGATAATTTCTCATTTCCTTTTAGCTGAAACCGAAACGTAATAATTGATTAAGGAGAGAACAATGATGTCAAAGATAGAGTAAGATAATATTGATAAATAATGGTGAGAAAGGATTTTATTTCGCATTATGGTCAGAATCTTTTGTAACTGTTGTGGAAATTGAACCCAATACGATGCGGTATTGCTGTTGCTTCTTTTTATTTGTTGAGGAAAATTACAGGTCAAAACACTCGTGTATTGTTTTTTTTTTCATTGACACAATAAAGACAGAATACTTTGTTCGAATACCTGTGTTTCTTATCTGCTTTTTTTGTGGGTGCTCGAAGGAGATCAATGTTCGGTCGGCTTACTTGTCTCCGTAGTTGTTTATTGAGATAAGTAACGTTTACCTGTTTTAACGTGATCTTTGTAACAAGGAAACGTGCACTAAAGTAGTTTTTCTTTGTGCGCAAAATACTGTTCGTCCGCAAGTCGGCAGTGGTTTGCCACATTCCATAAACCTCATCCGTTTTCATCGAGGTTGGACTTGCGAAACCGCAAAAGGTCGTTCCGAATTGGACACTTCTCCTCCTCTTCTCAAAAGTGCGATGTTTTTCGGCATTTTCTTCCTTTCCGAGAAGTGCGCACATCTCGCGAGACGCATTCTGCGAATCGGGCAAATTGGATCTGAGCGACCCACTCTCTGCCCGATTGCTTCACTCTGCGAAGCAGATTAACGAATTGCTTATTTGCATACCAGATGCGATTTGCAGTGCGACCCAAGGATCGAATTGGATTGCATTTTGCGTGTTTGTGTTTGAATTTAATAAAACTTCCGGCTTACGTTTGGATATCGCTCTTCGGTGGTTTCAATTCGAGGTCACCGCAAGTACTTCACATCGTAAAGTACTTGGAAACTTATGTTGGCGATTGTAAATTAAACTCAAGGTATTGAATGTACGTTTTATTTGCGCTTTTCCGAGAACCGCCACATTTATTATTTACCGCGAGTCCCTTTGCGAGATTTCTACGAAACCTCGGGCCTCATTTGCATAATCGTTTTTGGGTTGCAATTTTGATGCACAAAATGCACCGTCGCGTCGTCGAGGCAACCATTGTGTCAAAGGCGGCCAACGCTCGTGTGCATGTATTTTTATACGTTCATAATAAAAATGCGAAAAAAAGGAATCACGTGCGCGCAGGATTCGTTAACCTTTCGCGCACAAAACTCCTCTATTGTTTTGCGCGCCAAAGATGCAAAACGCTCGTCGGATTTCATTGTTTAACGGTTTTAGCACTTTTGGCAGCATTGAAGCACTTCGTTATTGTAATTTCATCAATCGCACGTAACTTTCGCAAGCGTTAACCCCGAAAAATCTACGAACTTATTCACCTTTGTTCTGTGGCGGAGGGATTGATGCGCGAGTTTTATCGGTATCGGGTCGTTAATAGCGTAAAACTTATCTTAAGCCGCCAGATCAACTTAAAATTCTTCGCAGCGCTGAAATTATTTGGATTGAATTCAACTCGTTTTGCGATTTTGTATTGAGCGATTCGATAATTGTAATGGCGTATATGCGCGAGGTCGTTGATTCTCCATTGTTCGGCGCGGACAGTTCGTCGCCACTATCGCTACTACATGTGCAAGAAATGCATTCGAGTCGTTTTAAAACACTCTTCGGATTTGTCGAAGATAAGCAAAATTCTCGAGAAATGCCTAACTCCTGGCCTCCATTAAAATTTTAACAAACTTATCTGTGTATGTATGTACCAGTTGCGTTAAAAAGCCTTCGTCGTGAGTCGTGCGTAGAAGATAAATGTTATTCGGGCTCATGGACTCACTCTAGTAGTCCAAGCTTTTAAATATTACAATGTAGGTAAAACAATATTGTCAGATTTATGTCATGTAGTATATAGTAGGATAAGCACACTACAAAGTAATTAACTTCACATGTTTATGAGTTTATCGGTAAAATAATGAATAATTTTATAGTACAGCTCAATTTATAAAATAATGGCTAGACTTTTCCGGCGCAATACCACTAGAATTAGACTTTGAGAAAATTGAGATATCGATTCCATTACTTACTGAAGTAAATCTAATCGTTCAGTTCGTTAAGAGATAATCACAAACACAAAGTCCACGTTGATCTACATATGTATGTATGCCATAGTATATAAATAAATGAAGGCAATTATTAAAACATAGAAAATTATAAATATTGAATTCAGTTAGATAAGGTTAATGAAAATGTAGAAAACTTAATTCGAAATCTTTTCTTTTGATCCGACCTTTCAAAAAACCGTCTACAATGTTTAAGTTGGAGTATGAAATATTATAGTATGTATATATAGCAAATTTGGTAGCTCTAGACATAAAACTAGACACTTTTGTGTATATTCTAATTTGAATAAATAAAAAATTGCGAGCGGCGCATTTCAAAGTATTTAAAATGTTTACTTTTATCTCCACCTTTTGCACTTTGCACTGAACTTTTTTTTTCAAATCGAAAACATATTTTTTTACCTTTAAATGTCTATTCATACTATCCAGTAGTTCACGGCTACAGCACAGCGCAGCAGCTCACATAAAAGACGGTTTATATTCATGCTATATAGCAACGGACCTTTCTGCACGTTCAGACAAGTTTTGGCCGAGTGCAAAGCAAAATCGGCTTACATATGCATTACAGAGTGCGACCATATGGTGCAATATTGTTTGCGTCGTATCGTCGAGCCAATATTGTCACAATACAATGATGTAGTATTTTGAAGATACTCTTCTTCGAACAGTGACCCATTGTGCTCATATTCTACACAAAGGCTTCTTCAACATCCGCTAAAATTTTTCGTCTGCGGCGCTTACTTTTTTTAATTGATCATATTGAATGACAACAATATTTTATTTCTGATAATTTAATGTCAAAATGTTATACAATGTTTTTAAAATACAAATCATCTACACCCTCTAATGAAATTAAGAATAAATATTATATATTTAATATCTTAGTTTTTTCCTTAATAAATAGTATACTTATGTCCCGGCTCTTATTTGTATATTTGTACATATAATAATAATAATAATAATAAGAATACATATATAAAACCGAAACGGCGTTTGTAATTTGTTTCTGATTGGCTGTCATCGAAGTATTTTCTGTTTGGCTGGATTGGTCAAAGTCGTTTGTGATTGGTCGGTCGTTATATAATATTAATTTTTTTCGATTCAAATAAATTTACAAAAAAAAAACAAATCAAGAAGTTTTTCATGGTTCGACGATATTCTCACTACTATGTAGACTGAATTTCCATTTCAAGTTACTTCTATTATATCCGTGCTAGAACGAAAGAGATCGTGAAAAGTGGAACCGAGCAAAGCCGGGTAGCACCACTAGCCATTACTAAAGCGCGGACCCAGAGCGCGCCGTCTATTGTTCAATTATTGTAAATGCTTTGTATAAAAGGTTCGGCAAACCTTTAACAATGCATTTACAACATGTGAACAATGAACGGCGCGCTCTGGGCGCTCTTTAGACTTATTACTAGAGGTAGGATAGCCAAGGTGCCGCTCATTGTTCCATTGTTGTAAATCCTTTGTAAAAAAGGTTCGGCAAACCTTTAACAATGCATTTACAACATTTTAACAATACGCGGCACCTTCTGGGTCCGGCCCTTACTTATTACTAAAGAACGGACCCAGAGCGCGCTGTTCATTGTTCACATGTTGAGCATTTACAATAATGGATCAATAGACGGCAAGCTTCCGGTTCTACCTCTACTTATTACTACAGTCGGCGCTCTACGTGCTAAATGGGTTCTATTGTTTATTTATTTTTTGCTCTAGCTCTCGAAATATTCTTTTAACGAACCCTCTTTCCTGGAAAATGCACGCTGAGTGCCAATAAAAAAATCAAAAGCATATTTTGAAAATTATCGAGCGCTCCCCCCATTGAAGCCTAGACTCCGAATGTGTCGACGAATACTTTTCGTACTGCTGGTTACGTGCAGTTGCCTTCACGTGCTGTGTCAGTATGAATAGACCCTGAAGCGGATTGATCGCTAGCCCATACCATAAGCTGGAAATGATCACTTGTCGCAATCGTAAAAGAAGCTCACACTCTAAACTGAAGAGTTCAAGACCCTCAAACGGACACCAATAAAAGGACGAATCGAAATTCGCGTGGACGAGGGCGTCAGCCCCCTCGTCTAGACCGGGGGGCTCCGCCCCTCCCCTCCCCTCCCCCACAGCTCCTCCCCTCGCCTCGGCCTTATCAGGCGGCGACCGGAAAACCCGCCGTCGCGTTTTCCATTGTGACGGCGAACGTCGAGCGAGCAATACGCCAACTACTCGCCACTCGACCTGTCGAAACACGCGTCGCTTTGTTTACACTCGTTTACCGTCCACGGACCTGCGTCTGCGCATCCTCACATCCTCGCCGAGTCTCGTCTGGCACGCACGTCATCCCACCGAGTGATTCGGGAACTGCACGTGTCCTGGAGTGTCCGATCTCGCCAGTGTTGTGTGCCAAGTTGTTGTGAAACACGTGGAAAACCGGCCGCCTTGGGGGAATCCCCCACCGATCGATTGTGAAAGCGCAAGTCGTCCTTAGTGCGAAACCGCACCCCGAAGTAAGTGGAGCCTGATTTCGTTTGGTCGGCGCGGCCCTGGAAATCCCCAGTGCGTCACGCTGCGCTCAGGTGTTTTGTATTCGAGTGCAATTTTCGTTATTGTTATTATTTTCGACTCGTTGTGGCGATCTTCGAAATGCGAATTCACGGACGTTGAACTGTGTGTACGTATGTACGTGGACGTTTATTATTTGTTTGTGTGTTTATTTCGCTAACGTAACCTTTTCGCGCGCGAGACGTTTCTCAATAGTGTGTTAATTTTATTCCGTGGTTTTTTTTTTTGTGTCGTGCGACCGTCAGAAGTCGCGTTGCAACTTGCTATCTGTCTGCGGTGATAAGGGTTTCTCCGAATTAATATGATAAGGGTTGATAAATCACATCGCATTTCGTGCCAAGTAAAGGCAATCGCTATGACAGTTTTGGTTAGTTGAGTGTATTTACTATAGGGTACCATTTATCGTCCCGGCAAATAAAAATAATGCCCCCGTCTAAAATTGCTCGCACGACAGATTCGGTTTCGGCCCGGAAAATCAAACGTCAAATGGGTTACCAGTAACAAAAATAAATTTTGACAACAATAAATACCGACCCTAAAAGCAAAGTAATCTTAAATGAATAGGGCCAACCCTAACTTAACCTAACCGAACCTAACCCTTAAATAAATAATTGTTGGCTATGATTTCACTGAAAAGTCAAATTTTATTTTTGTTATTAAATGTCGTTTTGGCATTTATCGTGTTATTTATTTTACAGCCGTGCCAAAAATATTATCCTTTACTATATTTGACAGTTCTAACTCAAGTGACAGAACAAATCCAAAACCTTTTTGTTATTGAATTTTGACTTGTTATTTTCTTTAGACTATCCTAAACCTACTTTAAAGGTCAAAGAATTCGACCCATAAACCCCTCGATATGAGGCCTCCACCCCCCCCCCCCCCCAACGAATACCCTGTCCTCGGAGAACGAGACAATATTGCACCAGAACAACCACACATAAGAACCATTTCTAACCACTGATACAAAATAAACAATATCGTATGTGCACATGAAGGCATACATGCGTAAGGATTTAATGATTAGACTATGACGATCTTCAATTCATTCGAATCAAAAGTGCGACTTTTAGGGGGAAAACACTGAATCGAGCGGCACGGGAACGTTCTTGGATTCCCGTGGTGAAAAATCTGCAGGGGCTCTTTTTTCCAACAAGTTTCGACAAGTTTCTCCTACATTTCTTCAAATATGATAATCACCGTTATCAGAACCTATATTAATACAAGGATTAATAAATAAAACCCTGCTGCCATAGCATAGATAATGCGTGCTAGCGTTTTTTACATCTAGAAAAAAAACACGCGCTGCGTGCCTCTATATGTGTATATGCCCTTACAATCCCCGCTTATAAATCTGTATTTTGTTTATATGATAAAAATTTTGTGCTTGAGAAAGAATGTATTCATTTCGTCTTCTGTTGTGAATTAGCCAACACGTGTTTTCAATGTTTGTTTTTTTTAAGCGTGCTTTGAAACGTTCCCATTTAACGAAAGCGTTGAAGTTTCACATTATCTGTCACGTATTTTATCTCTGAAATTTAAATTCTAGGAATTTCCACGGTATGCATACAATATGTACATAACTGCCTCGATGACTCATCCATAGTATTGCACCACGATCAAGCTGAATTTCGACGAAAAATTCGCAACCAATTCATTGCCTTGCCGCATTCCCTGAAATCTCACCGAGCATTTTGATCCAACTGATTACATATTTAATTGTATTAGCCCCTATACTGTCTAAATAAATGTACAATGGGCGGAATATATTTAAAATTTTATCTCGAATCGGCATAAATTTGAATTGATATTTCTCACAGATTGAAATCTAGACTTTTGTACAAAGTTTAAAGATTAAATCAATTTTGACAATAGTAATTGTTTCGTGGAGAGATGTCGCCGATTGATATCAATCACGCAATATGGATCAAAAATACGTCATATCGAATGTTTTGTTTGGGAAGTGCCTATTTGTATCGAAATAAACAATGCCACATTCATAATTGTCGTAACAATTAAGATGCATTACCGGTTTACGGATTTACCGGTAAATCGTCAACATTTCGCCATCGGTAAATTGAAAAATTTACCGAAAATTATTTTAATCGCGAATCAAGTTCATATACAGGTATAATATTGCATCAAAAATCTATTCAGAATTGATTCAACATTTAATACTGATACAAATCGATTTGTATTCGTATTTAATGTCCAAAATTACGATGGAATGAATACACTGATGCATGCTTAACCACTTAATCGCCACTCATGTGTAGAAACCGATTCGATTATTTTATTATATGTATGTGTCTAATGCCAACCCTTGACACTACCTCTTGAATATATCAATATCACAAACTATTTCATTACTATAACAGGATATTTTTAGATGTCACTGTGAAGAAACCAAAATTAATTTCGAGTCAAAGCCTTATAAACGAAGGAGCGCGCACCGGTGCGCTTGAAGTGTCGATGAAGTGGTTAAGAGTGGCAACACAGACAAACCCAGTCGTAATAAATGCGATCAGACGATTGTTTCAATTATGATTATTAATTATTAAGAGTGGATTTTATGTACATATTTATATGACATTATTCACTATTTGATTATTTTTTGCGGTTCAATCTACGTTA
This sequence comes from Arctopsyche grandis, assembly GCF_051622035.1. Classification (NCBI taxonomy): domain Eukaryota; kingdom Metazoa; phylum Arthropoda; class Insecta; order Trichoptera; family Hydropsychidae; genus Arctopsyche; species Arctopsyche grandis. The sequence goes on along the minus strand of NC_135365.1, from coordinate 22,043,275 downwards.
ACGTTTTTAGTAAAATTAACCACATACAGTTATCTAAATCCATGTTTTTTTTTTTATTTGCCGGTAAAACTGGTAATCCGATAATGGAAGAAACTATTCGCCGTTTACCGGTAAACTAAATTTGACGGTAGATTGCAATCCCTAGTAATTATGTACACTTCAATCGAATCCTAATTTGTAGCATGATCAAAATGTACACCTTCCACAAAATCATTAATTGTTTTATGGCTCATTTTTTGATATTGCTCTAATCCCTTTCCGATGTCTATTCATAACCTAAAATAAATATAAACTGGTAGGTTAGGTTCATCTTCAATCTGAAATACATTTTGCTTTTTTGTCTTTTGTTATAAATTGTTGTTGATTTAGACCAAGTAATGGAATTAGCAAGTTTTGTGGCTCGTGTATAGTCTTTTAGGACACTTCTACAGAAATGGTGTAATTACTCAGTTTTATCATTATCGCTGACGACCTTTACAACGACAGGCTCTAATGAGACCTTAAACTAAATGCAACCTTCAATTTTACGGATAAGCCGGCACTTTTAATCTTCAAATCCCTACGTGTTTTTCATTATTAGTGTATCGATAATTTTATTATTATAAAATTGCGCCGTCTCTTATCTTCGCTCAATAAATACATATATCGGTGAATAAATATTGTGTATTTATCGGCGACCATTCGTGTAGAGGTTTTAATAATTATTCTGCGAGTTTTGTTCGATTTAATCTTTTCTTCCGCTATATTTACATGCTGATAGCGTATCGAGTGTCAATTTTTGGGTTTTTCCCGTAATCTCGTGTCGGTTTATAAATTAATCTGCTTGTTGGTCGATAAACAGTTTCTGGTACGCACTGAAAGTGTTCGGTTGCTTAATTGCCTTTTAGAAACTTTTACAGGTACCCATTCAAACCCTATTGTGTTTGCTTATCGTATTTTATTTACCTGTGTTTGTTTGTTGTGAAATTGTCGATAATGGGCACTTGCTTTTAACCCTTTGCGTGACAAAGGCTCTTTCTCGTGTGTGGTGAAGATTGAAATTGAAAGTTGACCCTTTTTTGTTTGTTTGTTTGAATGTTCGATCGTTTTCTTTTCCACAAATGCTCGGGTTTGTTATAGGTTTTTAATCGTTGTCTTTTAAAGTGCGATGAATAAATGCTTTCAAGTAACGATTGTCACAAGGAATTTTATTCTAAATTTTGTTCATGAACTTTTGATAGTGTTCTTTGTCAGATTATTTTATGACTCATCATCGTTCACTTTTTTTAAGTTCAATAACAAAAACTTAATATTTTGACATACAATGAGTTTGATTTATTATTTTTATTTTACAGTGTGTGTCAATTGTGTAGTGAATCGATATGATTATATTATATGGACTTGATTATCAAATTGAATAAATGAAACGTTTTCTTTTTATCGGCATATAAATTCATAAATTTTAAAGTGATGTATAATAGATAATATATGTATATATTAATTAATCGATTGGAAAAATATGCACATACAAGATATCTTGTGTACATGTATACAAGATAATTCGCGCTTCGACTTGCCAAATCAAGTTCTTATAAACAAAAATTGTATGTAAGCATTTCATTAATTGATTAAACCTTTTTTAATGTCTCGTATTGGAACACCCAAGGATAAAATTTTCATATTATCTTACTAAGAAACATTTCTTGTAATTATCAAACAAATACTAGATCTGTAGAAACTTCTGGGTGCATTGATTTAAGCGCTCCGACTTTAGCGCGCAAATTATTATTTTTTATTATTAATAATTAAAAAATTCAAAACATTTATTCTAAAAAATTGAAACATATATGAAAATTTAACCATAAAATAAATAAGAAAGACTATTACCCAAAAGCTCTATTTCTAACAGTAATACTTAAATGTATAATCGAAGGTGTCTGGTTTTAAATGACCGGTTTAGTATATACCTGTCCGAAATTTGAAAATTTCACATGTTGAAATTTCTTTATCTTATCTTATTATTATCGTGTCAAATTTACTTTCTATCGATATCCAAAATTTTAAACGAAAATTAAAATTTTATGGATACGTTTGTAAAAGTACCAATTTATTTCAAATCAGGTGTAGTTTTGGCAGAAAAGTTATCTTGGGTATTTACATTTATTTAAATGAGCAGTCAAAAATACAAAAAAAAAAAAAACAATTTTGCGCGCTACTTAAGTCGGGGTTGTACTGCGCGCTAATATCCCGCTTGCTATTCTGCATGCCAATATCCCGCGCGCTATCCTGCGCGCCAATATACAAACTTACATAATAAAGTTTTATATGAATTTAGGTATATTTTTTAAACTAAAACATACCGAAGCAACACCATGTGTATGTACATATAACATATTTTTATATTCAAATAGTCTTAGTGTTTTTGCAAGGTTTTATTTACTTAACTTATTCTTACATGTATCGTAAAATTTCTTAATACTATAATCAAGTCTATCACCAGCTTAAAGAGAAACGCAATAATTGCGCAAGGTATAAAAACATTTGTCCCCTATTGCTAATACTGCTCATTTTTATTAGCAACATGTATTCGCAGTAATGTACTAATTTAGTCAAAAAGTCCCAGCACTACATATGTATATTTTTCATTTTCGAGTGTAGTTTGTCTGTAGTACAATCATCAACTGTTGAAAAACATTATTACCACCAAATTCGAATAACGTCAGAAGAAAATTGTCAATATGTGCGCAAAATCGGTATTGTCCGTGAAAACGAACGTTATGTATGTCACAGTACCGTTATCGAGGACGAGAACACCTTGCCCCGGGCGGCACCGTTCACGGGGGCGGCCCCCTCCCATCGATGTTTGTTTTTTCCATTAAAGCATATCGTAATTTTTTCCTATTTCTATTTAATTTTTTGCATTCGCGATATTATATTATATATGGCCGTGTCCGCTGTCATTCGTCGCCGTTGATAACTTTACCGATCCTTGCGACCGAGATAAGATAATCTTTTCACACATCCGCGCCGATATGTACACACAACATTTGCCTAAAACGTAGTACAATAAAATATTAAACGATTCGCACTTATCTTTCGTATATAATATCATAGTGTGTATTTTTACGATAATTATCGTCACTTGTACACGTGTCTAATATATCCGTACGGGCGATGCTTTCTTTCGATGAACCCACGTTCGCTTCGAATCTTTATTTTTTAAGTCCCCCCTGGAATTTTTAACCCTCTGTTCAAGTGGTGTTATTATGTAAACGATTAGCGACAAAACCGCGATTCCGAAGATGTGAGTAATGTGTTTTTGCCGCCTTTGAAACCGGCTTAGTACATGGCACGTGCTCGTGATGAATCAGTTCCGGAGGTGGTGGCGATGTCTCCTCTTATCACTGTTTGAATATTTTTATATCAAACTTCTGGGAAAATTATCGAGATATGATGCAAAAATGGTTCAAAACATGTTTATATTGGGAATTTCCTTACCTTGATTTTCTCCTCAAAAAATTAAATTCAAACTCAGATTTTATGCACATTGTATATTTCATCTGCCCTTGGCTGACAATTATTTATGTGTATTCAGATATTAAATGTATTTTTTTTAATTGCTTTTCATTATTATTACTAAATCATGTTCACAATACATCTTATAACTATTTTAATAGCTACCGATCTACTCATCATTTGATATTTTACAATTTTAATTTAATTTTGCTAGTCATCATAGTATTATATTATTCTAATGTTAATCTACAGCATAATAGGAAAGGAGCTCAAAAAACTATTATTATGAAAATATGCTACATACAATACGAGAAAAGTACATAAACATATACGAGTAACTAGCACATAAAATGCTATTTTTAACCTACTTTCGATACGTTTAAATTACTTTTACCCAGTAGCATAGCTTGGTGGTTGCGTTAATGCTAACGACTGAGAGGTTGCCTGGTTCGATCCCGTGGGTTGACCTCGATTGAAAATAATTTATTCCGAGTATTATCTGTATTGCTTCTGGTCAGACTTGGTTATTTGTGGCTCCAAGTCGATCGTTTCCTACCAGAGTTTGCCAATTTTTCTAAGTTCATTGTTGAAACGGTTCCTTGATTAAATTGGTTAAAAACCTTCCTACCTACTATGTCACCACTATTTGAGTATGATAAATGTACAAGTTAAAATTCACAGATGTCCCGTTAATTTCGAATTTTTTCGGTGTCTCGTAATTCAGCGTCTTCTGTGATAAAAAAAAATGCTGCATTGTTTGTAATTGGCCAGGAAGGCGCAGTGGGGTTTACCTATTCGGCGTTCCTGGTATATACGTATATAAAATTTTTTACTACGATGCAATTACGGGCTTAACCCATGAGCGACACCTATATAAATTTATAGATTATAAATTTGAAATCATTCTCAAATAGTGTTGACAAATGTGTAGAATGGTTTTGCCAATTTGATGAGGAATCGTTTCAACAATGAAATCAGATAAATTGGCAAACTCTGGTAGGAAACAATCAATTTAGAGTCACAAATATCCAAGTCTGACCAGCAGCAGTGTAAAAATACTACAAGTAAATTCACTTCAATCGAGTTCTACCCAGGACTTGAACCCGAGAACCTCTCTGTAGTTAGCAATAATGCAAATACTGAGCTATACTACTGGCTATATCTAAAAAATGCTTGTTTTACAAAAACCACTACCAGCGGTAATGATTCTCTAGATGCGATTGTAGTGATGTGTTTCAATTTCATTGCAATAATAATAAAAACGGTGTTCGAATCCGACACCTTTATTTCGTTTTTGATTTCAGATTTTTTTAAATTATTCAGTAGCTTATGCTTGCAATGCCGTTACTTTGCATTTTTATTGAAGTCGCTTTCACCGCAGAATGCACAGGTAGGGTCGCGTAGTAAAACCAACACCCAACCCCCCAATAACTCACTCAATTCTCACCTCAGGAATGCAAAACGCGGACAATGAGAATGAATCACTTCACCGTTCTGTTTTTCGCAAATTTTTTTCATATTTAATTTTACTCATCGTCTTGTGAGTCACCTTTATTGACACATGCGGTACACGTTGCGTCGCTCCACATCTTAACAATTACTAATTTTACTATACTACATATATTATCAAACTGAGTAATCCGAAGACTTCTCGGAAAGACACGTACATACATATGTAGCAGCAGTTTAATTAGCAATCGCCATGTGCTCCGTTCGAATGTGACAGGATTTTTTTCTCGAGTTGTGAAATTGAGTGTAACAAAACTTTGTCGGAAATGCTTACGCTGGCCGAGTTATCTCGGAAATGCCGGGCATTCCTCTCGGGCAGCAGACAGACGCCAACATACCTCCACCTCTTCCACATCCGAGTATTGTCGTTGGATCTGCCAAATATGGCACCAAAAAAAAAAAAAAAACCTTGCACAATGTGAAGTGCCTCCATAGATAATCACCGTTTAAAGTGTATTATATGTATTTATATTATAAACACGCACATCATTGTCGTGGTGTATTTGTTCCAAGTGTTTTACAAGCTCCTGCCAAGCCTTCGTGTTCATTGTCTTTCTGCCTACAACAATAACGACATTTATCGGTGCGTATGTAAATTAGAAATTGATGGCGTTTCTCTGACCGAATTTGGACGCTTTTGACATCGACTTGTCGAGGCGTTTTGTCTTTAGTGTCAGCTTCAAGGTCGTTCCACAGGTAAAAAGTCCACTGCGAATGTTTTGGCGATCCGTTATTATATGTAGGTGTCTTGTCATCTGACGTGTGATTATGTATGGACGACGTCACTACTTTCATACTAGTGTTAGATACTATCCTCAGCTTCGTATTGGTATTCTGTTGACGTGCGGTCGGTATCGCATCCTGCTTCTGACACCAACTGCTGAATCTTCGCTAAAAATTATTTTAACCAAAACTGAATTGACATTAGCAATTTCACGAATCATACATATATACATACATACCAGCAGCATAGATCAATGGTTTCGATTGTGTGGTCTAAGGGTTCTATCCCTGATGTGTGCTGCTGGCCAGACCTTGGATACGTGACTCCAAAGTCGATCGTTTCCTATCAGAGTTTGACAATTTATCTGATTTAATTGAAACAGTTCCAACAAATTGACAATCTCTCGCAAAAAATCGAGTCATCCAGCTTCTCGATATTCGCTGCTTTGAATAAATGCTGCTAATTTGTCCATAGATGTCTCTGTGGATGTAAATCGTTTGTATTTGCCTTGTACAATACTTACAACACTGTACAATGTTTGACCATAGATGTCATGTTTGATGTAAAAATATAATTAAATAATAACTTTGTACCTTATACAGAATCGATAATAATTCTTAATCTGTATGCACACTCGTTGCATTGGAGTATTCTGTTAAGACGAGTGTGCGTGTTTGATTGAGTAAAAATAAATAATAATGAAAATGAAATTGTATCAGACTACTGTTGATACCAATTTGTGGATATTTTAGTACGATACTCACTGTCCAGAATCTTCCACATGTCTACATAATTCATACTAGCACAGCTCAGTACGACGAGTATTCTTTGGTACATTTTATATGGACACATTCATGTCTAACGTGGCGTAGACGTAACAGCAGTAGCCGACAAAATCTATTCATACGATACAGCAGTAAATGTCACCGTAGCGTAATAAGCAAAATCGGTGTTCTTTGTCACTGTGGAAATATTCACAGTAGCGAGTGCACGCGCACTGACGAAAGTACGCATGCGCACATTAAAATTGAGGCGCAAAACTTGTCTGAACGTGCCCAAATGTGTGTTGCTGTATATAGCATGAATATATACTTTCGTTGATGTGAGCTGCTGTACTGTGCTGTAGCCGTGAACTGCTGGATGGTATAAATAGACCTTTAATTGAGTGGTGTTGATTTTGTAAGCAAAAATTAAATCTTCCTATATATAATCAAAGAGAGGATGTGCTTATAATTGTCCCACATTAAATTATCCTGAAGCAAAGATTAAATTAGTTCGTCGTATTAGTACAAAGCCAGTTAACTAGTTGACATACAATTCAATATGATTTGTGCAACTTCGTCTGGTACAATATGTGTATGGGAACCTAAGCAGCATTTTGGTTTGACAGATGATGGGAACCAGGTTGTTTTTCTCACGCAGATTCGCAACATTTTCAAGGTCACGTTTGTGCTCATAATGTTGCCGATTATGGTAACTGTATCGATTTTATACATTTTAATACTTGTCCAAGTACATATGTATATATTATGTTGCGGTCGCGTGTTGTAGGCGTCGGCGCCACTTTTGGGGCAAGACGCCTCTTCGGCGTCTCGACCAGACGGCGTCGGCTTGCTCAGCGGAAATGCCTAAATATTGACTAAAACTTTATACTTTAGCTGTGTAGTTGAGACCAGACACTTTTCCAAGACTATTGTCGCCAGACGGTTAAATTGAATTCGTTTGAACCGGTATAGTACCCAGAAATTAAGCGTTGAAACGCTTTGATCCAGAACTACTCCAACACTTCGGACTTATTCAAAGCAGTTCTTAACTGGAAAGCATTTTTTTTACATATAATCAATTGTCTTAGAAACTGTACTTAATCTAACTATATATATATATATATATATATATATATATATATATATATATATATATATATATATATATATATATATATATATATTTTCGATAAACGGGAATGGGAATTGCATGCGTTATTGTAGCATTGTAACCATAGATATATAATACACTAGATGGGCCCTGACGTGTGATTTTGGTCGGAGATCTTGTCTTCACTAACTGAGGGGTGCGGGGGGTTTAACTAGCGGGGAAGTTGGGAAAAAAGGTTTTTTTCCCTACGACGCAGCGGTACCTACCTACCTACTGAGAGAAACTGTGCATGCGCCATGTATTTTGCATGCGCCAAAAGGGAGACCAGTATAAAGCGTAAGGGCGGAACTAGTGTATTATACATCAATGATTGTAACGCTAGAACTACATATATAAAATTGGTTCTGTCATATATGCCGCCATTCTCAAAGTATAAGTAAATAATACATACGACTAAAATCGTCCTGGTTCTAATCAGTAGTGAGTGGTGTTCACCTTGTATGATTATAGCATTTACGGAAACCGTTTGTACTTCACCAGTCTCGTTAAGGACCTTTTAGATCTCGCGTTGACTTTATTACTGCTACGATGACCTTTTAAGTGTTCACTTCTTTGTTGTTTGGTATCGTTTCGAATTTATGCGAATTCCACATTAGTGTTTTTGGTCTTGCGAGTCCGATGAGGCAGTGTTGAAGGGCAGCTGATCTGCGACTCACTGTCTATCTGGTTGTTCCGCGGAGCTGGTCAAATGCCAAATTTAATCCGTCTGGTGCAAGAACTGACAGTTCCACCAGTGGCGAATCTCATTTGATATCTATTTATTATTTTATTTGTTGAATTCGATACGTTCGTACGTGCTCTGGATTAATATGTACGTACGTACGTACGTGGACAAGACAATGCGGTATTTTCATTTATGTTCGAGTATAGCGTTTTTCCTTTGCGGGAAACTCGTATCGGTTTTTTTCCATTCGATTTGTCGGTAATAAAAGAATCGACTTTGAAGTTTGAGAATTTAATCTAATTTACGACTCGTTTGTTTTGTTTTTTTTTTCGCGCGTTCTCAATCTGTAGGGTTTGTTTGTTTGTATGATCTCATACTTGTTACTTTATACCTTTTGCGATACTTTAAACACGTGAATGCAAAAATGCGGTTGTTTTTATGTCCGGTTTATTGACGGCTATGTAGATGTTCGGCGTTGAAGGTCTGTTTATACGTGTCCGTAATTTATTACTAGAGTTTTCTATGTTTCTAACGATTCAGTATTTATTCCTAGAGTCTTCCGATCGTTTTGAAACTTTGCCATTTTGCGCGGTTTGGTAATTTAAATCGATTCTGATAGTTCGATGGTGAAAAATAATCGTAATTGTGAAGTTTAAAAATGCAAACATTTTGGTCATCTTGACGTTTAGCGGTCAGTAATCTTATATGTTTGACTTTTCGCCAACCTCTCGTTTTGTCAGATTTTAATTGTTTAAACTTCTACAGTGAAAATTTCATGTGGCAACACCAAAAAAATCGATATTTGGATACGCGAAGAAAACTTAACATTTTCAACTTCATTAATCTTCATTATGCAACAGCAGCAACAGTTTACTATACAATCATCAAATTGTATGGATTTGCTTTTGTTTTTTTTTTCTACAAAAAAAAATATTTTAAAAAAGCCGATGTCATAATATTATGTACGTTGTATTCTTTTTGCAAATCATTATGTATTTACAGTCCAAACGAATTACCTCAATATTTTTTTGTAGATTCATTTTGCGAGTTGCCAAATTTAACACTACTGGTAAATAGAACCAAAAAAAAATATTTGTTTCATTCTAAAAAGTACTCTCCATTATTTTCTATATTGATTGGGAATTTATTTAACCCTTTGAACGCTGACCAACCATCGCCGTTTTGCTGACAAGTTCATACGCCTGCAAAACGCCGATAGACGTTGTAAATTTTGCATGTAGAAAGTAAACAAGAATACTACCTGCTAAGCCTTTAAAGGTAGCATTGAAAAAAATGCATTGAACATGGATCGTGTAATCCGCGTCATTCATTTGTCAACGTTTATAAAGACTCGCTTACACCGGAATTTCTGAATTTATAACCATAGCATAATTACCCGATGGAAATCCCTAACTGTTAGATCGTGACTTGGAATTTAGATTGTGAGCATTACATTTTAACATCAATGAAGAAGATGGAACTGTAATAGTTTTGGAAAAATACATTCATTAATAGACTTCTTTTGTTTATTTTATATTATTGCAAGATATATTAGAGAGTCTAAACACACCTTTACAAATCTCGAAATCCTCGGCAGTAGTTATCTAGGGTTTGTTTAGATTAACTACAATTTTTATACCTGCTTTCTCTTGGATTTCTAAATAATTCTAGTTGGAAATGTTGGCGAAATTTTCTTTCAACAGAAAATATGTCAGCTCTCAAATGGTTAATTTGGTGAAATATGTGACTTCGTAGTCCACAATGGTAGACGTAATATATTCTCCCCTTTTAGACGAAGGCCCATCTGGCTGTGTCCCAGTTCGCCCCTTTCATGTCCAGTATTCTAATAACAGTTGGGTTTCAGGCAAATGAATATTTAAATATTGGGAAAAAAGAGAAGGGGGAACTTCCAGGTGTGAACACCCCCATAGTAAATGTATGGCGGAATATGGGATTTGTGGAATGATGGCACCCGCCCCAATTAAGATCAGATATAGTGTGGGCACCTGTGTGTTCGCACCTGGTGTTGGCAATCCGCCAGCGGCGTGCAGCTCGCCGGGGCTGAGGCGCGTGGGCGGCGGGCGGCAGGCGGCTGCCGCCCATAACCGGACACACAGCGGCTGTGAGCCGCTACGAACGAACGAACGTGCCGCGGCGCGAAACACACGAACAATTTTATTGTCAAAAACTCGAAATAAATTATATTGTTTTAAATATAACTAATTAACAAAACCCTACGAAACATTATCGACATGGACGCGTGCGAGATCGCCAACATCCTTGCCAAGGAACTCTTGTTTCATCAGGTATTTTTTTCACCCAAATGCAACGCGATACATCCCCCCCTACCCTCCCCTGTTGCTTTTAATTATTTAATTGAGGTGTGCGTTATTCAACTGCGCAATTCGGCATGGCAACACCGGACGCGCGTGTATAAATATTTTGGCGTGCGCGCAAAACCCTATATTTAATCGGCGCGTGCGACGTTCCTTCAGCGCGCCATTTTCGATCCATCAATGCACATTTCAGGCTTAAATAGGCAAATAATAAATTATGTTTCGCCATGGGAAATATTGCGCGGTGACGCTACTGGCGCCCCCGCATTTGAACGGTCCAATGAAATTTCCAGAAAGTTTCAATTATGCTTCCTAAAGTGTTCATCGCTTTAATTAGAACCACGTATATGTTTATCAGCGAACTACACCTACTGTGTGTATGTTGCAAAAAAAAAAATGTATAGAAGATGAAATCATTCTAATCTGAAGTTGGACGAGATGATGCGTCATTGGTTGTAATTTAAAGTTGAGGGTTAAACTAAACAGATTATTTTTAAGTAGGCTCAAAATAAGCGCGAAAACTGTTGTATGGAATACAGTATATAAATGCATAATTCACAATATAAATGCTCAATTTGAAATGCATATCTTCTAATATATAATTTTGAAAAAAACTTTGTATATATGTATGTGTTTTGGTTCGTAGAATCTGTGACGTTAAATTTAATAAATAAAACAAATGAATATTCAAATAAATTTAATAAAATTTTTACTATTAGATTGGCCATGTTTAAGCGGCTTATATTACAAATACCGAGCGAAGCCGGGTAAAACCACCAGTGTACAATATATAAAGAAATCAATACAAGTTATTATGATAATTTCATCGCTAAGTAATATAATTGTTTATTTATGACCTTATTATTATAAAGACTAGTGTTGTACTCGATGAAGTATCATCAAATGGGTGTTGGCATATTAAGTTATTAAATAAAAATAAATAAATGAAATGTGTCGGTTCTGTGTTCGATCTGCACTCGAATTTTTTTCAAATATATTTAATTTAATTGTTTAATATGAAAAAATGGTAAAAGCTACCTACCTACCTATAAACAATATAAAACTCCAATAGAAAAAAAAATTTTTTTTTCGATAGATGGCGGTAAATGCCCGGAGACTAAGCGCCATAGAGGAAACAGTGGTAGCAAATAGTACATATAGAAGTTTGTTCTTTTGTTATTACATTCGATAATATACTAGTGGTTAGCATATAATGATTTGAACAGAGTGGTCACGGGTCCAAATCACACTGGTTTCTGCTGGCCAGACCTTGGATTTGTGACTCGAGGTCGATACTTTCTTATCAGAGTTTACCAATTTATCTGATTTTCATTGAAACGGTTCCAACAAATTGGCAACCTTACCCATTTTCTCGCGAATTTCGAGTTTTCAGCAATATCGAATTTCGCTGAATTGTACAAAATGCTGCAAATTTACAAATTTAATCATAGATGTCTCTGTGTGATTTACTTTGTATAATACTTGTATCAAATGTACAATGTTTCTGGGCCGGAAGGCGCATTGGGGTTAATTGTTAGGCCTTCCTGGTATAGATTAAAAATAAATAAATAAATACCGGTATCCCGTGTATAAAAATAAAAGAATATTCACAATTAAATAAATCAAATTTGTTAGTGCATAGTTATATATTTGATTGATTCTGTTCAATTTCAACCCCTTTTGTGTGTTTCTCAATGTTCTGAATTTGCATATTTAAAGTCTAGTTACATACATGTTACTTATGATCTGTTTGTTTTGTTACAGTTGACCAGCTACGACGGACTCAATTCAGGAGTCCCAACTCGCACCACGGCTACCCTAACGCCAACGACCCTGAGGAGCATCGAGCAGACGTTTGTAGATTTTCACCGTCAAGCTGAACAACACTCTAACCAAGCAGGCTTCGTACCCCCGTCGGTTGCGCCTAACTCTTTAGGTATTAATTTTTCGCATACAAATGCTATGATTCATATCTATGTGTCACTCTTTTGATTCCCTTTTATTCCGAGTATGATTATTTACGTGATTGTTTGTGTTTTAGGTGTGTCACAAACTATCGGATTCGCTGGAGGTTCTTTGAGAGTGTCTCCGGGGCCGTCGAGTAGCAGCGGAAGTATAGACAGCGGACCATCGGCGTCTCCCACACCTTCTCCATCCGCTCCGGCTCCCGTACGTCGTCGCGGAATGGGTGGTCGACGACCAGCCAACGCTCCGATATACGTCTCTCCCGAGGAGGAGGAGCGACGCAGTGTTCGTCGCGAGAGAAACAAAATGGCAGCCGCCCGTTGCCGCAAAAGAAGACTCGACCATACAAATGAATTAGAAGACGAGACAAAGGATTTGGAAAAGAAAAAGCAAACACTACAAGAAGAGATTCGACAACTCACACAAAACAGAGAGGAACTTGAATTTATCCTCGAGACGCATAGAGCTTGTTGCCGAATGCAAGCTACAAGACGAACCAATAGTCCGCCAGATATAAAACCAAATTTTCAAACCATAATCGCCTCTGAAAAAAGGAATGATTTGATAATGTATCCTGTGAACGGAAACGATGTTAGGGTCAAAGAAGAAGTACTTGAAACTCCTGTCAGCTTAGACAATGATGTTTTCACTTCTCCTCAAACAAATAAAAGGTAATTGTCATTTAATACATGCATACATTCGTTATTATAATTTCAATTATTGTAGAAAAAATATTAACAATTTTTCTTTAATTATTTTCAGGATTATGCTATCGTCTGCTAATCCTCAAGTAGTTGCTGTGCCATCTCAAAATATGCCCAAGCCCAACAGACCAAACTTCCTCAACGTGCCACTTAGTTTAACACCGTCGCAATCTCACGGCCTTAAAAACAATAGCAACCTAAGTGAAGTCGCTGGAATTGCCATAACGACACCATCAAACGGAATCCCGTTCAACTTCGAAAGTCTTATGGAAGGTGGCACAGGGCTTACTCCAGTACAACCATGTGCTACACAACAACAGAAATCTCAACCTGAAATAGGATCTCCAGACGTAATGAACTCATCAAAACTTGTTAGCCTTTGAATACTTTTTCTATGTAATTAATATAATAGAATTTTATTTTAAAAAATTTTTAATGCATTTTTTTACCGTAAATAAAATCATTCTTACGGTAAATTTAATATTTTAAAGTCGAAATATATAATATATAATGTTGTATTTATATATATATTTTTAAACTTGCTTGCAAAGCTTTTGAATTAATGATCATATTTCTATTACATACCAGAGAAATAATTTTCATTTAACTTTTTCAATTTACAGGAACATCGCATTAAATAAGCGAAAGGTGTCCGTACGCACTGTTTACGAAACATTACACGATAATGAAGCTACTATAAAGTTATCATTCTATGAATGTGTTTATGTAGTATTCAATATATGTGGTAATTTTTTTATGTATTTATAATTAAACGAAAAAAAGAACTTAGTTAAAATTTATTTGATAAAGTAGCGTAAAAATTGCTGAACAATAATTTAAATATACCTATAAATTAGAATTCCACATGTTTAATATTAAACTCTATAACTACCAAGCTGAATAATGAAGAATTTTTATGAAATTTTCAGTTTTTTATAATGATAAACGCGTCTTAAGGTTTTTTAAATGGTGTCAATTTTTCGTTCTAAGTAATGAGTATTAAATGATTATATTTTTGATGTAACAGAAGATATCTTTCGAATACGTATTATAATTGAAGATTGCATATTTTAAATTTTATAGAATATATTTCAAAGTATTTTTGCTCATTTGCAACTTACATATTCCTATAAATTTTAGAAAAATTCGTGATTATGTTTGTACCGTGGTATTTTTTCTTATTGTTATTTTTCAATTTAATAATTACGCGAGTGATAAATATTACTTTATTTTTATATGGTGCAAATTATATATGTACATATTTACTTAAGGAGAGTTATTCTTGTATTCAAAATTTAAATTTATTATATGCTCAAAATATGAAATATAAACATACAATCATTTATAACAATATTTTCAACGCCGAAATGATATGTGCATAGTCTATTTTCTTTTTATATATATATAATATAATACAATTGAGATTCGAGTTGTGCACTTTTCACAAAAAGAGGCCTTTATATTATTGTAATATATAATAAGCATAAATTATATACAAATTAATTTTATTTTAACAGTGGATTTGAAAAAATGCAATTGAAAATGTGATAAATTTTGGCCATGTTTTTACAACATCAAATATTTTAATTTAGATATAATGAGGTATATACATATATTAGCTTCGATTTATTGACGTAAAATAGCAAAAGTATTTAGAATATTTAAAGTGAAATCCATCCTCTATGTATAATTATATACCCCGTGCATTTTGGTAATTTTTTTATAAAATTATTTATGACCAGAAGTTAGCGTAATTCCATTTTGCAAGACAAACTTCATAATAGGAATAAAAAGTGTGACTTTTTTTAAATATAATAATTAGTTTGTATTCAAACCAAATACTATCGTATAATAATTTTCATTATTCAGCAATATTATATTTAAGAGAATTTTATGAGTATGATTGAGTGCTTGCAATTAAATTGATTATTGTGACTGTTTAATATTTGTTTTTTAATTCTGATTTTATTATATTTATATTATATCTTGCTAAATTCGTTCTTTTAGAAGAATCTTAGTATAATATTATTCAAATTTTTATTTATCTTGATCTTTTTGCATCCGAGTTTTGAGTGAGTGTGCTTTATTTACTTGTAGTGATCTCTTTAAAGTAAGACAATATGTTTTATTTCAATTTAACCTTAAACAAATGATAATATATTGTATACTATTTCTGCTGTTTATTGATGTGCTATGTACATACATACAATTGTACTACATGTTAATAAGATAGATAAGAAAACCACAAGTCGATGTCATTAATAAGCAGTGGATGTTTTTGCAATTTAGAATTTAAATTAATTTATATTAAAATTTATTACCAAGTAATAACGAAATTTATTAATTATTTATATATGTATGTATATATAAATATAATATAATTTGTACCAGAGGTCACCGTATCTTTTATACAGTATGTAACGATTTTGTGTGTACGCATCATGGTTGACATGTGTAAATTAAAGAATGTATATGAAATATATTCATATTTTAAAACTTTAATTATTCTTTTTTTTTCCTACTTATCCTTTGTTTTGTTCCTTACTAATTCTGTACTAATCACTGCACAATATGAGTTGATATGTCTATTTTTCCATTTTTACCATAGGTGCCATGACAAGTTGCCTCTAATCGACACTTATGGCTAACATTTAACATATGTACTATAATATCAATTTAGCTAAAAGTCTGAATTCTCGACAGGACGGAGACCGCTAGGTCGGAAAGAAGCTTACGCTTCCTTACGCTTCCCAACCGTCCGAAATTATATGCGAACCTGTCAGTTTATGTCAGAGTATTTCATTAGGTAAAAGTCGAGTTGATTCAGGGCACGGCAATACTATTGGCATTGCAAAAAGTAGCCAATCACAGGAAGGAACGGGTCGACCGAGCCTCCTTTCTGACCTAGTGGTCTCCGTCCTGTCGAGAATTCAGTCTTTTACCTCAATTTATACATCATATACAAATTCGAGGTGATATTCAATCAGACAAATAAGTTCTGTTTCAACAATTTAATCCGATAGATTGCCTAACTCTATAAGACCTTTAAACGATCGACTTGAAGTCACAAATATCCAACTGTGACTTTCAGTACTGCAGAAATACTTCAAATCATGTAACATATTTATTTATTAAAAAATCAACAGAACAGATGTAGAAATGCATTAAAATAAAGAATAAATGTAACAAAATAACGAATGAGCCCAATTATAGATTTTTACAAATTACATAAAATGGTACATAGAGACAAACGAATGAAAAAGAAAAGAATAAAACTAAAACATGACTAAATAGAACAGTGCATAACTAAACATAAAGTGATATAATATTGGATAAAGATTATATAATAGAAATAGAAACGGACCAATCAATCAAGAGTCTCCTGATGGCAGTCCTGAATTGATGCAAGGAAATACCGAATAGATCAACGTCAATAGATGGGCGTAGATAGGAAAACGGTAGCGTAAGGATTTGATAAATTTTAGTTTTTCGATACAATTAATATGGGGTATATAATTGTATCGAAACCCCATATTAATTGTACTTTTTCGATACAATTAATATGGGGTATATAAAAAGGTGACCAGATAATTGAAGCAAATTCAAGGTGAGACCTTACAAGGGAAAAATAAAGTAATTTAAGTACATGAGGATCATTAAAGGATTTAGTTTAACGGAGTAAGAATCCAAGATATTTATGTGCTTTATTAGTAATGAAGGAAATATGTACATATGTTCAAAGTAATCGAGTTTATTATTAAGTATTACACCAAGATTCTTAATAGAAGAGGATGTATTTAAAATTGAATGGTTTAAATGGTAATGATAAGTGATAATAAATTTATTTCTGGTAAAATTTAAGACCACAATTACCACCTATCACTTTATGGCTACTTGGTTCTTGATTTTCAACATTTTTCTAACATAAACAGAACCAATTTTTGAGTGTTTGCCATCGCAGGTTGACTTCAAATAATAAAGAAAAAAGGGCCATTTTAGAAAATAAATAAATCTAAAGGACAGAGTAGGGAAATAAAGGACTGCCCTCTTAAATAAAGGACGTATGGTCAGCGTAGACATCCCCAACCACTGCACTATATAAAATAAGAAAGAAAAATCATTTTTAGAATGAGATCCCATTTTCCAATCTGATTTTTAGAAAAAAGCTTGTTTGTGTAAAAATTTTTATATTCATATTTTTAGCCACAAAAAAATAATATTTGGAGTGGGAATTTTTCCCACGATTCCTCCACCTTGGTTTCATCTAGAATATTCCCACATACTAATCGTATATCTACAAAGAATTTCTAGTTGCACAAACAGTATAAAAAACCGCAAGAACTTGATAAAACTGATAATTTTTATCGTAATGCCCGCTACCATAAAAATTGGAATTTCAGTCAATGATAACGAATAAAAAAATAGTAAGAGTTTCCAGTATGTATCTTTAATTTTAGTATTGAGAATAAAACATATTTTCACATACCTCCTTTATTTCTTTAAAACATACAAATTAATGTACGAACATTACAAAAGCAAGCTTTTACCTGTGCAGACAAAGGTAACTGATTACTGAAAATTTGTAAAAATATGTCTTAGAATATATAAATCAATCCATCCACGTGTATACTATTAATAAAATGCGATAAGTTTAAAATTTATGAAAAGGGGATATACAACAAGTAAATTTGTGGTTATCTATAGCGTTATCAGATAGAATTTGCACCTTCATCATCATGTTTTATATAATTAATATTGAGGTTCACAACTGAGTATAGATTTATAGCTACATGTATATATAAGCTCAATCTTTCAAAGCAAACTCTTCTGAATAGGGTAAGAAAATGTTGTCAGACGAAGTAGATATTAATATAATATTAATTAACGTATGGGGACTGGTTTAGTCGTGAAGGTGTTCTTCACAACCAGTCACCATGTGTTTTAGACAGGTTCGTCTGTGTCTAAATGGTTAAAATACGGCTGTATGTTTGAATAATGTTTTATTATGTTATGTTTTAATGAATAATGTTTTATGGACTTGGAAAATGCGCGCCCATATATGTACATATCTACACACGTTTCTTTCTGTAACTGCTGGCAGCGTGGGACTTACCACATTATATTTTAAAAATATAATGTACTAGCTGGATTACCCGGCTTCGCTCGATATTTATAATACAAACCGCTTAAACATGACTAATCTAAAAGTAATCATTTTATTAAAAAAAAAAATGTTTTTTTTTATTTATTTTTCTTCTAGGGCTTCGCCCATGGCGCTCCCTGAGTCCTTACCGTCTAGGGCTTCGCCCCCCTGATAAATTTCCGTTTAGGGCTTTGCCCCTCTGCGCCCCCCTTAGCAATCGCTGTCTAGGGCTTCACCCCCCTGATCAATTGCCGTTTAGGGCTTCGCCCTCGACGTCCCCTGAGCCTTTACCTTTTTGGGCTTCGCCCTCGGCGGCCCCCTGAGCCTTTGCCCTTTTAAAAATAAATCGAATAGGCGCCTATGAATCGAAAAAAAAATCGAACGTGTTGTTCCTAACGGTTCGGTGATTACTGGTCACAAATTACTCGTCACAAAGTCACTAAAATCTCTATAACGGAACATCTGGCAGCCGAAAAGTCAATCATACTAACGATAACTATCATAGTAACGAGAACTTGAGTGCCAAATATTGTGTATTCACGATTTTCATGGCAAAAATTGTCTTTGTGACCACCCCAATGTGACGAATAGTCCAATTACCGTTCCTAACGACCAACGACCAACGACTAACCAACCATGATATATACAAAGTTTCTTTCCAAATTATATATTAGATGAAGATAATAATTTTACATTTAATAAAAAAGAGTCGCGCTGAAATTTACTGGTATATCTTTAGCGAAGTGAAAATCATAAGCATAACATAATACATGAAAATTACAAATGTAATTCATTATTAGGTCGGGGAGCGAGAAAAATTAAAGATGTTCCCAAAAATATCAAAAAGTTTTGTTCAAAAAACGTTTGTTCAAGGTGTTACAATCTACGTTATCTTTGATCAAATTTTTCCAAAATAAAAAAAAAGTATTCAAACACGTATTTTCCATGTGTTTCACATACTTTGAGTTTCGATGCTATTTTCATTATAGCTTTTACTTTTATTTGTTAATTACATTTGTATGTTGGTCGCAAGTGGTTGTCGAAGTAGCAATAATCAATGCTGCATCTTTTGGAATTCTTCGAAGATATTTGCCAAGATGTGAAAGCATCGAAAATGCGTCATTACCCATTAATATTTGAAACAAAACGATTGGCTATCCTGATTCCAGCCGACCGATCGATCATGTGCTGTCTACAGGTATTGATTTATGTCTACGTTATGCAAGTCAATCAATACCATTACCGTCCCTGGAACCTTATCTATTTATACATTTTGCTCTAAATCAGGGCTGTTGAGCCGGAGTCACTAAATAATCAAGTGACCCCGTCTTCGATATACGACATATATGTATGTATACGTCCAGATATATGCAAGGCATGTATATCTGAGATGCAGTGTTTCTACATATGTATCCTCCCTAATGTTTTTATCTGACATTAGAGAAGATACCAACAAGTGATAAGACTTGAAATCCTAATAAAAGTGATGGAAAATACATTCGAATGAACTCGCCATGTTGACGTTGAAAATGGCGGCAATTTCAGGCAGTGGCGTAGTTACCTCATACGGTAAACGGACTCTAGTCATATGTGAACCAGTCACAGGACAACCGGTCGCTCTAGATCGGTCACACGTGATCACCCGTCACACTAAAACTGGTCATGAGAAAACTGGTCACACCCTAAAATCGGTCACGAGAAAACTGGTTGATCGATTTTAGGGTGTGACGGGTGATCACGTGTGACCGATCTAGAGCGACCGGTTGTCCTGTGACCGGTTTACATTTGACTAGTAATCACTAGAGGTAGGACCGGAAGCGCGCCGTCTATTGTTCCATTGTAGTAAATCCTTTGTAAAAAAGGTTCGGCAAACCTTTAACATTGCATTTACAACATGTGAACAATGAACAGCGCGCTCTGGGTCCGCTCTTTAGTAATCACTAGAAGTAGGATAGCCAAGGTGCCGCTCATTGTTCCATTGTTGTAAATCCTTTGTAAAAAAGGTTCGGCAAACCTTTAACAATGTCTTTACAACATTTGAACAATACGCGGCACCCTTTGGGTCCGGGCTTTAGTAATCACCGAACCCCTCATACGAAGCAATGTGGCCTGTGGGCCCAAATTTCTATGAGCATGCTCCATATGATTTATCATTGCCCAACTTCAATGGCCATTTCCACAATTCCTAGCTAGTATCTACGCCATTGATTTGAGGGTGAGTTTTATTTTCAAATAGTATAGTATTATGGGCAGGGAAGGTGTGTTGGCCGTATCCCGGCTGATGAAAACACAGTTGTGTTTTGAAGAGGTTCTTTGTTCATGTTCAGTTTATATACGAGATTATTTTGTACAGTGTACTCGAGAAGGAAGTAGTTGCTCTGCTTCTGGTGGAGTGGCTGGATAAACCAGCAGCGTGGGCTCGTGGTTAGCGTATATGCTTTCGAACATAGTGGTCACGGGGATTCAAATCCCACTGGTTTCTGCTGGCCAGACCTTTTTCAGATTCAAATTCAGATTTGTGACTCCAGGTCGATCCTTTGCTACCAGAGTTTACCAATTTATCTGATTTTCATTGAAACGGTTCCAATTATTAACGAAATAATAAAAAATCTTCGCAGAAACGCTCGTCTACGCTGAACATAAGCAAACTCATTTCGGTGCTACTTTAGTATGCGGTCTACCTTAGCATGCAATCTACCTTTGAATCGCAGTCGATTGTTTGTTCTTTATTTGTAATAAATAATAATAATTTTGTCGAAGCAATTCTATCAAAATATCGTCAGCAGATACATATCTCTTAACCAAATCTTAAATGAATAGGCCCAACCTTAACTTAACCTAACCTATCCTGACTCCTAAATAAATAGTTGTTGGCTGCTAAGATATGTTTTTTTTGTGAAAATATTGATAAAATAAAAATGGGGGTGCTACCAAAGTAGCACCCTCATTTCTATCATTTCATTTTTATTTTTGAAGACATTTTGAAGGATAATGTTGCATTATTTTTTGTTGGTGAATAGAGTAACAAATAAGGATGAGCTTACAACAAAAAAAACTAGCCCAAAAGATCTTATTGTTAGTTACATATTTATGACTAGTCACCGGAGCCTGAGGGGGCCGTGTATTGTTCAAAGGTTGTAAATGCATTGTTAAAGGTTTGCCGAACAATTGATAGCACTGTGACTATCCTACCTCTATTTATGACCGTCACAAATCGGCGCGAACGCGATTCAATCGGGTGCCTAATTTTATGTCGTGGGACTGACTGTATATCTGGAAATGTTCTCATATATTGTATAGGAAGAAGAATTTAATTTGAGATTCGATTCAATCGAAGTCAGATTGCGGAGTCGTATTGCGGAAAATGTCGGAGTCGGAGTCGCGCTTTCGTTTCGAACGACTACAGCCCTGTTAAAAATCCAGGGGCCACGACAGCAACGGCTTGTCTACAGTGGAACGCGGATCACCTGGCTATTATTGCGACAGTGTGCACAAACGAGAGCGTTCACACATGAGCCTTTGTGAACGTTGCGACGGCCGGTATGGCGTGAGCATTAAGAGTGGGGGAATCGGCATTGGGAAGTGGGGGAACGCGACACGCGACTACTGGTCGGTCAGATTGGTTCGCGATTCGGGTGCGCCTGCACGTGTCTGCATCTCCAAGAGTTCCATTCGCTTGACCTTCATATCATGTCGCTGTATGACACCCCCGTACGTATCTACGTCTCTTCTCACTCCTCACTCCTCACTCCTCACTCCTCACACACCCATCAGATCATATTCCTTAGCCGTTAGAGCGGTTAGGGCCGGCCCGCACCGTGCAACTTAGTCGGCCGACTAGTTGCGCGACACGATAAAATGTATGGAAATGTGTGCGACAAACAAGTTGACGGGTGTGGCATGTCCCATCTACCTGCATGCATTGGTCTGGTCTCTCGCAAGTCGCACGATGCGGCCCGGCCCTCAGAATGTGCTTGTCTTGCACTTATTTCCTCCGATCGAGCACTTTCTTTGTGCTAACACACACATGTTATATTACACCAATTCAAATATAATCAATAATTCAGTGGCGTGCGCTGCAATTCTCTGTCTTTTTGTCGTACAGCCTTACTTAATGTGCACGAGCAGGATACAAGAGGAACAGGCTGTTCCTCTTGTATCCTGTCCGTGCACATTAAGTAAAGCTGTACGACAAAGAGAGAATTTCAGCGCACGCCACTGCAATAATTTCAAACAAATCAGGCTAAATACATACAATTCACATGAAATATGTAAAACATTATTTATTCTTCCATACGCAATTTTCAAATATTGATTTTCATCGGTCTACGAGCTTTTTTTTTTAGTTTTAAATCCGCCTAATTTGTAAGTAATGGATAGAGTTAAGTTACATTTAAGTAATCGGTTTGATTCCACTAGAATATGATAACATTTTTTCATAATGTAGGGTATTTGATAAGAGAACGATTTCCATTGAAATGACAACAATTCTCTGGTATTTGCTCGATAAAAAGTTTATGATAGTGTCAAATGTCGATAAAATAGTCGGACAAACGTGTGAGTTTTATTTTATATTGCATATATTCACTCATATTACATATATTCTTTGTTGTGCAATGCTGACTCGAGACTCTTGTTTGAAATGAAACCATATTGAATTGATTGTGGAATTTGCCGGTTTCTGTAAACAGTCCTTATCTTAATAATAATATATTTGGTTTGCATTTTTATTAATGATATTATTCTAAATATACTGCGAAATGAAAGTTATTGTTGTAATTTATCTTGTTTTTCCTATGAATAATCTAAATTTCTACTTAATTAGCATGTAACAATTATATTATGTAAAAAAAAAAAATTGTGAATTATATAAAATCATTATTATTATTTATTTATAACGATGTTGTGATTTTTTTTAATGATTAAATTTTATGTTCATAACAAATTGTCTATACACATTCGAGTCAATTAAACCCATTTTAAATTCATAAGAAACCCCAATCAACAGAAAAAAACATCTGATTTTTGATTCCAATACTTACTTTTAACACAGCAATGAATCGTCTATTTGTACAATTGCGTTTCTACTACTAATGTTGCTAATAAGTATTAAGTCGAGCTTAAAACTGAAACAACATAAAATGTACACAAATGAAATAGGTCGATTTCAATCGGATGAAAAATAAAATGTTTGTATAACATGCAATTTTTATGAATGTTATACAAATTGTATAAAACTTAAAACAGGTTTATGTTTATTGAGAATGTAGTTAATTTAATGTTTTTCCGTTTTAGGAGGATATCGCCTTTAACTTGCAACAATGTCCGTATAATGAGTCTCACTTAATCGAGCCGAGTCGGATGGCTTTCCACGTAGCGAGATGCAAAAACACCTCCACTAAAAAAATGGCAACGTGTCCTTTTGACGCCACACACAAGATGGAAGAAAATGCCTTAGACGTGAGTCCACTTCAACTCGACCAGACTTAATATTTAGTGGTATTGACCGTGATTTTGTTCAATTTCAGAACCATGTGAAGAATTGCCCCGCCAGAATTGCTTTTGATCGGCATAAATATGCCGTAGGCGAACAATCAGGCGTAGTCGGAGCCGACGTTCTAGAGCACGACATCGAATTTGTCGGCGAGACGTGGGATTTGGTAAGAATAGTTTTGTTTTATCAATATTATTAATATATATTCATATTTGTATTAAATATTTCAATTGTAATCTGCAGAATGCCACGCCATACAATCCGGCAGCTGGTAAGAGCAGTGATGTTCTTTTCATACCCCACGGGGCTAAACCTTCAGAAAGAAGAGCATTCAGACAGGAACAGAGGCGGAATTATAAACAGAAACGAGACAATTAAATTTTTCAATTAGATAATTAATTAGATAGCCATTACATGTAACTTTTATTAAAGATTTGCCAACTATACACAAATACGGTAACCAAAATATGTTTTAAGATGAATATTAGTAGAAAAACATATGTATATTTTTCTCCCCTTATGCAATTTTTATCAACATATTCGTATATTTAATGGTCTCAAATCTACAAAAAATTATGTATTTACATACATATTTGTTTAGAATTAAACTATTGTTTATCATACTTAAATAGTATGCATGTATTACGTCATTTGAATACTTTTGCATAGCTGCTTATTTTACAGAAATTACAAGAAATTCATTGAACTGTTTTAGAATTAATTTTATGAATTAAGTATAATGAAACAATGATGCATTTTTTTTTGCAATAAGGTATATATTATGATTGAATTTGACAAAATATATTTTACATATATTGCTGATAATATATAATGTAATAATATACTATCGATACTTTTTAGAAATCAACAGTTCTAAAATAAGTTTTAAGTCATTTTTAATTTTAAACATAAACATTAAATACATATATACAATTTTATCACATAGTTTATGCCGTTCTAAATGTCGGCAAAGTTCTTAACTTCAACTGCTTAACAGATTTACGTATCTAGAATAGATTACCGCCGTAACTTCTTTCAATTAAATGTACCGGTTCGGACAGCTACCAAAAAAAAAAAAATATTTATATGTATGCATGGATGTTTTAAGATATCAATCAATATAGCTGTTTAATTTGTGTTGTATTGATCAGTCATATGAGTAATTGTTGTCGATGTTAGTCATATTTTATCATATATGGAACTCTTAATAATTTTGCAGACGTGTACGTAAATATACGATCTTTTAACTTCCATGTTTGTATTTGTCTATGTTTATTGTTGTATGTATGTACTGTAATGTAATGCATTTTTGTTACGTTACTCTACTTATTGCTGTATACCGTCATCTTACTGTATTTGTGGTGTCGAATTGGTTTCATATCCAATTCATAGTTTTGTTAAACATGTACATATGTGTGTATAAAATATATGTTTATATTATATATAAAAACCTTGTAAAAATAGCCATATTTGTAATTTTATGATCATGTTAGCTCGTCATTTATTGACTTTTGACTGAAATAAGCTAACTGTGATAGTCCAAATGCACTGATTGTGTTTTTTTTTATTGGTTTACCAAAAATCAGCGATGTCGAGTTTATAATGAAAAAATAAATAACTGACGACTTTTTAAACGCCACTGGTAACATACAATATAAAAAATACTGTTTTTGTACTTGACTTTTGACTAAAGGATATAAGGGGTAATACATTTTTATTATAGTTAAACAAGCTTTAAAAGTGAGGGTTGTATCATGAAATGATGAAAAAGTTTTATTCTTTGTAGTTAAAAATAATGATAAAATTAAAATTTGTTGTGTATAGATTTTTATTTTTATCATATTTTGTTTATATTTTTGAATTTTCTTCACATTCGTAATATGGATAGTTTAACAAAACATTATAATATACACAATGTATTTTGGATTAAATATTTGTAATTTAATACATGAAAGATAGAGTTTGAAACGAAATTATATCTAGGAAACAAGAATTCTGAATGCAACTGTTATTTAATTCAGATTCATTTAATTTTGATATCACGTTCACTAAAAAAAAACCTATAAGGGTCAAATATGAAAAAAAAATTAATAAAGAATACAGTAAAAAAACGTTTGATTTTTATTTTATTTATCAACACCTTAAAACTTTCAATCATTATGAAATTTTGATGGATCTGTAAACGGAGCTGTTATTATGTAGAATGCCGCAGGTGCCGGTACTAAAGCTAATAGTGGTCCATGAAAGACGGGATCTTTGAAACCAGTCACCGATATAATACCATATGCGTGAAGAAGCCAGTGACCGATCAATATGACGGCGTTCCTCAAATCACACACTGATGAGTATAATAATCCTTCGGTAGTTTGCGTCGGCTTAGTCGAGAAATGGGCCGCCGATGACATCATTGATAAAATGATTATAATGTATGGATATGAGTAATCTGTAATATAACACGACAACTTTACTTACTCGTATATAACAACTGTAATGTGATACGTTATTTGGAATATAATACTTACAAATCAAACCGGCAGCTACCGCATGTATGAATACGAGGATCGGAAGAAAGTAAAGGGCGTGGTAGACGGCCAATGTAAAATAGTTTGGTACTTTGAAAAAGACAGAACATATAAAACAGCGTATCACCATAAGTAAAACGACGCAAAGACCGTACATAATCAACACTAAAGTATACCTGAAAATATAAAAATTTGTACAGAGATTAATCAACTACAATGTAACATCACATAGCTAGAGATATTTAGATGTTATTATAATGTGTACATTGGAAGAAATTTTTACTGGAAACGCAATGTTGAGGAAATCGGATGACACCAACAAGCAGGGTCTTTCATTAAGCGCTTCCTATCTTTAAATTTAAATAAAAAAAGTGTGTGAGATATCATCGATTTTTTTTATTCGTTTGAAAGGCCTATCGATACCATTATGTATGGAATATAGCATCGTTCAAATGTCCGCCGAGGCTTCTCTGGGTGGCGCGCATCCGAAATGTCCAATTTTCCATGACCCTGTTGAAACCTATAGCGCTCGCCGTTGACGGTGATGGCCTGGCCAACGTCGTTCTCAAAGAAATATGGACCGATGACACCGCCAGTCCAAAATCCACACCAAACAGTGACTTTTTCGGGATGAATTGGACGTTCTTGGCTCTCATGTGAATTGGTATCGTCCCAAATTCGACAATTTTGTTTGTTGACGTACCCATTCATCCAGAAATAAGCCTCGACCGTAAAATGGGCGAAGCGCACGGAACGTTGCCCGAACAGAACACCCATTTTGATAAAACAATTTAATCATTTGCACGTGTTGTTGAACGCTATATCTGTCCATGGTGATTTGGTAAAACAGACTGAATAAATGACAGCCAATTTGACAGATGTCGCTTCAACAATATGACCGCTATCAACTGTCAAAGTTCGGAAGTCCCTATTGGAAGACCCTATAAATGTAAAATATCTATAATGCTTACAATGGATATACAGCTTCCTGCGTGCAATGTAATGTAGTTTCGTAGTTGGGTGTCGGGTTGTGAAGCAGTGTATACCAATCTGATAGTCCGGAGACACGACACGATTTGAACGCTAGGGATCCGACGGGTTCGGAGAGAAACAATGTTACCAAACATGCCGTGACTACTTCCATTAGGGCGCACATGTGCATTGCTACAATGTCTCGGCTGAAACTATAATACAAAAAAATTCAATATAAAAAAGACAAAGTTGTGTAAAATTAAATGCAATATTTCAAATGTATACTTTGCTCTCTTAGAAACCATATCGATGAAAAACCAATGAAGTACTAGAACAAGAAGGGCCATGAATCCGAGATACATCCAGTCGTACAGCAATGGGTCGTGATCGCATGGTACACAGTGGCTTGTGAGATTAGTGCGGAATCCTCTGGGACAGGCACCGCAAGAACCCCAATTGTCATCTGTCGTTTGCATTCGGCCACAATAAAGACCGGGACATGTTGGTGCGATCATTTTAGAGTGCTGTCGGCTCCTAAAAATTACAGTTACATACGTAGATAGGATGTGAAATCTTGATTTATTCATAATAGTAATTTACAGTCTTATGTTATAATAAAACGAAGGCTATTATGTATATAAAAATAGCTGTGATTGATACTGTATTTTAATCAGATTGCATTTACTAACCTGTGCTGCCGAGATTCAATGCAGGTAAATTCAAAAGTCACATAAGATAGCGTAACATTTCAACGAAAAGATCTTTTAATTATGTTAAACATTATCTTCAGCTTGGGATGCTTCTATAAAAAAATTGTTATGACAGAAGTCATAATACTTAAATTTTTTCTACCATAAACTGACACTATTAAAATGTTTCGGTGATTATTGGTCACAAAGCGCTCCCCCAAAAGTCATTAAAATCTCTATAACGGAACATCTGGCAACCGAAAAGTCCATCATACTAACGATAACTATCATACTAACGAAAACTCGAGTGCCAAATATTCCGCATTCGCGGTTTTCATAGCAAAAATTGTCTTTGTGACCATCGCAATGTGACTAATAATCCAATTACAATTAAATTTTTGATTTACTTTTATAGAAAACATTACAAATATTATCAGCCAATCTATATAGCCATTGGTCAATAATTGACGATAAAATAATATATCGCTTTCTGAGAAAGGGGCCATACGCACTGGGTTTGCCACAAGGACGGATCCAGAGAAGGGGGGGGGGGAGTGCGATGACAGCAATGCCCCCCCCCCTAAATTTCATTACCGTTTAAAAATTAAATATTAATTTAAAATATTTTTTTTGCGGCGTACAAAATGTTTTTTTTGTTACCTATATTAATTGTGCGATCAGTGGATTTTAATTGCATCATGAATAAATATTAATTGCTCTATATTTTTTATCGCCCCCCCCCCCTTCCCTAGAAACAATCCTGAATCCTTTTTGCAAAGATCAAGTATGTACACCAATCCTCGATATACCAATCTGAAATCATTTTATTTTATTCATTCATATGCATAGAAGTAGAATACATAGAATCGCTCTCAGCCTCCAAAAATGTTGCTACAAAAACTCTGCGCGGCAGAGTTTGTTCATTGTTTGCTAAACTTCGTCTCTCTCTCTTTTGTCTCTCTTCTGACTTTCCGTCTCTCTCTTCGATGACTCGCTTTTAGACGATTCTTTTGTTAACAATGACCATTCTATGCATTCTACTTCTATGTTCATCTTAGTTATAGTATTATTTTACACGTACATATGTACAATACTTAGGTTCTCGTATGTACATGTCGCGTCGCGTTGCATAGTGCGGTCAGACCTTTATTAATGATTAAGAGAACTATCGAGGTTACAAAAAATCATCAATAATTTCAGTTAAGTTCTACAGAATGTGATTTTTTAAGTTTATACTTCCCTACACGTATAAATACTTAATACAATACAATAAATAATTTGGCTGTCATAATTGAATAAGTATTGTTACGTTGGTAGGTTCGTGCCGCGCCGGTTGAAACAGCGGCTGTCACTTTGTTTGTGTTTCTTCATTTTCTTCGCAGAATCAATATTGAGAGTCCCCGGGCCGTAAAAAGTGTTCCGGCCCCATGGAGTCTCCTGCTACGCCCCGAGGAGCTCGTCGCCGTTCCCTACTCGGACAATATCGTCCTCACACGTAATATAACCTCACTCACACTTCAAATATCATGCCGCCTACAATATCTAATACATATTGTATTTCATTATTCATTATCATGACAATGAACCCTTTACTGGTCAAACTTAATTCTTTTTCAATTTCGTCACCTGATTATATGTGTGATATATGTACTTTAATTATTAACATATCTGCCGAATTCCAAGAGTACAAACAGTATTGGAATCAACTGTATTGGAATTACTGTTACTAGTAAGGTGATATAAAATTAACGAAACACATACATACATACATATGTATGTTGTGCAATTTTATAACGTAAAGTATACATAATACACATCTCATAGATATAAATATTGTTACGAATATATGTCACGTTCCACTTTCCAATGTATTTAATTTAACAAAAATAATATTCAAGTAGAAGACATGCCCTTAATCATGGATTAGGATAATCTTAGATATTATCAATTTTTGTTTTTAAGTGTATCACTATATTTGATTGAAAAATAATGATAAATACATGGTTTTTTAATAATATATTATTCAGAAACAGTTTATAATTTATTTTAAATATGTGTAATTTCAGCAAATTTGGTACACCGAATCGAATAAATCAAGCCGCCCAAGTAATATACAAAAGTTTACTAAATACAGTTGAAAGTTTTGGACTGCCACTTCCAGTACTTGTCACAGAAACGCTTACATTTGCTGATGGTGAATATTTAAAATTTATTACACATCATAATGTTAATATACAAACTAAAATACATAACTTTTTCAACTTTCAGCCAGTTTGCATATATCAGCAAGACTATCACCTGAAGGCTGGGGTTGGGTTGTATGCGGAAGACGTTTACTGATTTGGCAGTATCGTGACAAGAGACAACGAGGTGCACCTTCGACCCCATCGTCTAGTCTACCAGTGACATGTTATGAGCTCACTTTACCGCAGACAGACTTGGCCCATAAAGCCGAGTTAGTGTGCGTCTATACTACGGATGGAAATCAGGTACATATTTTATATTTCACACGTGGAATTAATTGTTTGACGGTGCGTCGTATTATTTATTATTAATTTTTAAAGGTCCCATCATGCACTGGAATATCTCCCGAGGGTGTTGTCAGATATTGGCATTCTATTTCCCACGATGGTGGATACGTTGAAAAGACAGCAGATCTTCATGGTCAAGAATGTGATTCTTTGGTGGATGCAAATCCCGTCGGTTGTGTTTTGGCTACCACTACTTGCACAGTTGTACTAATACAATCGAATATCACAGGCATATACATATATGATTACAATATAAGTTTATATTAAGATGAGTGAAGTTCCAATTTATATTTAATTTTTTTCTGAAACGTTCATATTAGGCGGTCGTCACAATATTAACATTCGAACACTCCAAGGATCTGGCGGATGGCTTGGTGGACTTGGTCGACGAGTCTCTTCTCTATTTTTCTCCGCTATGCCTTCCTCACAATCTGTTGAAACGGTAATACATCCATATGTACTGTTACTCGAACATCACCGTCTTCAGCCTTTCACACATTCACTGTTGGATGAAAGACTTTCTAACTTTTCTATCACCTTAGTATTTTATATTAAACTACTAATACATTTTCTTATTGCTTTGTAGAAATTGATTAGGGCTGTAGCATTGAGTGAATCATCAGACGGTGCAGCTCGAGTGTGCGTTGTTGCTGGACTATGCGCCCAACTTTGGCATTTGGCCTCACCTGAACGGCTCGTAGCTGAAATAGATTTGCAAAGAACTCTGCGTGACGCATTTCTGCACGCTTCAATGTTCCCTCCAGGTTAATAAAATAAATTTATTATAAATTGTTCATATTGTATGTATAAAGACATTGTATATGTTGTATAAAGGCGATCCGGCATCTTTGGACGTCCACATACTCGACATACAGTCTTGGAATGGAGGACTGTTACTACTCACAGCAGCCGTGAACACTGTGAGATCACCCCAGATGCGTTACGCTCTAGGTACAAGTCTAGATTTCATCTCTTCAAACAATGATTAATACTTTCATGCTAATAATACGTATGTGTGTTTAGCTCATATGTGCACCGATGAGGAAGGTGGGGCAGGTCAGTTATTGAGCTTAGTTCCTCTTCAAGCGACCATCGGAAGCAGTAATAGACTCGGATCGGACAATTCTCACAATGGACCGCATTTAATAGCAACTTCGACAACGGCTTTCCTTTACGATCGTTCAAGAGTCATCGTAGTATCTTGTAATTTTCTTTGAACTTTTTATTTCTTTCATGTTTTATCTACTGTTTAATATTTATGTGACGTTTTTGGTTATTTCAGGCATAACTCCCAATGATAAACCGGATATTATAGAGCTTAATTCGAACGGAGATCAATTGCTTGGCGTTGGACTCTGTTTTGGTGTGCCGCTGTTCTTTTCGAAGCTACATGGTGTAATATCTGTCACGTCTAATGAAAAATTACAAGATTTGTAATATGAAATTAATAATATTGATATTACTACTAAATACTATCAATCAATGTTACATTGGGTTATTTTTTTTCTTTTCAGAACTATTTGCGAAAGTCCTGTGGCGTCTCCTCGTCCCACAGACGCATTCGATGGTCATCTTTCGTTGTATGAAATAGATCCACGAGCTGTGGTCGAGGCGAGTGAAACAGCCGGTCAAGGATCAACTGCAGAATTGCTCAAAGCTGCCTTCTTGCATCATATGAGACGTGAACACACGGCAAGCAGAACTCTTTTAAACGAACTGTTTCCACCTGGAGAGGAAACGTCTGATATAGATTCACCATTAGATCGTACCGTTTTAGCTGTCGCTACCGATTTAGTTAACGATGTACCTGCCAGCGATCCTAGGTATTATCATACATCTTGGAAATAGTGTGCTGTTTAATATTTAATTGTATTCATTCTTATTTGTTTTGTTAATAGATGGAATCAGGCTAATGTTAGTAGTGGAGGTGCCGCTCTAGGTAGCTCTAGTTCTATGCAGATTGGCCTTCAGCTGCAGGATAAGCGTCGAGCTTTTACTCTACTATTGGAATTTTTGCGTTCGACTGGGCTTTGGGCCCGTTTAGGTGGTGCAACGCCTACTGACAATGTGCCTGCTCCGACTGTATTATTATTGAGAGGGTTAGCTGAAAAGCTTACAGCAGCTATTGCTCTTCGGACTCTTCAGCAACAACATCAACACCAACATGCAATCGATACTGCTATCCAACAGGTATACTTGGGTATTAATTTTTTAAATTTAAATTTTTTGCTTTAACTATGTATGTACATAGTAACAATAGATAGAAGCTTTGTGATCATGCGAAAATTTGAACTCGAGATTTTGACTCATTCAAACTTAGAATCGATCTCTAATCACGTTTTCATGATCTAGAAAAAATGTTTGTGTATTTTGGGGATTTTTTGAACACCGTTAGTCCTACCGAACTGAAACTTAGTATCGGTTACTGAAATTCTTATAGATATGATGTAATTTTTTTTCAAAACCTTAAGTTGACTGGAATGGTACTGTTGCGTAGGGGTGGGTGGAGGATCCAAATGAAAGGGCAAAGTCCACGCATTGCCAGTGCTCCGTCCAGAATGTCTTGGTATGGCCTAAGTACCTGCTTATAAAGGGCAGGTCGCTCAGTGCATCTTCCTCGACACGTTTGTTTACCTATTGTTATAGTCACGTACCAGATATGCTGTCCCACGGTCTCGTGCTGTCGGTTCTGAGAACTCTAGCAGGGATGCTACTCGGCCTAATCCGAGGGTCTCCATTGTTGCCCTCGAAACCACTTAAGCCGCCTGTTAATGCCGATTGCACTTAAACCTGGAGATAATCCTCGAAAACCAATTATAACGGTGGCTTCTTTTAGCATATGCTACAGTACCTTCCCTTATAGGTTTTTCTTTTTTTAAGTTTTTGAATTCAATTAATTCAATTTTGAATTATCTCCCGAACCGCCAACCGAATCAGACTGAAATTTTTTTACATGTAATAGAAATTATAAATTTTATTCCCCAATATATTTTTTGAATATTTTAACTGAACTGGATTCTCTAGTACTTTTACTCTAGAAAATCAAGGTTTTTTATGTTTTTCTCAGAAACCTTTTGGTTTATTGAACTGAAATCTCATATCTAGAAGTTAAAGCTTAATACCAAGTTATTTATAAAATTTGGTAAGCATCCGTCAACCAGAAGTGGCAGTTTACTCTGTTCGATTTTTCTTCCAATATTTTTTTCGACCCCTTAAACATGTGTGTTCTTCACGAAAAAATTCAAGTATAATTCTTGTATCAATGTGATGAAAATAAAAAAAAGTCACTAAATTTAATAAACCGGAAGTGGGATTTTTTCCTCTTAGAAAAGTCAAAAATGTTGTCACTACGATTCTTTCTACACCCTTGAACGTATCAAGCTGAAAATTTATATTTGTATTCTTTATGTACTAACTTAAAGCTGATAAGGTTTTGGTCAGAATTCGTAAACCAGAAATAGTATTTTTTTTAAAACAATATTTCATTATTTTATTTTGACCTTTTAGATTATTTTTATTTTCTTGATATTTAATATGTATTATAGTGGTTTTAAGTAATAAAAAAATTTTGAACAAAACCCGACAACCGGAAATAGAACTTTGGTCTGTGTAATTTTCCTTACATTTGCGCTCAATTTGCACCGAAAATGCTCTCATAACCGGTATGTGTGAATGTGTATGTATGTTTAATTATCGAATTTTGTTTTGTGATCTTCATATATTCCTCAAATACATAGATAAAGTCATGGGTTGATCACATCCGAATTGTATTTTTAAGGTTATGGCTAAAAGCGCAGAAGATGACGAAGAAGAAACAATTAATAAGAGCGCAGCATTGTCACCGTCGGACTTATTTTACAAGCAAGTCTCCAGAATTGAACGTGCTATCATTCACGCCACTGATTGGTGCAGCGAACAGGATGCATCCGGTTGTGCACCACCAGCGCTTTCTCAACTCATAGCTAAAGTTAACAGCGTGATTATTGTAAGTTAGTCTTGTATAAAAAATAAATATTTACATATATACAAATAATAATTGTATTATTTTATTTTTGTTTTCAGTCTGTCCTTCAGGAGGTGTTGAAATACAGACATCAACATGTTGAATTTTATGCTCTCACTCCATCGGCTGGTAAACTTCATTTGGAATACGTAACCTGGACGTCGTGTCTGAAAGCCGGCAATCTGCAGAGCGCTCTGCGTACTCAACAATCGTTATCTGCTCGACGAGCTCGTCGTGCTCCTGTCGAGTTGCGCGGTGAGCTAAAAACTCAGGCAGCATCTTTGGCAGCTGCTGCGCTAGAATTTGCCAAAGAAAGAGTTGACGCGTTCGTCGGTGAAAGTAAAAGAAAAGAAATAGTCGTGAAAGAGTTTGCACAGATTCGATCGGATATGATACTTCCTCTGGGTATATATAATTTATTTATTTTCGACAAATATTTTATTTAACTTTGATTTATTATAATTTTGAAATATATTTGTAGTCGATGATGGTGACTTTGAGCATGCTTCTAATCTAGCGGAAAAATTCCACGATTTTGATATCTTAGTATCGATCTGTGAAACTTCAAGTAACAGGGAAAAATTATATCACTATATGGATAAATTCGAAAATATGGTATGAATATTTTATGTTTGTTAGAATAGAAGTGCTTAAATTCACTGTCGATTTTATACACATTTTCTTTCCAGGGCTTTCGTCAGTGTGCTTTTAAATGGTTTATGAATCGAGGACGCGGCGGTCAAGCTGCATTGTTGAAAGCATTTCCACACCATAGTATTGCACTTTCACAATGGTTGACTGAACAGGGAGTAGAAAATCAAGAAGAAATGGATCATTTCATCGACGATGATTTGGATTCTGAAATGGATGCACCTGTAAGTAAAGTAGCCGATAGTACGGTCGCATTGGCGACCGATGGAACAGAATTGCTTTGGCTTCACGAGCTAAGGGCTGATAGATGGTTGCAAGCTGCGAATACTTTGATCCAACTTTCTGAAAATGAAACCGAATCAGTGAACAGAATGACGGTACAGTGAAACTTTACTTAAATTATATTAAAATGTATCATAATTCTAATATTATAAACGATTTTATAGATCCAAGCATCTTTAGCAAAACTTTGCGCATTCGCAGCAGAAGATGAAAGAGAAAATCGAAAAGGCACATATGAAAATTTGGTCGAGAGTGCTAATTGCAGGCTTGTTTTAGCCGAACACCACAATTTACCAGCTCCATTGTTAGCTGCACATGGATTGGAAGCTGATAATTTACGTGTCATGGAGCCGCGTGATATTATTGATGTATTGTTCAATTGAGTTAAATAGCATTTGCATATTCAATTTTGTATGTTATAACAGTTTTATTGTTCTAGATGTTTATTATGTCGTCGGGTAATGGTTTGACCGAGTATGATTATAGTCGTGCGCTGGGTCTGTGCGATCTCGTAAGCAATGCTGATCAAGAAATCACCCAAAGAGATATTATGGAATTGAGACGTCGCATTTGGTGTTCAACGATACTTGTCGATTCTTGGAATAAATATGACATGGACGCCCCATTGAACACAATCGAAAATATGATGTTTTTTAAAGTCATCAGTGCCGTACATCTGCTATGTAATGTCAATTTTTTTTAATAATATATTTTAAATTATTGCCGACTGTATCTATTCTTATTTGCTGTTTATTTTTTATCTAGATTCTAACTTAGATGAGTATTTGGTGTCTTTGGAGACGATATTACGTTCACCAGAGCTAAGTGAATTGGTTGCCGATAAAGGATTTCAATATTTAATAAAACTTGGATATGAACATGTGCATGAATCGCACGATGTAAATGTTATGTCATACACTGAAAGTGTTTAATTTTTTTTAAATTAAAATAAATTGTTTTTTATAAATACATACATTGTTTAATTTTTTATGCAATGGTAATACTAAGTTTGTTCCTTTGAAAGTACGAAATCTAAATAAAAATTCTTTGAACATCACAACTGAAGTTTACTTCACCGTGAACTAAATGACTTGCGATTGATGTTCAATGGATTAAAATTAAAGATTCGAGAGTTGATATAACTTTTGGCAAAATTATTTTTATTTTATTTATTTATTGAAAAATCAGCAGACAACAAATGTAGAAATGCATAAAAATAAAGAATAAATGTAACAAAATAGCATCTGAGCCCAATTATAGATTTTTACAAATTACATAAAATGGTACATAGAGAAAAACAAATGAAAAATAAAAGAATAAAAACTAAAACATGACTAAATAGAACAGTGCACAACTACATATGTAATAGAAATGGATCAATCAATCAAGACTCTCCTGATGGCAGTCCTGAATTAATGCAAGGAAATACCGAATAGATCAACGTCATTCAGCTCACTGTTAAACATACGATAAACACGCTGTATATAGGAATATTTTAGGGAATTGGTTTTGAAAGGAATAAGTGAATAGAGTACAACGTATTTAGTATACCTAACCGAGATTTTGAAACCAACCTTACTCTTACTTTTGGATCTTATTATAGATAAGTTTTGTCTACGTTTGAAAGGTCGATTTCTAACGAGCTTATTGAAAAATTCAGAACCCAAAATATATAATAATGTGTTTTTATTACTGAAATTTCACATATTAATTGTTGATACTTAAGTGATAGCATTATACATGACTGTCCTTGTAAAATGTGTTTTTTCTAAGTTTGGCATACAATGAAACTTGTATATTGTTTTTACTTGTCTTGACAAAACAATTGCAAACATCATCAGATATTTTCAGCCTCTACTATTTTCAACTGCACGTGTTGCATAATTTAAATCAGTCAAAACATATATTTAGTCACTTTTTTAAAAGTCTAATATCTTTATTCCTTTATTTCACTTCAATCCCAAAAAAAAAATGTTTTCATGTGCATTCGCTTTAATTAATTTTAGTCTAAAGCACCTGCTTCAGAAGATTTTTCATTTAGATTATTTTTTTACATTTGAAAAAAATATATATATGTAGGTCATTATTTTTTTTTTTTGATTTTTAAATGCTTTTTATTATTACGAAATTATGTTATACAATATATACAATACATCTTATATCTATTTCAATAGCTACTGATCTACTGATCATTTTCTATTTTACAATTTAATTTAATTTGGTTAGTAATCATAGTATTATATTATTCTAATGTTAATCTACAGCATAATAGGAAAAAGAGCTCAAAAACCTATATAGGTCATTATGACTAACTAGATATGTACATAATTTTCATTCAAATTTCGCGCCACTGATGTATCATGAAAAATGTGATAATATTAGGCTACAAGTATATAGTTATACAGATATTGAAAATTTATCCCAAATTGAAAATATTGTAAACAGTTTAAAAAAAATAGGGTGCATTTATGAAATTTGTATGTTCGAAGCATAGGTCGTTATTCTAGTTGTTAGGGGTGAACAAGGTAAGTAACTAGCGGTAGCGGTGTAAGTGTGTTGTTGGTGGTGTGAGGTGATCTTCTTCCGAGGCGAAGAATGGTGTGGGGGCGCGTCCGAGGGGCGCAGCACCCCGTCAGCGGAGTCTCGTTGGAAGTGTGGAGGGCGGGCGGGTGCGTGCCTTCGGGGCGGCGCCTCCTCGACTCTCGTCTGCTGGCAGCTCGCAGTCTTTACAGGCGCGACTTGCTCTGCCACTATGGCTGCGTCAACGCCATCGAGTTCTCGGCCCAGGGACACCTCCTCCTCTCAGGTTTGTCTTCGCCCTCGTCTCCTCCGAACACCTTATCACCTTACCTTCACCCCGAACACCTCATCACCTTATCGTGTTGTTCCAACAGGTGGAGACGACAGGCGGGTGATGCTGTGGAACTTCGACAAAACGCTGATGGAGCGAAGCCAACCTGAACCGATGCTGACTCAACATTTCTCCAACATATTTTGTCTGGCCATCACCAATGATAATTTGCGAATATTCTCCGGGGGAAACGACGACCAGGTCATAGTTCACGATACTCCAACGTGAGTTTGTGTAATTTTTATGCAGTATGTACGTCGGATAAGTAGTGGGTAGAAAAAGTAATATCCATTTAAAAATGATGCGTAAAAAAACGAGTTTTACATATTTACTTTATTTTTATTCTATTTCCAGAAAGCGACTAGTTGAAGTATTGCCACATCAGAAAGCCGTATGCGGAATAGCCATAGATCCTTTCGATTCTCGTGTACTAGCTACAGCCGGGAACGATGGCAGACTTCTAGTATTTGACACGAGGCAATCTGTGGACGGTAATAATACAAACAATTTCTATGGATCATGCTTTGTCTTCTTTCTCGTTTGCTCAATGCTGAGCGTCGTGGTCATTTCTATCATCTGGAATCCGGTGGACGATCTGCCTCCACTTCTCCTAGTCCTGTGCCAAGTTGAAAGACTAACCATCTTATGGGAGACTGTTCTTTCGCTCGCTTTCCCTCTAGTGTTCCAGTGACTATCAGCTTCTCCACATTCTTCAATATGGTCAAAGTAGGAAATAATCCTTTTCCTACATGCTGTGGAGTCTCTCTGAAACCGCCAGCTCTTTGAGAATGGAGATGTTCGCGCGTTTTGCGGTCCATGGAATGTCCAGCATCCGCCTCTAGCATCACATTTCGAAGGATATTTATATATTAGCATATCCTTTCTCTTTTTTAGTATCCATATCTCGACTCCATACAATTCAATGGGGATTACTGGAAATCTAGCCAGACAGATTCTCGTTTTTCTCATTATAAAACGGTTTTTCCATATCTTTGTCAGACTGCTCATCCCCGTTTTTGTCATTCCTATTCTTATCCAGATTTCTGATTGACATTGGTTAAATAAAATCTTTGACTTCTTTGTAGTCTTTTAAAGTAATATCAAATACATATATAATTTCGAAAGAGACTTTGTAACTATGTAAGGTTTGGGTAGGAGCATCAAAAACAAATCAATGTTTCAATGACAACGATTTCGATATCAAATAAATTTAATAATAAAAAAACAAACGAATGTTTACTATTACATTAGCCATGTTTAAGCGGTTTATATTACAAATTATATTACAAATACCGAGCGAAGCCGGGTAAAACCACTAGTAGTTTATATATAAGATTAATAATTTTATGCTTATTACAGCTACATGCATATGTATGTATGTAATGAAACTAAAAGCTTTTAAATTGAAAATTCTAGGATAATAATTTTATTTAAAATAAAAAGTCGTAACATAATAGAGATATTGGAAAATGTTTCTGGAATTACTATGATGATCCTAGTACCAAGCTGATGAGACAAGTATAGAAACGGAGAGTTCATTTAACGACAATTGATGTTTCTCAGGGTACCCACCCAGGTGTTTATTCTCTATTTCTATTCTACAAAATAGTTCAGCCATTTTATCCTCATTGCTGGCCATTAATGCTGTGTCGTCAGTGAATCTTATATTAGAAATCTTTCTACTGCCTATTGTTACGCCACCTTTTCACCCGTCCAGTACTATTTTAATTATGTATTCCCCATGTATATATATTTAAAAGATCAGGAGCCTTTTTGCTCTTGATATTGTAACACACGGAGTTTAGGTGATTTGTGCTCGTCAACCAAAGTTGTATACAATAGCCAACAAGGTCTCGCGACCCATCAACTAATATTTATTATTATTTATTTATTCAAATAGCAAAACTGCTAATACATACAATAACAAAATAACAACAAAAAATTATAAACCATCTTCCACAAAGGTATCAATTAACACCCTTCAAGAAAGCAGCAATGTTATTAGAACTTCTAATGCCTTCAGGAAGGGCATTATACATTTGAACACCTCTGTGAAAAACACCTCCTGCAGTTTTAACTTTCTTAACTCTACCTATAATTAATTTATTCCTATTTCTCGTTTTATAATTATGTATATCTCTATTCGTAACTATATGATTATTAAAATATTTGGGTAATAGATTCTTATCTAGCTTATTTATTATTATTTCTAATGTCCAACCATTTCAATTCATCTAACATACTTCTTACATTCTTACGTTTCCTCACATTCAAAATTGCACGCATTGCTCTATTCTGCACTTTCTGCAGTTTATCAATACACAAACCACTAAATAGATTGAGGACTGTAGCGCAGTATACAGTATGAGGCCGTACAATACAATTATATATCAATATTTTACTTTTTATACTTAATAAATTTCTTAACCTACAAAGTACACCAACATTTTTTTCCATTTTTTTAATAATATAATCTGCGTGCACCTTAAAACTTAATTTACAATCCAAATAAATGCCCAAATACTTAATGTTATCTACTACTTCTACCACTCTCCCATCCATAATTACATCACTCACAACTTTTTTATTATTCATCTACATCATCTTAGTCTTACTTAAGTTCACTTTCAGTTTATTCTCACATAACCAATCACTTAAATACCGTGATTCCCTAGATAAAATATCACTCATAACTTGCACATCATCACCTACAATATAAACTAACGTATCATCCGCAAACATATGAACTTTACATATATCAAATACTTTCACCAAATCATTAATATATAGAATAAACAACAGAGGTCCTAATTTAGAACCCTGTGGTACTCCAAATGGAACAATCAAACTTTTAGAAACTCTTTCATTAATTTTTACGTTCTGTCTTCTATTATTCAGATAACATTCACTTAATACTTTCCCACCCAATCCTAACTTACTTAATTTCTCTATCAATCTTCCCCTATCTATGGTTTCGAACGAAGTCCAAGAATACAGCTGCAACCACTTTATTAGAATCATCTATCACTCCCATCCAACTAGAAATGATCAATTGAATGGCCATTTCAGTTGAATGACGTTCTCTAAAACCCGATTGTTCCTCAGTGAAACAATCATTCATAACAACAAATTTTTTTAATTGATTTATAACTACTTGTTCTAATAATTTTTCAACAACAGGTAACATATTAATGGGTCTCATTTCATTGGCCTTAAAGGTACCCGGTACCTTTGACACTGGCACAACCGTGGCCACTTTCCAAGCATCTGGAACAATACCTGTTTGTAATGATACATTAATAATTTTTAACAAACATGAACCTATATTAGTCCATGTTTGTTTTAATATTTCCACAGTTAAATCATCCATACTTCTTACTGATTTCGTGCCATTCAAAATATCATACAACTCCTTATTATTTATCAGCTCAAATGTATTAAATTTATTTATCGCAGTTATATAATTTCTTAACATAAAATTCATTCAAATTTTCCCAATTAAAATTCCAATCCCCAAACATTAAAATATTTTTACCTATATCCATACTACTTTCACTATAATCATACAAAATTTTTAAAAATCTTGCAGAACTTCCATTTGGAGATCGATAAATTAAAAAAAGAAACATACTTACTCGATTTATTGTCACATTCACGCTAATCGTCCAAAATTCCCGTTCAATCTTATACACATTAATTTTATTATAAACAATATTATTTCTAATAAATAATAGTACACCGCCAGTATGTTTGGAGTCACTATAAAACTATAATTATCAATATATATTTCGTAATCTAAAATGTCATTAGTCACATGTGTTTCGGTTAAACCTAACATTAATGGTCTCTTAATTTGAATAAGGTAGATAATGTCATCTCTGTGGGCTATAAATCCCTGCACATTTATATTATATATTAAATTATTACTATTATTATCTATTTTTAATTGCTACTTATAGTCAATTTTATTTTTATATAACTTCACTTGTCTTTTATAAGTTTCACAATTTATGTCCATCGGGCTATGGTCTATTTTTAGCTTTAAATCAAGTCTTTTATTAGCCTTAATACAGTTAAGAGGGCTTTACACCCGAAACCTTAATTTTGTTACCGTTCCTTTCTTCGATATATATATTGAGTGTATGTATATATTGAGTGAATGCGACAATATATATGAATGCAACAGTTGCGCTTCGACCAGATAAAACGTATTTTAAATTGACAAAATCGAGGTTTCGTATTCTCCTATTTTCTCCTCCAAAACTGGACCAATTTTTAAAAAAATTTCATCATCGGTATGAGAAAGATACTTTCTGTGCATCTATCGGCGTATTTTTTTTTTAAATCGACGGTTAAATAAGCACGCTGGACTCGTTTCGTGGGTGTAAAAAAGAGGCGATTTTATAGATGTTTGGCGGCTCCTAGCTCCTACAAAAAATAATTAATCAAAAAAATAAAACGATAGATTCACCCCAATGGTGGATATCCATAGCATATTAAAAAATAATTTCTCTAGTGCCATAATTGAGGAAGGGAGAAGTATAGTACGTTTGTATGGACAAGGCGCTGCTGTCCAGCCCTCTTAAGGCACTTTACTATTGTACTGTTGCAATCATTGCTTAAATGATCCTCGGATCCACATTTAAAGCAACTTTTGTTGTTGTTGCATACATCTGCTTTGTGGTTGTATCCATAGCATTAAAAGCATCTGAAAATATTTAAATCTTCAACCACTTTGCACCTGTCCCAATTTAAATTAATTCTACCCATTTCCATGAAATTTTTGAAGGTTTCATTATCCACCTCCACAATCCCGTTATATTTGTCAAATTTATTTTTCCATATTTTTTTAACCTCAAAATTTTTGTTTA
Source organism: Arctopsyche grandis (assembly GCF_051622035.1). Taxonomy (NCBI): domain Eukaryota; kingdom Metazoa; phylum Arthropoda; class Insecta; order Trichoptera; family Hydropsychidae; genus Arctopsyche; species Arctopsyche grandis. Next base: position 21,999,934 of record NC_135365.1, on the reverse strand, counting down.
TTTCTATTATCTGGTTTTGTGTAGATATGAATTTAATCAATTCTTCCTCTTCCAATTTTTCTGACATCCCTATAATTCTCACTCTTCCTTTTTTATTTTTTTCCTTTAATTTCATATTTATCTCCCATTTTTTCCTGTATATCTTCCATTATTTTTACTTTATCCGCTTTATTATTCCATGTTATTGCACTTCCACCATTACTAATTTTTTTAACACCCTGTATTCCTATTTTAGTGTATCCGGTTTAATTAATTTTTTACATTCTTCTTTAGTTTTATTTTTTTGTTGAACTTCTTTTGGTATTATTAATGTAACTTCTTTTTTCGCTGCCTCAGCGTAATTTAATTTTTTATTGTCGTTGCTTTTTAATAGATTGATGTCTTTTTCTATATTTTTTTTCAAATTTTTAAATTCACTTCTTAAATCACTTACATCCATAAATTGTTCCTTATCACTATTTTCTTTTTCGCATATATATTTAACTAATTGTTTTACTGAATTAATTAAAAATGTCTTATTATCATTCGATATACTGTTACTTTTTAATGTTAAAATTTCCATAATTTTTTTTTCAATCGTAATTGCTTTATTTATACGTTCTGAAGCCATTGTTATACACTTTACTTAAAACATAAACATAATGATATATTACAAATAAAAGTTTTTTTTTTGTTTTTATTTTTTAATTGTCACAATTTTATAATTTAGTTGCACAAATCGCCACACACGCAATCAACGTCTGTACACGAACACGATAAGAACACGACTATAATATATATAATAACCTACATAACTGTGCTGAGAGTACACGCTGTGTATAAATAATAGGCAGTTTTGTTTCGTGCTTCATTCGGAGATAGTTTGTTGACGGATCAAGAACAATAAGCTACCTCTACCAGTACTCTACGTCTTTCATCTCAGAAACCCCTCTTCCACGCTTCAATATGTTTCTGAAAGAAACTATTTTCCTCTTACTGTTGCTGCATTCTATGTGTATAAATTATGAATGAGTATTATTAGTTCTCGTGTGCCTCAGCCTTTAGTAAATCCAGTTCCTTCTTCCGGAAATTAGCCAGTCAAGGTAGAGCTATACTTGACTTGGATGAGAAATGAGTGGGAGTGTTCTGTAATTTCCATATTTTTTCGTTGATCCCTTCTTGTGAATTGGAATAAATATAGATCCAACCCATTCTGATTCAAATATTTGATTTATTTTAAAATAAAATATTTTCAGAATCGCTCATAGTATCGAGGAGTAGAAAAGCCTTCCATGCTGTTGCTTTCCATCCCGTACAAGCGGGTATCATAGTTGCAGCCAATGCTCGAAACGGAGCCGCATTATGGGACTTGCGAAAGCCGAAACAGTATGATAAAACTTCACAATTCATATTGATTATCATTTTGGATTCATCATTGTAATGTATTTCTATTTTCTAGTGCCATTATAAAATACGGAAGTGGAAGCAGCATATCTCAGAACTGTATGAGTGTTAGATTCGATAAATCCGGTGATCATATTCTCGCTCTGCGTCGTCGTTTACCACCAGTTTTGTATTCGACTCATTCTTCCGAACCACGAGCATTTTTTTACCATCCAGACTATTACAATTCTTGTACGATGAAGAGCTGTTGCTTCGCTGGGGACCGAGATCAATTTGTGCTATCTGGCTCTGACGATTTCAACCTTTACATGTGGAAAGTTCCCGATACTCCAGAAAGTATGCCCGAGTGTATTTGTCAAAAATAAAGATTATGCAATGGCATTTTTTCAAAATATATATGCATTTTAGAAACATGGGTAGATGAAACGCACCTCATATTATATGGACATAGATCCATAGTAAACCAAGTGAGATATAATTCGGAATATAGCGTTATTGCTTCGTCCGGAGTTGAAAAAGTTATCAAGGTAATATTCAAGATTTGATTATTCATTTATTGTATTAAATTTAATAATTTATTTAAATTTATATTTAGTTGTGGTCTCCGATCCAAATACCAGGCTCGAAGGGATCTTTATTAGAAGAGCAATCAGGTCCTGATAATCCTAGAGATGTTTTCTCTCACGAGGACTATGTATCATTAGTGCATCACAGTGGACAAGTTTGTATTTTATATTTTGTCATTACATTGAAGTTTATATTTTAATTTAACGTAATATCTTCGTTTTTCAGTATATATCTCACAATTATACAGATCAGTCGACTAGTGAAGATCCACGGATGATGGCCTTCTTCGACTCGTTGGTACAGCGGGAGTTTGAAGGATGGTCGACCGAGGAAACGGATTCACAAAGTGGCGATGATGGTTTAATGTTCGGTGTTGGCAATGTCAGACCCGCTAATCGCTCTCGACGAGCGGCACCGCCTCCGCCCCTCCCTACGCATAATACGTTTCAGAAAGATTCCGATTCCTCCGACAGTGATCAAATGTTGATACACTTTTTACCAAAACGAGGTTTGTGCAATATAATATTATTGATTTGATATTCTTAAAGCAGAGGAATTTTTATATGATCAAAAGTGATATGTTATAATAGGAGAGAGAAAAAGAACTGATTTTTGTGCAGACCGTTTGTAATTCGTAAATCGCAACTATTGAAAATTGTTTCTTTTTTCTCGTCGGCATTTGAGTACGATTAAACGTGAATCAGATAGGCTTACGTTTTACTTTTCCGCCTTTCCAGTTTCTAATGGTGTTAGAACTCAGCGATGCCAAAACAGAATAGCAAGGCTGATTGCTACGAGACAATCAAAACTCTTGAGACTTGCACAAAAACGCATTGCTCCGAGGTGATAAAATATGTGCTGTGCTAATAAATTTTCATAGCAAATGACTCGTTTTCACTTCAAATTAATGCATTCGCTCTCTCTTCCTTTGTCCGTCGATGCGAATATTCACATTGTTGAATTTATTTCTAGGTGTAGTAAAACGCAACAGGGATCGTCTTCGGTGTCTTGCGTCAGTAAAAGGACTCGCGCTCCGAGACCTTTGCGTGCCAGACGTGGAATAAGACGAGGTGGACCTTCTCCGCCGCTTATTTTGCCCACTACCTTGGCCAACACGTCTATCGACTCTCCGGCTTCGGACAGCGATCTGGATTCGGACACGCCGTCTCCACGTTCACTCCATAGGCATATGAGCAAAGTAAACGCAAGTTTTTTTCGTCGCTGTTAGGCATGTTGATTTCACTTTTTAATGACGGTTGATTTTATTTGTAGATGACTCGACCGAACCGAAGAAGAATGAACATGCCCCGGGGTTTTAAAAGAAAAAATAAATCTAGCAGCTATCGAGTTAAAGGAGCTGACTCTAGATATGGTTTGATTGTGGTTTTGTAATTTACATCGGACATCGAATTTTGGAATTTGGAAAGAGCTGGAGTTGGGAAAGACGTTATTTATCATGGGGAATCTGTAAAAAATAAAATGAAGATTATCTTACTTGTATTATACCCGATGAAATATCATCGCATGGGTGTTGGCATATTAAATTATTAAATAAAAAAATTCGTATCGAAACGACTATTATAGTACGGCGAGCGTTTTCTCAGATACATACAGAATAGCGATATAATATATATTAATGATGCACATAATAATCTAATAAAATAATATAAAAATTGTAAATTTTACCGATTTTCGAAGGTTTTATGAAAATTTAGGCTCTGTTTTAGTAGTTTATGTTTTTTTTAATTTACCTTGTCATAAATTTAATAATTTTACAATATAAATACCTCACATGAGATGTTTCTTCACATTTGCATACCTTAAACGCCAAATAGAAGCGCGTCTATAGTTCATTATCGATATCCTTTAACATTTTTTCTGATGTCTACTATTTATTTACGAAATATGATAAAAGTTTTTTAATGTAAAATTATTCCATCTGTATGAGTTAAAATTAAAAAAAATACTGAATAGAAAAAAATTGGTTAAAATTTACGATTTTCCCAAACATGAATGGATGCAAATAATTTTATTAGAATTTTTATAATATTTTTTACAGATTTCACATGATACAGAACATCTTTTCCAACTAGAGCTGTTTTCAAATTTCAAAATTCGTTGTACTATGTATTTCATGTACATATATATGTACGTATTATTGTATTGATGATAATTTATGTACATGTGATAGATAATGGTGTTAAATCAAATGGAAGTCATTTGCACGAAAGTGGATACAGTGATGATAATAATCTTGCCATTCCAAGTACAAGTACAGGTTTGTTACATTTATAATGCATGTATGATAAATATCATTTAACATTCCGTTTCAACTCATACTTAATAATTGTATAGGAATTAGAGGTCATCACAATGCCGCTTTGTTTAGAATTACCGAAGCCGATTCGGATGACGATCAATCAGCTGGAAGTTGTCCCAAATCTCCCGTGACGACGCCTACAGAAAATCCGAATCTCCCGTTAGTTAATATTTTACCCACTCCGATAAATGGATCTCACGAAACAGTCGACACTCACCAGCTAATTTCATGGGAGAACAACTCCTCGGATAGGTTATTAAATTATGATAGGCTCTTAGAAAACGACTTTAGAAACTCGAACGAGTCGCTCCAGTTAGACCTGCAAAGCTGGGACAGGCCTCGCAGCAACATGGTCACTGGCTACACTCCGACTTTGACCCGGCTGAGGAACGAGACGAACGAGAGCGAAGTCGAAAGCAGCTGCAGCACTAGGAGTACGGCCGACGATATCTGTACGCCCAACAAGCAGTTGATTAGCGCAAATTTGACCACTCCCGAAAGCGGAATACATTCCGGGCCGTGCACCAGCTCCGGCAGTCGTGCGACGACGTCCAATTCGAAGAGTAAAGAAAACGTCGAATGCTCTGACGAACCGGAATGGGTCGCCACTAAGCATAGACAGAGGGTAAAAAGAGCTCGTAGAAACTATAGAAATCACGTCGGAGACTCTGACTCGACTTAAATGTTATTTTATTTTAGTACATATGCAATTTGGTTGCTATATTATGTTTCAGTACCGACCCGGAATAATGATGAATCCACTAATATATCGCTGGGATTAAAATAAGTTACTCGAATAACATATAGATCCAGTGTTATACCTGAGCCAACATATACCTTTTTTTTTTAAACCCAGCATATTATATCATATAATGATATATGCAGAAACAGTTACCGGGTATTGGCCAAAAAATATTATTTGATGATGGCAACTGCTTCTTTGTTATTGAACATTGCCGTATTATTTATAATATATGTATGTATACAGAGTAATCTCATTAAAATATTGTCATGTACAATTTACTATTGGAAAAATTTGTGGAATTATATTATTATACATTTATTTATATATTTTCAAAATCAAAATCGTATATGTATTACCTATCTTATGTAGGTGTTAAAAATGATATTTTATTTAATTCTGAAGGTGTTTTTGGAGTTGAGAAATAAATTATATATTCTTTTAATATATTATAATCAAAACCTATGAATGTTTGAGTGTTGCAAAGGTCAATGTTCTTTCGTCAAGTTGTATGTATTAATATTTGAAAATATTATATATAAATATATCTAATTATATCGTATCGAAATGATATCGATAAATATGTACGCTTATAGATTTACCACACTTTTTCTCACGTTCGTACTGTAATATGTCTGTGCGAGTTTAGTGAAAGTTATTGAACCCCATACGGTTTCTCAAGATATATATATATGTATTTATATTAATGTAAAATGCATTCCTCACAGACGAGACCGACATTATATGTTTCTCACACATATGTATGACATGTAGCGTCTTGAAAGTATCCGTAGGTGTGTGTATTCATTTCCTTGTTAGTCATTTAAGATAAATATGTATGTACAGGGCTCGGAGTTTCACACTGTGAAGTGCTTTGAGTTCTAATTTTCGTTGGTGAGCTGCCGATCACTATTCGGTTCATTGTTATGGAGTGTGCAAAAAAACGGGTCGATTTTGAATGTCTTTTTTAAAGATTGACAAACGAACGGTGTGAAAAATGTGAATTTGTATAAGATGATACGTTTCTAAATAAAATTTTATATACATATTACTAATTGTTTTTATAAAATCCGTACACTTTTAAAGGCAACAAATCATTTGGTTAGTTTATAATTCCAAAAGTGGTCAGTAAAATAATGAAAAATTAAGGCTCAGGTTAAGTTAGGGTTGACCCTATTCATTTAACCCTTTGCCCGCGGCAATAAATATAGCGAACAAGCCCTGTACGTGGCACCTTTTTCTCGAATTTGGCAATCGAGTTTTCGACCTTAAATACAGATTTTAATATTTACTCAAGTAACCAGATATGTTAATTAACACATAAAGTATTATTTTAAACAATAAAATACATAATATATCTCGTAGTTTTAGCTTAATTGTCAAATAATCATTCTTCATACAATTGAGACGTATCGTCGCCATTGTTCAACAGACGTGACGTCACATAAACGAGGTTTCAGTATGGTTCCACAAAAAACTAATTTTGACTGGTATATATTCATTTTAAGCAAATTGAATAGATGGCATTCAACTCTCAGTAATATATTCAAACAATTTTGTACCTCAAAACAGTTGAAATAGGCGCATATAATGCTCAAAACCCCGTGCAAAGTTCAGAAATTCTATGGAAGACAGCTGCGCTACAGACTTGTCACGAAAAGCTTCCATAGAAGACGGCTGGAGGCAAACGGTTAAGATTAGGTTGGGGTTGTCCCTATTCACCTTTCATACAGGGTCGGTATTTATTCATGACAGTGAGACTGAACTGAACCTGGAGCGAGGGGGTTGAAAACGGAGAAGGGAGAGATTATTAAAAGAATGTCGCCAAGTGGCAAAATTCATCAGGATTTTTTATACTAAGAGCCATAATGCAACACTGACGATTTTCTGACTCTCAAAACGAAAAAATCATTTTTAAATGATATCTTATAATAATCATCGACCGTTTCATTTTATTATCTGATGATTTTGGTTTAACAATTGATTATTTAGTTTAATAATTGAGTATATGACGACTGATCATTTCGAAATATTTACTGACAATTTAGTTATTTTTGTTGATCAAAAGCTGAATAAATTACTGATCAATTAAATACACGCCCTTTTTAAATAGATTTTATTTAAACATACAAAACAATCTCTATACATGATTTCGTATAAAATTTGTGACACAATAGGAACGGGAAGGATTTCAATTTAACATATGTATATCATTTTAATAAATCACAACCTCAATTGATTGTCGATATATCTTTGCACGTTTCAGGCTCTTCGTCTAAGAAGAGCATTGAGAATATATCGTTATAAAATTGGGGATAGTATTGACATGCTCTATTGCAATCGGGCATCCAATTGACTTCTAGCAATTTGGGTTGAATTATAGTTTCGCCCTTGTCGTTCTTATCCCAAGCCAGCATTATATCGGCTGCATACAATGCCCTGGATTGGGGACTTTCGGCAATGCCACACGGTGCCGGTTTCATCGTAGCACGTTCGAATAGTTCGCGTAGCATTTTGTAGATGTTGTTCTCGACTTCGGTCCAATTGTATCCGTCGTACTGATTGTGCCACTCGGTTACAAAGTCGGCGCACATCATCCTGAACAAGTTAGTATCTCCGTAATTCATCACAGTGAAGTGTTGTTCATACTCGTCGAAATTGTTCAGAGCGAATGCCTTATTAGAAAACCTTAGGAAGAAGTTTTTATAAACGTACAAACGCAACGGATGCACACTCTTTAATAGGATAACGTAACGTACGTCAAATTTAACTTTACTTTCACAATCCGGTCTGTAGAATAGTACCGGATTTTCAATGTATTTTTGGGCAATCTTCGGACCGGTCAACGGCAATCTTACGATGAAGTTTATATTGTCCGTTATATGAGTGTCTAAACCTCGAGCCAAATTGAACGGCTTACATATCCAATGATTGTCTAGGCCGAGTGATTCTCTTTTGCGGTAGTAAGATATGAACTTGTCTAATTCGGATTTTAAATTGAAGGTCTTCGGCAACCAAGCCGGAGAGTCTTTGATACTGTTGCAATCTTTGGTTGATCGTCTGGCGATGACGCACAGTAAATCTTTGATCGTTAACACATTCTCAAACGGGAATTGGTTGACGAATTTATCAGGCGAGATCTCGCTCAGTTCTTTGTACATTTTGAAATGTCCGGTAAACCAGAGAATATCTGCCGACTGTTCGTTGTCGACTATTTCAAATCTAGGATGGGTCAAGTTCTCGTTGATCCGCGGGTACTCGGAAAAGACTTTTAATATTTGGTCAGGATTTCTCGCCGCTCGTGCTCGGCTCGTATCCGGTAGGCTTTCTTCGATGTGTCCGCTTAAAAAGTAATCCTTATCAGGTTCGTTTTGAGTGTAATCGTCGCTCTCTTCGTACTCTTGCCACGGCAGTAACATAGCTCGACGATGCTCTTCGTTCTCGGCTAAGTTTTCAATATAGTTTCGTGTTACAATGTCACCGGCTTTTACATTCCTAACTGGGAAGAGTAGACTGTATGTGACTCCTTCTGGTAAGTGAATGAAAGGAACACAGCGGAAATTTGGCTCGTCTGAATGTTGTATTCCAGAGCCTAATTCGTCCATTATATACCAGATTGGAATGCTGTCTTCCGTTGATATATTTTCGGTGTTTAATGAGTAGGTTTGGGCATATTTCCAGATGTTGTCGAAGATTTTTTGAATCAGTTCCTCTTCGTTGACGTCTGGATCGTCGGGCAGTCCTATGAGGTTGGACAATCTTTGGACCAAGGCTGGAACTTGGCGGAGTTGTTGTCTGGCCAGGTGAGTACGGAAGGTCCAAGCATGGTCGATTAGGAATATTTGAGTGGAGTCTGAAGCGTTCATATTCCGAGTGGTTTGGACGGTCCAAGTGGGGTCGTGATATTGCTTGGGCGAGTCTTCGTAGTCTATCAGCAGGAGGGAGAAGGCATCGCCAGCGTCGAAGATCTGGTCTGATAGTTTCTTGCAGAGCAGAGGCCAGAAGTGCTCTGGGACTCCCGAAAGTTGGAGTTGTGGCCGGTGAGCGGCAATGAAAGGCACTTCTTTCCCAATTCCGTCCATCGCTCACCGTTCACGTTCAGCCTTTTGAGGTTATGGAACCGGTAAATGTCAATCTGTGGGAGTCTAAAAACCTAATATTGCCGACCAAATCTTAATTGAATTCACAAAAATGTTATTAATATCCGTCTACTCTTTTGATAACCAGCCTCTTTTTGGGTTCTCGAATACGCTAATGATAACATTGTATGCATTATAAGAAAATATATTGAATGTAAATTAACCCTTTGAATGCTGAACAAAGCTGATCGGCGTTTTATCAACAAGTCCATGAGCCTGAAATACGCCGATAGGCGTTGTATTTTGAGTATGTAAAAAATAAACAAGAATACTACCCGCTAAGCTTTTCCAGGTAACATTGAAAAAAAAACTACATTGAACATGGGTCGTGTAATCCATGTCATTCATTTGTAAACGTTTATTAAGACTGGTTTACACTAGAATTTCTGAATTTATAACCATAGCAGAATTTCTCAATGGAAATCCCTAACTGCTGAGTATTTTAGATTGTGGCTTGGCATTTAGATTGTGAGCATTACATTTTAACAACAATGAAGAAGATTGAACTAGTTTTGGAAAAATACATTCATTAATAGACTTCTTTTGTTTATTTTATATTGTTGCAAGATATATTAGAGTTTAAGCACACCTTTATAAAACTCAAAATCCTCGGCGATAGTTATCTAGGGTAGTGATTTAGGATTTTTATACTTGTTTTCTATTGGATTTCTAAATAATTCTAGTTGGTGTAGGAATCTCGTCGTCGTCATCGTCATCGAAACATTCGAGAATATTCCGCAACAACAAACTACATTCCCGAAACCCAGACGACATGCACCTGCAGTCGTTATATTAAACTCAAGCGGAACGCCCCTACCAGTCGAGTGGAACCAAAACGGTCGAAACACGCCGCCACCATTAAAATACATCGAGCGGAAAGGCGCCAAGCATTCCAGAAAATTCGACGCCTCGACGAAAACAAAATTCCTCTCGTACGCGTCAATAACCACTTCCATCAAGCATTCCAGAAAATTCGACGCCTCGACGAAAACAAAATTCCTTTCGTACGCGTCAATAACCACTTCCACCAAGCATTCCAGAAACCATATAAAAGGAGGTACAACGCAAACAACGCCAGTCGACCCACAACAGCAAGCGTCGACACACAGCACCAGACCAGTCGACCCACAGCAGCAAGCGTCGACACACAGCAGCAGACCAGTCAACATACAGCTCCTGACCAGCCACCACTACACTACGCGGACTTGGAAGATCAACCAGCCGGACGAGCCAGCAACACACTGCCGTATCCAGAGACCTTCCGTACATAGCTGAATGCTGAGCCAGCGACACTCTACCATATCCAGAGACCGCTGAACGACATACTTTTGCCCACAAATACCATACCTTTGTACAACCATAGGCAAACAATAAAACTTTATAAAACTAGCACAACAGTGTTTCGTTAGGCCGGGATACGGTCAACACACATTGTACAGACTCCAGGGATGTTCAACTCGAGAGCACCCCGGAAGTCGGTTTTGTAGAAGCTCGTGGTAAGCGTGGGCGGGGCTGGTTTCCTCAAGGTGCCTTCCTTCGTCGTCGGTGGTCTGGTCTCTGCTGATGTCGGCTCGGCTCGATGTATATCTCTCTCTCTCTCGTACAGTGTGCGTAAGTGAGGGTGATACGGGACAAAGGCGGGAAATTGAATAGTAATGAAAACAGGTTATAATTCTGATTGTATGGTGACTGTATTTTATATATATATATGTATATACAGAGATCAAGCAGAGGGGGGGGGGGGGGAGTCCGTCGTGAAATTAGCGCGCACGTGTTCGAGAGGTTATGATAACCTCACTCCTCACGTGACTACGTGATCTGACTTCGACGAAGAAAGACCAGGATTTCCTCACTTCTCACCGGACGTATACTGAAGCTGTACTTACAGTATCGTCTGCCGATCCAGGCTGAGCTGATCGGGACTCGGTGGTGGGAACAAACTCGGTAGCGAACAGAGATGTTCACTCGACCGAAGCGGAAAACGAATAGGGGGCGGGTACGCGCGCTCGGCGCCGATCTCCCTCCAAAACGGCTCCTTTGGTCGTAACGCCACGAAAGCTGACCATGAAGACTTGGTCGGAACATACTCCCCCCGTTGGAAGTCAGAGGATCGAATTCCAAAACAAACAAGAATTAATGGTGCACAAGCGACTAATGAAATACACAAAAACCAAGCAAGTAAGCAAAAAAATAACAACAAAATAAAAAACAACACAACAAAATAACCCAGTCAGCAAACAAAATAACATTAGTCCACCGTCAGTTTCCCATCCTACATAAGCAGCTGACTAAGCCGGCAAGAAACAAACAAAAAATAGACAAACAAACAACCAAAACACCAACAAATAACCAACACCAATGCTAGGTAACAATATTGTTCAACCGTTATATGTCCCAATCTATCCTGATAGCTCCATTACAAAGCACCAATCAAACCAACAAGAGAAGCATAAAAGAAAAGCAACTCAAAAACTTAAGTTAAAACACATAAACTGAATCCACAACACAGATACAAATAACGCGCCAACTTTAATGTGGGACGTTATGAACGCTCGCCACTCCGTTGCACAAATTCACTGAGTGCTGCTCGACTGGCAGTCGAGCTACTCGCCGGACTGCTCGCTTGGTGTTGCTGATGGAGGAGTAGTAGGACCTACTCCTGTGCCCCTGTCTGCCAGGGGCCGCTGCTGCATGTGCTGGTGCGGTAGCACCCTCGCTCCGGGTTGATCGACCAGATCCTCCTGCTGTTGCGCAACTAGTGGTGCGCCAACTAGGAACTGGCCAGGAGTTATGGGAGCTGGGTTGGGAAGGTCGAAAGATGTGAGGGTTAAAGGGCGCGGGTACATTGCGCTTCGGCAAGCGGAATCTTCGTACCGCGGAAATACGCGATTCGTCCAGGGGACGCGTAACTGTCTTGACTGGACGTCTCGCGCCAAAACAAGATAACGGATCACGACCCGTTGTGTGATGGCAATTCCGAGAATCGCTTGAAACTGTGGGCGCTTCTAGAGAGCCGCCCAATATCCAGCCGAAAGCTGTATTCATCATCGCGATGCGTCCTCCTCTGTCACCGCGTGACTTGGAGGGAACTAAAATGGTACGTTTGCCATTGCGTAACATCGCATGATAGGCGTCGCTGCCTATCACCATATCCACTGTACCGGGAATATCGAATGACGGATCGGCAAGGGGGAGATGAAGCGGCAAATGGCTCCGAATCTCGGACACGTTGCGCGATGGAAGTTGATTCGCGATCTCGGGCATGATTGCGCAATCGAGATCAACACTGGAGCCCTGATTGGGGATGCGCGGTAGAATTCGAATTACCGCGCCACTAGTAATGGACGTCCTATTTGAACCTATTCCTACCAGGTTGACGTCCATCCTTTTCGACTTTAAGGCGAGTCGCCTTCTTAAGTCTTCAGAGATGAGGTTGAGTTCGGAGCCGTTATCTAACAATGCTCGAACCTTGTGCGAACGCCCATCTCCGCCGCGAACTTGTACTTCCACGGTGGATAACAGGACAGTTCGGGTGTGAGAAGACGATACGCGTCTCACCGAGTGTAAAACCAACGATGATTTTACGGGTTTGGCGTGGTCTGATTTCTTGGGGCTCCGATAATGTTTGGCCTTATTTGAAGGCGAAGTTTGGTATGGAGTTGAGTCATGTAACATGGTGTGATGGGCATGACCGCATTTGAAGCATCTCTGCTTTGTTTGGCACGCGTGAACTATGTGCCCTGGCCTCAAGCAGTTGAGACATAGTCGACGTTTTATGGCGTTCGACCTACGCTCATCACCGCTCATTTGGCGGAATGATGGACAGGCTAGCAGAGAATGACTTCCGCTGCAACTCATGCAGGAGGGGCGTTCCCTCCTCACATGCAGAACTGCTGCCTTCGGATTCGTAATGGTTCTTGGTCGAGGATTCGACTCGCCTTTTAAGACGAAGTCGGCATTTGCCATCGATTGGCACTGGCACGTTAGAAAATGCATTATTTTGCTAAACGTGCAGTCTTCATACTTGGGAGTCTGAAGCTCCCATTGCAGAAGTGTACTCCGGTCGAGTTTTCTGGTGATAAACATCACCAGAATCTCGTTCCAGGTCTCGACCCGGACGCCCAAGTTAACGAGCGCACGTACATGCATGTTGGCATCATCTATGAGACGACGCAGACTGACGTGATTGTTGCTCACGACTGGCTCGGCTTCAAGCAATGCCTGAAGGTGATACTGAACAACAATTTTTTTGTTGTTATAGCGTTGATCCAAAATGGACCACGCGCTCGTAAATGAATCTGAAGCTAATTCCAAGCCGTCAACTAAACGTTGGGGCTCTCCTTTTAGGCTTCCTAGTAAGTATTGGAACCGGGCGATTTGCGAACTCTCGCCGGCCATAGCGGCCAAGAAGCGTTGTGAAAAAAGCGGCCAATTTTGGACGTTGCCTTCGAAGGTGGGCAACTCCAAACGGGGCAATTTTATTGCCGAATTTGATTGCGGTACAGGTGACATTGTGAGGTTAGCGCCATCTAACGGTGAAGCGCTCAATTGCGGCTCACGCAAATTGATTGCTTCGGTGCATCGCACGAAGGCGGCCATATGCTCCCTATCAAATAGGTCCACGACGGATTCGGAGGCCTGCGCCTCTTCTTGGTCCAGCTCGTTTATCTGAGCTTGGATCGCTTCGAATTCAGACAGTAATGGTCTGATTGTTTCGAGCCTGATTCTGAGCTCGAGGATGCTCAGATCGTCCCCCAATTGATTCGCGTTTCTCGTTAACCGAGCGCGAATTCTTTTCCGCGTATTTTTAAGCGTACTCAAAGACGCCATTATTGAAATGCGACGAAATCAAACAAAGGAAAAAATGGACGCGGGAAAAAACAAAATGGACGTTGACGACCAAAAAAAATAGCAACAACAACAGAAAAATGCTAATTACGACCAACCTGGATTCGACGACGTTGGAAGACCAGCTCTGAAGACATACGGAATCGAAGGACCAAATGTACAGACTCCAGGGATGTTCAACTCGAGAGCACCCCGGAAGTCGGTTTTGTAGAAGCTCGTGGTAAGCGTGGGCGGGGCTGGTTTCCTCAAGGTGCCTTCCTTCGTCGTCGGTGGTCTGGTCTCTGCTGATGTCGGCTCGGCTCGATGTATATCTCTCTCTCTCTCGTACAGTGTGCGTAAGTGAGGGTGATACGGGACAAAGGCGGGAAATTGAATAGTAATGAAAACAGGTTATAATTCTGATTGTATGGTGACTGTATTTTATATATATATATGTATATACAGAGATCAAGCAGAGGGGGGGGGGGGGGAGTCCGTCGTGAAATTAGCGCGCACGTGTTCGAGAGGTTATGATAACCTCACTCCTCACGTGACTACGTGATCTGACTTCGACGAAGAAAGACCAGGATTTCCTCACTTCTCACCGGACGTATACTGAAGCTGTACTTACAGTATCGTCTGCCGATCCAGGCTGAGCTGATCGGGACTCGGTGGTGGGAACAAACTCGGTAGCGAACAGAGATGTTCACTCGACCGAAGCGGAAAACGAATAGGGGGCGGGTACGCGCGCTCGGCGCCGATCTCCCTCCAAAACGGCTCCTTTGGTCGTAACGCCACGAAAGCTGACCATGAAGACTTGGTCGGAACACACATGTAACCCGCCTACATTGGTACTAATCCGACGTGATCTACGCAACCTTCTGATCATCCAACAGCGCTGTCAACACATCGCTACCCCGCCTACATTGGTGACCCCATCTTTGAACCACACAACAGTGTTTCGTTAGGCCGGGATACGGTCAACACATCGTACCCCGCCTACATTGGAAATGTTGGCGAAATTTTCAGCATGACGGATTTTCAACAGAAAAGACGTCAGCGGTCAAAGGGTTAAGATGAATAAGAAAGGTTTTTCCAAAAACATATTTCTAAATACTTCGATTATTTAAAACGAAGATTAAAGAATCATGGACGCACATTTATGAAAAAATGAATTCATTTTCTTGATTACTCTTATATAATTCTACACAAGACTGGTTAAAAAAAAGGGATTAGCAAACATTTTAAGATTTCAATATTCAATTTCGTTTTATTACTAGACTACATATATATTGTTCATCAAAGTAAAAAATCCTTCGGCTGGTGCATTTGTTAGGAGACATCACTTTCGCCGAAAAATTTGTATATTTATCAATTTATTAGATTAAAAATTCTATTACATAAGAAAGCGAAGTAAGAAGAGGCTAGTAAAACAGTGTACTGATTTTATCTCACGACTTACCAGGCAGTACTGTACGGGTAAAATCAGTACAAATGGTCACCTTAATGTAAGTGTGCTTGAAATCAAGCACAAGGAGTCAAGTTAAGAAAAATGGTGTGAAATACAATACATATGTTGAGGTTTCGCAAGAATTTTTAACGTTATAAGAATCGAAGACGTTTCCGTTCGCTTGTTGATTAGTCAAAGATTGATCTAAAACAAGTCAAACTAAAATGATTTATTGATGTCAATGTTTAAGTGAAAATTACAAAGATGTTGTAGATATATCATGCAACTCAAATTATACTGAGCAACAAAACAATTACCGGAGCTGAGATAAATCAATTTTTACTAAGTTTGACCCACTGAATATTCAAATATGACAAATATGAATATTCAAATCGAATCACGTGTTCGATGACGTCACCGATCTACGGACGACGACGACGACGACGACGAAAACGACGAAGACCAAGGATATTTACATACATACAAAGTCTCTTTCCAAATTATAGATTAGATATGTAAATTAAATCAATACTAAAAATTTTAAAATGATTGTATATTATATAAGTGTCACAGTTAAGTATAGTATAGGTAGAATTCAAATATGAAAACTTAAAATATTCAATAAAAATACTGTATTTTTAAAAAAATAAATTACATATATGTTAACATGGATAGTATAAATTTTATATTATATGCATAAAATGAACAAATTCCAATGAATATTGTGTGATTTGCATAAAAACTATCAGGCCATTTTCATTTTTTTTATATCAGGATTGTTATCATCCGTTTCAGAATCTGAATCTTCGTCCATTATTTCATCTTTTCCTTGTTCGCCTAAAAGCAACAGAAATGGTTTTAATGTTGTTTAACGGTTATTAGTATTTTACTACTATGTATCTGATTGAAATGATACCAGGCTGGTCACCCGATTGCTGAACGATGAGTTCAGTGAGGAATTGATTGATGTCTTTTTGCAAGTTCTGTAACTGTTCACGTCCACTCCCGACCTTCATCTCAACTAATGTTTTATTGCCAAGTTGCAACCTAACACTCGCACTGGCAGGCTCACCCATTTCAATCAAACCGAATTCAACTTTTGACAACTGCTTCTCTAACCTCAATCCCTCATTTGACATATAGTGCTGCCACATCTAAAAATACTCAACTTCGAGAAATAAATATGAGTCGGTGATTACATCCCAAATGTGAATCCCTACCAGGAATACTAAATAACCGCCGCTATGAAAATCGGTTCAGTGATTACTGGTCACAAAGCACTGGTCACAAAGTCACTAAAATCTCTATAGCGGAACATCTGGCAGCCGAAAAGTCCATCATACTAACGATAACTATCGGTAAACGGACTACTAGTCATATGTGAACCAGTCACAGGACAACCGGTCGCTCTAGATCGGTCACACGTGATCACCCGTCACACTAAAACTGGTCACATCCTAAAACTGGCCACACCCTAAAATCGGTCACAAGAAAACTGGTTGATCGATTTTAGGGTGCAACCAGTTTTATCGTGACCAGTTTTAGGTTGTGACCAGTTTTCTCGTAACGGGTGATCACGTGTGACAGATCTAGAGCGACCGGTTGTCCTGTGACCAATTCACATTTGACTAATAATCACCGAACCATAACTATCATACTAACGAGAACTTGAGTACCAAATATTGCGTATTCGCGATTTTAATGGCAAAAATTGTCGTTGTCACCACCGCAATGTGACTAATAATCTAATTACCATGAAAATCGCTCGCGCGGATCTCCTGTCACACAAAATTTGTCGCACAGGAAAATTGCCGTATAGAAAACTGCCTAAATCTCGTATAAAAAAGTATTTGTTGAGCAATATTTGGGCAGTTTTCTGTACCGAAATTTTCACCCCGAATGCACTTAGTCAGCGAATACTCTCTCCCGTGTTCCCACGTTACAATATTATGAAATTAATTAATCAATGTTTATGGACTTTCAAATTTCAGTGTGACAAAATTGAAAAATTTAGTCTCCTGAGAAATTTATTTTCCACTGTCTGGACCTTGGACCTGAAATTAAACCCAAAAATATAATCAAAATTCAAAAACGTATTCAAGGTATAGGTTGTCTAAATAGATGTTTCGATCACGTAAACAAGTATGTGTCAAAAGTGATAAGCCGGCCCGTTGACACTTATCAGATGGCTACGTGTCTCCTTGCAATAAACTGCCAATTTTTACCCGCTTTTCAACACTGACGTAATCATGAAGTCTGAAAATGATTTGTGTAAAAGATACATCAACATATTTTTCGTGGTCGCTATTTATTGGTATATTTTTCTTTCAAAACTAATCATAAACAAAAAAAAAAAGACACGTACACTGAAAACGCGCCCATAAACTTGTATGAAAATTTAACCATCACATTTTTATCAATGCACTTTCAGGATTGTGTCGATGACAACAGTCTTTGTCAACAAAACATTACTAAGCAGTCAATCGGGAGGGCTGAGCGCTCCACTATTTATTACTTGGTTTCAATGTGTAGTATCTTTTTTGATATGTTGGACCTTCAGTACGACCAAAGGCATTCCAGGAATGTATAAATTTCCTGAAGGTACTCCATGGCACATAGATACAATGAAAAAGGTACAGCATTAACTATTTAATACATTCAAGAGTTTTTTACTATATATTTTGTCTTTTTTAGGTTATACCTTTATCTATAATGTTCACGGGGATGGTGGCAGCTAATAACATCTGTTTACAATACGTCGGTGTTGCATTCTATTATATTAGTCGTTCATTGACAACGGTTTTCAACGTTGCTTTAGGAACGATTCTTCTCGGTCAGTCGACATCCAAGCAATGTATAGCGTGTTGTGGGTTTATCGTGTTAGGATTTTGGCTCGGCGTCGATCAAGAGAGAGTCATCGGTTAATATTTTCTTGGTTTGCAAATTTTGTCATTGCGCAATTCGGTTTTAATCTAATTGGATCGTTTTTCAGATTCGTTCTCACTCTACGGAACGATTTTCGGCGTGCTTGGATCATTGATGCTGTCTTTATATTCAATTTACACGAAGAGAATACTGCCCCATGTCAATCAAGAAGTAATCTTGCTGTCATATTACAACAACGCTTATTCAATGATACTTTTCTTACCGTTGATACTGATCAGCGGAGAATTGCACGAGGTGTTGCACTTTAAAAATATTCATAATTATGTTTTTTGGATTCAAATGATTGGTGGGGGTGTTTGTGGATTTGCAATCGGCTATGTTACTTCACTACAAATTAAGGTGAATTTTAATAATATTTGTTGCTTTTTGATTTAATCTCCCACTAACACAAGTACTTTATTTGGGTTAAAATGAAATGAAATTGGAAGTGACTCACTATGCAAATATATATATTTATTTTGATTCTTTATTAACAGGTTACATCTCCTCTGACGCATAACATTTCTGGCACAGCTAAAGCTTGCGCTCAGACTGTAATAGCTACCCATTGGTATAATGACAGTAAAACGTTCTTATGGTGGTTATCTAATTTCGTTGTGGTCGGAGCAAGTGCACTATATGCTCGGTTCAAACAGCTCGAAATGGAGAAGGCCGCTCAGATCAATGTCGACAAAGAGGAGAAAGCAAATCTCGTGTAGCTATAACAATGGATTCGCCATATCGCCTACATACTATGTATAAGCCTAAAACTTCAACGGAATATAAATTCGAACACAAAGTTCCGAAAACAGTATTATAAATTATTATTAAATATTTTCTAAAAACTTGTTTACTATTTGTATGAATTAAAACATGTACAGATTTTTCTTTATACATAATTCCTATTAAAAAGTTCATATCCACTAGCAGGCTCAACTCTACATTGAAGAAAACATATGGTAAATTGATTGTATTGTTCATAACAAGAGAAAATTGTACAACGGGGCAGAAATTTAACAGCTGATTTGCTACAAATGATCATACATTCTGTGAGTAGTCGCTTAACATAATCCTCAACGTAAATAGGTGTAATATGTAATCAGCTGGAGGATTTCGCCCTTGTCATATGTTTGTTTCTGATGAAGAAGATTGGCTCTGACTCGAATTAACAACGTTTGGTGTCGTAAATTCACGTGCGATTATCTGTGCGTGACTTGCGACTGCTTTAATGTGCACTATAATCGCAGTACATTCACAATTTTCAGCTGTATTTGAGGCTTGAATTCAATTTATTAAATGTTTTCTAAACTGAAAACTCTGGGAGGCTTACTTTAGCTGTTGATGTTATTCTATCAACGATCTCGGCCCATCCCTGTTGTCCTGATTTTTAGTAAACCTTACATACAGTGTTGTTTTAGTGTGTAAAATATATATTGGTTTATGTTGAATTGAGTGCATTTATTAACTACTCAATGACAAATAGTAGTTATATTTTGACTGATATATGGATTCGGAAGGCCGTCGCTTCGACAGTTAGGCAGGACTAATTTAAAGGTGGATTAATGATACTGAATGAGTACTGGTAATTTTTAAAATGTCTTCAGTCTAGGATTGAAACAGTGGACTCAATGTATACATATATTCTGTCTACAATCTGACCTGCCTAACTTTCATTGAGATATGTATCTTTGATTTAAATCATAAAATTATGTATGATTTAAAAAATATCATTTGTTTTGAATTGATGTTATAATTTACCTACTTTTATTTTGTTAACAAAGATTGTGAAATAAAAATCGCATAAATATTTGCCCTTTGTACGACCAAAGAACATTATCAATTTAGAAAGGTTCACAATTTTTTAAAAATATATGTACATAAATACATACTTATGCTTTAGTTGTATTTTTATTTCTGTTTAACGTATATATTATAAGCATGTTGTTAATGTAAATAAATTATACTAATAAAATATTTGGCCGATGTGGTGTGTTCTTTATTATATTTTCAACAGTTATATTTATGTAATTACAAAACGTCGACATTGAATGAGAACTATCTGAAGAATTTTATTATAATACTAGTGTTGTATTGTTAATACTGGAGTTATTATATTTAAAAAAATGTGTCGAATTTTTTTCAAATACCTTTTAAATATACTTAATTTAATATTTATATTTAATTGTTTGATAGTGAAAAAAAATATTGTAAAACTTACCTATCTAACTACATATAAACAATATAAAACACCGATAGAAAAAATAATTAATTAAATTAATATTCAATAGATGGCGCTAAATGCTCAGAGACTTGCCTAGAGGAAATATTGGTAGCAAATAGTTTGGCCAGCAGTTTGGCTTAATGGTAGCGTATATAATTAGCACCACTGAGACCGAAGTTTCGAATCATCAAACTGCTGGTTAGGTTTGGGGGTTTCTCCAAATCGATCGTTTCTATATCAGAGTTTGCCAATTTTATGTGATCATTGCTGAAACGGTTCCTGAAAAATTGGTATTAGATCATTTCCTGTTGTCACCAAATCTGTGTGTATAATTTGTAAAAATTATGCACAGTAATCTGAAATCTATAGATATCTCTATAGACATCTCTATAATTTTGTATTTATTATATGTATAAAAATTGTACACAAAAATCTAAAAATAATCCATAGATGTATCTATGATTATTATTTCTGATTGTTTATGTATTCTGTATTTCGTTATCGTACACCCGTCGCATTGGAGCGATCTGTAATGACGAGTGTATATTGATTGTAACAATAAAAATAAAATATAGAATTTTTTTTTTCGTTATTATGTTTTACATTTTGTTGGCAGTGTTTTAGCAGTGACGTAAATCCATATGTATGTCGAATCGAAACGACTAATATACATAGTAAGGCGAGTGTTATCGCAGATACAAACCCAGACAGAATAGCGATAGAATATATATTATTATAGTTGAGAATTAAGATAATAAATAAACATTAAAAATTATTTTCTGATTCTTTCGTTAAATTTGTGAAATCGCACTCTAATAATGTGATGCACTTTATACGATATACATATAATTGTATGTATGTATCCAGTGGCGGACTGGCCATACAAGCGAACATGCCCGATGGCATGTGGGCCCCACTATCTGTTAGAAAATATGGGCCCTCAGTAAAATTAAATAACTTTTTAACTATTTATAGAATATTGCAACTTTGGGACTTAAAGTTTGGGTATTTCAACAAAACAAATTTCTTACGATATACACAAACAACTAATACCTGCTTTAACAGCCCAAGGATCGGTTAAATTTTTTTATTAGGCTCGAAATGTAAGTTTCAACATTTGCGTGGGCCCTTTTGCCGGGCCCATTTCCAACGTCAATATTATGTATATACCAATACCTA
This sequence comes from Arctopsyche grandis, assembly GCF_051622035.1. Classification (NCBI taxonomy): domain Eukaryota; kingdom Metazoa; phylum Arthropoda; class Insecta; order Trichoptera; family Hydropsychidae; genus Arctopsyche; species Arctopsyche grandis. The sequence continues at coordinate 21,978,181 of NC_135365.1, read as the reverse complement.
TGTAACAACTAACTACTGAAATAAAAATGGGAATAAACAAATTTTCATGAAAAATATAAACATAATTGCTTAAAACAATTTTGATAGGACGATTCATCATCAACCAGCGATTTAAATTTACTTCATACTTTCAAAATAACATTTGATTATACTTCGATGATATAGTAAGATTAAAATACACAATTTTAAACAGTTTCCGAATATAAAATCTATTCCTAATTTAGACACATCCATGTAAATAGATATATAGGATAGGGGCCCCCTCCCCAAAATCCCGATTTTCGATTAACATTAATTGAAAATATTATGCATTTTTTTCAGGGACGTAATTTGGGGGGGCCATAGGGATGCACTCGCCCCTCTAAACTGAGGAATAGTGTGAATTTAGAAAATATTATGAATTTAATGACAAATGAGATACTACGAATCTATGAATGCTACGTTTATTTCTTATGTATGTAACTTTTGGGTAACTAATAAAATAATCGCTGCTGGGTAAGGTTAGGTTGCGTTAGGTTTGGCGAGGTAAGCACGTTTTGTGGATATTTTTGCAATGTCGAATTCTTCGATTTCGGTGATGTTAAGGTTAGTTTGGGTAAGGTTTGGTGAGGTGAGCAAGTTTTGTGTATATGTTTGCATTGTCTAATTCTTTGATATCGGTGATGGTAAGTTTAGGTTGGGTTAGGTTTGGTGAGGTTAGCACGTTTTGTGGATATTTTTGCAATGTCGAATTCTTTTATTTCGGTGATGGTAAGTTTAGGTTGGTAAGGTTTGGTAAGGTAAGCGAGTTTTGTGGATATTTTTGCATTGTCAAATTCTTTGATTTCGGTGATGGTTAGGTTAGGTTGGGTTAGGTTTTAGTGAGGTTAGCACATTTTGTGGATATTTTGGCAATGTTGAATTCTTTGATTTCGGTGATGGTTAGGTTAGGTTGGGTTAGGTTTGGTGAGGTTAGCACGTTTTGTGGATATTTTTGCAATGTCAAATTCTTTGATTTCGGTGATGGTTAGGCTAGAAAAGGTTAGGTTTGGTGAGGTTAGCACATTTTGTGTATATTTTTGCAATGTCGAATTCATTGATTTCGGTTAGGGTTAGGTTAGGTTGGTTTAGGTTTTGTGAGGTTAGCAAGTTTTGTGGATATTTTGGCAATGTCGAATTCTTTTATTTCGGTGATCATTAGCTTAGGTTGGGTAAAGTTTGGTAAGGTAAGCGAGTTTTGGGAAAGTCATACAATCTGGAATTATTTGATTTCGGTGTTGGTTAGGTTAGATTGGGTTAGGTTTTGTGAGGTTAGCACGTTTTGTGGATATTTTTGAATTGTCAAATTCTTTGATTTCGGTGATGGTTAATCTATTGATTGGTGAATCTATTCCTAATTTAGACACATCCATGTAAATAGATATATAGGATAGGGGCCCCCTCCCCAAAATCCCGATTTTCGATTAACATTAATTGAAAATATTATGCATTTTTTTCAGGGACGTAATTTGGAGGGGCCATAGGGGGACAGTAGCCCCTCGAAACTAAGGAATAGTGTGAATTTAGAAAATATTATGAATTTAATGATTAATGAGATACTACGGACCTATGAATGCTACGTTAATTTCTTATGTATGTAACTTTTGGGTAACTAATAAAATAATCGCTGCTGGGTAAGGTAAGGTTGGGTTAGGTTTGGTGAGGTAAGCACGTTTTTTGTATATTTTTGCAATGTCTAATTCTTTGATTTCGGTGATGGTAAGGTTAGGTTGGGTTAGGTTTCGTAAAGTTAGCACGTTTTGGGTATATTTTTGCAATGTCTAATTCTAGGTTTTCTATTTTTGCAATGTCTAAGTTAGGTTTGGTGAGGTAAGCACATTTTGTGGATATTTTTGCATTGTCAAATTCTTTGATTTCGGTGATGGTTAGGTTAGGTTGGGTTAGGTTTGGTGAGGTAAGCACGTTTTGTGGATATTTTTGAAATGTCGAATTCTTCAATTTCGGTGATGTTTAGGTTAGTTTGGGTTATGTTTGGTGAAGTTAGCAAGTTTTGTGGATATTTTTGCATTGTCAAATTCTTTGATTTCGGTGATGGTTAGGTTAGGTTGGGTCAGGTTTCGTGAAGTAAGCACGTTTTGTGTATTTTTTTGCAATGTCTAATTCTTTGATTTCGGTGATGGTTAGGTTAGGTTGGGTTAGGATTGGTGAGGTAAGCGAGTTTTGTGAAAGTCATACAATCTGGAATTATTTGATTTCGGTGTTGGTTAGGTTAGATTGGGTTAGGTTTTGTGAAGTAAGCACGTTTTTTGTATATTTTTGCAATGTCTAATTCTTTGATTTCGGTGATGGTTAGGTTAAGTTGGGTTAGGTTTGGTGAGGTAAGCACGTTTTGTGTATATTTTTGCAATGTCGAATTAATTGATTTCGGTTATGGTTAGGCTAGGTTGGGCTAGTTTTGGTGAGGTAAGCACGTTTTGTGGATATTTTGGCAATGTCGAATTCTCTAATGTCGATGATGGTTAGGTTAAGTTGGGTTAGGTTTAGTGAGGTTTGCACGTTTTGTGTATATTTTTGCAATGTCGAATTCATTGATTTCGGTGTTGGTTAGGCTAGGTTGGGTTAGGTTTCGTGAAGTTAGCACGTTTTGTGTATATTTTTGCAATGTCCAATTCTTTGATTTCGGTGATGCTTACGTTGGGTTGGGTTAGGTTTTGTGAGGTAAGCACGTTTTGTGGATATTTTGGCAATGTAAAATTCATTGATTTCGGTGAAGGTTAGGCTAGCTTGGGTTAGTTTTGGTGAGGAAAGCAAGTTTTGTGGATATTTTTGCATTGTCAAATTCTTTGATTTCGATGATGGTTAGGTTAGGTTGGGTTAGGTTTGGTGAGGTTAGCACGTTTTGTGGATATTTTGGCAATGTCGAATTCTTTAATTTCGGAGATGGTTAGGTTAAGTTGGGTAAGGTTTCGTAAAGTTAGCACGTTTTGTGTATATTTTTGCATTGTCCAATTCTTTGATTTCGGTGATGCTTAGGTTAGGTTTGGTTAGGTTTTGTGCGGTTAGCACGTTTTGTGGATATTTTGGCAATGTCGAATTCATTGATTTCGGTGATGGATAGGCTAGGTTCGGTTAGATTTCGGGAAGTTAGCACGTTTTGTGTATATTTTTGCAATGTCGAATTAATTGATTAAGGTGATGGTTAGGCTAGGTTGGGTTAGGTTTCGTGAAGTTAGCTCGTTTTGTGTATATTTTTGCAAGTTTTGAGGACATTTTTGCATTGTCAAATTCTTTGATTTCGGTGATGGTTAGGTGAGGTTGCTTTAGGTTTCGTGAAGTAAGCACGTTTTGTGTATATTTTTGCAATGTCTAATTCTTTGATTTCGGTGATGGTTAGGTTACGTTGGGTTAGGTTTGGTCTGGTAAGTACGTTTTGTGTATATTTTTGCTATATCGAATTAATTGATTTCGGCAATGGTTTTGCTAGGTTGGGTTAGTTTTGGTGAGGTAAGCAAGTTTTGTGGATATTTTTGCATTGTCAAATTCTTTGATTTCGGTGATGGTTAGGTTAGGTTGGGTTAGGTTTGGTGAGGTTAGCACGTTTTGTAGATATTTTGGCAATGTCGAATTCTTTAATTTCGGTGATGGTTAGGTTAGGTTGGGTTAGGTTTGGTGAGGTAAGCACGTTTTGTGTATATTTTTACAATGTCAAATTAATTGATTTCTGTGATGGTTAGGCTAGGTTGGGTTAGGTTTCGTGAAGTTAGCACGTTTTGTGTATATTTTTGCAATGTCAAATTCATTGATTTCGAAGATGGTTATGTTAGGTTCGGTTAGGTTTCGTGAAGTAAGCACGTTTTGTGTATATTTTTGCAATGTCCAATTCTTTGATTTCGGTGATGCTTAGGTTGAGTGAGGTTTGCACGTTTTGTGTATATTTTTGCAATGTCGAATTAATTGATTTCGGTGATGGTTAGGCTAGGTTGGGTTAGGTTTCGTGAAGTTAGCACGTTTTGTGTATATTTTTGCAATGTCCAATTCCTTGATTTCGGTGATGCTTAGGTTAGGTTGGGTAAGGTTTTGTGAGGTTAGCACGTTTTGTGGATAATTTGGCAATGTCGAATTCTTTAATTTCGGTAATGATTATGTTAAGTTGGGTTAGATTTCGTGAGGTTTGCACGTTTCGTGTATATTTTTGCAATGTCGAATTATTTGATTTCGGTGATGGTTAGGCAAGGTTGGGTTAGGTTTCGTGAAGTTAGCACGTTTTGTGTATATTTTTGCAATGACAAATTCTTTGATATCGGTGATGCTTAGGTTAGGTTGGGTTAGGTTTTGTGAGGTAAGCACGTTTTTTGGATATTTTGCCAATGTTGAATTTTTTGATTTCGTTGATGGTTAGGTTAGTTTGGGTTAGTTTTTGTGAGGTAAGCAAGTTTTGTGGATAATTTTGCATTGTCAAATTCTTTGATTTCGGTGATGGTTAGGTTAGGTTGGGTTAGGTTTGGTGAGGTTAGCACGTTTTGTGGATATTTTATCAATGTCGAATTCTTTAATTTCGGTGATGGTTAGGTTAAGTTGGGTTAGGTTTAATGTCGAATTAATTGATTTCGGTGATGGTTAGGCTAGGTTGGGTTAGGTTTCGTGAAGTTAGCACGTTTTGTGTATATTTTTGCATTGTCAAATTCTTTGATTTCGGTGATGGTTAGGTTAGGTTGGGTTAGGTTTGGTGAGGTAAGCACGTTTTGTGGATATTTTTGAAATGTCGAATTCTTCAATTTCGGTGATGTTTAGGTTAGTTTGGGTTATGTTTGGTGAAGTTAGCAAGTTTTGTGGATATTTTTGCATTGTCAAATTCTTTGATTTCGGTGATGGTTAGGTTAGGTTGGGTCAGGTTTCGTGAAGTAAGCACGTTTTGTGTATTTTTTTGCAATGTCTAATTCTTTGATTTCGGTGATGGTTAGGTTAGGTTGGGTTAGGATTGGTGAGGTAAGCGAGTTTTGTGAAAGTCATACAATCTGGAATTATTTGATTTCGGTGTTGGTTAGGTTAGATTGGGTTAGGTTTTGTGAAGTAAGCACGTTTTTTGTATATTTTTGCAATGTCTAATTCTTTGATTTCGGTGATGGTTAGGTTAAGTTGGGTTTGGTTTGGTGAGGTAAGCACGTTTTGTGTATATTTTTGCAATGTCGAATTAATTGATTTCGGTTATGGTTAGGCTAGGTTGGGCTAGTTTTGGTGAGGTAAGCACGTTTTGTGGATATTTTGGCAATGTCGAATTCTCTAATGTCGATGATGGTTAGGTTAAGTTGGGTTAGGTTTAGTGAGGTTTGCACGTTTTGTGTATATTTTTGCAATGTCGAATTCATTGATTTCGGTGTTGGTTAGGCTAGGTTGGGTTAGGTTTCGTGAAGTTAGCACGTTTTGTGTATATTTTTGCAATGTCCAATTCTTTGATTTCGGTGATGCTTACGTTGGGTTGGGTTAGGTTTTGTGAGGTAAGCACGTTTTGTGGATATTTTGGCAATGTAAAATTCATTGATTTCGGTGAAGGTTAGGCTAGCTTGGGTTAGTTTTGGTGAGGAAAGCAAGTTTTGTGGATATTTTTGCATTGTCAAATTCTTTGATTTCGATGATGGTTAGGTTAGGTTGGGTTAGGTTTGGTGAGGTTAGCACGTTTTGTGGATATTTTGGCAATGTCGAATTCTTTAATTTCGGAGATGGTTAGGTTAAGTTGGGTAAGGTTTCGTAAAGTTAGCACGTTTTGTGTATATTTTTGCATTGTCCAATTCTTTGATTTCGGTGATGCTTAGGTTAGGTTTGGTTAGGTTTTGTGCGGTTAGCACGTTTTGTGGATATTTTGGCAATGTCGAATTCATTGATTTCGGTGATGGATAGGCTAGGTTCGGTTAGATTTCGGGAAGTTAGCACGTTTTGTGTATATTTTTGCAATGTCGAATTAATTGATTAAGGTGATGGTTAGGCTAGGTTGGGTTAGGTTTCGTGAAGTAAGCTCGTTTTGTGTATATTTTTGCAAGTTTTGAGGACATTTTTGCATTGTCAAATTCTTTGATTTCGGTGATGGTTAGGTGAGGTTGCTTTAGGTTTCGTGAAGTAAGCACGTTTTGTGTATATTTTTGCAATGTCTAATTCTTTGATTTCGGTGATGGTTAGGTTACGTTGGGTTAGGTTTGGTCTGGTAAGTACGTTTTGTGTATATTTTTGCTATATCGAATTAATTGATTTCGGCAATGGTTTTGCTAGGTTGGGTTAGTTTTGGTGAGGTAAGCAAGTTTTGTGGATATTTTTGCATTGTCAAATTCTTTGATTTCGGTGATGGTTAGGTTAGGTTGGGTTAGGTTTGGTGAGGTTAGCACGTTTTGTAGATATTTTGGCAATGTCGAATTCTTTAATTTCGGTGATGGTTAGGTTAGGTTGGGTTAGGTTTGGTGAGGTAAGCACGTTTTGTGTATATTTTTACAATGTCAAATTAATTGATTTCTGTGATGGTTAGGCTAGGTTGGGTTAGGTTTCGTGAAGTTAGCACGTTTTGTGTATATTTTTGCAATGTCAAATTCATTGATTTCGAAGATGGTTATGTTAGGTTCGGTTAGGTTTCGTGAAGTAAGCACGTTTTGTGTATATTTTTGCAATGTCCAATTCTTTGATTTCGGTGATGCTTAGGTTGAGTGAGGTTTGCACGTTTTGTGTATATTTTTGCAATGTCGAATTAATTGATTTCGGTGATGGTTAGGCTAGGTTGGGTTAGGTTTCGTGAAGTTAGCACGTTTTGTGTATATTTTTGCAATGTCCAATTCCTTGATTTCGGTGATGCTTAGGTTAGGTTGGGTAAGGTTTTGTGAGGTTAGCACGTTTTGTGGATAATTTGGCAATGTCGAATTCTTTAATTTCGGTAATGATTATGTTAAGTTGGGTTAGATTTCGTGAGGTTTGCACGTTTCGTGTATATTTTTGCAATGTCGAATTATTTGATTTCGGTGATGGTTAGGCAAGGTTGGGTTAGGTTTCGTGAAGTTAGCACGTTTTGTGTATATTTTTGCAATGACAAATTCTTTGATATCGGTGATGCTTAGGTTAGGTTGGGTTAGGTTTTGTGAGGTAAGCACGTTTTTTGGATATTTTGCCAATGTTGAATTTTTTGATTTCGTTGATGGTTAGGTTAGTTTGGGTTAGTTTTTGTGAGGTAAGCAAGTTTTGTGGATAATTTTGCATTGTCAAATTCTTTGATTTCGGTGATGGTTAGGTTAGGTTGGGTTAGGTTTGGTGAGGTTAGCACGTTTTGTGGATATTTTATCAATGTCGAATTCTTTAATTTCGGTGATGGTTAGGTTAAGTTGGGTTAGGTTTAATGTCGAATTAATTGATTTCGGTGATGGTTAGGCTAGGTTGGGTTAGGTTTCGTGAAGTGAGCACGTTTTGTGTATATTTTTGCATTGTCAAATTCTTTGATTTCGGTGATGGTTAGGTTAGGTTGGGTTAGGTTTGGTGAGGTAAGCACGTTTTGTGGATATTTTTGAAATGTCGAATTCTTCAATTTCGGTGATGTTTAGGTTAGTTTGGGTTATGTTTGGTGAAGTTAGCAAGTTTTGTGGATATTTTTGCATTGTCAAATTCTTTGATTTCGGTGATGGTTAGGTTAGGTTGGGTCAGGTTTCGTGAAGTAAGCACGTTTTGTGTATTTTTTTGCAATGTCTAATTCTTTGATTTCGGTGATGGTTAGGTTAGGTTGGGTTAGGATTGGTGAGGTAAGCGAGTTTTGTGAAAGTCATACAATCTGGAATTATTTGATTTCGGTGTTGGTTAGGTTAGATTGGGTTAGGTTTTGTGAAGTAAGCACGTTTTTTGTATATTTTTGCAATGTCTAATTCTTTGATTTCGGTGATGGTTAGGTTAAGTTGGGTTAGGTTTGGTGAGGTAAGCACGTTTTGTGTATATTTTTGCAATGTCGAATTAATTGATTTCGGTTATGGTTAGGCTAGGTTGGGCTAGTTTTGGTGAGGTAAGCACGTTTTGTGGATATTTTGGCAATGTCGAATTCTCTAATGTCGATGATGGTTAGGTTAAGTTGGGTTAGGTTTAGTGAGGTTTGCACGTTTTGTGTATATTTTTGCAATGTCGAATTCATTGATTTCGGTGTTGGTTAGGCTAGGTTGGGTTAGGTTTCGTGAAGTTAGCACGTTTTGTGTATATTTTTGCAATGTCCAATTCTTTGATTTCGGTGATGCTAACGTTGGGTTGGGTTAGGTTTTGTGAGGTAAGCACGTTTTGTGGATATTTTGGCAATGTAAAATTCATTGATTTCGGTGAAGGTTAGGCTAGCTTGGGTTAGTTTTGGTGAGGAAAGCAAGTTTTGTGGATATTTTTGCATTGTCAAATTCTTTGATTTCGATGATGGTTAGGTTAGGTTGGGTTAGGTTTGGTGAGGTTAGCACGTTTTGTGGATATTTTGGCAATGTCGAATTCTTTAATTTCGGAGATGGTTAGGTTAAGTTGGGTAAGGTTTCGTAAAGTTAGCACGTTTTGTGTATATTTTTGCATTGTCCAATTCTTTGATTTCGGTGATGCTTAGGTTAGGTTTGGTTAGGTTTTGTGCGGTAAGCACGTTTTGTGGATATTTTGGCAATGTCGAATTCATTGATTTCGGTGATGGATAGGCTAGGTTCGGTTAGATTTCGGGAAGTTAGCACGTTTTGTGTATATTTTTGCAATGTCGAATTAATTGATTAAGGTGATGGTTAGGCTAGGTTGGGTTAGGTTTCGTGAAGTTAGCTCGTTTTGTGTATATTTTTGCAAGTTTTGAGGACATTTTTGCATTGTCAAATTCTTTGATTTCGGTGATGGTTAGGTGAGGTTGCTTTAGGTTTCGTGAAGTAAGCACGTTTTGTGTATATTTTTGCAATGTCTAATTCTTTGATTTCGGTGATGGTTAGGTTACGTTGGGTTAGGTTTGGTCTGGTAAGTACGTTTTGTGTATATTTTTGCTATATCGAATTAATTGATTTCGGCAATGGTTTTGCTAGGTTGGGTTAGTTTTGGTGAGGTAAGCAAGTTTTGTGGATATTTTTGCATTGTCAAATTCTTTGATTTCGGTGATGGTTAGGTTAGGTTGGGTTAGGTTTGGTGAGGTTAGCACGTTTTGTAGATATTTTGGCAATGTCGAATTCTTTAATTTCGGTGATGGTTAGGTTAGGTTGGGTTAGGTTTGGTGAGGTAAGCACGTTTTGTGTATATTTTTACAATGTCAAATTAATTGATTTCTGTGATGGTTAGGCTAGGTTGGGTTAGGTTTCGTGAAGTTAGCACGTTTTGTGTATATTTTTGCAATGTCAAATTCATTGATTTCGAAGATGGTTATGTTAGGTTCGGTTAGGTTTCGTGAAGTAAGCACGTTTTGTGTATATTTTTGCAATGTCCAATTCTTTGATTTCGGTGATGCTTAGGTTGAGTGAGGTTTGCACGTTTTGTGTATATTTTTGCAATGTCGAATTAATTGATTTCGGTGATGGTTAGGCTAGGTTGGGTTAGGTTTCGTGAAGTGAGCACGTTTTGTGTATATTTTTGCAATGTCCAATTCCTTGATTTCGGTGATGCTTAGGTTAGGTTGGGTAAGGTTTTGTGAGGTTAGCACGTTTTGTGGATAATTTGGCAATGTCGAATTCTTTAATTTCGGTAATGATTATGTTAAGTTGGGTTAGATTTCGTGAGGTTTGCACGTTTCGTGTATATTTTTGCAATGTCGAATTATTTGATTTCGGTGATGGTTAGGCAAGGTTGGGTTAGGTTTCGTGAAGTTAGCACGTTTTGTGTATATTTTTGCAATGACAAATTCTTTGATATCGGTGATGCTTAGGTTAGGTTGGGTTAGGTTTTGTGAGGTAAGCACGTTTTTTGGATATTTTGCCAATGTTGAATTTTTTGATTTCGTTGATGGTTAGGTTAGTTTGGGTTAGTTTTTGTGAGGTAAGCAAGTTTTGTGGATAATTTTGCATTGTCAAATTCTTTGATTTCGGTGATGGTTAGGTTAGGTTGGGTTAGGTTTGGTGAGGTTAGCACGTTTTGTGGATATTTTATCAATGTCGAATTCTTTAATTTCGGTGATGGTTAGGTTAAGTTGGGTTAGGTTTAATGTCGAATTAATTGATTTCGGTGATGGTTAGGCTAGGTTGGGTTAGGTTTCGTGAAGTTAGCACGTTTTGTGTATATTTTTGCAATGTCCAATTCTTTGATTTCGGTGATGCTTAGGTTAGGTTGGGTTTGGTTTGGTGAGGTAAACACGTTTTGTGGAAATTTTTGCAATGTCGAATTCTTTAATTTCAGTGATCGTTAGGTTGAGTTGGGTTAGGTCTAGTGAGGTTTGCACGTTTTGTGTATATTTTTGCAATGTCGAATTCATTGATTTCGGTGATGGTTTTGTTAGGTTCGGTTAGGTTTCGTGAAGTTAGCACGATTTGTGTATATTTTTGCAATGTCGAATTCTTTAATTTCAGTGATGGTTAGGTTAAGTTGGGTTAGGTTAAGTGAGGTTTGCACGTTTTGTGTAAATTTTTGCAATGTCGAATTAATTAATTTCGGTGATGGTTAGAATAGGTTGGGTTAGGTTTCGTGAAGTGAGCACGTTTTGTGTATATTTTTGCAATGTCCAATTCTTTGATTTCGGCGAAGCTTAGGTTAGGTTGGGTTAGGTTTTGTGAGGTTATCACGTTTTGTGTATATTTTGGCAATGTCGAATTCTTTAATTTCGGTGATGATTATGTTAAGTTGGGTTAGGTTTAGTGAGGTTTGCACGTTTTGTGTATATTTTTGCAATGTCCAATTCTTTGATTTCGGCGAAGCTTAGGTTAGGTTGGGTTAGATTTTGTGAGGTTAGCACGTTTTGTGTATTTTTTGGCAATGTCGAATTCTTTAATTTCGGTGATGATTATGTTAAGTTGGGTTAGGTTTAGTGAGGTTTGCACGTTTTGTGTATATTTTTGCAATGTCGAATTCATTGATTTCGGTGATGGTTATGTTAGGTTCGGTTAGGTTTCGTGAAGTAAGCACGATTTATGTATATTTTTGCAATGTCCAATTGTTTGATTTCGGTGATGGTTAGGTTAAGTTAGGTTGAGTTTGGTGAGGTAAGCAAGTTTTGTGGATATTTTTGCAATGTCGAATTCTTCGATTTCGGTGATGGTTAGGTGAGGTTGCGTTAGGTTTCGTGAAGTTTGCACGTTTTGTGTAAATTTCTGCAATGTCTAATTCTTTGATTTCGGTGATGCTAAGGTTAGATTGGGTTAGGTTTTGTAAAGTTAGCACGTTTTTTGGATATTTTGGCAATGTCGAATTCTTTGATTATGTTGATGGTTAGGTTAGTTTTGGTTAGTTTTGGTGAGGTAAGCAAGTTTTGGGGATATTTTCGCATTGTCAAATTCTTTGATTTCGATGATGGTTAGGTTAGGTTCGGTTAGGTTTGGTGTGGTTAGCACGTTTTGTGGATATTTTGGCAATGTCGAATTCTTTAATTTCGGTGATGGATAGGCTAGGTTCGGTTAGGTTTCAGGAAGTTAGCACGTTTCGTGTATATTTTTGCAATGTCGAATTAATTGATTTCGGTGATGGTTAGGCTAGGTTGGGTTAGGTTTCGTGAAGTTAGCACGTTTTGTGTATATTTTTGCAATGTCCAATTCTTTGATTTCGGTGATGCTTACGTTGGGTTGGGTTAGGTTTTGTGAGGTAAGCACGTTTTGTGGATATTTTGGCAATGTAAAATTCATTGATTTCGGTGAAGGTTAGGCTAGCTTGGGTTAGTTTTGGTGAGGAAAGCAAGTTTTGTGGATATTTTTGCATTGTCAAATTCTTTGATTTCGATGATGGTTAGGTTAGGTTGGGTTAGGTTTGGTGAGGTTAGCACGTTTTGTGGATATTTTGGCAATGTCGAATTCTTTAATTTCGGAGATGGTTAGGTTAAGTTGGGTAAGGTTTCGTAAAGTTAGCACGTTTTGTGTATATTTTTGCATTGTCCAATTCTTTGATTTCGGTGATGCTTAGGTTAGGTTTGGTTAGGTTTTGTGCGGTTAGCACGTTTTGTGGATATTTTGGCAATGTCGAATTCATTGATTTCGGTGATGGATAGGCTAGGTTCGGTTAGATTTCGGGAAGTTAGCACGTTTTGTGTATATTTTTGCAATGTCGAATTAATTGATTAAGGTGATGGTTAGGCTAGGTTGGGTTAGGTTTCGTGAAGTTAGCTCGTTTTGTGTATATTTTTGCAAGTTTTGAGGACATTTTTGCATTGTCAAATTCTTTGATTTCGGTGATGGTTAGGTGAGGTTGCTTTAGGTTTCGTGAAGTAAGCACGTTTTGTGTATATTTTTGCAATGTCTAATTCTTTGATTTCGGTGATGGTTAGGTTACGTTGGGTTAGGTTTGGTCTGGTAAGTACGTTTTGTGTATATTTTTGCTATATCGAATTAATTGATTTCGGCAATGGTTTTGTTAGGTTGGGTTAGTTTTGGTGAGGTAAGCAAGTTTTGTGGATATTTTTGCATTGTCAAATTCTTTGATTTCGGTGATGGTTAGGTTAGGTTGGGTTAGGTTTGGTGAGGTTAGCACGTTTTGTAGATATTTTGGCAATGTCGAATTCTTTAATTTCGGTGATGGTTAGGTTAGGTTGGGTTAGGTTTGGTGAGGTAAGCACGTTTTGTGTATATTTTTACAATGTCAAATTAATTGATTTCTGTGATGGTTAGGCTAGGTTGGGTTAGGTTTCGTGAAGTTAGCACGTTTTGTGTATATTTTTGCAATGTCCATTTCTTTGATTTCGGTGATGCTTAGGTTAGATTGGGTTAGGTTTTGTGCGGTTAGCACGTTTTGTGGATATTTTGGCAATGTCGAATTCATTGATTTCGGTGATGGATAGGCTAGGTTCGGTTAGGTTTCGGGAAGTAAGCACGTTTTGTGTATATTTTTGCAATGTCGAATTAATTGATTTCGGTGATGGTTAAGCTAGGTTGGGTAAGTTTTGGTGAGGTAAGCAAGCTAAGTGGATATTTTTGCAATGTCGAATTCTTCGATTTCGGTGATGGTTAGGTGAGGTTGCGTTAGGTTTCGTTAAGTTTGCACGTTTTGTGTAAATTTCTGCAATGTCTAATTCTTTGATTTCAGTGATGGTTAGGTTAGGTTGGGTTAGGTTTGGTGAGGTAAGCACGTTTTGTGTATATTTTTACAATGTCGAATTAATTGATTTCGGTGATGCTTAGGTTAAGTTGGGTTAGGTTGAGTGAGGTTTGCACGCTTTGTCTATATTTTTGCCATGTCGAATTAATTGATTTAGGTGACGGTTAGGCTAGGTTGGGTTAGGTTTCGTGAAGTTAGCACGTTTTGTGTATATTTTTGCAATGACAAATTCTTTGATTTCGGTGATGCTTAGGTTAGGTTGGGTTAGGTTTTGTGAGGGTTGCACGTTATTTGGATATTTTGGCAATGTCGAATTCTTTGATTTCGTTGATGGTTTGGTTAGTTTGGGTTAGTTTTTGTGAGGCAAGCAAGTTTTGTGGATATTTTTGCATTGTCAAATTCTTTGATTTCGGTGATGGTAAGGATAGGTTGGGTTAGGTTTGGTGAGGTTAGCACGTTTTGTGGATATTTTGGCAATGTCGAATTCTTTAATTTCGGTGATAGTTAGGTTAAGTTAGGTTAGGTTTAGTGAGGTTTGCACGTTTTGTGTATATTTTTGCAATGTCGAATTAAATGATATCGGTGATGGTTAGGCTAGGTTGGGTTAGGTTTCGTGAAGTTAGCACGTTTTGTGTATATTTTTGCTATATCGAATTAATTGATTTCGGCAATGGTTTTGCTAGGTTGGGTTAGTTTTGGTGAGGTAAGCAAGTTTTGTGGATATTTTTGCATTGTCAAATTCTTTGATTTCGGTGATGGTTAGGTAAGGTTGGGTTAGGTTTGGTGAGGTTAGCACGTTTTGTAGATTTTTTGGCAATGTCGAATTCTTTAATTTCGGTGATGGTTAAGTTAAGTTGGGTTAGGTTTCGTAAAGTAAGCACGTTTTGTGTATATTTTTGCATTGTCCGATTCTTTGATTTCGGTGATGCTTAGTTTAGGTTTGGTTAGGTTTTGTGCGGTTAGCACGTTTTGTGGATATTTTGGCAATGTCGAATTCTTTAATTTTGGTGATGGTGATGTTAAGTTTGGTTAGGTTTAGTGAGGTTTGCACGTTTTGTGTATATTTTTGCAATGTCAAATTCATTGATTTCGAAGATGGTTATGTTAGGTTCGGTTAGGTTTCGTGAAGTAAGCACGTTTTGTGTATATTTTTGCAATGTCCAATTCTTTGATTTCGGTGATGCTTAGGTTGAGTGAGGTTTGCACGTTTTGTGTATATTTTTGCAATGTCGAATTAATTGATTTCGGTGATGGTTAGGCTAGGTTGGGTTAGGTTTCGTGAAGTTAGCACGTTTTGTGTATATTTTTGCAATGTCGAATTAATTGATTTAGGTGATGGTTAGGCTAGGTTTGGTTAGGTTTCGTGAAGTTAGCACGTTTTGTGTATATTTTTGCGATGTCAAATTCTTTGATTTCAGTGAAGCTTAGGTTAGGTTGGGTTAGGTTTTGTGAGGCTAGCACGTTTTGCGGATATTTTGGCAATGTCGAATTCTTTAATTTTGGTGATGGTGATGTTAAGTTTGGTTAGGTTTAGTGAGGTTTGCACGTTTTGTGTATATTTTTGCAATGTCAAATTCATTGATTTCGAAGATGGTTATGTTAGGTTCGGTTAGGTTTCGTGAAGTAAGCACGTTTTGTGTATATTTTTGCAATGTCCAATTCTTTGATTTCGGTGATGCTTAGGTTGAGTGAGGTTTGCACGTTTTGTGTATATTTTTGCAATGTCGAATTAATTGATTTCGGTGATGGTTAGGCTAGGTTGGGTTAGGTTTCGTGAAGTTAGCACGTTTTGTGTATATTTTTGCAATGTCCAATTCCTTGATTTCGGTGATGCTTAGGTTAGGTTGGGTAAGGTTTTGTGAGGTTAGCACGTTTTGTGGATAATTTGGCAATGTCGAATTCTTTAATTTCGGTAATGATTATGTTAAGTTGGGTTAGATTTCGTGAGGTTTGCACGTTTCGTGTATATTTTTGCAATGTCGAATTATTTGATTTCGGTGATGGTTAGGCAAGGTTGGGTTAGGTTTCGTGAAGTTAGCACGTTTTGTGTATATTTTTGCAATGACAAATTCTTTGATATCGGTGATGCTTAGGTTAGGTTGGGTTAGGTTTTGTGAGGTAAGCACGTTTTTTGGATATTTTGCCAATGTTGAATTTTTTGATTTCGTTGATGGTAAGGTTAGTTTGGGTTAGTTTTTGTGAGGTAAGCAAGTTTTGTGGATAATTTTGCATTGTCAAATTCTTTGATTTCGGTGATGGTTAGGTTAGGTTGGGTTAGGTTTGGTGAGGTTAGCACGTTTTGTGGATATTTTGGCAATGTCGAATTCTTTAATTTCGGTGATGATTAGGTTAAGTTGGGTTAGGTTTAATGTCGAATTAATTGATTTCGGTGATGGTTAGGCTAGGTTGGGTTAGGTTTCGTGAAGTTAGCACGTTTTGTGTATATTTTTGCAATGTCCAATTCCTTGATTTCGGTGATGCTTAGGTTAGGTTGGGTAAGGTTTTGTGAGGTTAGCACGTTTTGTGGATAATTTGGCAATGTCGAATTCTTTAATTTCGGTAATGATTATGTTAAGTTGGGTTAGATTTCGTGAGGTTTGCACGTTTCGTGTATATTTTTGCAATGTCGAATTATTTGATTTCGGTGATGGTTAGGCAAGGTTGGGTTAGGTTTCGTGAAGTTAGCACGTTTTGTGTATATTTTTGCAATGACAAATTCTTTGATATCGGTGATGCTTAGGTTAGGTTGGGTTAGGTTTTGTGAGGTAAGCACGTTTTTTGGATATTTTGCCAATGTTGAATTTTTTGATTTCGTTGATGGTAAGGTTAGTTTGGGTTAGTTTTTGTGAGGTAAGCAAGTTTTGTGGATAATTTTGCATTGTCAAATTCTTTGATTTCGGTGATGCTTAGGTTAGGTTGGGTTTGGTTTGGTGAGGTAAACACGTTTTGTGGAAATTTTTGCAATGTCGAATTCTTTAATTTCAGTGATCGTTAGGTTGAGTTGGGTTAGGTCTAGTGAGGTTTGCACGTTTTGTGTATATTTTTGCAATGTCGAATTCATTGATTTCGGTGATGGTTTTGTTAGGTTCGGTTAGGTTTCGTGAAGTTAGCACGATTTGTGTATATTTTTGCAATGTCGAATTCTTTAATTTCAGTGATGGTTAGGTTAAGTTGGGTTAGGTTTAGTGAGGTTTGCACGTTTTGTGTAAATTTTTGCAATGTCGAATTAATTAATTTCGGTGATGGTTAGAATAGGTTGGGTTAGGTTTCGTGAAGTGAGCACGTTTTGTGTATATTTTTGCAATGTCGAAATAATTGATTTCGGCGAAGCTTAGGTTAGGTTGGGTTAGGTTTTGTGAGGTTATCACGTTTTGTGTATATTTTGGCAATGTCGAATTCTTTAATTTCGGTGATGATTATGTTAAGTTGGGTTAGGTTTAGTGAGGTTTGCACGTTTTGTGTATATTTTTGCAATGTCCAATTCTTTGATTTCGGCGAAGCTTAGGTTAGGTTGGGTTAGATTTTGTGAGGTTAGCACGTTTTGTGTATTTTTTGGCAATGTCGAATTCTTTAATTTCGGTGATGATTATGTTAAGTTGGGTTAGGTTTAGTGAGGTTTGCACGTTTTGTGTATATTTTTGCAATGTCGAATTCATTGATTTCGGTGATGGTTATGTTAGGTTCGGTTAGGTTTCGTGAAGTAAGCACGATTTATGTATATTTTTGCAATGTCCAATTGTTTGATTTCGGTGATGGTTAGGTTAAGTTAGGTTGAGTTTGGTGAGGTAAGCAAGTTTTGAAGATATTTTTGCAATGTCGAATTCTTCGATTTCGGTGATGGTTAGGTGAGGTTGCGTTAGGTTTCGTGAAGTTTGCACGTTTTGTGTAAATTTCTGCAATGTCTAATTCTTTGATTTCGGTGATGCTAAGGTTAGATTGGGTTAGGTTTTGTAAAGTTAGCACGTTTTTTGGATATTTTAGCAATGTCGAATTCTTTGATTATGTTGATGGTTAGGTTAGTTTTGGTTAGTTTTGGTGAGGTAAGCAAGTTTTGGGGATATTTTCGCATTGTCAAATTCTTTGATTTCGATGATGGTTAGGTTAGGTTCGGTTAGGTTTGGTGTGGTTAGCACGTTTTGTGGATATTTTGGCAATGTCGAATTCTTTAATTTCGGTGATGGATAGGCTAGGTTCGGTTAGGTTTCAGGAAGTTAGCACGTTTCGTGTATATTTTTGCAATGTCGAATTAATTGATTTCGGTGATGGTTAGGCTAGGTTGGGTTAGGTTTCGTGAAGTTAGCACGTTTTGTGTATATTTTTGCAATGTCCAATTCTTTGATTTCGGTGATGCTTAGGTTAAGTTGGGTTAGGTTGAGTGAGGTTTGCACGTTTTGTGTATATTTTTGCAATGTCGAATTAATTGATTTCGGTGATGGTTAGGCTAGGTTGGGTTAGGTTTCGTGAAGTTAGCACGTTTTGTGTATATTTTTGCAATGACAAATTCTTTGATTTCGGTGATGCTTAGGTTAGGTTGGGTTAGGTTTTGTGAGGTAAGCTCGTTTTTTGGATATTTTGGCAATGTCAAATTCTTTGATTTCGCTGATGGTAAGGTTAGTTTGGATTAGTTTTTGTGAGGTAGGCAAGTTTTGTGGATATTTTTTCATTGTCAAATTCTTTGATTTCGGTGATGGTTAGGTTAGGTTAGGTTAGGTTTGGTGAGGTTAGCACGTTTTGTGGATATTTTGGCAATGTCGAAATAATTGATTTCGGTGATGGTTAGGCTAGGTTGGGTTAGGTTTCGTGAAGTTAGCACGTTTTGTGGATATTTTGGCAATGTCGAATTCTTTAATTTTGGTGATGGTTAGGTTAAGTTGGGTTAGGTTTAGTGAGGTTTGCACGTTTTGTGTATATTTTTGCAATGTCTAATTAATTGATTTCGGTGATGGTTAGGCTAGGTTGGGTTAGGTTTGGTGAGGTAAGCAAGTTTTGGGGATATTTTCGCATTGTCAAATTCTTTGATTTCGATGATGGTTAGGTTAGGTTCGGTTAGGTTTGGTGTGGTTAGCACGTTTTGTGGATATTTTGGCAATGTCGAATTCTTTAATTTCGGTGATGGATAGGCTAGGTTCGGTTAGGTTTCGGGAAGTAAGCACGTTTTGTGTATATTTTTGCAATGTCCAATTCTTTGATTTCGGTGATGGTTAGGTTAAATTAGGTTGAGTTTGGTGAGGTAAGCAAGTTTTGTGGATATTTTTGCAATGTCGAATTCTTCGATTTCGGTGATGGATAGGTGAGGTTGCGTTAGGTTTCGTGAAGTTTGCACGTTTTGTGTAAATTTCTGCAATGTCTAATTCTTTGATTTCGGTGATGCTTAGGTTAGATTGGGTTAGGTTTTGAGAAGTTAGCACGTTTTTTGGATATTTTGGCAATGTCGAATTCTTTGATTTTGTTGATGGTTAGGTTAGTTTGGGTTAGTTTTGGTGAGGTAAGCAAGTTTTGGGGATATTTTCGCATTGTCAAATTCTTTGATTTCGATGATGGTTAGGTTAGGTTCGGTTAGGTTTGGTGTGGTTAGCACGTTTTGTGGATATTTTGGCAATGTCGAATTCTTTAATTTCGGTGATGGATAGGCTAGGTTCGGTTAGGTTTCGGGAAGTAAGCACGTTTCGTGTATATTTTTGCAATTTCGAATTAATTGATTTCGGTGATGGTTAGGCTAGGTTGGGTTAGGTTTCGTGAAGTTAGCACGTTTTGTGTATATTTTTGCTATATCGAATTAATTGATTTCGGCAATGGTTTTGCTAGGTTGGGTTAGTTTTGGTGAGGTAAGCAAGTTTTGTGGATATTTTTGCATTGTCAAATTCTTTGATTTCGGTGATGGTTAGGTAAGGTTGGGTTAGGTTTGGTGAGGTTAGCACGTTTTGTAGATTTTTTGGCAATGTCGAATTCTTTAATTTCGGTGATGGTTAAGTTAAGTTGGGTTAGGTTTCGTAAAGTAAGCACGTTTTGTGTATATTTTTGCATTGTCCGATTCTTTGATTTCGGTGATGCTTAGTTTAGGTTTGGTTAGGTTTTGTGCGGTTAGCACGTTTTGTGGATATTTTGGCAATGTCGAATTCTTTAATTTTGGTGATGGTGATGTTAAGTTTGGTTAGGTTTAGTGAGGTTTGCACGTTTTGTGTATATTTTTGCAATGTCAAATTCATTGATTTCGAAGATGGTTATGTTAGGTTCGGTTAGGTTTCGTGAAGTAAGCACGTTTTGTGTATATTTTTGCAATGTCCAATTCTTTGATTTCGGTGATGCTTAGGTTGAGTGAGGTTTGCACGTTTTGTGTATATTTTTGCAATGTCGAATTAATTGATTTCGGTGATGGTTAGGCTAGGTTGGGTTAGGTTTCGTGAAGTTAGCACATTTTGTGTATATTTTTGCAATGTCGAATTAATTGATTTAGGTGATGGTTAGGCTAGGTTTGGTTAGGTTTCGTGAAGTTAGCACGTTTTGTGTATATTTTTGCGATGTCAAATTCTTTGATTTCAGTGAAGCTTAGGTTAGGTTGGGTTAGGTTTTGTGAGGCTAGCACGTTTTGCGGATATTTTGGCAATGTCGAATTCTTTAATTTTGGTGATGGTGATGTTAAGTTTGGTTAGGTTTAGTGAGGTTTGCACGTTTTGTGTATATTTTTGCAATGTCAAATTCATTGATTTCGAAGATGGTTATGTTAGGTTCGGTTAGGTTTCGTGAAGTAAGCACGTTTTGTGTATATTTTTGCAATGTCCAATTCTTTGATTTCGGTGATGCTTAGGTTGAGTGAGGTTTGCACGTTTTGTGTATATTTTTGCAATGTCGAATTAATTGATTTCGGTGATGGTTAGGCTAGGTTGGGTTAGGTTTCGTGAAGTTAGCACGTTTTGTGTATATTTTTGCAATGTCCAATTCCTTGATTTCGGTGATGCTTAGGTTAGGTTGGGTAAGGTTTTGTGAGGTTAGCACGTTTTGTGGATAATTTGGCAATGTCGAATTCTTTAATTTCGGTAATGATTATGTTAAGTTGGGTTAGATTTCGTGAGGTTTGCACGTTTCGTGTATATTTTTGCAATGTCGAATTATTTGATTTCGGTGATGGTTAGGCAAGGTTGGGTTAGGTTTCGTGAAGTTAGCACGTTTTGTGTATATTTTTGCAATGACAAATTCTTTGATATCGGTGATGCTTAGGTTAGGTTGGATTAGGTTTTGTGAGGTAAGCACGTTTTTTGGATATTTTGCCAATGTTGAATTTTTTGATTTCGTTGATGGTAAGGTTAGTTTGGGTTAGTTTTTGTGAGGTAAGCAAGTTTTGTGGATAATTTTGCATTGTCAAATTCTTTGATTTCGGTGATGGTTAGGTTAGGTTGGGTTAGGTTTGGTGAGGTTAGCACGTTTTGTGGATATTTTGGCAATGTCGAATTCTTTAATTTCGGTGATGATTAGGTTAAGTTGGGTTAGGTTTAATGTCGAATTAATTGATTTCGGTGATGGTTAGGCTAGGTTGGGTTAGGTTTCGTGAAGTTAGCACGTTTTGTGTATATTTTTGCAATGTCCAATTCCTTGATTTCGGTGATGCTTAGGTTAGGTTGGGTAAGGTTTTGTGAGGTTAGCACGTTTTGTGGATAATTTGGCAATGTCGAATTCTTTAATTTCGGTAATGATTATGTTAAGTTGGGTTAGATTTCGTGAGGTTTGCACGTTTCGTGTATATTTTTGCAATGTCGAATTATTTGATTTCGGTGATGGTTAGGCAAGGTTGGGTTAGGTTTCGTGAAGTTAGCACGTTTTGTGTATATTTTTGCAATGACAAATTCTTTGATATCGGTGATGCTTAGGTTAGGTTGGGTTAGGTTTTGTGAGGTAAGCACGTTTTTTGGATATTTTGCCAATGTTGAATTTTTTGATTTCGTTGATGGTAAGGTTAGTTTGGGTTAGTTTTTGTGAGGTAAGCAAGTTTTGTGGATAATTTTGCATTGTCAAATTCTTTGATTTCGGTGATGCTTAGGTTAGGTTGGGTTTGGTTTGGTGAGGTAAACACGTTTTGTGGAAATTTTTGCAATGTCGAATTCTTTAATTTCAGTGATCGTTAGGTTGAGTTGGGTTAGGTCTAGTGAGGTTTGCACGTTTTGTGTATATTTTTGCAATGTCGAATTCATTGATTTCGGTGATGGTTTTGTTAGGTTCGGTTAGGTTTCGTGAAGTTAGCACGATTTGTGTATATTTTTGCAATGTCGAATTCTTTAATTTCAGTGATGGTTAGGTTAAGTTGGGTTAGGTTTAGTGAGGTTTGCACGTTTTGTGTAAATTTTTGCAATGTCGAATTAATTAATTTCGGTGATGGTTAGAATAGGTTGGGTTAGGTTTCGTGAAGTGAGCACGTTTTGTGTATATTTTTGCAATGTCGAAATAATTGATTTCGGCGAAGCTTAGGTTAGGTTGGGTTAGGTTTTGTGAGGTTATCACGTTTTGTGTATATTTTGGCAATGTCGAATTCTTTAATTTCGGTGATGATTATGTTAAGTTGGGTTAGGTTTAGTGAGGTTTGCACGTTTTGTGTATATTTTTGCAATGTCCAATTCTTTGATTTCGGCGAAGCTTAGGTTAGGTTGGGTTAGATTTTGTGAGGTTAGCACGTTTTGTGTATTTTTTGGCAATGTCGAATTCTTTAATTTCGGTGATGATTATGTTAAGTTGGGTTAGGTTTAGTGAGGTTTGCACGTTTTGTGTATATTTTTGCAATGTCGAATTCATTGATTTCGGTGATGGTTATGTTAGGTTCGGTTAGGTTTCGTGAAGTAAGCACGATTTATGTATATTTTTGCAATGTCCAATTGTTTGATTTCGGTGATGGTTAGGTTAAGTTAGGTTGAGTTTGGTGAGGTAAGCAAGTTTTGTGGATATTTTTGCAATGTCGAATTCTTCGATTTCGGTGATGGTTAGGTGAGGTTGCGTTAGGTTTCGTGAAGTTTGCACGTTTTGTGTAAATTTCTGCAATGTCTAATTCTTTGATTTCGGTGATGCTAAGGTTAGATTGGGTTAGGTTTTGTAAAGTTAGCACGTTTTTTGGATATTTTAGCAATGTCGAATTCTTTGATTATGTTGATGGTTAGGTTAGTTTTGGTTAGTTTTGGTGAGGTAAGCAAGTTTTGGGGATATTTTCGCATTGTCAAATTCTTTGATTTCGATGATGGTTAGGTTAGGTTCGGTTAGGTTTGGTGTGGTTAGCACGTTTTGTGGATATTTTGGCAATGTCGAATTCTTTAATTTCGGTGATGGATAGGCTAGGTTCGGTTAGGTTTCAGGAAGTTAGCACGTTTCGTGTATATTTTTGCAATGTCGAATTAATTGATTTCGGTGATGGTTAGGCTAGGTTGGGTTAGGTTTCGTGAAGTTAGCACGTTTTGTGTATATTTTTGCAATGTCCAATTCTTTGATTTCGGTGATGCTTAGGTTAAGTTGGGTTAGGTTGAGTGAGGTTTGCACGTTTTGTGTATATTTTTGCAATGTCGAATTAATTGATTTCGGTGATGGTTAGGCTAGGTTGGGTTAGGTTTCGTGAAGTTAGCACGTTTTGTGTATATTTTTGCAATGACAAATTCTTTGATTTCGGTGATGCTTAGGTTAGGTTGGGTTAGGTTTTGTGAGGTAAGCTCGCTTTTTGGATATTTTGGCAATGTCAAATTCTTTGATTTCGCTGATGGTAAGGTTAGTTTGGATTAGTTTTTGTGAGGTAGGCAAGTTTTGTGGATATTTTTTCATTGTCAAATTCGTTGATTTCGGTGATGGTTAGGTTAGGTTAGGTTAGGTTTGGTGAGGTTAGCACGTTTTGTGGATATTTTGGCAATGTCGAAATAATTGATTTCGGTGATGGTTAGGCTAGGTTGGGTTAGGTTTCGTGAAGTTAGCACGTTTTGTGGATATTTTGGCAATGTCGAATTCTTTAATTTTGGTGATGGTTAGGTTAAGTTGGGTTAGGTTTAGTGAGGTTTGCACGTTTTGTGTATATTTTTGCAATGTCTAATTAATTGATTTCGGTGATGGTTAGGCTAGGTTGGGTTAGGTTTGGTGAGGTAAGCAAGTTTTGGGGATATTTTCGCATTGTCAAATTCTTTGATTTCGATGATGGTTAGGTTAGGTTCGGTTAGGTTTGGTGTGGTTAGCACGTTTTGTGGATATTTTGGCAATGTCGAATTCTTTAATTTCGGTGATGGATAGGCTAGGTTCGGTTAGGTTTCGGGAAGTAAGCACGTTTTGTGTATATTTTTGCAATGTCCAATTCTTTGATTTCGGTGATGGTTAGGTTAAATTAGGTTGAGTTTGGTGAGGTAAGCAAGTTTTGTGGATATTTTTGCAATGTCGAATTCTTCGATTTCGGTGATGGATAGGTGAGGTTGCGTTAGGTTTCGTGAAGTTTGCACGTTTTGTGTAAATTTCTGCAATGTCTAATTCTTTGATTTCGGTGATGCTTAGGTTAGATTGGGTTAGGTTTTGAGAAGTTAGCACGTTTTTTGGATATTTTGGCAATGTCGAATTCTTTGATTTTGTTGATGGTTAGGTTAGTTTGGGTTAGTTTTGGTGAGGTAAGCAAGTTTTGGGGATATTTTCGCATTGTCAAATTCTTTGATTTCGATGATGGTTAGGTTAGGTTCGGTTAGGTTTGGTGTGGTTAGCACGTTTTGTGGATATTTTGGCAATGTCGAATTCTTTAATTTCGGTGATGGATAGGCTAGGTTCGGTTAGGTTTCGGGAAGTAAGCACGTTTCGTGTATATTTTTGCAATGTCGAATTAATTGATTTCGGTGATGGTTAGGCTAGGTTGGGTTAGGTTTCGTGAAGTTAGCACGTTTTGTGTATATTTTTGCAATGTCCAATTCTTTGATTTCGGTGATGCTTAGGTTAAGTTGGGTTAGGTTGAGTGAGGTTTGCACGTTTTGTGTATATTTTTGCAATGTCGAATTAATTGATTTTGGTGATGGTTAGGCTAGGTTGGGTTAGGTTTCGTGAAGTTAGCACGTTTTGTGTATATTTTTGCAATGACAAATTCTTTGATTTCGGTGATGCTTAGGTTAGGTTGGGTGAGGTTTTGTGAGGTAAGCACGTTTTTTGGATATTTTGGCAATGTCGAATTTTTTGATTTCGCTGATGGTAAGGTTAGTTTGGGTTAGTTTTTGTGAGGTAAGCAAGTTTTGTGGATATTTTTGCATTGTCAAATTCTTTGATTTCGGTGATGGTTAGGTTAGGTAAGGTTAGGTTTGGTGAGGTTAGCACGTTTTGTGGATATTTTGGCAATGTCGAATTAATTGATTTCGGTGATGGTTAGGCTAGGTTGGGTTAGGTTTCGTGAAGTTAGCACGTTTTGTGGATATTTAGGCAATGTTGAATTCTTTAATTTTGGTGACGGTTAGGTTAAGTTGGGTTAGGTTTAGTGAGGTTTGCACGTTTTGTGTATATTTTTGCAATGTCGAATTAATTGATTTCGGTGATGGTTAGGCTAGGTTGGGTTAGGTTTGGTGAGGTAAGCAAGTTTTGGGGATATTTTCGCATTGTCAAATTCTTTGATTTCGATGATGGTTAGGTTAGGTTCGGTTAGGTTTGGTGTGGTTAGCACGTTTTGTGGATATTTTGGCAATCTCGAATTCTTTAATTTCGGTGATGGATAGGCTAGGTTCGGTTAGGTTTCGGGAAGTTAGCACGTTTTAAGTATATTTTTGCAATGTCCAATTCTTTGATTTCGGTGATGCTTAGGTTAGGTTGGGTTTGGTTTGGTGAGGTAAACACGTTTTGTGGATATTTTTGCAATGTCGAATTCTTTAATTTCAGTGATGGTTAGGTTAAGTTGGGTTAGGTCTAGTGAGGTTTGCACGTTTTGTGTATATTTTTGCAATGTCGAATTCATTGATTTCGGTGATGGTTTTGTTAGGTTCGGTTAGGTTTCGTGAAGTTAGCACGATTTGTGTATATTTTTGCAATGTCGAATTCTTTAATTTCAGTGATGGTTAGGTTAAGTTGGGTTAGGTTTAGTGAGGTTTGCACGTTTTGTGTATATTTTTGCAATGTCGAATTAATTTATTTCGGTGATGGTTAGGCTAGGTTGGGTTAGGTTTCGTGAAGTTAGCCCGTTTTGTGTATATTTTTGCAATGTCCAATTCTTTGATTTCGGCGAAGCTTAGGTTAGGTTGGGTTAGGTTTTGTGAGGTTATCACGTTTTGTGTATATTTTGGCAATGTCGAATTCTTTAATTTCGGTGATGATTATGTTAAGTTGGGTTAGGTTTAGTGAGGTTTGCACGTTTTGTGTATATTTTTGCAATGTCCAATTCTTTGATTTCGGCGAAGCTTAGGTTAGGTTGGGTTAGATTTTGTGAGGTTAGCACGTTTTGTTTTTTTTTTGGCAATGTCGAATTCTTTAATTCGGTGATGATTATGTTAAGTTGGGTTAGGTTTAGTGAGGTTTGCACGTTTTGTGTATATTTTTGCAATGTCGAATTCATTGATTTCGGTGATGGTTATGTTAGGTTCGGTTAGGTTTCGTGAAGTAAGCACGATTAATGTATATTTTTGCAATGTCCAATTGTTTGATTTCGGTGATGGTTAGGTGAGGTTGCGTTAGGTTTCGTGAAGTTTGCACGTTTGTGTAAATTTCTGCAATGTCTTATTCTTTGATTTCGGTGATGCTTAGGTTAGATTGGGTTAGGTTTTGTGAAGTTAGCACGTTTTTTGGATATTTTGGCAATGTCGAATTCTTTGATTTTGTTGATGGTTAGGTTAGTTTGGGTTAGTTTTGGTGAGGTAAGCAAGTTTTGGGGATATTTTCGCATTGTCAAATTCTTTGATTTCGATGATGGTTAGGTTAGGTTCGGTTAGGTTTGGTGTGGTTAGCACGTTTTGTGGATATTTTGGCAATGTCGAATTCTTTAATTTCGGTGATGGATAGGCTAGGTTCGGTTAGGTTTCGGGAAGTTAGCACGTTTCGTGTATATTTTTGCAATGTCGAATTAATTGATTTAGGTGATGGTTAGGCTAGGTTGGGTTAGGTTTCGTGAAGTTAGCACGTTTTGTGTATGGTTTTGCAATGTCAAATTCTTTGATTTCGGTGAAGCTTAGGTTAGGTTGGGTTAGGTTTTGTGAGGCTAGCACGTTTTGCGGATATTTTGGCAATGTCGAATTCTTTAATTTTGGTGATGGTGATGTTAAGTTTGGTTAGGTTTAGTGAGGTTTGCACGTTTTGTGTATATTTTTGCAATGTCAAATTCATTGATTTCGAAAATGGTTATGTTAGGTTCGGTTAGGTTTCGTGAAGTAAGCACGTTTTGTGTATATTTTTGCAATGTCCAATTCTTTGATTTCGGCGAAGTTTAGATTAGGTTGGGTTCGGTTTTGTGAGGTTATCACGTTTTGTGTTAATTTTGGCGATGTCGAATTCTTTAATTTCGGTGATGATTATGCTAAGTTGGGTTAGATTTCGTGAGGTTTGCACGTTTCGTGCATATTTTTGCAATGTCGAATTATTTGATTTCGGTGATGGTTAGGCTAGGTTGGGTTAGGTTTCGTGAAGTTAGCACGTTTTGTGTATATTTTTGCAATGTCCAATTCTTTGATTTCGGCGAAGTTTAGATTAGGTTGGGTTAGGTTTTGTGAGGTTATCACGTTTTGTGTATATTTTGGCGATGTCGAATTCTTTAATTTCGGTGATGATTATGCTATGTTGGGTTAGATTTCGTGAGGTTTGCACGTTTCGTGCATATTTTTGCAATGTCGAATTATTTGATTTCGGTGATGGTTAGGCTAGGTTGGGTTAGGTTTCGTGAAGTTAGCACGTTTTGTGTATATTTTTGCAATGACAAATTCTTTGATATCGGTGATGCTTAGGTTAGGTTGGGTTTGGTTTGGTGAGGTAAACACGTTTTGTGGATATTTTTGCAATGTCGAATTCTTTAATTTCAGTGATGGTTAGGTTAAGTTGGGTTAGGTCTAGTGAGGTTTGCACGTTTTGTGTATATTTTTGCAATGTCGAATTCATTGATTTCGGTGATGGTTTTGTTAGGTTCGGTTAGGTTTCGTGAAGTTAGCACGATTTGTGTATATTTTTGCAATGTCGAATTCTTTAATTTCAGTGATGGTTAAGTTAAGTTGGGTTAGGTTTAGTGAGGTTTGCACGTTTTGTGTATATTTTTGCAATGTCGAATTAATTGATTACGGTGATGGTTAGAATAGGTTGGGTTAGGTTTCGTGAAGTGAGCACGTTTTGTGTATATTTTTGCAATGTCCAATTCTTTGATTTCGGCGAAGCTTAGGTTAGGTTGGGTTAGATTTTGTGAGGTTAGCACGTTTTGTGTATTTTTTGGCAATGTCGAATTCTTCAATTTCGGTGATGATTATGTTAAGTTGGGTTAGGTTTAGTGAGGTTTGCACGTTTTGTGTATATTTTTGCAATGTCGAATTCATTGATTTCGGTGATGGTTATGTTAGGTTCGGTTAGGTTTCGTGAAGTAAGCACGATTTATGTATATTTTTGCAATGTCCAATTGTTTGATTTCGGTGATGGTTAGGTTAAGTTAGGTTGAGTTTGGTGAGGTAAGCAAGTTTTGTGGATATTTTTGCAATGTCGAATTCTCCGATTTCGGTGATGGTTAGGTGAGGTTGCGTTAGGTTTCGTGAAGTTTGCACGTTTTGTGTAAATTTCTGCAATGTCTAATTCTTTGATTTCGGTGATGCTAAGGTTAGATTGGGTTAGGTTTTGTGAAGTTAGCACGTTTTTTGGATATTTTGGCAATGTCGAATTCTTTGATTTTGTTGATGGTTAGGTTAGTTTTGGTTAGTTTTGGTGAGGTAAGCAAGTTTTGGGGATATTTTCGCGTTGTCAAATTCTTTGATTTCGATGATGGTTAGGTTAGGTTCGGTTAGGTTTGGTGTGGTTAGCACGTTTTGTGGATATTTTGGCAATGTCGAATTCTTTAATTTCGGTGATGGATAGGCTAGGTTCGGTTAGGTTTCGGGAAGTTAGCACGTTTCGTGTATATTTTTGCAATGTCGAATTAATTGATTTCGGTGATGGTTAGGCTAGGTTGGGTTAGGTTTCGTGAAGTTAGCACGTTTTGTGTATATTTTTGCAATGTCCAATTCTTTGATTTCGGTGATGCTTAGGTTAAGTTGGGTTAGGTTGAGTGAGGTTTGCACGTTTTGTGTATATTTTTGCAATGTCGAATTAATTGATTTCGGTGATGGTTAGGCTAGGTTGGGTTAGGTTTCGTGAAGTTAGCACAATTTGTGTATATTTTTGCAATGACAAATTCTTTGATTTCGGTGATGCTTAGGTTAGGTTGGGTTAGGTTTTGTGAGGTAAGCACGTTTTTTGGATATTTTGGCAATGTCGAATTCTTTGATTTCGCTGATGGTAAGGTTAGTTTGGGTTAGTTTTTGTGAGGTAAAAAGTTTTGTGGATATTTTTGCATTGTCAAATTCTTTGATTTCGGTGATGGTTAGGTAAGGTTGGGTTAGGTTTGGTGAGGTTAGCACGTTTTGTAGATATTTTGGCAATGTCGAATTCTTTAATTTCGGTGATGGTTAGGTTAAGTTGGGTTAGGTTTCGTAAAGTAAGCACGTTTTGTGTATATTTTTGCATTGTCCGATTCTTTGATTTCGGTGATGTTTAGTTTAGGTTTGGTTAGGTTTTGTGCGGTTAGCACGTTTTGTGGATATTTTGGCAATGTCGAATTCATTGATTTCGGTGATGGATAGGCTAAGTTCGGTCAGGTTTCGGGAATTTAGCACGTTTTGTGTATATTTTTGCAATGTCGAATTAATTGATTTAGGTGATGGTTAGGCTAGGTTGGGTTAGGTTTCGTGAAGTTAGCACGTTTTGTGTATGGTTTTGCAATGTCAAATTCTTTGATTTCGGTGAAGCTTAGGTTAGGTTGGGTTAGGTTTTGTGAGGCTAGCACGTTTTGCGGATATTTTGGCAATGTCGAATTCTCTAATTTTGGTGATGGTGATGTTAAGTTTGGTTAGGTTTAGTGAGGTTTGCACGTTTTGTGTATATTTTTGCAATGTCAAATTCATTGATTTCGAAAATGGTTATGTTAGGTTCGGTTAGGTTTCGTGAAGTAAGCACGTTTTGTGTATATTTTTGCAATGTCCAATTCTTTGATTTCGGCGAAGTTTAGATTAGGTTGGGTTAGGTTTTGTGAGGTTATCACGTTTTGTGTATATTTTGGCGATGTCGAATTCTTTAATTTCGGTGATGATTATGCTAAGTTGGGTTAGATTTCGTGAGGTTTGCACGTTTCGTGCATATTTTTGCAATGTCGAATTATTTGATTTCGGTGATGGTTAGGCTAGGTTGGGTTAGGTTTCGTGAAGTTAGCACGTTTTGTGTATATTTTTGTAATGTCCAATTCTTTGATTTCGGCGAAGTTTAGATTAGGTTGGGTTAGGTTTTGTGAGGTTATCACGTTTTGTGTATATTTTGGCGATGTCGAATTCTTTAATTTCGGTGATGATTATGCTAAGTTGGGTTAGATTTCGTGAGGTTTGCACGTTTCGTGCATATTTTTGCAATGTCGAATTATTTGATTTCGGTGATGGTTAGGCTAGGTTGGGTTAGGTTTCGTGAAGTTAGCACGTTTTGTGTATATTTTTGCAATGACAAATTCTTTGATATCGGTGATGCTTAGGTTAGGTTGGGTTTGGTTTGGTGAGGTAAACACGTTTTGTGGATATTTTTGCAATGTCGAATTCTTTAATTTCAGTGATGGTTAGGTTAAGTTGGGTTAGGTCTAGTGAGGTTTGCACGTTTTGTGTATATTTTTGCAATGTCGAATTCATTGATTTCGGTGATGGTTTTGTTAGGTTCGGTTAGGTTTCGTGAAGTTAGCACGATTTGTGTATATTTTTGCAATGTCGAATTCTTTAATTTCAGTGATGGTTAAGTTAAGTTGGGTTAGGTTAAGTGAGGTTTGCACGTTTTGTGTATATTTTTGCAATGTCGAATTAATTGATTACGGTGATGGTTAGAATAGGTTGGGTTAGGTTTCGTGAAGTGAGCACGTTTTGTGTGAATTTTTGCAATGTCCAATTCTTTGATTTCGGCGAAGCTTAGGTTAGGTTGGGTTAGATTTTGTGAGGTTAGCACGTTTTGTGTATTTTTTGGCAATGTCGAATTCTTCAATTTCGGTGATGATTATGTTAAGTTGGGTTAGGTTTAGTGAGGTTTGCACGTTTTGTGTATATTTTTGCAATGTCGAATTCATTGATTTCGGTGATGGTTATGTTAGGTTCGGTTAGGTTTCGTGAAGTAAGCACGATTTATGTATATTTTTGCAATGTCCAATTGTTTGATTTCGGTGATGGTTAGGTTAAGTTAGGTTGAGTTTGGTGAGGTAAGCAAGTTTTGTGGATATTTTTGCAATGTCGAATTCTCCGATTTCGGTGATGGTTAGGTGAGGTTGCGTTAGGTTTCGTGAAGTTTGCACGTTTTGTGTAAATTTCTGCAATGTCTAATTCTTTGATTTCGGTGATGCTAAGGTTAGATTGGGTTAGGTTTTGTGAAGTTAGCACGTTTTTTGGATATTTTGGCAATGTCGAATTCTTTGATTTTGTTGATGGTTAGGTTAGTTTTGGTTAGTTTTGGTGAGGTAAGCAAGTTTTGGGGATATTTTCGCGTTGTCAAATTCTTTGATTTCGATGATGGTTAGGTTAGGTTCGGTTAGGTTTGGTGTGGTTAGCACGTTTTGTGGATATTTTGGCAATGTCGAATTCTTTAATTTCGGTGATGGATAGGCTAGGTTCGGTTAGGTTTCAGGAAGTTAGCACGTTTCGTGTATTTTTTGCAATGTCGAATTAATTGATTTCGGTGATGGTTAGGCTAGGTTGGGTTAGGTTTCGTGAAGTAAGCACGTTTTGTGTATATTTTTGCAATGTCCAATTCTTTGATTTCGGTGATGCTTAGGTTAAGTTGGGTTAGGTCGAGTGAGGTTTGCACGTTTTGTGTATATTTTTGCAATGTCGAATTAATTGATTTCGGTGATGGTTAGGCTAGGTTGGGTTAGGTTTCGTGAAGTTAGCACGTTTTGTGTATATTTTTGCAATGACAAATTCTTTGATTTCGGTGATGCTTAGGTTAGGTTGGGTTAGGTTTTGTGAGGTAAGCACGTTTTTTGGATATTTTGGCAATGTCGAATTCTTTGATTTCGCTGATGGTAAGGTTAGTTTGGGTTAGTTTTTGTGAGGTAGGCAAGTTTTGTGGATATTTTTGCATTGTCAAATTCTTTGATTTCGGTGATGGTTAGGTTAGGTTAGGTTAGGTTTGGTGAGGTTAGCACGTTTTGTGGATATTTTGGCAATGTCGAAATAATTGATTTCGGTGATGGTTAGGCTAGGTTGGGTTAGGTTTCGTGAAGTTAGCACGTTTTGTGGATATTTTGGCAATGTCGAATTCTTTAATTTTGGTGATGGTTAGGTTAAGTTGGGTTAGGTTTAGTGAGGTTTGCACGTTTTGTGTATATTTTTGCAATGTCGAATTAATTGATTTCGGTGATGGTTAGGCTAGGTTGGGTTAGGTTTGGTGAGGTAAGCAAGTTTTGGGGATATTTTCGCATTGTCAAATTCTTTGATTTCGATGATGGTTAGGTTAGGTTCGGTTAGGTTTGGTGTGGTTAGCACGTTTTGTGGAAATTTTGGCAATGTCGAATTCTTTTATTTCGGTGATGGATAGGCTAGGTTCGGTTAGGTTTCGGGAAGTTAGCACGTTTTGTGTATATTTTTGCAATGTCCAATTCTTTGATTTCGGTGATGGTTAGGTTAAGTTAGGTTGAGTTTGGTGAGGTAAGCAAGTTTTGTGGATATTTTTGCAATGTCGAATTCTTCGATTTCGGTGATGGTTAGGTGAGGTTGCGTTAGGTTTCGTGAAGTTTGCACGTTTTGTGTAAATTTCTGCAATGTCTAATTCTTTGATTTCGGTGATGCTTAGGTTAGATTGGGTTAGGTTTTGTGAAGTTAGCACGTTTTTTGGATATTTTGGCAATGTCGAATTCTTTGATTTTGTTGATGGTTAGGTTAGTTTGGGTTAGTTTTAGTGAGGTAAGCAAGTTTTGGGGATATTTTCGCATTGTCAAATTCTTTGATTTCGATTATGATAAGGTTAGGTTCGGTTAGGTTTGGTGTGGTTAGCACGTTTTGTGGATATTTTGGCAATGTCGAATTCTTTAATTTCGGTGATGGATAGGCTAGGTTCGGTTAGGTTTCGGGAAGTAAGCACGTTTCGTGTATATTTTTGCAATGTCGAATTAATTGATTTCGGTGATGGTTAGGCTAGGTTGGGTTAGGTTTCGTGAAGTTAGCACGTTTTGTGTATATTTTTGCAATGTCCAATTCTTTGATTTCGGTGATGCTTAGGTTAAGTTGGGTTAGGTTGAGTGAGGTTTGCACGTTTTGTGTATATTTTTGCAATGTCGAATTAATTGATTTCGGTGATGGTTAGGCTAGGTTGGGTTAGGTTTCATGAAGTTAGCACGTTGTGTGTATATTTTTGCAATGACAAATTCTTTGATTTCGGTGATGCTTAGGTTAGGTTGGGTTAGGTTTTGTGAGGTAAGCACGTTTTTTGGATATTTTGGCAATGTCGAATTTTTTGATTTCGCTGATGGTAAGGTTAGTTTGGGTTAGTTTTTGTGAGGTAAGCAAGTTTTGTGGATATTTTTGCATTGTCAAATTCTTTGATTTCGGTGATGGTTTGGTTAGGTAAGGTTAGGTTTGGTGAGGTTAGCACGTTTTGTGGATATTTTGGCAAAATCGAATTAATTGATTTCGGTGATGGTTAGGCTAGGTTGGGTTAGGTTTCGTGAAGTTAGCACGTTTTGTGGATATTTAGGCAATGTCGAATTCTTTAATTTTGGTGATGGTTAGGTTAAGTTGGGTTAGGTTTAGTGAGGTTTGCACGTTTTGTGTATATTTTTGCAATGTCGAATTAATTGATTTCGGTGATGGTTAGGCTAGGTTGGGTTAGGTTTGGTGAGGTAAGCAAGTTTTGGGGATATTTTCGAATTGTCAAATTCTTTGATTTCGATGATGGTTAGGTTAGGTTCGGTTAGGTTTGGTGTGGTTAGCACTATTTGTGGATATTTTGACAATGTCGAATTCTTTAATTTCGGTGATGGATAGGCTAGGTTCGGTTAGGTTTCAGGAAGTGAGCACGTTTTGTGTATATTTTTGCAATGTCCAATTCTTTGATTTCGGTGATGCTTAGGTTAGGTTGGGTTTGGTTTGGTGAGGTAAACACGTTTTGTGGATATTTTTGCAATGTCGAATTATTTAATTTCAGTGATGGTTAGGTTAAGTTGGGTTAGGTCTAGTGAGGTTTGCACGTTTTGTGTATATTTTTGCAATGTCGAATTCATTGATTTCGGTTATGGTTAGGTTAAGTTGGGTTAGGTTTAGTGAGGTTTGCACGTTTTGTGTATATTTTTGCAATGTCGAATTAATTGATTTCGGTGATGGTTAGGCTAGGTTGGGTTAGGTTTCGTGAAGTTAGCCCGTTTTGTGTATATTTTTGCAATGTCAAATTCTTTGATTTCGGCGAAGTTTAGATTAGGTTGGGTTAGGTTTTGTGAGGTTATCACGTTTTGTGTATATTTTGGCGATGTCGAATTCTTTAATTTCGGTGATGATTATGCTAAGTTGGGTTAGGTTTAGTGAGGTTTGCACGTTTTGTGTATATTTTTGCAATGTCCAATTCTTTGATTTCGGCGAAGCTTAGGTTAGGTTGGGTTAGATTTTGTGAGGTTAGCACGTTTTGTGTATTTTTTGGCAATGTCGAATTCTTTAATTTCGGTGATGATTATGTTAAGTTGGGTTAGGTTTAGTGAGGTTTGCACGTTTTGTGTATATTTTTGAAATGTCGAATTCATTGATTTCGGTGATGGTTATGTTAGGTTCGGTTAGGTTTCGTGAAGTAAGCACGATTTATGTATATATTTGCAATGTCCAATTGTTTGATTTCGGTGATGGTTAGGTTAAGTTGGGTTGAGTTTGGTGAGGTAAGCAAGTTTTGTGGATATTTTTGCAATGTCGAATTCTTCGATTTCGGTGATGGTTAGGTGAGGTTGCGTTAGGTTTCGTGA
The DNA here is from genome assembly GCF_051622035.1 of Arctopsyche grandis. Classification (NCBI taxonomy): domain Eukaryota; kingdom Metazoa; phylum Arthropoda; class Insecta; order Trichoptera; family Hydropsychidae; genus Arctopsyche; species Arctopsyche grandis. The sequence continues at coordinate 21,943,887 of NC_135365.1, read as the reverse complement.
AATATGCACGTTTTGTGTAAATTTCTGCAATGTCTAATTCTTTGATTTCGGTGATGGTTAGGTTAGGTTGGGTTAGGTTTGGTGAGGTAAGCACGTTTTGTGTATATTTTTACAATGTCGAATTAAATGATTTCTGTGATGGTTAGGCTAGGTTGGGTTAGGTTTCGTGAAGTAAGCACGTTTTGTGTATATTTTTGCAATGTCCATTTCTTTGATTTCGGTGATGCTTAGGTTAGATTGGGTTAGGTTTTGTGAAGTTAGCATGTTTTTTGGATATTTTGGCAATGTCGAATTCTTTGATTTTGTTGATGGTTAGGTTAGTTTGGGTTAGTTTTGGTGAGGTAAGCAAGTTTTGGGGATATTTTCGCATTGTCAAATTCTTTGATTTCGATGATGGTTAGGTTAGGTTCGGTTAGGTTTGGTGTGGTTAGCACGTTTTGTGGATATTTTGGCAATGTCGAATTCTTTAATTTCGGTGATGGATAGGCTAGGTTCGGTTAGGTTTCGGGAAGTTAGCACGTTTTGTGTATATTTTTGCAATGTCCAATTCTTTGATTTCGGTGATGCTTAGGTTAGGTTTGGTTTGGTTTGGTGAGGTAAACACGTTTTGTGGATATTTTTGCAATGTCGAATTCTTTAATTTCAGTGATGGTTAGGTTAAGTTGGGTTAGGTCTAGTGAGGTTTGCACGTTTTGTGTATATTTTTGCAATGTCGAATTCATTGATTTCGGTGATGGTTTTTTTAGGTTCGGTTAGGTTTCGTGAAGTTAGCACGATTTGTGTATATTTTTGCAATGTCGAATTCTTTAATTTCAGTGATGGTTAGGTTAAGTTGGGTTAGGTTTAGTGAGGTTTGCACGTTTTGTGTATATTTTTGCAATGTCGAATTAATTGATTTCGGTGATGGTTAGGCTAGGTTGGGTTAGGTTTCGTGAAGTTAGCCCGTTTTGTGTATATTTTTGCAATGTCCAATTCTTTGATTTCGGCGAAGCTTAGGTTAGGTTGGGTTAGGTTTTGTGAGGTTATCACGTTTTGTGTATATTTTGGCAATGTCGAATTCTTTAATTTCGGTGATGATTATGTTAAGTTGGGTTAGGTTTAGTGAGGTTTGCACGTTTTGTGTATATTTTTGCAATGTCCAATTCTTTGATTTCGGCGAAGCTTAGGTTAGGTTGGGTTAGATTTTGTGAGGTTAGCACGTTTTGTTTTTTTTTTGGCAATGTCGAATTCTTTAATTTCGGTGATGATTATGTTAAGTTGGGTTAGGTTTAGTGAGGTTTGCACGTTTTGTGTATATTTTTGCAATGTCGAATTCATTGATTTCGGTGATGGTTATGTTAGGTTCGGTTAGGTTTCGTGAAGTAAGCACGATTAATGTATATTTTTGCAATGTCCAATTGTTTGATTTCGGTGATGGTTAGGTTAAGTTGGGTTGAGTTTGGTGAGGTAAGCAAGTTTTGTGGATATTTTTGCAATGTCGAATTTTTCGATTTCGGTGATGGTTAGGTGAGGTTGCGTTAGGTTTCGTGAAATATGCACGTTTTGTGTAAATTTCTGCAATGTCTAATTCTTTGATTTCGGTGATGCTTAGGTTAGATTGGGTTAGGTTTTGTGAAGTTAGCACGTTTTTTGGATATTTTGGCAATGTCGAATTCTTTGATTTTGTTGATGGTTAGGTTAGTTTGGGTTAGTTTTGGTGAGGTAAGCAAGTTTTGGGGATATTTTCGCATTGTCAAATTCTTTGATTTCGATGATGGTTAGGTTAGGTTCGGTTAGGTTTGGTGTGGTTAGCACGTTTTGTGGATATTTTGGCAATGTCGAATTCTTTAATTTCGGTGATGGATAGGCTAGGTTCGGTTAGGTTTCGGGAAGTTAGCACGTTTCGTGTATATTTTTGCAATGTCGAATTAATTGATTTCGGTGATGGTTAGGCTAGGTTGGGTTAGGTTTCGTGAAGTTAGCACGTTTTGTGTATAATTTTGCAATGTCCAATTCTTTGATTTCGGTGATGCTTAGGTTAAGTTGGGTTAGGTTGAGTGAGGTTTGCACGTTTTGTGTATATTTTTGCAATGTCGAATTAATTGATTTCGGTGATGGTTAGGCTAGGTTGGGTTAGGTTTCGTGAAGTTAGCCCGTTTTGTGTATATTTTTGCAATGTCCAATTCTTTGATTTCGGCGAAGCTTAGGTTAGGTTGGGTTAGGTTTTGTGAGGTTATCACGTTTTGTGTATATTTTGGCAATGTCGAATTCTTTAATTTCGGTGATGATTATGTTAAGTTGGGTTAGGTTTAGTGAGGTTTGCACGTTTTGTGTATATTTTTGCAATGTCGAATTCATTGATTTCGGTGATGGTTATGTTAGGTTCGGTTAGGTTTCGTGAAGTAAGCACGATTTATGTATATTTTTGCAATGTCCAATTGTTTGATTTCGGTGATGGTTAGGTTAAGTTGGGTTGAGTTTGGTGAGGTAAGCAAGTTTTGTGGATATTTTTGCAATGTCGAATTCTTCGATTTCGGTGATGGTTAGGTGAGGTTGCGTTAGGTTTCGTGAAATATGCACGTTTTGTGTAAATTTCTGCAATGTCTAATTCTTTGATTTCGGTGATGCTTAGGTTAGATTGGGTTAGGTTTTGTGAAGTTAGCACGTTTTTTGGATATTTTGGCAATGTCGAATTCTTTGATTTTGTTGATGGTTAGGTTAGTTTGGGTTAGTTTTGGTGAGGTAAGCAAGTTTTGGGGATATTTTCGCATTGTCAAATTCTTTGATTTCGATGATGGTTAGGTTAGGTTCGGTTAGGTTTGGTGTGGTTAGCACGTTTTGTGGATATTTTGGCAATGTCGAATTCTTTAATTTCGGTGATGGATAGGCTAGGTTCGGTTAGGTTTCGGGAAGTTAGCACGTTTCGTGTATATTTTTGCAATGTCGAATTAATTGATTTCGGTGATGGTTAGGCTAGGTTGGGTTAGGTTTCGTGAAGTTAGCACGTTTTGTGTATAATTTTGCAATGTCCAATTCTTTGATTTCGGTGATGCTTAGGTTAAGTTGGGTTAGGTTGAGTGAGGTTTGCACGTTTTGTGTATATTTTTGCAATGTCGAATTAATTGATTTCGGTGATGGTTAGGCTAGGTTGGGTTAGGTTTCGTGAAGTTAGCCCGTTTTGTGTATATTTTTGCAATGTCCAATTCTTTGATTTCGGCGAAGCTTAGGTTAGGTTGGGTTAGGTTTTGTGAGGTTATCACGTTTTGTGTATATTTTGGCAATGTCGAATTCTTTAATTTCGGTGATGATTATGTTAAGTTGGGTTAGGTTTAGTGAGGTTTGCACGTTTTGTGTATATTTTTGCAATGCCGAATTCATTGATTTCGGTGATGGTTATGTTAGGTTCGGTTAGGTTTCGTGAAGTAAGCACGATTTATGTATATTTTTGCAATGTCCAATTGTTTGATTTCGGTGATGGTTAGGTTAAGTTGGGTTGAGTTTGGTGAGGTAAGCAAGTTTTGTGGATATTTTTGCAATGTCGAATTCTTCGATTTCGGTGATGGTTAGGTGAGGTTGCGTTAGGTTTCGTGAAATATGCACGTTTTTTGTAAATTTCTGCAATGTCTAATTCTTTGATTTCGGTGATGGTTAGGTTAGGTTGGGTTAGGTTTGGTGAGGTAAGCACGTTTTGTGTATATTTTTACAATGTCGAATTAAATGATTTCTGTGATGGTTAGGCTAGGTTGGGTTAGGTTTCGTGAAGTAAGCACGTTTTGTGTATATTTTTGCAATGTCCATTTCTTTGATTTCGGTGATGCTTAGGTTAGATTGGGTTAGGTTTTGTGAAGTTAGCATGTTTTTTGGATATTTTGGCAATGTCGAATTCTTTGATTTTGTTGATGGTTAGGTTAGTTTGGGTTAGTTTTGGTGAGGTAAGCAAGTTTTGGGGATATTTTCGCATTGTCAAATTCTTTGATTTCGATGATGGTTAGGTTAGGTTCGGTTAGGTTTGGTGTGGTTAGCACGTTTTGTGGATATTTTGGCAATGTCGAATTCTTTAATTTCGGTGATGGATAGGCTAGGTTCGGTTAGGTTTCGGGAAGTTAGCACGTTTTGTGTATATTTTTGCAATGTCCAATTCTTTGATTTCGGTGATGCTTAGGTTAGGTTTGGTTTGGTTTGGTGAGGTAAACACGTTTTGTGGATATTTTTGCAATGTCGAATTCTTTAATTTCAGTGATGGTTAGGTTAAGTTGGGTTAGGTCTAGTGAGGTTTGCACGTTTTGTGTATATTTTTGCAATGTCGAATTCATTGATTTCGGTGATGGTTTTTTTAGGTTCGGTTAGGTTTCGTGAAGTTAGCACGATTTGTGTATATTTTTGCAATGTCGAATTCTTTAATTTCAGTGATGGTTAGGTTAAGTTGGGTTAGGTTTAGTGAGGTTTGCACGTTTTGTGTATATTTTTGCAATGTCGAATTAATTGATTTCGGTGATGGTTAGGCTAGGTTGGGTTAGGTTTCGTGAAGTTAGCCCGTTTTGTGTATATTTTTGCAATGTCCAATTCTTTGATTTCGGCGAAGCTTAGGTTAGGTTGGGTTAGGTTTTGTGAGGTTATCACGTTTTGTGTATATTTTGGCAATGTCGAATTCTTTAATTTCGGTGATGATTATGTTAAGTTGGGTTAGGTTTAGTGAGGTTTGCACGTTTTGTGTATATTTTTGCAATGTCCAATTCTTTGATTTCGGCGAAGCTTAGGTTAGGTTGGGTTAGATTTTGTGAGGTTAGCACGTTTTGTTTTTTTTTTGGCAATGTCGAATTCTTTAATTTCGGTGATGATTATGTTAAGTTGGGTTAGGTTTAGTGAGGTTTGCACGTTTTGTGTATATTTTTGCAATGTCGAATTCATTGATTTCGGTGATGGTTATGTTAGGTTCGGTTAGGTTTCGTGAAGTAAGCACGATTAATGTATATTTTTGCAATGTCCAATTGTTTGATTTCGGTGATGGTTAGGTTAAGTTGGGTTGAGTTTGGTGAGGTAAGCAAGTTTTGTGGATATTTTTGCAATGTCGAATTTTTCGATTTCGGTGATGGTTAGGTGAGGTTGCGTTAGGTTTCGTGAAATATGCACGTTTTGTGTAAATTTCTGCAATGTCTAATTCTTTGATTTCGGTGATGCTTAGGTTAGATTGGGTTAGGTTTTGTGAAGTTAGCACGTTTTTTGGATATTTTGGCAATGTCGAATTCTTTGATTTTGTTGATGGTTAGGTTAGTTTGGGTTAGTTTTGGTGAGGTAAGCAAGTTTTGGGGATATTTTCGCATTGTCAAATTCTTTGATTTCGATGATGGTTAGGTTAGGTTCGGTTAGGTTTGGTGTGGTTAGCACGTTTTGTGGATATTTTGGCAATGTCGAATTCTTTAATTTCGGTGATGGATAGGCTAGGTTCGGTTAGGTTTCGGGAAGTTAGCACGTTTCGTGTATATTTTTGCAATGTCGAATTAATTGATTTCGGTGATGGTTAGGCTAGGTTGGGTTAGGTTTCGTGAAGTTAGCACGTTTTGTGTATAATTTTGCAATGTCCAATTCTTTGATTTCGGTGATGCTTAGGTTAAGTTGGGTTAGGTTGAGTGAGGTTTGCACGTTTTGTGTATATTTTTGCAATGTCGAATTAATTGATTTCGGTGATGGTTAGGCTAGGTTGGGTTAGGTTTCGGGAAGTTAGCACGTTTTGTGTATATTTTTGCAATGTCCAATTCGTTGATTTCGGTGATGCTTAGGTTAGGTTGGGTTTGGTTTGGTGAGGTAAACACGTTTTGTGGATATTTTTGCAATGTCGAATTCTTTAATTTCAGTGATGGTTAGGTTAAGTTGGGTTAGGTCTAGTGAGGTTTGCACGTTTTGTGTATATTTTTGCAATGTCGAATTCATTGATTTCGGTGATGGTTTTGTTAGGTTCGGTTAGGTTTCGTGAAGTTAGCACGATTTGTGTATATTTTTGCAATGTCGAATTCTTTAATTTCAGTGATGGTTAGGTTAAGTTGGGTTAGGTTTAGTGAGGTTTGCACGTTTTGTGTATATTTTTGCAATGTCGAATTAATTGATTTCGGTGATGGTTAGGCTAGGTTGGGTTAGGTTTCGTGAAGTTAGCCCGTTTTGTGTATATTTTTGCAATGTCCAATTCTTTGATTTCGGCGAAGCTTAGGTTAGGTTGGGTTAGGTTTTGTGAGGTTATCACGTTTTGTGTATATTTTGGCAATGTCGAATTCTTTAATTTCGGTGATGATTATGTTAAGTTGGGTTAGGTTTAGTGAGGTTTGCACGTTTTGTGTATATTTTTGCAATGTCGAATTCATTGATTTCGGTGATGGTTATGTAAGGTTCGGTTAGGTTTCGTGAAGTAAGCACGATTTATGTATATTTTTGCAATGTCCAATTGTTTGATTTCGGTGATGGTTAGGTTAAGTTGGGTTGAGTTTGGTGAGGTAAGCAAGTTTTGTGGATATTTTTGCAATGTCGAATTCTTCGATTTCGGTGATGGTTAGGTGAGGTTGCGTTAGGTTTCGTGAAATATGCACGTTTTGTGTAAATTTCTGCAATGTCTAATTCTTTGATTTCGGTGATGGTTAGGTTAGGTTGGGTTAGGTTTGGTGAGGTAAGCACGTTTTGTGTATATTTTTACAATGTCGAATTAAATGATTTCTGTGATGGTTAGGCTAGGTTGGGTTAGGTTTCGTGAAGTAAGCACGTTTTGTGTATATTTTTGCAATGTCCATTTCTTTGATTTCGGTGATGCTTAGGTTAGATTGGGTTAGGTTTTGTGAAGTTAGCATGTTTTTTGGATATTTTGGCAATGTCGAATTCTTTGATTTTGTTGATGTTTAGGTTAGTTTGGGTTAGTTTTGGTGAGGTAAGCAAGTTTTGGGGATATTTTCGCATTGTCAAATTCTTTGATTTCAATGATGGTTAGGTAAGGTTCGGTTAGGTTTGGTGTGGTTAGCACGTTTTGTGGATATTTTGGCAATGTCGAATTCTTTAATTTCGGTGATGGATAGGCTAGGTTCGGTTAGGTTTCGGGAAGTTAGCACGTTTTGTGTATATTTTTGCAATGTCCAATTCTTTGATTTCGGTGATGCTAAGGTTAGGTTGGGTTTGGTTTGGTGAGGTAAACACGTTTTGTGGATATTTTTGCAATGTCGAATTCTATAATTTCAGTGATGGTTAGGTTATGTTGGGTTAGGTCTAGTGAGGTTTGCACGTTTTGTGTATATTTTTGCAATGTCGAATTCATTGATTTCGGTGATGGATTTGTTAGGTTCGGTTAGGTTTCGTGAAGTTAGCACGATTTGTGTATATTTTTGCAATGTCGAATTCTTTAATTTCAGTGATGGTTAGGTTAAGTTGGGTTAGGTTTAGTGAGGTTTGCACGTTTTGTGTATATTTTTGCAATGTCGAATTCATTGATTTCGGTGATGGTTATGTTAGGTTCGGTTAGGTTTCGTGAAGTAAGCACGATTAATGTATATTTTTGCAATGTCCAATTGTTTGTTTTCGGTGATGGTTAGGTTAAGTTAGGTTGAGTTTGGTGAGGTAAGCAAGTTTTGTGGATATTTTTGCAATGTCGAATTCTTCGATTTCGGTGATGGTTAGGTGAGGTTGCGTTAGGTTTCGTGAAGTTTGCACGTTTTGTGTAAATTTCTGCATTGTCTAATTCTTTGATTTCGGTGATGGTTAGGTTAGGTTGGGTTAGGTTTGGTGAGGTAAGCACGTTTTGTGTATATTTTAACAATGTCGAATTAATTGATTTCTGTGATGGTTAGGCTAGGTTGGGTTAGGTTTCGTGAAGTAAGCACGTTTCGTGTATATTTTTGCAATGTCCATTTCTTTGATTTCGGTGGTGCTTAGGTTAGATTGGGTTAGGTTTTGTGAAGTTAGCACGTTTTTTGGATAATTTGGCAATGTCGAATTCTTTGATTTTGTTGATGGTTAGGTTAGTTTGGGTTAGTTTTGGTGAGGTAAGCAAGTTTTGGGGATATTTTCGCATTGTCAAATTCTTTGATTTCGATGATGGTTAGGTTAGGTTCGGTTAGGTTTGGTGTGGTTAGCACGTTTTGTGGATATTTTGGCAATGTCGAATTCTTTAATTTCGGTGATGGATAGGCTAGGTTCGGTTAGGTTTCGGGAAGTTAGCACGATTTGTGTATATTTTTGCAATGTTCAATTGTTTAATTTCGGTGATGGTTAGGTTAGGTTGGGTTTGGTTTGGTGAGGTAAGCACGTTTTGTGGATATTTTTGCAATGTCGAATTCTTTAATTTCGGTGATATTTAGGTTAAGTTGGGTTAGGTTTAGTGAGGTTTGCACGTTTTGTGTATATTTTTGCAATGTCGAATTAATTGATTTCGGTAATGGTTGGGCTAGGTTTGGTTAGGTTTCGTGAAGTTAGCACGTTTTGTGGATATTTTGGCAATATCGAATTCTTTAATTTTGGTGATGGTTAGGTTAAGTTGGGTTAGGTTTAGTGAGGTTTGCACGTTTTGTGTATATTTTTGCAATGTCGAATTAATTGATTTCGGTGATGGTTAGGCTAGGTTGGGTTAGGTTTGGTGAGGTAAGCAAGTTTTGGGGATATTTTCGCATTGTCAAATTCTTTGATTTCGATGATGGTTAGGTTAGGTTCGGTTAGGTTTGGTGTGGTTAGCACGTTTTGTGGATATTTTGGCAATGTCGAATTCTTTAATTTCGGTGATGGATAGGCTAGGTTCGGTTAGGTTTCGGGAAGTTAGCACGTTTTGTGTATATTTTTGCAATGTCCAATTCTTTGATTTCGGTGATGCTTAGGTTAGGTTGGGTTTGGTTTGGTGAGGTAAACACGTTTTGTGGATATTTTGGCAATGTCGAATTCTTTGATTTCGTTGATGGTTAGGTTAGTTTGGGTTAGGTTTTGTGAAGTTAGCACGATTTGTGTATATTTTTGCAATGTTCAATTGTTTGATTTCGGTGATGGTAAGGTTAGGTTGGGTTTGGTTTGGTGAGGTAAGCACGTTATGTGGATATTTTTGCAATGTCGAATTCTTTAATTTCGGTGATGGTTAGGTTAAGTTGGGTTAGGTTTAGTGAGGTTTGCACGTTTTGTGTATATTTTTGCAATGTCGAAATAATTGATTTCGGTGATGGTTAGGCTAGGTTGGGTTAGGTTTCGTGAAGTTAGCACGTTTTGTTGATATTTTGGCAATGTCGAATTCTTTGATTTCGTTGATGGTTAGGTTAGTTTGGGTTAGGTTTCGTGAAGTTAGCACGATTTGTGTATATTTTTGCAATGTTCAATTGTTTGATTTCGGTGATGGTAAGGTTAGGTTGGGTTTGGTTTGGTGAGGTTAGCACGTTTTGTTGATATTTTTGCAATGTCGAATTCTTTAATTTCGGTGATGGTTAGGTTAAGTTGGGTTAGGTTTAGTGAGGTTTGCACGTTTTGTGTATATTTTTGCAATGTCGAATTAATTGATTTCGGTGATGTTTGGGCTAGGTTGGGTTAGGTTTCGTGAAGTAAGCACGTTTTGTGTATATTTTCGCAATTTCCAATTCTTTGATTTCGGTGAAGCTTGGGTTAGGTTGGGTTAGGTTTTAAGAGGTTAGCACGTTTTGTGTATATTTTGGCAATGTCGAATTCTTTAATTTCGGTGATGATAATGTTAAGTTGGGTTAGGTTCAGTGAGGTTTGCACGTTTTGTGTATATTTTTGCAATGTCGAATTAATTGATTTCGGTGATGTTTGGGCTAGGTTGGGTTAGGTTTCGTGAAGTTAGCACGTTTTGTGTATATTTTTGCAATGTCCAATTCTTTGATTTCGGTGATGCTTAGGTTAGGTTGGGTAAGGTTTTGTGAGGTAAGCACGTTTTGTGGATAATTTGGCAATGTCGAATTTTTTTATTTCGGTAATAGTTATGTTAAGTTGGGTTAGGTTGAGTGAGGTTTGCACGTTTCGTGTATATTTTTGCAATGTCGAATTAATTGATTTCGGTGATGGTTAGGCTAGGTTGGGTTAGGTTTCGTGAAGTTAGCACGTTTTGTGTATATTTTTGCAATGTCCAATTCTTTGATTTCGGTGATGCTTAGGTTAAGTTGGGTTAGGTTGAGTGAGGTTTGCACGTTTTGTGTATATTTTTGCAATGTCGAATTAATTGATTTCGGTGATGGTTAGGCTAGGTTGGGTTAGGTTTCGTGAAGTTAGCACGTTTTGTGTATATTTTTGCAATGAGAGATTCTTTGATTTCGGTGATGCTTAGGTTAGGTTGGGTTAGGTTTTGTGAGGTTAGCACGTTTTTTGGATATTTTGGCAATGTCGAATTCTTTGATATCGTTTATGGTTAGGTTAGTTTGGGTTAGTTTTTGTGAGGTAAGCAAGTTTTTTGGATATTTTTGCATTGTCAAATTCTTTGATTTCGGTGATGGTTAGGTTAGGTTAGGTTAGGTTTGGTGAGCTTAGCACGTTTTGTGGATATTTTAGCAATGTCGAATTCTTTAATTTCGGTGATGGTTAGGTTAAGTTGGGTTAGGTTTAGTGAGGTTTGCACGTTTTGTGTATATTTTTGCAATGTCGAATTAATTGATTTCGGTGATGGTTAGGCTAGGTTGGGTTAGGTTTCGTGAAGTTAGCACGTTTTGTGTATATTTTTGCAATGTCCAATTCTTTGATTTCGGTGATGCTTAGGTTAGGTTGGGATTGGTTTGGTGAGGTAAACACGTTTTGTGGATATTTTTGCAATGTCGAATTCTTTAATTTCAGTGATGGTTAGGTTAAGTTGGGTTAGATCTAGTGAGGTTTGCACGTTTTGTGTATATTTTTGCAATGTCGAATTCATTGATTTCGGTGATGGTTATGTTAGGTTCGGTTAGGTTTCGTGAAGTAAGCACGATTTGTGTATATTTTTGCAATGTTCAATTCTTTGATTTCGGCGAAGCTTAGGTTAGGTTGGGTTAGGTTTTGTGAGGTTATCACGTTTTGTGTATATTTTGGCAATGTCGAATTCTTTAATTTCGGTGATGATTATTTTAAGTTGGGTTAGGTTTAGTGAGGTTTGCACGTTTTGTGTATATTTTTGCAATGTCCAATTCTTTGATTTCGGCGAAGCTTAGGTTAGGTTGGGTTAGATTTTGTGAGGTTAGCACGTTTTGTGTATTTTTTGGCAATGTCAAATTCTTTAATTTCGGTGATGATTATGTTAAGTTGGGTTAGGTTTAGTGAGGTTTGCACGTTTTGTGTATATTTTTGAAATGTCGAATTCATTGATTTCGGTGATGTTTATGTTAGGTTCGGTTAGGTTTCGTGAAGTAAGCACGATTAATGTATATTTTTGAAATGTCCAATTGTTTGATTTCGGTGATGGTTAGGTTAAGTTAGGTTGAGTTTGGTGAGGTAAGCAAGTTTTGTGGATATTTTTGCATTGTCGAATTCTTCGATTTCGGTGATGGTTAGGTGAGGTTGCGTTAGGTTTCGTGAAGTTTGCACGTTTTGTGTAAATTTCTGCAATGTCTAATTCTTTGATTTCGGTGATGGTTAGGTTAGGTTGGGTTAGGTTTGGTGAGGTAAGCACGTTTTGTGTATATTTTAACAATGTCGAATTAATTGATTTCTGTGATGGTTAGGCTAGGTTGGGTTAGGTTTCGTGAAGTAAGCACGTTTCGTGTATATTTTTGCAATGTCCATTTCTTTGATTTCGGTGATGCTTAGGTAAGATTGGGTTAGGTTTTGTGAAGTTAGCACGTTTTTTGGATAATTTGGCAATGTCGAATTTGTTGATTTTGTTGATGGTTAGGTTAGTTTGGGTTAGTTTTGGTGAGGTAAGCAAGTTTTGGGGATATTTTCGCATTGTCAAATTCTTTGATTTCGATGATGGTTAGGTTAGGTTCGGTTAGGTTTGGTGTGGTTAGCACGTTTTGTGGATATTTTGGCAATGTCGAATTCTTTAATTTCGGTGATGGATAGGCTAGGTTCGGTTAGGTTTCGGGAAGTAAGCACGTTTTGTGTATATTTTTGCAATGTTGAATTAATTGATTTCGGTAATGGTTAAGCTAGGTTGGGTAAGTTTTGGTGAGGTAAGCAAGTTTAGTGGATATTTTTGCAATGTCGAATTCTTCGATTTCGGTGATGGTTAGGTGAGGTTGCGTTAGGTTTCGTTTAGTTTGCACGTTTGGTGTAAATTTCTGCAATGTTTAATTCTTTGATTTCGGTGATGGTTAGGTTAGGTTGGGTTAGGTTTGGTGAGGTAAGCACGTTTTGTGTATATTTTTACAATGTCGAATTAATTGATTTCGGTGATGCTTAGGTTAAGTTGGGTTAGGTTTCGTGAAGTGAGCACGTTTTGTGTATATTTTTGCAATGACAAATTCTTTGATTTCGGTAATGCCTAGGTTAGGTTGGGTTAGGTTTTCTGAGGTAAGCACGTTTTTTGGATATTTTGGCAATGTCGAATTCTTTGATTTCGTTGATGGTTAGGTTAGTTTGGGTTAGGTTTTGTGAAGTTAGCACGATTTGTGTATATTTTTGCAATGTTCAATTGTTTGATTTCGGTGATGGTAAGGTTAGGTTGGGTTTGGTTTGGTGAGGTAAGCACGTTTTGTGGATATTTTTGCAATGTCGAATTCTTTAATTTCGGTGATGGTTAGGTTAAGTTGGGTTAGGTTTAGTGAGGTTTGCACGTTTTGTGTATATTTTTGCAATGTCGAAATAATTGATTTCGGTGATGGTTAGGCTAGGTTGGGTTAGGTTTCGTGAAGTTAGCACGTTTTGTGTATATTTTTGCAATTTCCAATTCTTTGATTTCGGTGAAGCTTGGGTTAGGTTGGGTTAGGTTTTGTGAGGTTAGCACGTTTTGTGTATATTTTGGCAATGTCGAATTCATTAATTTCGGTGATGATAATGTTAAGTTGGGTTAGGTTCAGTGAGGTTTGCACGTTTTGTGTATATTTTTGCAATGTCGAATTAATTGATTTCGGTGATGGTTAGGCTAGGTTAAGTTAGGTTTCGTGAAGTAAGCACGTTTTGTGTATATTTTTGCAATGTCCAATTCTTTGATTTCGGTGATGCTTAGGTTAAGTTGGGTTAGGTTGAGTGAGGTTTGCACGTTTTGTGTATATTTTTGCAATGTCGAATTAATTGATTTCGGTGATGGTTAGGCTAGGTTGGGTTAGGTTTCGTGAAGTTAGCACGTTTTGTGTATATTTTTGCAATGACAGATTCTTTGATTTCGGTGATGCTTAGGTTAGGTTGGGTTAGGTTTTGTGAGGTAAGCACGTTTTTTGGATATTTTGGCAATGTCGAATTCTTTGATATCGTTTATGGTTAGGTTAGTTTGGGTTAGTTTTTGTGAGGTAAGCAAGTTTTTTGGATATTTTTGCATTGTCAAATTCTTTGATTTCGGTGATGGTTAGGTTAGGTTAGGTTAGGTTTGGTGAGGTTAGCACGTTTTGTGGATATTTTAGCAATGTCGAATTCTTTAATTTCGGTGATGGTTAGGTTAAGTTGGGTTAGGTTTAGTGAGGTTTGCACGTTTTGTGTATATTTTTGCAATGTCGAATTAATTGATTTCGGTGATGGTTAGGCTAGGTTGGGTTAGGTTTCGTGAAGTTAGCACGTTTTGTGTATATTTTTGCAATGTCCAATTCTTTGATTTCGGTGATGCTTAGGTTAGGTTGGGATTGGTTTGGTGAGGTAAACACGTTTTGTGGATATTTTTGCAATGTCGAATTCTTTAATTTCAGTGATCGTTAGGTTAAGTTGGGTTAGATCTAGTGAGGTTTGCACGTTTTGTGTTTATTTTTGCAATGTCGAATTCATTGATTTCGGTGATGGTTATGTTAGGTTCGGTTAGGTTTCGTGAAGTAAGCACGATTTGTGTATATTTTTGCAATGTTCAATTGTTTGATTTCGGTGATGGTAAGGTTAGGTTGGGTTTGGTTTGGTGAGGTAAGCACGTTTTGTGGATATTTTTGCAATGTCGAATTCTTAAATTTCGGTGATGGTTAGGTTAAGTTGGGTTAGGTTCAGTGAGGTTTGCACGTTTTGTGTATATTTTTGCAATGTCGAATTAATTGATTTCGGTGATGGTTAGGCTAGGTTGGGTTAGGTTTCGTGAAGTTAGCACGTTTTGTGTATATTTTTGCAATGTCAAATTCTTTGATTTCGGTGAAGCTTAAGTTAGGTTGGGTTAGGTTTTTTGAGGTTAGCACGTTTTGTGGATATTTTGGCAATGTCGAATTCTTTAATTTTGGTGATGGTGATGTTAAGTTGGGTTAGGTTTAGTGAGGTTTGCACGTTTTGTGTATATTTTTGCAATGTCAAATTCATTGATTTCGAAGATGGTTATGTTAGGTTCGCTTGGGTTTCGTGAAGTAAGCAAGTTTTTTGTATATTTTTGCATTGTCAAATTCTTTGATTTCGGTGATGGTTAGGTCAGGTTGGGTTAGGTTTGGTGAGGTTAGCACGTTTTGTGGATATTTTGGCAATGTCGAATTCTTTAATTTCGGTGATGGTTAGGTTAAGTTGGGTTAGGTTTAGTGAGGTTTGCAAGTTTTGTGTATATTTTTGCAATGTCGAATTAATTGATTTCGGTGATGGTTAGGCTAGGTTGGGTTAGGTTTCGTGAAGTTAGCACGTTTTGTGTATATTTTTGCAATGTCCAATTTTTTGATTTCGGTGATGCTTAGGTTAGGTTGGGTTTGGTTTGGTGAGGTAAGCACGTTTTGTGGATATTTTTGCAATGTCGAATTCTTTAATTTCAGTGATGGGTAGTTTAAGTTGGGTTAGGTCTAGTGAGTTTTGCACGTTTTGTGTATATTTTTGCAATGTCGAATTCATTGATTTCGGTGATGGTTATGTTAGGTTCGGTTAGGTTTCGTGAAGTTAGCACGATTTGTGTATATTTTTGCAATGTTCAATTGTTTAATTTCGGTGATGGTTAGGTTAGGTTGGGTTTGGTTTGGTGAGGTAAGCACGTTTTGTGGATATTTTTGCAATGTCGAATTCTTTAATTTCGGTGATATTTAGGTTAAGTTGGGTTAGGTTTAGTGAGGTTTGCACGTTTTGTGTATATTTTTGCAATGTCGAATTAATTGATTTCGGTAATGGTTGGGCTAGGTTTGGTTAGGTTTCGTGAAGTTAGCACGTTTGTCGTATATTTTTGCATTGTCAAATTCTTTGATTTCGGTGATGGTTAGGTCAGGTTGGGTTAGGTTTGGTGAGGTTAGCACGTTTTGTGGATATTTTGGCAATGTCGAATTCTTTAATTTCGGTGATGGTTAGGTTAAGTTGGGTTAGGTTTAGTGAGGTTTGCAAGTTTTGTGTATATTTTTGCAATGTCGAATTAATTGATTTCGGTGATGGTTAGGCTAGGTTGGGTTAGGTTTCGTGAAGTTAGCACGTTTTGTGTATATTTTTGCAATGTCCAATTTTTTGATTTCGGTGAAGTTTAGGTTAGGTTGGGTTAGGTTTTGTGAGGTTAGCACGTTTTGTGGATATTTTGGCAATGTCGAATTCTTTAATTTTGGTGATGGTGATGTTAAGTTGGGTTAGGTTTAGTGAGGTTTGCACGTTTTGTGTATATTTTCGCAATGTCAAATTCATTGATTTCGAGATGGTTATGTTAGGTTCGGTTAGGTTTCGTGAAGTTAGCACGTTTTGTGTATATTTTTGCAATGTCCAATTCATTGATTTCGGTGATGCTTAGGTTAAGTTGGGTTAGGTTGAGTGAGGTTTGCACGTTTTGTGTATATTTTTGCAATGTCGAATTAATTGATTTCGGTGATGGTTGGGCTAGGTTGGGTTAGGTTTCGTGAAGTTAACACGTTTTGTGTATATTTTTGCAATGTCCAATTCTTTGATTTCGGTGATGCTTAGGTAAGGTTGGGTAAGGTTTTGTGAGGTTAGCACGTTTTGTGGATAATTTGGCAATGTCGAATTTTTTTATTTCGGTAATAGTTATGTTAAGTTGGGTTAGGTTGAGTGAGGTTTGCACGTTTCGTGTATATTTTTGCAATGTCGAATTAATTGATTTCGGTGATGGTTAGGCTAGGTTGGGTTAGGTTTCGTGAAGTAAGCACGTTTTGTGTATATTTTTGCAATGACAAATTCTTTGATTTCGGTGATGCTTAGGTTAGGTTGGGTTAGGTTTTGTGAGGTAAGCACGTTTTTTGGATATTTTGGCAATGTCGAATTCTTTGATTTCGCTGAAGGTAAGGTTAGTTTGGGTTAGTTTTTGTGAGGTAAGCAAGTTTTGTGGATATTTTTGCTTTGTCAAATTCTTTGATTTCGGTGATGGTTAGGTTAGGTTAGGTTAGGTTTGGTGAGGTAAGCACGTTTTGTGGATATTTCGGCAATGTCGAATTCTTTATATTCGGTGATGGTTGGGTTAAGTTGGGTTAGGTTTATTGAGGTTTGCACGTTTGGTTTATATTTTTGCAATGTCGAATTAATTGATTTCGGTGATGGTTAGGCTAGGTTGGGTTAGGTTTCGTGAAGTTAGCACGTTTTGTGGATATTTTGGCAATATCGAATTCTTTAATTTTGGTGATGGTTAGGTTAAGTTGGGTTAGGTTTAGTGAGGTTTGCACGTTTTGTGTATATTTTTGCAATGTCGAATTAATTGATTTCGGTGATGGTTAGGCTAGGTTGGGTAAGGTTTGGTGAAGTTAGCACGTTTTGTGTATATTTTTGCAATGTCCAATTCTTTGATTTCGGTGATGCTTAGGTTAGGTTGGGTAAGGTTTTGTGAGGTTAGCACGTTTTGTGGATAATTTGGCAATGTCGAATTTTTTTATTTCGGTAATAGTTATGTTAAGTTGGGTTAGGTTGAGTGAGGTTTGCACGTTTCGTGTATATTTTTGCAATGTCGAATTAATTGATTTCGGTGATGGTTAGGCTAGGTTGGGTTAGGTTTCGTGAAGTTAGCACGTTTTGTGTATATTTTTGCAATGTCCAATTCTTTGATTTCATTGATGCTTAGGTTAAGTTGGGTTAGGTTGAGTGAGGTTTGCACGTTTTGTGTATATTTTTGCAATGTCGAATTAATTGATTTCGGTGATTGTTAGGCTAGGTTGGGTTAGGTTTCGTGAAGTTAGCACGTTTTGTGTATATTTTTGCAATGAGAGATTCTTTGATTTCGGTGATGCTTAGGTTAGGTTAGGTTAGGTTTTGTGAGGTAAGCACGTTTTTTGGATATTTTGGCAATGTCGAATTCTTTGATATCGTTTATGGTTAGGTTAGTTTGGGTTAGTTTTTGTGAGGTAAGCAAGTTTTTTGGATATTTTTGCATTGTCAAATTCTTTGATTTCGGTGATGGTTAGGTTAGGTTAGGTTAGGTTTGGTGAGCTTAGCACGTTTTGTGGATATTTTAGCAATGTCGAATTCTTTAATTTCGGTGATGCTTAGGTTAAGTTGGGTTAGGTTTCGTGAAGTTAGCACGTTTTGTGTATATTTTTGCAATGTCGAATTAATTGATTTCGGTGATGGTTAGGCTAGGTTGGGTTAGGTTTCGTGAAGTTAGCACGTTTTGTGTATATTTTTGCAATGTCCAATTCTTTGATTTCGGTGATGCTTAGGTTAGGTTGGGATTGGTTTGGTGAGGTAAACACGTTTTGTGGATATTTTTGCAATGTCGAATTCTTTAATTTCAGTGATGGTTAGGTTAAAATGGGTTAGATCTAGTGAGGTTTGCACGTTTTGTGTATATTTTTGCAATGTCGAATTCATTGATTTCGGTGATGGTTATGTTAGGTTCGGTTAGGTTTCGTGAAGTAAGCACGATTTGTGTATATTTTTGCAATGTTCAATTCTTTGATTTCGGCGAAGCTTAGGTTAGGTTGGGTTAGGTTTTGTGAGGTTATCACGTTTTGTGTATATTTTGGCAATGTCGAATTCTTTAATTTCGGTGATGATTATGTTAAGTTGGGTTAGGTTTAGTGAGGTTTGCACGTTTTGTGTATATTTTTGCAATGTCCAATTCTTTGATTTCGGCGAAGCTTAGGTTAGGTTGGGTTAGATTTTGTGAGGTTAGCACGTTTTGTGTATTTTTTGGCAATGTCGAATTCTTTAATTTCGGTGATGATTATGTTAAGTTGGGTTAGGTTTAGTGAGGTTTGCACGTTTTGTGTATATTTTTGCAATGTCGAATTCATTGATTTCGGTGATGGTTATGTTAGGTTCGGTTAGGTTTCGTGAAGTAAGCACGATTAATGTATATTTTTGCAATGTCCAATTGTTTGATTTCGGTAATAGTTATGTTAAGTTGGGTTAGGTTGAGTGAGGTTTGCACGTTTCGTGTATATTTTTGCAATGTCGAATTAATTGATTTCGGTGATGGTTGGGCTAGGTTGGGTTAGGTTTCGTGAAGTTAGCACGTTTTGTGTATATTTTTGCAATGTCCAATTCTTTGATTTCGGTGATGCTTAGGTTAAGTTGGGTTAGGTTGAGTGAGGTTTGCACGTTTTGTGTATATTTTTGCAATGTCGAATTAATTGATTTCGGTGATGGTTAGGCTAGGTTGGGTTAGGTTTCGTGAAGTTAGCACGTTTTGTGTATATTTTTGCAATGTCCAATTCTTTGATTTCATTGATGCTTAGGTTAAGTTGGGTTAGGTTGAGTGAGGTTTGCACGTTTTGTGTATATTTTTGCAATGTCGAATTAATTGATTTCGGTGATTGTTAGGCTAGGTTGGGTTAGGTTTCGTGAAGTTAGCACGTTTTGTGTATATTTTTGCAATGAGAGATTCTTTGATTTCGGTGATGCTTAGGTTAGGTTAGGTTAGGTTTTGTGAGGTAAGCACGTTTTTTGGATATTTTGGCAATGTCGAATTCTTTGATATCGTTTATGGTTAGGTTAGTTTGGGTTAGTTTTTGTGAGGTAAGCAAGTTTTTTGGATATTTTTGCATTGTCAAATTCTTTGATTTCGGTGATGGTTAGGTTAGGTTAGGTTAGGTTTGGTGAGCTTAGCACGTTTTGTGGATATTTTAGCAATGTCGAATTCTTTAATTTCGGTGATGGTTAGGTTAAGTTGGGTTAGGTTTAGTGAGGTTTGCACGTTTTGTGTATATTTTTGCAATGTCGAATTAATTGATTTCGGTGATGGTTAGGCTAGGTTTGGTTAGGTTTCGTGAAGTTAGCACGTTTTGTGTATATTTTTGCAATGTCCAATTCTTTGATTTCGGTGATGCTTAGGTTAGGTTGGGATTGGTTTGGTGAGGTAAACACGTTTTGTGGATATTTTTGCAATGTCGAATTCTTTAATTTCAGTGATGGTTAGGTTAAGTTGGGTTAGATCTAGTGAGGTTTGCACGTTTTGTGTATATTTTTGCAATGTCGAATTCATTGATTTCGGTGATGGTTATGTAAGGTTCGGTTAGGTTTCGTGAAGTAAGCACGATTTGTGTATATTTTTGCAATGTTCAATTCTTTGATTTCGGCGAAGCTTAGGTTAGGTTGGGTTAGGTTTTGTGAGGTTATCACGTTTTGTGTATATTTTGGCAATGTCGAATTCTTTAATTTCGGTGATGATTATGTTAAGTTGGGTTAGGTTTAGTGAGGTTTGCACGTTTTGTGTATATTTTTGCAATGTCCAATTCTTTGATTTCGGCGAAGCTTAGGTTAGGTTGGGTTAGATTTTGTGAGGTTAGCACGTTTTGTGTATTTTTTGGCAATGTCGAATTCTTTAATTTCGGTGATGATTATGTTAAGTTGGGTTAGGTTAAGTGAGGTTTGCACGTTTTGTGTATATTTTTGAAATGTCGAATTCATTGATTTCGGTGATGGTTATGTTAGGTTCGGTTAGGTTTCGTGAAGTAAGCACGATTAATGTATATTTTTGCAATGTCCAATTGTTTGATTTCGGTGATGGTTAGGTTAAGTTAGGTTGAGTTTGGTGAGGTAAGCAAGTTTTGTGGATATTTTGCATTGTCGAATTCTTCGATTTCGGTGATGGTTGGGTGAGGTTGCGTTAGGTTTCGTGAAGTTTGCACGTTTTGTGTAAATTTCTGCAATGTCTAATTCTTTGATTTCGGTGATGGTTAGGTTAGGTTGGGTTAGGTTTGGTGAGGTAAGCACGTTTTGTGTATATTTTAACAATGTCGAATTAATTGATTTCTGTGATGGTTAGGCTAGGTTGGGTTAGGTTTCGTGAAGTAAGCACGTTTCGTGTATATTTTTGCAATGTCCATTTCTTTGATTTCGGTGATGCTTAGGTTAGATTGGGTTAGGTTTTGTGAAGTTAGCACGTTTTTTGGATAATTTGGCAATGTCGAATTCTTTGATTTTGTTGATGGTTAGGTTAGTTTGGGTTAGTTTTGGTGAGGTAAGCAAGTTTTGGGGATATTTTCGCATTGTCAAATTCTTTGATTTCGATGATGGTTAGGTTAGGTTCGGTTAGGTTTGGTGTGGTAAGCACGTTTTGTGGATATTTTGGCAATGTCGAATTCTTTAATTTCGGTGATGGATAGGCTAGGTTCGGTTAGGTTTCGGGAAGTAAGCACGTTTTGTGTATATTTTTGCAATGTCCAATTCTTTGATTTCGGTGATGCTTAGGTTAGGTTGGGATTGGTTTGGTGAGGTAAACACGTTTTGTGGATATTTTTGCAATGTCGAATTCTTTAATTTCAGTGATGGTTAGGTTAAGTTGGGTTAGATCTAGTGAGGTTTGCACGTTTTGTGTATATTTTTGCAATGTCGAATTCATTGATTTCGGTGATGGTTATGTTAGGTTCGGTTAGGTTTCGTGAAGTAAGCACGATTTGTGTATATTTTTGCAATGTTCAATTCTTTGATTTCGGCGAAGCTTAGGTTAGGTTGGGTTAGGTTTTGTGAGGTTATCACGTTTTGTGTATATTTTGGCAATGTCGAATTCTTTAATTTCGGTGATGATTATGTTAAGTTGGGTTAGGTTTAGTGAGGTTTGCACGTTTTGTGTATATTTTTGCAATGTCCAATTCTTTGATTTCGGCGAAGCTTAGGTTAGGTTGGGTTAGATTTTGTGAGGTTAGCACGTTTTGTGTATTTTTTGGCAATGTCGAATTCTTTAATTTCGGTGATGATTATGTTAAGTTGGGTTAGGTTTAGTGAGGTTTGCACGTTTTGTGTATATTTTTGCAATGTCGAATTCATTGATTTCGGTGATGGTTATGTTAGGTTCGGTTAGGTTTCGTGAAGTAAGCACGATTAATGTATATTTTTGCAATGTCCAATTGTTTGATTTCGGTAATAGTTATGTTAAGTTGGGTTAGGTTGAGTGAGGTTTGCACGTTTCGTGTATATTTTTGCAATGTCGAATTAATTGATTTCGGTGATGGTTGGGCTAGGTTGGGTTAGGTTTCGTGAAGTTAGCACGTTTTGTGTATATTTTTGCAATGTCCAATTCTTTGATTTCGGTGATGCTTAGGTTAAGTTGGGTTAGGTTGAGTGAGGTTTGCACGTTTTGTGTATATTTTTGCAATGTCGAATTAATTGATTTCGGTGATGGTTAGGCTAGGTTGGGTTAGGTTTCGTGAAGTAAGCACGTTTTGTGTATATTTTTGCAATGAGAGATTCTTTGATTTCGGTGATGCTTAGGTTAGGTTGGGTTAGGTTTTGTGAGGTAAGCACGTTTTTTGGATATTTTGGCAATGTCGAATTCTTTGATATCGTTTATGGTTAGGTTAGTTTGGGTTAGTTTTTGTGAGGTAAGCAAGTTTTTTGGATATTTTTGCATTGTCAAATTCTTTGATTTCGGTGATGGTTAGGTTAGGTTAGGTTAGGTTTGGTGAGCTTAGCACGTTTTGTGGATATTTTAGCAATGTCGAATTCTTTAATTTCGGTGATGGTTAGGTTAAGTTGGGTTAGGTTTAGTGAGGTTTGCACGTTTTGTGTATATTTTTGCAATGTCGAATTAATTGATTTCGGTGATGGTTAGGCTAGGTTTGGTTAGGTTTCGTGAAGTTAGCACGTTTTGTGTATATTTTTGCAATGTCCAATTCTTTGATTTCGGTGATGCTTAGGTTAGGTTGGGATTGGTTTGGTGAGGTAAACACGTTTTGTGGATATTTTTGCAATGTCGAATTCTTTAATTTCAGTGATGGTTAGGTTAAGTTGGGTTAGATCTAGTGAGGTTTGCACGTTTTGTGTATATTTTTGCAATGTCGAATTCATTGATTTCGGTGATGGTTATGTTAGGTTCGGTTAGGTTTCGTGAAGTAAGCACGATTTGTGTATATTTTTGCAATGTTCAATTCTTTGATTTCGGCGAAGCTTAGGTTAGGTTGGGTTAGGTTTTGTGAGGTTATCACGTTTTGTGTATATTTTGGCAATGTCGAATTCTTTAATTTCGGTGATGATTATGTTAAGTTGGGTTAGGTTTAGTGAGGTTTGCACGTTTTGTGTATATTTTTGCAATGTCCAATTCTTTGATTTCGGCGAAGCTTAGGTTAGGTTGGGTTAGATTTTGTGAGGTTAGCACGTTTTGTGTATTTTTTGGCAATGTCGAATTCTTTAATTTCGGTGATGATTATGTTAGGTTCGGTTAGGTTTCGTGAAGTAAGCACGATTTGTGTATATTTTTGCAATGTTCAATTCTTTGATTTCGGCGAAGCTTAGGTTAGGTTGGGTTAGGTTTAGTGAGGTTTGCACGTTTTGTGTATATTTTTGCAATGTCGAATTCATTGATTTCGGTGATGGTTATGTTAGGTTCGGTTAGGTTTCGTGAAGTAAGCACGATTAATGTATATTTTTGCAATGTCCAATTGTTTGATTTCGGTAATAGTTATGTTAAGTTGGGTTAGGTTGAGTGAGGTTTGCACGTTTCGTGTATATTTTTGCAATGTCGAATTAATTGATTTCGGTGATGGTTGGGCTAGGTTGGGTTAGGTTTCGTGAAGTTAGCACGTTTTGTGTATATTTTTGCAATGTCCAATTCTTTGATTTCGGTGATGCTTAGGTTAAGTTGGGTTAGGTTGAGTGAGGTTTGCACGTTTTGTGTATATTTTTGCAATGTCGAATTAATTGATTTCGGTGATGGTTAGGCTAGGTTGGGTTAGGTTTCGTGAAGTTAGCACGTTTTGTGTATATTTTTGCAATGAGAGATTCTTTGATTTCGGTGATGCTTAGGTTAGGTTGGGTTAGGTTTTGTGAGGTAAGCACGTTTTTTGGATATTTTGGCAATGTCGAATTCTTTGATATCGTTTATGGTTAGGTTAGTTTGGGTTAGTTTTTGTGAGGTAAGCAAGTTTTTTGGATATTTTTGCATTGTCAAATTCTTTGATTTCGGTGATGGTTAGGTTAGGTTAGGTTAGGTTTGGTGAGCTTAGCACGTTTTGTGGATATTTTAGCAATGTCGAATTCTTTAATTTCGGTGATGGTTAGGTTAAGTTGGGTTAGGTTTAGTGAGGTTTGCACGTTTTGTGTATATTTTTGCAATGTCGAATTAATTGATTTCGGTGATGGTTAGGCTAGGTTTGGTTAGGTTTCGTGAAGTTAGCACGTTTTGTGTATATTTTTGCAATGTCCAATTCTTTGATTTCGGTGATGCTTAGGTTAGGTTGGGATTGGTTTGGTGAGGTAAACACGTTTTGTGGATATTTTTGCAATGTCGAATTCTTTAATTTCAGTGATGGTTAGGTTAAGTTGGGTTAGATCTAGTGAGGTTTGCACGTTTTGTGTATATTTTTGCAATGTCGAATTCATTGATTTCGGTGATGGTTATGTTAGGTTCGGTTAGGTTTCGTGAAGTAAGCACGATTTGTGTATATTTTTGCAATGTTCAATTCTTTGATTTCGGCGAAGCTTAGGTTAGGTTGGGTTAGGTTTTGTGAGGTTATCACGTTTTGTGTATATTTTGGCAATGTCGAATTCTTTAATTTCGGTGATGATTATGTTAAGTTGGGTTAGGTTTAGTGAGGTTTGCACGTTTTGTGTATATTTTTGCAATGTCCAATTCTTTGATTTCGGCGAAGCTTAGGTTAGGTTGGGTTAGATTTTGTGAGGTTAGCACGTTTTGTGTATTTTTTGGCAATGTCGAATTCTTTAATTTCGGTGATGATTATGTTAAGTTGGGTTAGGTTAAGTGAGGTTTGCACGTTTTGTGTATATTTTTGAAATGTCGAATTCATTGATTTCGGTGATGGTTATGTTAGGTTCGGTTAGGTTTCGTGAAGTAAGCACGATTAATGTATATTTTTGCAATGTCCAATTGTTTGATTTCGGTGATGGTTAGGTTAAGTTAGGTTGAGTTTGGTGAGGTAAGCAAGTTTTGTGGATATTTTGCATTGTCGAATTCTTCGATTTCGGTGATGGTAAGGTGAGGTTGCGTTAGGTTTCGTGAAGTTTGCACGTTTTGTGTAAATTTCTGCAATGTCTAATTCTTTGATTTCGGTGATGGTTAGGTTAGGTTGGGTTAGGTTTGGTGAGGTAAGCACGTTTTGTGTATATTTTAACAATGTCGAATTAATTGATTTCTGTGATGGTAAGGCTAGGTTGGGTTAGGTTTCGTGAAGTAAGCACGTTTCGTGTATATTTTTGCAATGTCCATTTCTTTGATTTCGGTGATGCTTAGGTTAGATTGGGTTAGGTTTTGTGAAGTTAGCACGTTTTTTGGATAATTTGGCAATGTCGAATTCTTTGATTTTGTTGATGGTTAGGTTAGTTTGGGTTAGTTTTGGTGAGGTAAGCAAGTTTTGGGGATATTTTCGCATTGTCAAATTCTTTGATTTCGATGATGGTTAGGTTAGTTTCGGTTAGGTTTGGTGTGGTAAGCACGTTTTGTGGATATTTTGGCAATGTCGAATTCTTTAATTTCGGTGATGGATAGGCTAGGTTCGGTTAGGTTTCGGGAAGTAAGCACGTTTTGTGTATTTTTTTGCAATGTCGAATTAATTGATTTCGGTAATGGTTAAGCTAGGTTGGGTAAGTTTTGGTGAGGTAAGCAAGTTTAGTGGATATTTTTGCAATGTCGAATTCTTCGATTTCGGTGATGGTTAGGTGAGGTTGCGTTAGGTTTCGTTTAGTTTGCACGTTTGGTGTAAATTTCTGCAATGTCTAATTCTTTGATTTCGGTGATGGTTAGGTTAGGTTGGGTTAGGTTTGGTGAGGTAAGCACGTTTTGTGTATATTTTTACAATGTCGAATTAATTGATTTCGGTGATGCTTAGGTTAAGTTAGGTTAGGTTTCGTGAAGTAAGCACGTTTTGTGTATATTTTTGCAATGACAAATTCTTTGATTTCGGTAATGCCTAGGTTAGGTTGGGTTAGGTTTTCTGAGGTAAGCACGTTTTTTGGATATTTTGGCAATGTCGTATTCTTTGATTTCGTTGATGGTTAGGTTAGTTTGGGTTAGGTTTCGTGAAGTAAGCACGATTTGTGTATATTTTTGCAATGTTCAATTGTTTGATTTCGGTGATGGTAAGGTTAGGTTGGGTTTGGTTTGGTGAGGTAAGCACGTTTTGTGGATATTTTTGCAATGTCGAATTCTTTAATTTCGGTGATGGTTAGGTTAAGTTGGGTTAGGTTTAGTGAGGTTTGCACGTTTTGTGTATATTTTTGCAATGTCGAAATAATTGATTTCGGTGATGGTTAGGCTAGGTTGGGTTAGGTTTCGTGAAGTAAGCACGTTTTGTGTATATTTTCGCAATTTCCAATTCTTTGATTTCAGTGAAGCTTGGGTTAGGTTGGGTTAGGTTTTGTGAGGTTAGCACGTTTTGTGTATATTTTGGCAATGTCGAATTCTTTAATTTCGGTGATGATAATGTTAAGTTGGGTTAGGTTCAGTGAGGTTTGCACGTTTTGTGTATATTTTTGCAATGTCGAATTAATTGATTTCGGTGATGTTTGGGCTAGGTTGGGTTAGGTTTCGTGAAGTTAGCACGTTTTGTGTATATTTTTGCAATGTCCAATTCTTTGATTTCGGTGATGCTTAGGTTAGGTTGGGTAAGGTTTTGTGAGGTTAGCACGTTTTGTGGATAATTTGGCAATGTCGAATTTTTTTATTTCGGTAATAGTTATGTTAAGTTGGGTTAGGTTGAGTGAGGTTTGCACGTTTCGTGTATATTTTTGCAATGTCGAATTAATTGATTTCGGTGATGGTTGGGCTAGGTTGGGTTAGGTTTCGTGAAGTTAACACGTTTTGTGTATATTTTTGCAATGTCCAATTCTTTGATTTCGGTGATGCTTAGGTAAGGTTGGGTAAGGTTTTGTGAGGTTAGCACGTTTTGTGTATATTTTGGCAATGTCGAATTCTTTAATTTCGGTGATGATTATGTTAAGTTGGGTTAGGTTTAGTGAGGTGTGCACGTTTTGTGTATATTTTTGCAATGTCCAATTCTTTGATTTCGGCGAAGCTTAGGTTAGGTTGGGTCAGATTTTGTGAGGTTAGCACGTTTTGTGT
The DNA here is from genome assembly GCF_051622035.1 of Arctopsyche grandis. Taxonomy (NCBI): domain Eukaryota; kingdom Metazoa; phylum Arthropoda; class Insecta; order Trichoptera; family Hydropsychidae; genus Arctopsyche; species Arctopsyche grandis. The sequence goes on along the minus strand of NC_135365.1, from coordinate 21,917,522 downwards.
ATTTTTTGGCAATGTCGAATTCTTTAATTTCGGTGATGATTATGTTAAGTTGGGTTAGGTTTAGTGAGGTTTGCACGTTTTGTGTATATTTTTGCAATGTCGAATTCATTGATTTCGGTGATGGTTATGTTAGGTTCGGTTAGGTTTCGTGAAGTAAGCACGATTAATGTATATTTTTGCAATGTCCAATTGTTTGATTTCGGTGATGGTTAGGTTAAGTTAGGTTGAGTTTGGTGAGGTAAGCAAGTTTTGTGGATATTTTTGCAATGTCGAATTCTTCGATTTCGGTGATGGTTAGGTGAGGTTGGGTTAGGTTTCGTGAAGTTAGCACGTTTTGTGTATATTTTTGCAATGTCCATTTCTTTGATTTCGGTGATGCTTAGGTTAGATTGGGTTAGGTTTTGTGAAGTTAGCACGTTTTTTGGATAATTTGGCAATGTCGAATTCTTTGATTTTGTTGATGGTTAGGTTAGTTTGGGTTAGTTTTGGTGAGGTAAGCAAGTTTTGGGGATATTTTCGCATTGTCAAATTCTTTGATTTCGATGATGGTTAGGTTAGGTTCGGTTAGGTTTGGTGTGGTTAGCACGTTTTGTGGATATTTTGGCAATGTCGAATTCTTTAATTTCGGTGATGGATAGGCTAGGTTCGGTTAGGTTTCGGGAAGTTAGCACGTTTTGTGTATATTTTTGCAATGTCGAATTAATTGATTTCGGTAATGGTTAAGCTAGGTTGGGTAAGTTTTGGTGAGGTAAGCAAGTTTAGTGGATATTTTTGCAATGTCGAATTCTTCGATTTCGGTGATGGTTAGGTGAGGTTGCGTTAGGTTTCGTTTAGTTTGCACGTTTGGTGTAAATTTCTGCAATGTCTAATTCTTTGATTTCGGTGATGGTTAGGTTAAGTTGGGTTAGGTTTGGTGAGGTAAGCACGTTTTGTGTATATTTTTACAATGTCGAATTAATTGATTTCGGTGATGCTTAGGTTAAGTTGGGTTAGGTTTCGTGAAGTAAGCACGTTTTGTGTATATTTTTGCAATGACAAATTCTTTGATTTCGGTAATGCCTAGGTTAGGTTGGGTTAGGTTTTCTGAGGTAAGCACGTTTTTTGGATATTTTGGCAATGTCGAATTCTTTGATTTCGTTGATGGTTAGGTTAGTTTGGGTTAGGTTTCGTGAAGTTAGCACGATTTGTGTATATTTTTGCAATGTTCAATTGTTTGATTTCGGTGATGGTAAGGTTAGGTTGGGTTTGGTTTGGTGAGGTAAGCACGTTTTGTGGATATTTTTGCAATGTCGAATTCTTTAATTTCGGTGATGGTTAGGTTAAGTTGGGTTAGGTTTAGTGAGGTTTGCACGTTTTGTGTATATTTTTGCAATGTCGAAATAATTGATTTCGGTGATGGTTAGGCTAGGTTGGGTTAGGTTTCGTGAAGTAAGCACGTTTTGTGTATATTTTCGCAATTTCCAATTCTTTGATTTCAGTGAAGCTTGGGTTAGGTTGGGTTAGGTTTTGTGAGGTTAGCACGTTTTGTGTATATTTTGGCAATGTCGAATTCTTTAATTTCGGTGATGATAATGTTAAGTTGGGTTAGGTTCAGTGAGGTTTGCACGTTTTGTGTATATTTTTGCAATGTCGAATTAATTGATTTCGGTGATGTTTGGGCTAGGTTGGGTTAGGTTTCGTGAAGTTAGCACGTTTTGTGTATATTTTTGCAATGTCCAATTCTTTGATTTCGGTGATGCTTAGGTTAGGTTGGGTAAGGTTTTGTGAGGTTAGCACGTTTTGTGGATAATTTGGCAATGTCGAATTTTTTTATTTCGGTAATAGTTATGTTAAGTTGGGTTAGGTTAAGTGAGGTTTGCACGTTTCGTGTATATTTTTGCAATGTCGAATTAATTGATTTCGGTGATGGTTGGGCTAGGTTGAGTTAGGTTTCGTGAAGTTAACACGTTTTGTGTATATTTTTGCAATGTCCAATTCTTTGATTTCGGTGATGCTTAGGTAAGGTTGGGTAAGGTTTTGTGAGGTTAGCACGTTTTGTGGATAATTTGGCAATGTCGAATTTTTTTATTTCGGTAATAGTTATGTTAAGTTGGGTTAGGTTGAGTGAGGTTTGCACGTTTCGTGTATATTTTTGCAATGTCAAATTAATTGATTTCGGTGATGGTTAGGCTAGGTTGGGTTAGGTTTCGTGAAGTAAGCACGTTTTGTGTATATTTTTGCAATGACAAATTCTTTGATTTCGGTGATGCTTAGGTTAGGTTGGGTTAGGTTTTGTGAGGTAAGCACGTTTTTCGGATATTTTGGCAATGTCGAATTCTTTGATTTCGCTGAAGGTAAGGTTAGTTTGGGTTAGTTTTTGTGAGGTAAGCAAGTTTTGTGGATATTTTTGCTTTGTCAAATTCTTTGATTTCGGTGATGGTTAGGTTAGGTTAGGTTAGGTTTGGTGAGGTAAGCACGTTTTGTGGATATTTCGGCAATGTCGAATTCTTTAATTTCGGTGATGGTTGGGTTAAGTTGGGTTAGGTTTATTGAGGTTTGCACGTTTGGTTTATATTTTTGCAATGTCGAATTAATTGATTTCGGTGATGGTTAGGCTAGGTTGGGTAAGGTTTCGTGAAGTTAGCACGTTTTGTGGATATTTTGGCAATATCGAATTCTTTAATTTTGGTGATGGTTAGGTTAAGTTGGGTTAGGTTTAGTGAGGTTTGCACGTTTTGTGTATATTTTTGCAATGTCGAATTAATTGATTTCGGTGATGGTTAGGCTAGGTTGGGTTAGGTTTGGTGAGGTAAGCAAGTTTTGGGGATATTTTTGCATTGTCAAATTCTTTGATTTCGATGATGGTTAGGTTAGGTTCGGTTAGGTTTGGTGTGGTTAGCACGTTTTGTGGATATTTTGGCAATGTCGAATTCTTTAATTTCGGTGATGGATAGGCTAGGTTCGGTTAGGTTTCGGGAAGTTAGCACGTTTTGTGTATATTTTTGCAATGTCCAATTCTTTGATTTCGGTGATGCTTAGGTTAGGTTGGGTTTGGTTTGGTGAGGTAAACACGTTTTGTGGATATTTTTGCAATGTCGAATTCTTTAATTTCAGTGATGGTTAGGTTAAGTTGGGTTAGGTCTAGTGAGGTTTGCACGTTTTGTGTATATTTTTGCAATGTCGAATTCATTGATTTCGGTGATGGTTTTGTTAGGTTCGGTTAGGTTTCGTGAAGTTAGCACGATTTGTGTATATTTTTGCAATGTCGAATTCTTTAATTTCAGTGATGGTTAGGTTAAGTTGGGTTAGGTTTAGTGAGGTTTGCACGTTTTGTGTATATTTTTGCAATGTCGAATTAATTGATTTCGGTGATGGTTAGGCTAGGTTGGGTTAGGTTTCGTGAAGTTAGCCCGTTTTGTGTATAATTTTGCAATGTCCAATTCTTTGATTTCGGCGAAGCTGAGGTTAGGTTGGGTTAGGTTTTGTGAGGTTATCACGTTTTGTGTATATTTTGGCAATGTTGAATTCTTTAATTTCGGTGATGATTATGTTAAGTTGGGTTAGGTTTAGTGAGGTTTGCACGTTTTGTGTATATTTTTGCAATGTCCAATTCTTTGATTTCGGCGAAGCTTAGGTTAGGTTGGGTTAGATTTTGTGAGGTTAGCACGTTTTGTGTTATTTTTGGCAATGTCGAATTCTTTAATTTCGGTGATGATTATGTTAAGTTGGGTTAGGTTTAGTGAGGTTTGCACGTTTTGTGTTTTTTTTTGCAATGTCGAATTCATTGATTTCGGTGATGGTTATGTTAGGTTCGGTTAGGTTTCGTGAAGTAAGCACGATTTATGTATATTTTTGCAATGTCCAATTGTTTGATTTCGGTGATGGTTAGGTTAAGTTGGGTTGAGTTTGGTGAGGTAAGCAAGTTTTGTGGATATTTTTGCAATGTCGAATTCTTCGATTTCGGTGATGGTTAGGTGAGGTTGCGTTAGGTTTCGTGAAATATGCACGTTTTGTGTAAATTTCTGCAATGTCTAATTCTTTGATTTCGGTGATGGATAGGTTAGGTTGGGTTAGGTTTGGTGAGGTAAGCACGTTTTGTGTATTTTTTTACAATGTCGAATTAAATGATTTCTGTGATGGTTAGGCTAGGTTGGGTTAGGTTTGGTGAAGTAAGCACGTTTTGTGTATATTTTTGCAATGTCCATTTCTTTGATTTCGGTGATGCTTAGGTTAGATTGAGTTAGGTTTTGTGAAGTTAGCACGTTTTTTGGATATTTTGGCAATGTCGAATTTTTTTATTTCGGTAATAGTTATGTTAAGTTGGGTTAGGTTGAGTGAGGTTTGCACGTTTCGTGTATATTTTTGCAATGTCGAATTAATTGATTTCGGTGATGGTTAGGCTAGGTTGGGTTAGGTTTCGTGAAGTAAGCACGTTTTGTGTATATTTTTGCAATGTCCAATTCTTTGATTTCGGTGATGCTTAGGTTAAGTTGGGTTAGGTTGAGTGAGGTTTGCACGTTTTGTGTATATTTTTGCAATGTCGAATTAATTGATTTCGGTGATGGTTAGGCTAGGTTGGGTTAGGTTTCGTGAAGTAAGCACGTTTTGTGTATATTTTTGCAATGAGAGATTCTTTGATTTCGGTGATGCTTAGGTTAGGTTGGGTTAGGTTTTGTGAGGTAAGCACGTTTTTTGGATATTTTGGCAATGTCGAATTCTTTGATATCGTTTATGGTTAGGTTAGTTTGGGTTAGTTTTTGTGAGGTAAGCAAGTTTTTTGGATATTTTTGCATTGTCAAATTCTTTGATTTCGGTGATGGTTAGGTTAGGTTAGGTTAGGTTTGGTGAGCTTAGCACGTTTTGTGGATAGTTTAGCAATGTCGAATTCTTTAATTTCGGTGATGGTTAGGTTAAGTTGGGTTAGGTTTAGTGAGGTTTGCACGTTTTGTGTATATTTTTGCAATGTCGAATTAATTGATTTCGGTGATGGTTAGGCTAGGTTGGGTTAGGTTTCGTGAAGTTAGCACGTTTTGTGTATATTTTTGCAATGTCCAATTCTTTGATTTCGGTGATGCTTAGGTTAGGTTGGGTAAGGTTTTGTGAGGTTAGCACGTTTTGTGGATAATTTGGCAATGTCGAATTTTTTTATTTCGGTAATAGTTATGTTAAGTTGGGTTAGGTTGAGTGAGGTTTGCACGTTTCGTGTATATTTTTGCAATGTCGAATTAATTGATTTCGGTGATGGTTAGGCTAGGTTGGGTTAGGTTTCGTGAAGTTAGCACGTTTTGTGTATATTTTTGCAATGTCCAATTCTTTGATTTCGGTGATGCTTAGGTTAGGTTGGGATTGGTTTGGTGAGGTAAACACGTTTTGTGGATATTTTTGCAATGTCGAATTCTTTAATTTCAGTGATGGTTAGGTTAAGTTGGGTTAGATCTAGTGAGGTTTGCACGTTTTGTGTATATTTTTGCAATGTCGAATTCATTGATTTCGGTGATGGTTATGTTAGGTTCGGTTAGGTTTCGTGAAGTAAGCACGATTTGTGTATATTTTTGCAATGTTCAATTCTTTGATTTCGGCGAAGCTTAGGTTAGGTTGGGTTAGGTTTTGTGAGGTTATCACGTTTTGTGTATATTTTGGCAATGTCGAATTCTTTAATTTCGGTGATGATTATGTTAAGTTGGGTTAGGTTTAGTGAGGTGTGCACGTTTTGTGTATATTTTTGCAATGTCCAATTCTTTGATTTCGGCGAAGCTTAGGTTAGGTTGGGTCAGATTTTGTGAGGTTAGCACGTTTTGTGTATTTTTTGGCAATGTCGAATTCTTTAATTTCGGTGATGATTATGTTAAGTTGGGTTAGGTTTAGTGAGATTTGCACGTTTTGTGTATATTTTTGCAATGTCGAATTCATTGATTTCGGTGATGGTTATGTTAGGTTCGGTTAGGTTTCGTGAAGTAAGCACGATTAATGTATATTTTTGCAATGTCCAATTGTTTGATTTCGGTGATGGTTAGATTAAGTTAGGTTGAGTTTGGTGAGGTAAGCAAGTTTTGTGGATATTTTTGCAATGTCGAATTCTTCGATTTCGGTGATGGTTAGGTGAGGTTGCGTTAGGTTTCGTGAAGTTTGCACGTTTTGTGTAAATTTCTGCAATGTCTAATTCTTTGATTTCGGTGATGGTTAGGTTAGGTTGGGTTAGGTTTGGTGAGGTAAGCACGTTTTGTGTATATTTTAACAATGTCGAATTAATTGATTTCTGTGATGGTTAGGCTAGGTTGGGTTAGGTTTCGTGAAGTAAGCACGTTTCGTGTATATTTTTGCAATGTCCATTTCTTTGATTTCGGTGATGCTTAGGTTAGATTGGGTTAGGTTTTGTGAAGTTAGCACGTTTTTTGGATAATTTGGCAATGTCGAATTCTTTGATTTTGTTGATGGTTAGGTTAGTTTGGGTTAGTTTTGGTGAGGTAAGCAAGTTTTGGGGATATTTTCGCATTGTCAAATTCTTTGATTTCGATGATGGTTAGGTTAGGTTCGGTTAGGTTTGGTGTGGTTAGCACGTTTTGTGGATATTTTGGCAATGTCGAATTCTTTAATTTCGGTGATGGATAGGCTAGGTTCGGTTAGGTTTCGGGAAGTTAGCACGTTTTGTGTATATTTTTGCAATGTCGAATTAATTGATTTCGGTAATGGTTAAGCTAGGTTGGGTAAGTTTTGGTGAGGTAAGCAAGTTTAGTGGATATTTTTGCAATGTCGAATTCTTCGATTTCGGTGATGGTTAGGTGAGGTTGCGTTAGGTTTCGTTTAGTTTGCACGTTTGGTGTAAATTTCTGCAATGTCTAATTCTTTGATTTCGGTGATGGTTAGGTTAGGTTGGGTTAGGTTTGGTGAGATAAGCACGTTTTGTGTATATTTTTACAATGTCGAATTAATTGATTTCGGTGATGCTTAGGTTAAGTTGGGTTAGGTTTCGTGAAGTAAGCACGTTTTGTGTATATTTTTGCAATGACAAATTCTTTGATTTCGGTAATGCCTAGGTTAGGTTGGGTTAGGTTTTCTGAGGTAAGCACGTTTTTTGGATATTTTGGCAATGTCGAATTCTTTGATTTCGTTGATGGTTAGGTTAGTTTGGGTTAGGTTTCGTGAAGTTAGCACGATTTGTGTATATTTTTGCAATGTTCAATTGTTTGATTTCGGTGATGGTAAGGTTAGGTTGGGTTTGGTTTGGTGAGGTAAGCACGTTTTGTGGATATTTTTGCAATGTCGAATTCTTTAATTTCGGTGATGGTTAGGTTAAGTTGGGTTAGGTTTAGTGAGGTTTGCACGTTTTGTGTATATTTTTGCAATGTCGAAATAATTGATTTCGGTGATGGTTAGGCTAGGTTGGGTTAGGTTTCGTGAAGTAAGCACGTTTTGTGTATATTTTCGCAATTTCCAATTCTTTGATTTCAGTGAAGCTTGGGTTAGGTTGGGTTAGGTTTTGTGAGGTTAGCACGTTTTGTGTATATTTTGGCAATGTCGAATTCTTTAATTTCGGTGATGATAATGTTAAGTTGGGTTAGGTTCAGTGAGGTTTGCACGTTTTGTGTATATTTTTGCAATGTCGAATTAATTGATTTCGGTGATGTTTGGGCTAGGTTGGGTTAGGTTTCGTGAAGTTAGCACGTTTTGTGTATATTTTTGCAATGTCCAATTCTTTGATTTCGGTGATGCTTAGGTTAGGTTGGGTAAGGTTTTGTGAGGTTAGCACGTTTTGTGGATAATTTGGCAATGTCGAATTTTTTTATTTCGGTAATAGTTATGTTAAGTTGGGTTAGGTTGAGTGAGGTTTGCACGTTTCGTGTATATTTTTGCAATGTCGAATTAATTGATTTCGGTGATGGTTAGGCTAGGTTGGGTTAGGTTTCGTGAAGTTAGCACGTTTTGTGTATATTTTTGCAATGTCCAATTCTTTGATTTCGGTGATGCTTAGGTTAGGTTGGGATTGGTTTGGTGAGGTAAACACGTTTTGTGGATATTTTTGCAATGTCGAATTCTTTAATTTCAGTGATGGTTAGGTTAAGTTGGGTTAGATCTAGTGAGGTTTGCACGTTTTGTGTATATTTTTGCAATGTCGAATTCATTGATTTCGGTGATGGTTATGTTAGGTTCGGTTAGGTTTCGTGAAGTAAGCACGATTTGTGTATATTTTTGCAATGTTCAATTCTTTGATTTCGGCGAAGCTTAGGTTAGGTTGGGTTAGGTTTTGTGAGGTTATCACGTTTTGTGTATATTTTGGCAATGTCGAATTCTTTAATTTCGGTGATGATTATGTTAAGTTGGGTTAGGTTTAGTGAGGTGTGCACGTTTTGTGTATATTTTTGCAATGTCCAATTCTTTGATTTCGGCGAAGCTTAGGTTAGGTTGGGTCAGATTTTGTGAGGTTAGCACGTTTTGTGTATTTTTTGGCAATGTCGAATTCTTTAATTTCGGTGATGATTATGTTAAGTTGGGTTAGGTTTAGTGAGATTTGCACGTTTTGTGTATATTTTTGCAATGTCGAATTCATTGATTTCGGTGATGGTTATGTTAGGTTCGGTTAGGTTTCGTGAAGTAAGCACGATTAATGTATATTTTTGCAATGTCCAATTGTTTGATTTCGGTGATGGTTAGATTAAGTTAGGTTGAGTTTGGTGAGGTAAGCAAGTTTTGTGGATATTTTTGCAATGTCGAATTCTTCGATTTCGGTGATGGTTAGGTGAGGTTGCGTTAGGTTTCGTGAAGTTTGCACGTTTTGTGTAAATTTCTGCAATGTCTAATTCTTTGATTTCGGTGATGGTTAGGTTAGGTTGGGTTAGGTTTGGTGAGGTAAGCACGTTTTGTGTATATTTTAACAATGTCGAATTAATTGATTTCTGTGATGGTTAGGCTAGGTTGGGTTAGGTTTCGTGAAGTAAGCACGTTTCGTGTATATTTTTGCAATGTCCATTTCTTTGATTTCGGTGATGCTTAGGTTAGATTGGGTTAGGTTTTGTGAAGTTAGCACGTTTTTTGGATAATTTGGCAATGTCGAATTCTTTGATTTTGTTGATGGTTAGGTTAGTTTGGGTTAGTTTTGGTGAGGTAAGCAAGTTTTGGGGATATTTTCGCATTGTCAAATTCTTTGATTTCGATGATGGTTAGGTTAGGTTCGGTTAGGTTTGGTGTGGTTAGCACGTTTTGTGGATATTTTGGCAATGTCGAATTCTTTAATTTCGGTGATGGATAGGCTAGGTTCGGTTAGGTTTCGGGAAGTTAGCACGTTTTGTGTATATTTTTGCAATGTCGAATTAATTGATTTCGGTAATGGTTAAGCTAGGTTGGGTAAGTTTTGGTGAGGTAAGCAAGTTTAGTGGATATTTTTGCAATGTCGAATTCTTCGATTTCGGTGATGGTTAGGTGAGGTTGCGTTAGGTTTCGTTTAGTTTGCACGTTTGGTGTAAATTTCTGCAATGTCTAATTCTTTGATTTCGGTGATGGTTAGGTTAGGTTGGGTTAGGTTTGGTGAGGTAAGCACGTTTTGTGTATATTTTTACAATGTCGAATTAATTGATTTCGGTGATGCTTAGGTTAAGTTGGGTTAGGTTTCGTGAAGTAAGCACGTTTTGTGTATATTTTTGCAATGACAAATTCTTTGATTTCGGTAATGCCTAGGTTAGGTTGGGTTAGGTTTTCTGAGGTAAGCACGTTTTTTGGATATTTTGGCAATGTCGAATTCTTTGATTTCGTTGATGGTTAGGTTAGTTTGGGTTAGGTTTCGTGAAGTTAGCACGATTTGTGTATATTTTTGCAATGTTCAATTGTTTGATTTCGGTGATGGTAAGGTTAGGTTGGGTTTGGTTTGGTGAGGTAAGCACGTTTTGTGGATATTTTTGCAATGTCGAATTCTTTAATTTCGGTGATGGTTAGGTTAAGTTGGGTTAGGTTTAGTGAGGTTTGCACGTTTTGTGTATATTTTTGCAATGTCGAAATAATTGATTTCGGTGATGGTTAGGCTAGGTTGGGTTAGGTTTCGTGAAGTAAGCACGTTTTGTGTATATTTTCGCAATTTCCAATTCTTTGATTTCAGTGAAGCTTGGGTTAGGTTGGGTTAGGTTTTGTGAGGTTAGCACGTTTTGTGTATATTTTGGCAATGTCGAATTCTTTAATTTCGGTGATGATAATGTTAAGTTGGGTTAGGTTCAGTGAGGTTTGCACGTTTTGTGTATATTTTTGCAATGTCGAATTAATTGATTTCGGTGATGTTTGGGCTAGGTTGGGTTAGGTTTCGTGAAGTTAGCACGTTTTGTGTATATTTTTGCAATGTCCAATTCTTTGATTTCGGTGATGCTTAGGTTAGGTTGGGTAAGGTTTTGTGAGGTTAGCACGTTTTGTGGATAATTTGGCAATGTCGAATTTTTTTATTTCGGTAATAGTTATGTTAAGTTGGGTTAGGTTGAGTGAGGTTTGCACGTTTCGTGTATATTTTTGCAATGTCGAATTAATTGATTTCGGTGATGGTTAGGCTAGGTTGGGTTAGGTTTCGTGAAGTTAGCACGTTTTGTGTATATTTTTGCAATGTCCAATTCTTTGATTTCATTGATGCTTAGGTTAAGTTGGGTTAGGTTGAGTGAGGTTTGCACGTTTTGTGTATATTTTTGCAATGTCGAATTAATTGATTTCGGTGATTGTTAGGCTAGGTTGGGTTAGGTTTCGTGAAGTTAGCACGTTTTGTGTATATTTTTGCAATGTTCAATTGTTTGATTTCGGTGATGCTTAGGTTAGGTTAGGTTAGGTTTTGTGAGGTAAGCACGTTTTTTGGATATTTTGGCAATGTCGAATTCTTTGATATCGTTTATGGTTAGGTTAGTTTGGGTTAGTTTTTGTGAGGTAAGCAAGTTTTTTGGATATTTTTGCATTGTCAAATTCTTTGATTTCGGTGATGGTTAGGTTAGGTTAGGTTAGGTTTGGTGAGCTTAGCACGTTTTGTGGATATTTTAGCAATGTCGAATTCTTTAATTTCGGTGATGCTTAGGTTAAGTTGGGTTAGGTTTCGTGAAGTTAGCACGTTTTGTGTATATTTTTGCAATGTCGAATTAATTGATTTCGGTGATGGTTAGGCTAGGTTGGGTTAGGTTTCGTGAAGTTAGCACGTTTTGTGTATATTTTTGCAATGTCGAATTCATTGATTTCGGTGATGGTTTTGTTAGGTTCGGTTAGGTTTCGTGAAGTTAGCACGATTTGTGTATATTTTTGCAATGTCGAATTCTTTAATTTCAGTGATGGTTAGGTTAAGTTGGGTTAGGTTTAGTGAGGTTTGCACGTTTTGTGTATATTTTTGCAATGTCGAATTAATTGATTTCGGTGATGGTTAGGCTAGGTTGGGTTAGGTTTCGTGAAGTTAGCCCGTTTTGTGTATAATTTTGCAATGTCCAATTCTTTGATTTCGGCGAAGCTGAGGTTAGGTTGGGTTAGGTTTTGTGAGGTTATCACGTTTTGTGTATATTTTGGCAATGTTGAATTCTTTAATTTCGGTGATGATTATGTTAAGTTGGGTTAGGTTTAGTGAGGTTTGCACGTTTTGTGTATATTTTTGCAATGTCCAATTCTTTGATTTCGGCGAAGCTTAGGTTAGGTTGGGTTAGATTTTGTGAGGTTAGCACGTTTTGTGTTATTTTTGGCAATGTCGAATTCTTTAATTTCGGTGATGATTATGTTAAGTTGGGTTAGGTTTAGTGAGGTTTGCACGTTTTGTGTTTTTTTTTGCAATGTCGAATTCATTGATTTCGGTGATGGTTATGTTAGGTTCGGTTAGGTTTCGTGAAGTAAGCACGATTTATGTATATTTTTGCAATGTCCAATTGTTTGATTTCGGTGATGGTTAGGTTAAGTTGGGTTGAGTTTGGTGAGGTAAGCAAGTTTTGTGGATATTTTTGCAATGTCGAATTCTTCGATTTCGGTGATGGTTAGGTGAGGTTGCGTTAGGTTTCGTGAAATATGCACGTTTTGTGTAAATTTCTGCAATGTCTAATTCTTTGATTTCGGTGATGGATAGGTTAGGTTGGGTTAGGTTTGGTGAGGTAAGCACGTTTTGTGTATTTTTTTACAATGTCGAATTAAATGATTTCTGTGATGGTTAGGCTAGGTTGGGTTAGGTTTCGTGAAGTAAGCACGTTTTGTGTATATTTTTGCAATGTCCATTTCTTTGATTTCGGTGATGCTTAGGTTAGATTGAGTTAGGTTTTGTGAAGTTAGCACGTTTTTTGGATATTTTGGCAATGTCGAATTTTTTTATTTCGGTAATAGTTATGTTAAGTTGGGTTAGGTTGAGTGAGGTTTGCACGTTTCGTGTATATTTTTGCAATGTCGAATTAATTGATTTCGGTGATGGTTAGGCTAGGTTGGGTTAGGTTTCGTGAAGTAAGCACGTTTTGTGTATATTTTTGCAATGTCCAATTCTTTGATTTCGGTGATGCTTAGGTTAAGTTGGGTTAGGTTGAGTGAGGTTTGCACGTTTTGTGTATATTTTTGCAATGTCGAATTAATTGATTTCGGTGATGGTTAGGCTAGGTTGGGTTAGGTTTCGTGAAGTAAGCACGTTTTGTGTATATTTTTGCAATGAGAGATTCTTTGATTTCGGTGATGCTTAGGTTAGGTTGGGTTAGGTTTTGTGAGGTAAGCACGTTTTTTGGATATTTTGGCAATGTCGAATTCTTTGATATCGTTTATGGTTAGGTTAGTTTGGGTTAGTTTTTGTGAGGTAAGCAAGTTTTTTGGATATTTTTGCATTGTCAAATTCTTTGATTTCGGTGATGGTTAGGTTAGGTTAGGTTAGGTTTGGTGAGCTTAGCACGTTTTGTGGATAGTTTAGCAATGTCGAATTCTTTAATTTCGGTGATGGTTAGGTTAAGTTGGGTTAGGTTTAGTGAGGTTTGCACGTTTTGTGTATATTTTTGCAATGTCGAATTAATTGATTTCGGTGATGGTTAGGCTAGGTTGGGTTAGGTTTCGTGAAGTTAGCACGTTTTGTGTATATTTTTGCAATGTCCAATTCTTTGATTTCGGTGATGCTTAGGTTAGGTTGGGTAAGGTTTTGTGAGGTTAGCACGTTTTGTGGATAATTTGGCAATGTCGAATTTTTTTATTTCGGTAATAGTTATGTTAAGTTGGGTTAGGTTGAGTGAGGTTTGCACGTTTCGTGTATATTTTTGCAATGTCGAATTAATTGATTTCGGTGATGGTTAGGCTAGGTTGGGTTAGGTTTCGTGAAGTTAGCACGTTTTGTGTATATTTTTGCAATGTCCAATTCTTTGATTTCGGTGATGCTTAGGTTAGGTTGGGATTGGTTTGGTGAGGTAAACACGTTTTGTGGATATTTTTGCAATGTCGAATTCTTTAATTTCAGTGATGGTTAGGTTAAGTTGGGTTAGATCTAGTGAGGTTTGCACGTTTTGTGTATATTTTTGCAATGTCGAAATAATTGATTTCGGTGATGGTTAGGCTAGGTTGGGTTAGGTTTCGTGAAGTAAGCACGTTTTGTGTATATTTTCGCAATTTCCAATTCTTTGATTTCAGTGAAGCTTGGGTTAGGTTGGGTTAGGTTTTGTGAGGTTAGCACGTTTTGTGTATATTTTGGCAATGTCGAATTCTTTAATTTCGGTGATGATAATGTTAAGTTGGGTTAGGTTCAGTGAGGTTTGCACGTTTTGTGTATATTTTTGCAATGTCGAATTAATTGATTTCGGTGATGTTTGGGCTAGGTTGGGTTAGGTTTCGTGAAGTTAGCACGTTTTGTGTATATTTTTGCAATGTCCAATTCTTTGATTTCGGTGATGCTTAGGTTAGGTTGGGTAAGGTTTTGTGAGGTTAGCACGTTTTGTGGATAATTTGGCAATGTCGAATTTTTTTATTTCGGTAATAGTTATGTTAAGTTGGGTTAGGTTGAGTGAGGTTTGCACGTTTCGTGTATATTTTTGCAATGTCGAATTAATTGATTTCGGTGATGGTTAGGCTAGGTTGGGTTAGGTTTCGTGAAGTTAGCACGTTTTGTGTATATTTTTGCAATGTCCAATTCTTTGATTTCGGTGATGCTTAGGTTAGGTTGGGATTGGTTTGGTGAGGTAAACACGTTTTGTGGATATTTTTGCAATGTCGAATTCTTTAATTTCAGTGATGGTTAGGTTAAGTTGGGTTAGATCTAGTGAGGTTTGCACGTTTTGTGTATATTTTTGCAATGTCGAATTCATTGATTTCGGTGATGGTTATGTTAGGTTCGGTTAGGTTTCGTGAAGTAAGCACGATTTGTGTATATTTTTGCAATGTTCAATTCTTTGATTTCGGCGAAGCTTAGGTTAGGTTGGGTTAGGTTTTGTGAGGTTATCACGTTTTGTGTATATTTTGGCAATGTCGAATTCTTTAATTTCGGTGATGATTATGTTAAGTTGGGTTAGGTTTAGTGAGGTGTGCACGTTTTGTGTATATTTTTGCAATGTCCAATTCTTTGATTTCGGCGAAGCTTAGGTTAGGTTGGGTCAGATTTTGTGAGGTTAGCACGTTTTGTGTATTTTTTGGCAATGTCGAATTCTTTAATTTCGGTGATGATTATGTTAAGTTGGGTTAGGTTTAGTGAGATTTGCACGTTTTGTGTATATTTTTGCAATGTCGAATTCATTGATTTCGGTGATGGTTATGTTAGGTTCGGTTAGGTTTCGTGAAGTAAGCACGATTAATGTATATTTTTGCAATGTCCAATTGTTTGATTTCGGTGATGGTTAGATTAAGTTAGGTTGAGTTTGGTGAGGTAAGCAAGTTTTGTGGATATTTTTGCAATGTCGAATTCTTCGATTTCGGTGATGGTTAGGTGAGGTTGCGTTAGGTTTCGTGAAGTTTGCACGTTTTGTGTAAATTTCTGCAATGTCTAATTCTTTGATTTCGGTGATGGTTAGGTTAGGTTGGGTTAGGTTTGGTGAGGTAAGCACGTTTTGTGTATATTTTAACAATGTCGAATTAATTGATTTCTGTGATGGTTAGGCTAGGTTGGGTTAGGTTTCGTGAAGTAAGCACGTTTCGTGTATATTTTTGCAATGTCCATTTCTTTGATTTCGGTGATGCTTAGGTTAGATTGGGTTAGGTTTTGTGAAGTTAGCACGTTTTTTGGATAATTTGGCAATGTCGAATTCTTTGATTTTGTTGATGGTTAGGTTAGTTTGGGTTAGTTTTGGTGAGGTAAGCAAGTTTTGGGGATATTTTCGCATTGTCAAATTCTTTGATTTCGATGATGGTTAGGTTAGGTTCGGTTAGGTTTGGTGTGGTTAGCACGTTTTGTGGATATTTTGGCAATGTCGAATTCTTTAATTTCGGTGATGGATAGGCTAGGTTCGGTTAGGTTTCGGGAAGTTAGCACGTTTTGTGTATATTTTTGCAATGTCGAATTAATTGATTTCGGTAATGGTTAAGCTAGGTTGGGTAAGTTTTGGTGAGGTAAGCAAGTTTAGTGGATATTTTTGCAATGTCGAATTCTTCGATTTCGGTGATGGTTAGGTGAGGTTGCGTTAGGTTTCGTTTAGTTTGCACGTTTGGTGTAAATTTCTGCAATGTCTAATTCTTTGATTTCGGTGATGGTTAGGTTAGGTTGGGTTAGGTTTGGTGAGGTAAGCACGTTTTGTGTATATTTTTACAATGTCGAATTAATTGATTTCGGTGATGCTTAGGTTAAGTTGGGTTAGGTTTCGTGAAGTAAGCACGTTTTGTGTATATTTTTGCAATGACAAATTCTTTGATTTCGGTAATGCCTAGGTTAGGTTGGGTTAGGTTTTCTGAGGTAAGCACGTTTTTTGGATATTTTGGCAATGTCGAATTCTTTGATTTCGTTGATGGTTAGGTTAGTTTGGGTTAGGTTTCGTGAAGTTAGCACGATTTGTGTATATTTTTGCAATGTTCAATTGTTTGATTTCGGTGATGGTAAGGTTAGGTTGGGTTTGGTTTGGTGAGGTAAGCACGTTTTGTGGATATTTTTGCAATGTCGAATTCTTTAATTTCGGTGATGGTTAGGTTAAGTTGGGTTAGGTTTAGTGAGGTTTGCACGTTTTGTGTATATTTTTGCAATGTCGAAATAATTGATTTCGGTGATGGTTAGGCTAGGTTGGGTAAGGTTTTGTGAGGTTAGCACGTTTTGTGGATAATTTGGCAATGTCGAATTTTTTTATTTCGGTAATAGTTATGTTAAGTTGGGTTAGGTTGAGTGAGGTTTGCACGTTTCGTGTATATTTTTGCAATGTCGAATTAATTGATTTCGGTGATGGTTAGGCTAGGTTGGGTTAGGTTTCGTGAAGTTAGCACGTTTTGTGTATATTTTTGAAATGTCCAATTCTTTGATTTCATTGATGCTTAGGTTAAGTTGGGTTAGGTTGAGTGAGGTTTGCACGTTTTGTGTATATTTTTGCAATGTCGAATTAATTGATTTCGGTGATTGTTAGGCTAGGTTGGGTTAGGTTTCGTGAAGTTAGCACGTTTTGTGTATATTTTTGCAATGAGAGATTCTTTGATTTCGGTGATGCTTAGGTTAGGTTAGGTTAGGTTTTGTGAGGTAAGCACGTTTTTTGGATATTTTGGCAATGTCGAATTCTTTGATATCGTTTATGGTTAGGTTAGTTTGGGTTAGTTTTTGTGAGGTAAGCAAGTTTTTTGGATATTTTTGCATTGTCAAATTCTTTGATTTCGGTGATGGTTAGGTTAGGTTAGGTTAGGTTTGGTGAGCTTAGCACGTTTTGTGGATATTTTAGCAATGTCGAATTCTTTAATTTCGGTGATGCTTAGGTTAAGTTGGGTTAGGTTTCGTGAAGTTAGCACGTTTTGTGTATATTTTTGCAATGTCGAATTAATTGATTTCGGTGATGGTTAGGCTAGGTTGGGTTAGGTTTCGTGAAGTTAGCACGTTTTGTGTATATTTTTGCAATGTCGAATTCATTGATTTCGGTGATGGTTTTGTTAGGTTCGGTTAGGTTTCGTGAAGTTAGCACGATTTGTGTATATTTTTGCAATGTCGAATTCTTTAATTTCAGTGATGGTTAGGTTAAGTTGGGTTAGGTTTAGTGAGGTTTGCACGTTTTGTGTATATTTTTGCAATGTCGAATTAATTGATTTCGGTGATGTTTGGGCTAGGTTGGGTTAGGTTTCGTGAAGTTAGCACGTTTTGTGTATATTTTTGCAATGTCCAATTCTTTGATTTCGGTGATGCTTAGGTTAGGTTGGGTAAGGTTTTGTGAGGTTAGCACGTTTTGTGGATAATTTGGCAATGTCGAATTCTTTAATTTCGGTGATGCTTAGGTTAAGTTGGGTTAGGTTTCGTGAAGTTAGCACGTTTTGTGTATATTTTTGCAATGTCGAATTAATTGATTTCGGTGATGGTTAGGCTAGGTTGGGTTAGGTTTCGTGAAGTTAGCACGTTTTGTGTATATTTTTGCAATGTCGAATTCATTGATTTCGGTGATGGTTTTGTTAGGTTCGGTTAGGTTTCGTGAAGTTAGCACGATTTGTGTATATTTTGGCAATGTCGAATTCTTTAATTTCGGTGATGATAATGTTAAGTTGGGTTAGGTTCAGTGAGGTTTGCACGTTTTGTGTATATTTTTGCAATGTCGAATTAATTGATTTCGGTGATGTTTGGGCTAGGTTGGGTTAGGTTTCGTGAAGTTAGCACGTTTTGTGTATATTTTTGCAATGTCCAATTCTTTGATTTCGGTGATGCTTAGGTTAGGTTGGGTAAGGTTTTGTGAGGTTAGCACGTTTTGTGGATAATTTGGCAATGTCGAATTTTTTTATTTCGGTAATAGTTATGTTAAGTTGGGTTAGGTTGAGTGAGGTTTGCACGTTTCGTGTATATTTTTGCAATGTCGAATTAATTGATTTCGGTGATGGTTAGGCTAGGTTGGGTTAGGTTTCGTGAAGTTAGCACGTTTTGTGTATATTTTTGAAATGTCCAATTCTTTGATTTCATTGATGCTTAGGTTAAGTTGGGTTAGGTTGAGTGAGGTTTGCACGTTTTGTGTATATTTTTGCAATGTCGAATTAATTGATTTCGGTGATTGTTAGGCTAGGTTGGGTTAGGTTTCGTGAAGTTAGCACGTTTTGTGTATATTTTTGCAATGAGAGATTCTTTGATTTCGGTGATGCTTAGGTTAGGTTAGGTTAGGTTTTGTGAGGTAAGCACGTTTTTTGGATATTTTGGCAATGTCGAATTCTTTGATATCGTTTATGGTTAGGTTAGTTTGGGTTAGTTTTTGTGAGGTAAGCAAGTTTTTTGGATATTTTTGCATTGTCAAATTCTTTGATTTCGGTGATGGTTAGGTTAGGTTAGGTTAGGTTTGGTGAGCTTAGCACGTTTTGTGGATATTTTAGCAATGTCGAATTCTTTAATTTCGGTGATGCTTAGGTTAAGTTGGGTTAGGTTTCGTGAAGTTAGCACGTTTTGTGTATATTTTTGCAATGTCGAATTAATTGATTTCGGTGATGGTTAGGCTAGGTTGGGTTAGGTTTCGTGAAGTTAGCACGTTTTGTGTATATTTTTGCAATGTCGAATTCATTGATTTCGGTGATGGTTTTGTTAGGTTCGGTTAGGTTTCGTGAAGTTAGCACGATTTGTGTATATTTTTGCAATGTCGAATTCTTTAATTTCAGTGATGGTTAGGTTAAGTTGGGTTAGGTTTAGTGAGGTTTGCACGTTTTGTGTATATTTTTGCAATGTCGAATTAATTGATTTCGGTGATGGTTAGGCTAGGTTGGGTTAGGTTTCGTGAAGTTAGCCCGTTTTGTGTATAATTTTGCAATGTCCAATTCTTTGATTTCGGCGAAGCTGAGGTTAGGTTGGGTTAGGTTTTGTGAGGTTATCACGTTTTGTGTATATTTTGGCAATGTTGAATTCTTTAATTTCGGTGATGATTATGTTAAGTTGGGTTAGGTTTAGTGAGGTTTGCACGTTTTGTGTATATTTTTGCAATGTCCAATTCTTTGATTTCGGCGAAGCTTAGGTTAGGTTGGGTTAGATTTTGTGAGGTTAGCACGTTTTGTGTTATTTTTGGCAATGTCGAATTCTTTAATTTCGGTGATGATTATGTTAAGTTGGGTTAGGTTTAGTGAGGTTTGCACGTTTTGTGTTTTTTTTTGCAATGTCGAATTCATTGATTTCGGTGATGGTTATGTTAGGTTCGGTTAGGTTTCGTGAAGTAAGCACGATTTATGTATATTTTTGCAATGTCCAATTGTTTGATTTCGGTGATGGTTAGGTTAAGTTGGGTTGAGTTTGGTGAGGTAAGCAAGTTTTGTGGATATTTTTGCAATGTCGAATTCTTCGATTTCGGTGATGGTTAGGTGAGGTTGCGTTAGGTTTCGTGAAATATGCACGTTTTGTGTAAATTTCTGCAATGTCTAATTCTTTGATTTCGGTGATGGATAGGTTAGGTTGGGTTAGGTTTGGTGAGGTAAGCACGTTTTGTGTATTTTTTTACAATGTCGAATTAAATGATTTCTGTGATGGTTAGGCTAGGTTGGGTTAGGTTTCGTGAAGTAAGCACGTTTTGTGTATATTTTTGCAATGTCCATTTCTTTGATTTCGGTGATGCTTAGGTTAGATTGAGTTAGGTTTTGTGAAGTTAGCACGTTTTTTGGATATTTTGGCAATGTCGAATTTTTTTATTTCGGTAATAGTTATGTTAAGTTGGGTTAGGTTGAGTGAGGTTTGCACGTTTCGTGTATATTTTTGCAATGTCGAATTAATTGATTTCGGTGATGGTTAGGCTAGGTTGGGTTAGGTTTCGTGAAGTAAGCACGTTTTGTGTATATTTTTGCAATGTCCAATTCTTTGATTTCGGTGATGCTTAGGTTAAGTTGGGTTAGGTTGAGTGAGGTTTGCACGTTTTGTGTATATTTTTGCAATGTCGAATTAATTGATTTCGGTGATGGTTAGGCTAGGTTGGGTTAGGTTTCGTGAAGTAAGCACGTTTTGTGTATATTTTTGCAATGAGAGATTCTTTGATTTCGGTGATGCTTAGGTTAGGTTGGGTTAGGTTTTGTGAGGTAAGCACGTTTTTTGGATATTTTGGCAATGTCGAATTCTTTGATATCGTTTATGGTTAGGTTAGTTTGGGTTAGTTTTTGTGAGGTAAGCAAGTTTTTTGGATATTTTTGCATTGTCAAATTCTTTGATTTCGGTGATGGTTAGGTTAGGTTAGGTTAGGTTTGGTGAGCTTAGCACGTTTTGTGGATAGTTTAGCAATGTCGAATTCTTTAATTTCGGTGATGGTTAGGTTAAGTTGGGTTAGGTTTAGTGAGGTTTGCACGTTTTGTGTATATTTTTGCAATGTCGAATTAATTGATTTCGGTGATGGTTAGGCTAGGTTGGGTTAGGTTTCGTGAAGTTAGCACGTTTTGTGTATATTTTTGCAATGTCCAATTCTTTGATTTCGGTGATGCTTAGGTTAGGTTGGGTAAGGTTTTGTGAGGTTAGCACGTTTTGTGGATAATTTGGCAATGTCGAATTTTTTTATTTCGGTAATAGTTATGTTAAGTTGGGTTAGGTTGAGTGAGGTTTGCACGTTTCGTGTATATTTTTGCAATGTCGAATTAATTGATTTCGGTGATGGTTAGGCTAGGTTGGGTTAGGTTTCGTGAAGTTAGCACGTTTTGTGTATATTTTTGCAATGTCCAATTCTTTGATTTCGGTGATGCTTAGGTTAGGTTGGGATTGGTTTGGTGAGGTAAACACGTTTTGTGGATATTTTTGCAATGTCGAATTCTTTAATTTCAGTGATGGTTAGGTTAAGTTGGGTTAGATCTAGTGAGGTTTGCACGTTTTGTGTATATTTTTGCAATGTCGAATTCATTGATTTCGGTGATGGTTATGTTAGGTTCGGTTAGGTTTCGTGAAGTAAGCACGATTTGTGTATATTTTTGCAATGTTCAATTCTTTGATTTCGGCGAAGCTTAGGTTAGGTTGGGTTAGGTTTTGTGAGGTTATCACGTTTTGTGTATATTTTGGCAATGTCGAATTCTTTAATTTCGGTGATGATTATGTTAAGTTGGGTTAGGTTTAGTGAGGTGTGCACGTTTTGTGTATATTTTTGCAATGTCCAATTCTTTGATTTCGGCGAAGCTTAGGTTAGGTTGGGTCAGATTTTGTGAGGTTAGCACGTTTTGTGTATTTTTTGGCAATGTCGAATTCTTTAATTTCGGTGATGATTCTGTTATGTTGGGTTAGGTTTAGTGAGATTTGCACGTTTTGTGTATATTTTTGCAATGTCGAATTCATTGATTTCGGTGATGGTTATGTTAGGTTCGGTTAGGTTTCGTGAAGTAAGCACGATTAATGTATATTTTTGCAATGTCCAATTGTTTGATTTCGGTGATGGTTAGATTAAGTTAGGTTGAGTTTGGTGAGGTAAGCAAGTTTTGTGGATATTTTTGCAATGTCGAATTCTTCGATTTCGGTGATGGTTAGGTGAGGTTGCGTTAGGTTTCGTGAAGTTTGCACGTTTTGTGTAAATTTCTGCAATGTCTAATTCTTTGATTTCGGTGATGGTTAGGTTAGGTTGGGTTAGGTTTGGTGAGGTAAGCACGTTTTGTGTATATTTTAACAATGTCGAATTAATTGATTTCTGTGATGGTTAGGCTAGGTTGGGTTAGGTTTCGTGAAGTAAGCACGTTTCGTGTATATTTTTGCAATGTCCATTTCTTTGATTTCGGTGATGCTTAGGTTAGATTGGGTTAGGTTTTGTGAAGTTAGCACGTTTTTTGGATAATTTGGCAATGTCGAATTCTTTGATTTTGTTGATGGTTAGGTTAGTTTGGGTTAGTTTTGGTGAGGTAAGCAAGTTTTGGGGATATTTTCGCATTGTCAAATTCTTTGATTTCGATGATGGTTAGGTTAGGTTCGGTTAGGTTTGGTGTGGTTAGCACGTTTTGTGGATATTTTGGCAATGTCGAATTCTTTAATTTCGGTGATGGATAGGCTAGGTTCGGTTAGGTTTCGGGAAGTTAGCACGTTTTGTGTATATTTTTGCAATGTCGAATTAATTGATTTCGGTAATGGTTAAGCTAGGTTGGGTAAGTTTTGGTGAGGTAAGCAAGTTTAGTGGATATTTTTGCAATGTCGAATTCTTCGATTTCGGTGATGGTTAGGTGAGGTTGCGTTAGGTTTCGTTTAGTTTGCACGTTTGGTGTAAATTTCTGCAATGTCTAATTCTTTGATTTCGGTGATGGTTAGGTTAGGTTGGGTTAGGTTTGGTGAGATAAGCACGTTTTGTGTATATTTTTACAATGTCGAATTAATTGATTTCGGTGATGCTTAGGTTAAGTTGGGTTAGGTTTCGTGAAGTAAGCACGTTTTGTGTATATTTTTGCAATGACAAATTCTTTGATTTCGGTAATGCCTAGGTTAGGTTGGGTTAGGTTTTCTGAGGTAAGCACGTTTTTTGGATATTTTGGCAATGTCGAATTCTTTGATTTCGTTGATGGTTAGGTTAGTTTGGGTTAGGTTTCGTGAAGTTAGCACGATTTGTGTATATTTTTGCAATGTTCAATTGTTTGATTTCGGTGATGGTAAGGTTAGGTTGGGTTTGGTTTGGTGAGGTAAGCACGTTTTGTGGATATTTTTGCAATGTCGAATTCTTTAATTTCGGTGATGGTTAGGTTAAGTTGGGTTAGGTTTAGTGAGGTTTGCACGTTTTGTGTATATTTTTGCAATGTCGAAATAATTGATTTCGGTGATGGTTAGGCTAGGTTGGGTTAGGTTTCGTGAAGTAAGCACGTTTTGTGTATATTTTCGCAATTTCCAATTCTTTGATTTCAGTGAAGCTTGGGTTAGGTTGGGTTAGGTTTTGTGAGGTTAGCACGTTTTGTGTATATTTTGGCAATGTCGAATTCTTTAATTTCGGTGATGATAATGTTAAGTTGGGTTAGGTTCAGTGAGGTTTGCACGTTTTGTGTATATTTTTGCAATGTCGAATTAATTGATTTCGGTGATGTTTGGGCTAGGTTGGGTTAGGTTTCGTGAAGTTAGCACGTTTTGTGTATATTTTTGCAATGTCCAATTCTTTGATTTCGGTGATGCTTAGGTTAGGTTGGGTAAGGTTTTGTGAGGTTAGCACGTTTTGTGGATAATTTGGCAATGTCGAATTTTTTTATTTCGGTAATAGTTATGTTAAGTTGGGTTAGGTTGAGTGAGGTTTGCACGTTTCGTGTATATTTTTGCAATGTCGAATTAATTGATTTCGGTGATGGTTAGGCTAGGTTGGGTTAGGTTTCGTGAAGTTAGCACGTTTTGTGTATATTTTTGCAATGTCCAATTCTTTGATTTCGGTGATGCTTAGGTTAGGTTGGGATTGGTTTGGTGAGGTAAACACGTTTTGTGGATATTTTTGCAATGTCGAATTCTTTAATTTCAGTGATGGTTAGGTTAAGTTGGGTTAGATCTAGTGAGGTTTGCACGTTTTGTGTATATTTTTGCAATGTCGAATTCATTGATTTCGGTGATGGTTATGTTAGGTTCGGTTAGGTTTCGTGAAGTAAGCACGATTTGTGTATATTTTTGCAATGTTCAATTCTTTGATTTCGGCGAAGCTTAGGTTAGGTTGGGTTAGGTTTTGTGAGGTTATCACGTTTTGTGTATATTTTGGCAATGTCGAATTCTTTAATTTCGGTGATGATTATGTTAAGTTGGGTTAGGTTTAGTGAGGTGTGCACGTTTTGTGTATATTTTTGCAATGTCCAATTCTTTGATTTCGGCGAAGCTTAGGTTAGGTTGGGTCAGATTTTGTGAGGTTAGCACGTTTTGTGTATTTTTTGGCAATGTCGAATTCTTTAATTTCGGTGATGATTATGTTAAGTTGGGTTAGGTTTAGTGAGATTTGCACGTTTTGTGTATATTTTTGCAATGTCGAATTCATTGATTTCGGTGATGGTTATGTTAGGTTCGGTTAGGTTTCGTGAAGTAAGCACGATTAATGTATATTTTTGCAATGTCCAATTGTTTGATTTCGGTGATGGTTAGATTAAGTTAGGTTGAGTTTGGTGAGGTAAGCAAGTTTTGTGGATATTTTTGCAATGTCGAATTCTTCGATTTCGGTGATGGTTAGGTGAGGTTGCGTTAGGTTTCGTGAAGTTTGCACGTTTTGTGTAAATTTCTGCAATGTCTAATTCTTTGATTTCGGTGATGGTTAGGTTAGGTTGGGTTAGGTTTGGTGAGGTAAGCACGTTTTGTGTATATTTTAACAATGTCGAATTAATTGATTTCTGTGATGGTTAGGCTAGGTTGGGTTAGGTTTCGTGAAGTAAGCACGTTTCGTGTATATTTTTGCAATGTCCATTTCTTTGATTTCGGTGATGCTTAGGTTAGATTGGGTTAGGTTTTGTGAAGTTAGCACGTTTTTTGGATAATTTGGCAATGTCGAATTCTTTGATTTTGTTGATGGTTAGGTTAGTTTGGGTTAGTTTTGGTGAGGTAAGCAAGTTTTGGGGATATTTTCGCATTGTCAAATTCTTTGATTTCGATGATGGTTAGGTTAGGTTCGGTTAGGTTTGGTGTGGTTAGCACGTTTTGTGGATATTTTGGCAATGTCGAATTCTTT
Source organism: Arctopsyche grandis (assembly GCF_051622035.1). NCBI lineage: Eukaryota > Metazoa > Arthropoda > Insecta > Trichoptera > Hydropsychidae > Arctopsyche > Arctopsyche grandis. The sequence goes on along the minus strand of NC_135365.1, from coordinate 21,892,932 downwards.
AATTTCGGTGATGGATAGGCTAGGTTCGGTTAGGTTTCGGGAAGTTAGCACGTTTTGTGTATATTTTTGCAATGTCGAATTAATTGATTTCGGTAATGGTTAAGCTAGGTTGGGTAAGTTTTGGTGAGGTAAGCAAGTTTAGTGGATATTTTTGCAATGTCGAATTCTTCGATTTCGGTGATGGTTAGGTGAGGTTGCGTTAGGTTTCGTTTAGTTTGCACGTTTGGTGTAAATTTCTGCAATGTCTAATTCTTTGATTTCGGTGATGGTTAGGTTAGGTTGGGTTAGGTTTGGTGAGGTAAGCACGTTTTGTGTATATTTTTACAATGTCGAATTAATTGATTTCGGTGATGCTTAGGTTAAGTTGGGTTAGGTTTCGTGAAGTAAGCACGTTTTGTGTATATTTTTGCAATGACAAATTCTTTGATTTCGGTAATGCCTAGGTTAGGTTGGGTTAGGTTTTCTGAGGTAAGCACGTTTTTTGGATATTTTGGCAATGTCGAATTCTTTGATTTCGTTGATGGTTAGGTTAGTTTGGGTTAGGTTTCGTGAAGTTAGCACGATTTGTGTATATTTTTGCAATGTTCAATTGTTTGATTTCGGTGATGGTAAGGTTAGGTTGGGTTTGGTTTGGTGAGGTAAGCACGTTTTGTGGATATTTTTGCAATGTCGAATTCTTTAATTTCGGTGATGGTTAGGTTAAGTTGGGTTAGGTTTAGTGAGGTTTGCACGTTTTGTGTATATTTTTGCAATGTCGAAATAATTGATTTCGGTGATGGTTAGGCTAGGTTGGGTTAGGTTTCGTGAAGTAAGCACGTTTTGTGTATATTTTCGCAATTTCCAATTCTTTGATTTCAGTGAAGCTTGGGTTAGGTTGGGTTAGGTTTTGTGAGGTTAGCACGTTTTGTGTATATTTTGGCAATGTCGAATTCTTTAATTTCGGTGATGATAATGTTAAGTTGGGTTAGGTTCAGTGAGGTTTGCACGTTTTGTGTATATTTTTGCAATGTCGAATTAATTGATTTCGGTGATGTTTGGGCTAGGTTGGGTTAGGTTTCGTGAAGTTAGCACGTTTTGTGTATATTTTTGCAATGTCCAATTCTTTGATTTCGGTGATGCTTAGGTTAGGTTGGGTAAGGTTTTGTGAGGTTAGCACGTTTTGTGGATAATTTGGCAATGTCGAATTTTTTTATTTCGGTAATAGTTATGTTAAGTTGGGTTAGGTTGAGTGAGGTTTGCACGTTTCGTGTATATTTTTGCAATGTCGAATTAATTGATTTCGGTGATGGTTAGGCTAGGTTGGGTTAGGTTTCGTGAAGTTAGCACGTTTTGTGTATATTTTTGCAATGTCCAATTCTTTGATTTCATTGATGCTTAGGTTAAGTTGGGTTAGGTTGAGTGAGGTTTGCACGTTTTGTGTATATTTTTGCAATGTCGAATTAATTGATTTCGGTGATTGTTAGGCTAGGTTGGGTTAGGTTTCGTGAAGTTAGCACGTTTTGTGTATATTTTTGCAATGAGAGATTCTTTGATTTCGGTGATGCTTAGGTTAGGTTAGGTTAGGTTTTGTGAGGTAAGCACGTTTTTTGGATATTTTGGCAATGTCGAATTCTTTGATATCGTTTATGGTTAGGTTAGTTTGGGTTAGTTTTTGTGAGGTAAGCAAGTTTTTTGGATATTTTTGCATTGTCAAATTCTTTGATTTCGGTGATGGTTAGGTTAGGTTAGGTTAGGTTTGGTGAGCTTAGCACGTTTTGTGGATATTTTAGCAATGTCGAATTCTTTAATTTCGGTGATGCTTAGGTTAAGTTGGGTTAGGTTTCGTGAAGTTAGCACGTTTTGTGTATATTTTTGCAATGTCGAATTAATTGATTTCGGTGATGGTTAGGCTAGGTTGGGTTAGGTTTCGTGAAGTTAGCACGTTTTGTGTATATTTTTGCAATGTCCAATTCTTTGATTTCGGTGATGCTTAGGTTAGGTTGGGATTGGTTTGGTGAGGTAAACACGTTTTGTGGATATTTTTGCAATGTCGAATTCTTTAATTTCAGTGATGGTTAGGTTAAAATGGGTTAGATCTAGTGAGGTTTGCACGTTTTGTGTATATTTTTGCAATGTCGAATTCATTGATTTCGGCGATGGTTATGTTAGGTTCGGTTAGGTTTCGTGAAGTAAGCACGATTTGTGTATATTTTTGCAATGTTCAATTCTTTGATTTCGGCGAAGCTTAGGTTAGGTTGGGTTAGGTTTTGTGAGGTTATCACGTTTTGTGTATATTTTGGCAATGTCGAATTCTTTAATTTCGGTGATGATTATGTTAAGTTGGGTTAGGTTTAGTGAGGTTTGCACGTTTTGTGTATATTTTTGCAATGTCCAATTATTTGATTTCGGCGAAGCTTAGGTTAGGTTGGGTTAGATTTTGTGAGGTTAGCACGTTTTGTGTATTTTTTGGCAATGTCGAATTCTTTAATTTCGGTGATGATTATGTTAAGTTGGGTTAGGTTTAGTGAGGTTTGCACGTTTTGTGTATATTTTTGCAATGTCGAATTCATTGATTTCGGTGATGGTTATGTTAGGTTCGGTTAGGTTTCGTGAAGTAAGCACGATTAATGTATATTTTTGCAATGTCCAATTGTTTGATTTCGGTAATAGTTATGTTAAGTTGGGTTAGGTTGAGTGAGGTTTGCACGTTTCGTGTATATTTTTGCAATGTCGAATTAATTGATTTCGGTGATGGTTGGGCTAGGTTGGGTTAGGTTTCGTGAAGTTAGCACGTTTTGTGTATATTTTTGCAATGTCCAATTCTTTGATTTAGGTGATGCTTAGGTTAAGTTGGGTTAGGTTGAGTGAGGTTTGCACGTTTTGTGTATATTTTTGCAATGTCGAATTAATTGATTTCGGTGATGGTTAGGCTAGGTTGGGTTAGGTTTCGTGAAGTTAGCACGTTTTGTGTATATTTTTGCAATGAGAGATTCTTTGATTTCGGTGATGCTTAGGTTAGGTTGGGTTAGGTTTTGTGAGGTAAGCACGTTTTTTGGATATTTTGGCAATGTCGAATTCTTTGATATCGTTTATGGTTAGGTTAGTTTGGGTTAGTTTTTGTGAGGTAAGCAAGTTTTTTGGATATTTTTGCATTGTCAAATTCTTTGATTTCGGTGATGGTTAGGTTAGGTTAGGTTAGGTTTGGTGAGCTTAGCACGTTTTGTGGATATTTTAGCAATGTCGAATTCTTTAATTTCGGTGATGGTTAGGTTAAGTTGGGTTAGGTTTAGTGAGGTTTGCACGTTTTGTGTATATTTTTGCAATGTCGAATTAATTGATTTCGGTGATGGTTAGGCTAGGTTGGGTTAGGTTTCGTGAAGTTAGCACGTTTTGTGTATATTTTTGCAATGTCCAATTCTTTGATTTCGGTGATGCTTAGGTTAGGTTGGGATTGGTTTGGTGAGGTAAACACGTTTTGTGGATATTTTTGCAATGTCGAATTCTTTAATTTCAGTGATGGTTAGGTTAAGTTGGGTTAGATCTAGTGAGGTTTGCACGTTTTGTGTATATTTTTGCAATGTCGAATTCATTGATTTCGGTGATGGTTATGTTAGGTTCGGTTAGGTTTCGTGAAGTAAGCACGATTTGTGTATATTTTTGCAATGTTCAATTCTTTGATTTCGGCGAAGCTTAGGTTAGGTTGGGTTAGGTTTTGTGAGGTTATCACGTTTTGTGTATATTTTGGCAATGTCGAATTCTTTAATTTCGGTGATGATTATGTTAAGTTGGGTTAGGTTTAGTGAGGTTTGCACGTTTTGTGTATATTTTTGCAATGTCCAATTCTTTGATTTCGGCGAAGCTTAGGTTAGGTTGGGTTAGATTTTGTGAGGTTAGCACGTTTTGTGTATTTTTTGGCAATGTCGAATTCTTTAATTTCGGTGATGATTATGTTAAGTTGGGTTAGGTTAAGTGAGGTTTGCACGTTTTGTGTATATTTTTGAAATGTCGAATTCATTGATTTCGGTGATGGTTATGTTAGGTTCGGTTAGGTTTCGTGAAGTAAGCACGATTAATGTATATTTTTGCAATGTCCAATTGTTTGATTTCGGTGATGGTTAGGTTAAGTTAGGTTGAGTTTGGTGAGGTAAGCAAGTTTTGTGGATATTTTGCATTGTCGAATTCTTCGATTTCGGTGATGGTTAGGTGAGGTTGCGTTAGGTTTCGTGAAGTTTGCACGTTTTGTGTAAATTTCTGCAATGTCTAATTCTTTGATTTCGGTGATGGTTAGGTTAGGTTGGGTTAGGTTTGGTGAGGTAAGCACGTTTTGTGTATATTTTAACAATGTCGAATTAATTGATTTCTGTGATGGTTAGGCTAGGTTGGGTTAGGTTTCGTGAAGTTAGCACGTTTTGTGTATAATTTTGCAATGACAGATTCTTTGATTTCGGTGATGCTTGGGTTAGGTTGGGTTAGGTTTTGTGAGGTAAGCACGTTTTTTGGATATTTTGGCAATGTCGAATTCTTTGATTTCGTTGATGGTTAGGTTAGTTTGGGTTAGGTTTCGTGAAGTTAGCACGATTTGTGTATATTTTTGCAATGTTCAATTGTTTGATTTCGGTGATGGTAAGGTTAGGTTGGGTTTGGTTTGGTGAGGTAAGCACGTTTTGTGGATATTTTTGCAATGTCGAATTCTTTAATTTCGGTGATGGTTAGGTTAAGTTGGGTTAGGTTTAGTGAGGTTTGCACGTTTTGTGTATATTTTTGCAATGTCGAATTAATTGATTTCGGTGATGGTTAGGCTAGGTTGGGTTAGGTTTCGTGAAGTTAGCACGTTTTGTGTATATTTTTGCAATGTCCAATTCTTTGATTTCGGTGATGCTTAGGTTAGGTTGGGATTGGTTTGGTGAGGTAAACACGTTTTGTGGATATTTTTGCAATGTCGAATTCTTTAATTTCAGTGATGGTTAGGTTAAGTTGGGTTAGATCTAGTGAGGTTTGCACGTTTTGTGTATATTTTTGCAATGTCGAATTCATTGATTTCGGTGATGGTTATGTTAGGTTCGGTTAGGTTTCGTGAAGTAAGCACGATTTGTGTATATTTTTGCAATGTTCAATTGTTTGATTTCGGTGATGGTAAGGTTAGGTTGGGTTTGGTTTGGTGAGGTAAGCACGTTTTGTGGATATTTTTGCAATGTCGAATTCTTTAATTTCGGTGATGGTTAGGTTAAGTTGGGTTAGGTTCAGTGAGGTTTGCACGTTTGTGTATATTTTTGCAATGTCGAATTAATTGATTTCGGTGATGGTTAGGCTAGGTTGGGTTAGGTTTCGTGAAGTTAGCACGTTTTGTGTATATTTTTGCAATGTCAAATTCTTTGATTTCGGTGAAGCTTAAGTTAGGTTGGGTTAGGTTTTTTGAGGTTAGCACGTTTTGTGGATATTTTGGCAATGTCGAATTCTTTAATTTTGGTGATGGTGATGTTAAGTTGGGTTAGGTTTAGTGAGGTTTGCACGTTTTGTGTATATTTTTGCAATGTCAAATTCATTGATTTCGAAGATGGTTATGTTAGGTTTGCTTGGGTTTCGTGAAGTAAGCAAGTTTTGTGTATATTTTTGCATTGTCAAATTCTTTGATTTCGGTGATGGTTAGGTCAGGTTGGGTTAGGTTTGGTGAGGTTAGCACGTTTTGTGGATATTTTGGCAATGTCGAATTCTTTAATTTCGGTGATGGTTAGGTTAAGTTGGGTTAGGTTTAGTGAGGTTTGCAAGTTTTGTGTATATTTTTGCAATGTCGAATTAATTGATTTCGGTGATGGTTAGGCTAGGTTGGGTTAGGTTTCGTGAAGTTAGCACGTTTTGTGTATATTTTTGCAATGTCCAATTTTTTGATTTCGGTGATGCTTAGGTTAGGTTGGGTTTGGTTTGGTGAGGTAAGCACGTTTCGTGGATATTTTTGCAATGTCGAATTCTTTAATTTCAGTGATGGGTTGTTTAAGTTGGGTAAGGTCTAGTGAGTTTTGCACGTTTTGTGTATATTTTTGCAATGTCGAATTCATTGATTTCGGTGATGGTTATGTTAGGTTCGGTTAGGTTTCGTGAAGTTAGCACGATTTGTGTATATTTTTGCAATGTTCAATTGTTTAATTTCGGTGATGGTTAGGTTAGGTTGGGTTTGGTTTGGTGAGGTAAGCACGTTTTGTGGATATTTTTGCAATGTCGAATTCTTTAATTTCGGTGATATTTAGGTTAAGTTGGGTTAGGTTTAGTGAGGTTTGCACGTTTTGTGTATATTTTTGCAATGTCGAATTAATTGATTTCGGTAATGGTTAGGCTAGGTTGGGTTAGGTTTCGTGAAGTTAGCCCGTTTTGTGTATATTTTTGCAATGTCCAATTCTTTGATTTCGGCGAAGCTGAGGTTAGGTTGGGTTAGGTTTTGTGAGGTTATCACGTTTTGTGTATATTTTGGCAATGTTGAATTCTTTAATTTCGGTGATGATTATGTTAAGTTGGGATAGGTTTAGTGAGGTTTGCACGTTTTGTGTATATTTTTGCAATGTCCAATTCTTTGATTTCGGCGAAGCTTAGGTTAGGTTGGGTTAGATTTTGTGAGGTTAGCACGTTTTGTGTATTTTTTGGCAATGTCGAATTCTTTAATTTCGGTGATGATTATGTTAAGTTGGGTTAGGTTTAGTGAGGTTTGCACGTTTTGTGTATATTTTTGCAATGTCGAATTCATTGATTTCGGTGATGGTTATGTTAGGTTCGGTTAGGTTTCGTGAAGTAAGCACGATTTATGTATATTTTTGCAATGTCCAATTGTTTGATTTCGGTGATGGTTAGGTTAAGTTGGGTTGAGTTTGGTGAGGTAAGCAAGTTTTGTGGATATTTTTGCAATGTCGAATTCTTCGATTTCGGTGATGGTTAGGTGAGGTTGCGTTAGGTTTCGTGAAATATGCACGTTTTGTGTAAATTTCTGCAATGTCTAATTCTTTGATTTCGGTGATGGATAGGTTAGGTTGGGTTAGGTTTGGTGAGGTAAGCACGTTTTGCGTATTTTTTTACAATGTCGAATTAAATGATTTCTGTGATGGTTAGGCTAGGTTGGGTTAGGTTTCGTGAAGTAAGCACGTTTTGTGTATATTTTTGCAATGTCCATTTCTTTGATTTCGGTGATGCTTAGGTTAGATTGGGTAAGGTTTTGTGAAGTTAGCACGTTTTTTGGATATTTTGGCAATGTCGAATTTTTTTATTTCGGTAATAGTTATGTTAAGTTGGGTTAGGTTGAGTGAGGTTTGCACGTTTCGTGTATATTTTTGCAATGTCGAATTAATTGATTTCGGTGATGGTTAGGCTAGGTTGGGTTAGGTTTCGTGAAGTTAGCACGTTTTGTGTATATTTTTGCAATGTCCAATTCTTTGATTTCGGTGATGCTTAGGTTAAGTTGGGTTAGGTTGAGTGAGGTTTGCACGTTTTGTGTATATTTTTGCAATGTCGAATTAATTGATTTCGGTGATGGTTAGGCTAGGTTGGGTTAGGTTTCGTGAAGTTAGCACGTTTTGTGTATATTTTTGCAATGAGAGATTCTTTGATTTCGGTGATGCTTAGGTTAGGTTGGGTTAGGTTTTGTGAGGTAAGCACGTTTTTTGGATATTTTGGCAATGTCGAATTCTTTGATATCGTTTATGGTTAGGTTAGTTTGGGTTAGTTTTTGTGAGGTAAGCAAGTTTTTTGGATATTTTTGCATTGTCAAATTCTTTGATTTCGGTGATGGTTAGGTTAGGTTAGGTTAGGTTTGGTGAGCTTAGCACGTTTTGTGGATAGTTTAGCAATGTCGAATTCTTTAATTTCGGTGATGGTTAGGTTAAGTTGGGTTAGGTTTAGTGAGGTTTGCACGTTTTGTGTATATTTTTGCAATGTCGAATTAATTGATTTCGGTGATGGTTAGGCTAGGTTGGGTTAGGTTTCGTGAAGTTAGCACGTTTTGTGTATATTTTTGCAATGTCCAATTCTTTGATTTCGGTGATGCTTAGGTTAGGTTGGGATTGGTTTGGTGAGGTAAACACGTTTTGTGGATATTTTTGCAATGTCGAATTCTTTAATTTCAGTGATGGTTAGGTTAAGTTGGGTTAGATCTAGTGAGGTTTGCACGTTTTGTGTATATTTTTGCAATGTCGAATTCATTGATTTCGGTGATGGTTATGTTAGGTTCGGTTAGGTTTCGTGAAGTAAGCACGATTTGTGTATATTTTTGCAATGTTCAATTCTTTGATTTCGGCGAAGCTTAGGTTAGGTTGGGTTAGGTTTTGTGAGGTTATCACGTTTTGTGTATATTTTGGCAATGTCGAATTCTTTAATTTCGGTGATGATTATGTTAAGTTGGGTTAGGTTTAGTGAGGTGTGCACGTTTTGTGTATATTTTTGCAATGTCCAATTCTTTGATTTCGGCGAAGCTTAGGTTAGGTTGGGTCAGATTTTGTGAGGTTAGCACGTTTTGTGTATTTTTTGGCAATGTCGAATTCTTTAATTTCGGTGATGATTATGTTAAGTTGGGTTAGGTTTAGTGAGGTTTGCACGTTTTGTGTATATTTTTGCAATGTCGAATTCATTGATTTCGGTGATGGTTATGTTAGGTTCGGTTAGGTTTCGTGAAGTTAGCACGATTTGTGTATATTTTTGCAATGTTCAATTGTTTAATTTCGGTGATGGTTAGGTAAGGTTGGGTTTGGTTTGGTGAGGTAAGCACGTTTTGTGGATATTTTTGCAATGTCGAATTCTTTAATTTTAGTGATGGGTAGTTTAAGTTGGGTAAGGTCTAGTGAGTTTTGCACGTTTTGTGTATATTTTTGCAATGTCGAATTCATTGATTTCGGTGATGGTTATGTTAGGTTCGGTTAGGTTTCGTGAAGTTAGCACGATTTGTGTATATTTTTGCAATGTTCAATTGTTTAATTTCGGTGATGGTTAGGTTAGGTTGGGTTTGGTTTGGTGAGGTAAGCACGTTTTGTGGATATTTTTGCAATGTCGAATTCTTTAATTTCGGTGATATTTAGGTTAAGTTGGGTTAGGTTTAGTGAGGTTTGCACGTTTTGTGTATATTTTTGCAATGTCGAATTAATTGATTTCGGTAATGGTTAGGCTAGGTTGGGTTAGGTTTCGTGAAGTTAGCCCGTTTTGTGTATATTTTTGCAATGTCCAATTCTTTGATTTCGGCGAAGCTGAGGTTAGGTTGGGTTAGGTTTTGTGAGGTTATCACGTTTTGTGTATATTTTGGCAATGTTGAATTCTTTAATTTCGGTGATGATTATGTTAAGTTGGGTTAGGTTTAGTGAGGTTTGCACGTTTTGTGTATATTTTTGCAATGTCCAATTCTTTGATTTCGGCGAAGCTTAGGTTAGGTTGGGTTAGATTTTGTGAGGTTAGCACGTTTTGTGTATTTTTTGGCAATGTCGAATTCTTTAATTTCGGTGATGATTATGTTAAGTTGGGTTAGGTTTAGTGAGGTTTGCACGTTTTGTGTATATTTTTGCAATGTCGAATTCATTGATTTCGGTGATGGTTATGTTAGGTTCGGTTAGGTTTCGTGAAGTAAGCACGATTTATGTATATTTTTGCAATGTCCAATTGTTTGATTTCGGTGATGGTTAGGTTAAGTTGGGTTGAGTTTGGTGAGGTAAGCAAGTTTTGTGGATATTTTTGCAATGTCGAATTCTTCGATTTCGGTGATGGTTAGGTGAGGTTGCGTTAGGTTTCGTGAAATATGCACGTTTTGTGTAAATTTCTGCAATGTCTAATTCTTTGATTTCGGTGATGGATAGGTTAGGTTGGGTTAGGTTTGGTGAGGTAAGCACGTTTTGTGTATTTTTTTACAATGTCGAATTAAATGATTTCTGTGATGGTTAGGCTAGGTTGGGTTAGGTTTCGTGAAGTAAGCACGTTTTGTGTATATTTTTGCAATGTCCATTTCTTTGATTTCGGTGATGCTTAGGTTAGATTGGGTTAGGTTTTGTGAAGTTAGCACGTTTTTTGGATATTTTGGCAATGTCGAATTTTTTTATTTCGGTAATAGTTATGTTAAGTTGGGTTAGGTTGAGTGAGGTTTGCACGTTTCGTGTATATTTTTGCAATGTCGAATTAATTGATTTCGGTGATGGTTAGGCTAGGTTGGGTTAGGTTTCGTGAAGTTAGCACGTTTTGTGTATATTTTTGCAATGTCCAATTCTTTGATTTCGGTGATGCTTAGGTTAAGTTGGGTTAGGTTGAGTGAGGTTTGCACGTTTTGTGTATATTTTTGCAATGTCGAATTAATTGATTTCGGTGATGGTTAGGCTAGGTTGGGTTAGGTTTCGTGAAGTTAGCACGTTTTGTGTATATTTTTGCAATGAGAGATTCTTTGATTTCGGTGATGCTTAGGTTAGGTTGGGTTAGGTTTTGTGAGGTAAGCACGTTTTTTGGATATTTTGGCAATGTCGAATTCTTTGATATCGTTTATGGTTAGGTTAGTTTGGGTTAGTTTTTGTGAGGTAAGCAAGTTTTTTGGATATTTTTGCATTGTCAAATTCTTTGATTTCGGTGATGGTTATGTTAGGTTCGGTTAGGTTTCGTGAAGTAAGCACGATTAATGTATATTTTTGCAATGTCCAATTGTTTGATTTCGGTGATGGTTAGGTTAAGTTAGGTTGAGTTTGGTGAGGTAAGCAAGTTTTGTGGATATTTTTGCAATGTCGAATTCTTCGATTTCGGTGATGGTTAGGTGAGGTTGCGTTAGGTTTCGTGAAGTTTGCACGTTTTGTGTAAATTTCTGCAATGTCTAATTCTTTGATTTCGGTGATGGTTAGGTTAGGTTGGGTTAGGTTTGGTGAGGTAAGCACGTATTGTGTATATTTTAACAATGTCGAATTAATTGATTTCTGTGATGGTTAGGCTAGGTTGGGTTAGGTTTCGTGAAGTAAGCACGTTTCGTGTATATTTTTGCAATGTCCATTTCTTTGATTTCGGTGATGCTTAGGTTAGATTGGGTTAGGTTTTGAGAAGTTAGCACGTTTTTTGGATAATTTGGCAATGTCGAATTCTTTGATTTTGTTGATGGTTAGGTTAGTTTGGGTTAGTTTTGGTGAGGTAAGCAAGTTTTGGGGATATTTTCGCATTGTCAAATTCTTTGATTTCGATGATGGTTAGGTTAGGTTCGGTTAGGTTTGGTGTGGTTAGCACGTTTTGTGGATATTTTGGCAATGTCGAATTCTTTAATTTCGGTGATGGATAGGCTAGGTTCGGTTAGGTTTCGGGAAGTTAGCACGTTTTGTGTATATTTTTGCAATGTCGAATTAATTGATTTCGGTAATGGTTAAGCTAGGTTGGGTAAGTTTTGGTGAGGTAAGCAAGTTTAGTGGATATTTTTGCAATGTCGAATTCTTCGATTTCGGTGATGGTTAGGTGAGGTTGCGTTAGGTTTCGTTTAGTTTGCACGTTTGGTGTAAATTTCTGCAATGTCTAATTCTTTGATTTCGGTGATGGTTAGGTTAGGTTGGGTTAGGTTTGGTGAGGTAAGCACGTTTTGTGTATATTTTTAAAATGTCGAATTAATTGATTTCGGTGATGCTTAGGTTAAGTTGGGTTAGGTTTCGTGAAGTAAGCACGTTTTGTGTATATTTTTGCAATGACAAATTCTTTGATTTCGGTAATGCCTTGGTTAGGTTGGGTTAGGTTTTCTGAGGTAAGCACGTTTTTTGGATATTTTGGCAATGTCGAATTCTTTGATTTCGTTGATGGTTAGGTTAGTTTGGGTTAGGTTTCGTGAAGTTAGCACGATTTGTGTATATTTTTGCAATGTTCAATTGTTTGATTTCGGTGATGGTAAGGTTAGGTTGGGTTTGGTTTGGTGAGGTAAGCACGTTTTGTGGATATTTTTGCAATGTCGAATTCTTTAATTTCGGTGATGGTAAGGTTAAGTTGGGTTAGGTTTAGTGAGGTTTGCACGTTTTGTGTATATTTTTGCAATGTCGAAATAATTGATTTCGGTGATGGTTAGGCTAGGTTGGGTTAGGTTTTTTGAAGTAAGCACGTTTTGTGTATATTTTCGCAATTTCCAATTCTTTGATTTCAGTGAAGCTTGGGTTAGGTTGGGTTAGGTTTTGTGAGGTTAGCACGTTTTGTGTATATTTTGGCAATGTCGAATTCTTTAATTTCGGTGATGATAATGTTAAGTTGGGTTAGGTTCAGTGAGGTTTGCACGTTTTGTGTATATTTTTGCAATGTCGAATTAATTGATTTCGGTGATGTTTGGGCTAGGTTGGGTTAGGTTTCGTGAAGTTAGCACGTTTTGTGTATATTTTTGCAATGTCCAATTCTTTGATTTCGGTGATGCTTAGGTTAGGTTGGGTAAGGTTTTGTGAGGTTAGCACGTTTTGTGGATAATTTGGCAATGTCGAATTTTTTTATTTCGGTAATAGTTATGTTAAGTTGGGTTAGGTTGAGTGAGGTTTGCACGTTTCGTGTATATTTTTGCAATGTCGAATTAATTGATTTCGGTGATGGTTAGGCTAGGTTGGGTTAGGTTTCGTGAAGTTAGCACGTTTTGTGTATATTTTTGCAATGTCTAATTCTTTGATTTCATTGATGCTTAGGTTAAGTTGGGTTAGGTTGAGTGAGGTTTGCACGTTTTGTGTATATTTTTGCAATGTCCTATTAATTGATTTCGGTGATTGTTAGGCTAGGTTGGGTTAGGTTTCGTGAAGTTAGCACGTTTTGTGTATATTTTTGCAATGAGAGATTCTTTGATTTCGGTGATGCTTAGGTTAGGTTAGGTTAGGTTTTGTGAGGTAAGCACGTTTTTTGGATATTTTGGCAATGTCGAATTCTTTGATATCGTTTATGGTTAGGTTAGTTTGGGTTAGTTTTTGTGAGGTAAGCAAGTTTTTTGGATATTTTTGCATTGTCAAATTCTTTGATTTCGGTGATGGTTAGGTTAGGTTAGGTTAGGTTTGGTGAGCTTAGCACGTTTTGTGGATATTTTAGCAATGTCGAATTCATTGATTTCGGTGATGGTTATGTTAGGTTCGGTTAGGTTTCGTGAAGTTAGCACGATTTGTGTATATTTTTGCAATGTTCAATTGTTTAATTTCGGTGATGGTTAGGTTAGGTTGGGTTTGGTTTGGTGAGGTAAGCACGTTTTGTGGATATTTTTGCAATGTCGAATTCTTTAATTTCGGTGATATTTAGGTTAAGTTGGGTTAGGTTTAGTGAGGTTTGCACGTTTTGTGTATATTTTTGCAATGTCGAATTAATTGATTTCGGTAATGGTTGGGCTAGGTTTGGTTAGGTTTCGTGAAGTTAGCACGTTTGTCGTATATTTTTGCAATGTCAAATTCTTTGATTTCGGTGAAGTTTAGGTTAGGTTGGGTTAGGTTTTGTGAGGTTAGCACGTTTTGTGGATATTTTGGCAATGTCGAATTCTTTAATTTTGGTGATGGTGATGTTAAGTTGGGTTAGGTTTAGTGAGTTTTGCACGTTTTGTGTATATTTTTGCAATGTCGAATTCATTGATTTCGGTGATGGTTATGTTAGGTTCGGTTAGGTTTCGTGAAGTTAGCACGTTTTGTGTATATTTTTGCAATGTCCAATTCATTGATTTCGGTGATGCTTAGGTTAAGTTGGGTTAGGTTGAGTGAGGTTTGCACGTTTCGTGTATATTTTTGCAATGTCGAATTAATTGATTTCGGTGATGGTTAGGCTAGGTTGGGTTAGGTTTCGTGAAGTAAGCACGTTTTGTGTATATTTTTGCAATGTCCAATTCTTTGATTTCGGTGATGCTTAGGTTAAGTTGGGTTAGGTTGAGTGAGGTTTGCACGTTTTGTGTATATTTTTGCAATGTCGAATTAATTGATTTCGGTGATGGTTAGTCTAGGTTGGGTTAGGTTTCGTGAAGTTAGCACGTTTTGTGTATATTTTTGCAATGACAGATTCTTTGATTTCGGTGATGCTTAGGTTAGGTTGGGTTAGGTTTTGTGAGGTAAGCACGTTTTTTGGATATTTTGGCAATGTCGAATTCTTTGATATCGTTTATGGTTAGGTTAGTTTGGGTTAGTTTTTGTGAGGTAAGCAAGTTTTTTGGATATTTTTGCATTGTCAAATTCTTTGATTTCGGTGATGGTTAGGTTAGGTTAGGTTAGGTTTGGTGAGGTTAGCACGTTTTGTGGATATTTTAGCAATGTCGAATTCTTTAATTTCGGTGATGGTTAGGTTAAGTTGGGTTAGGTTTAGTGAGGTTTGCACGTTTTGTGTATATTTTTGCAATGTCGAATTAATTGATTTCGGTGATGGTTATGTTAGGTTCGGTTAGGTTTCGTGAAGTAAGCACGATTTGTGTATATTTTTGCAATGTTCAATTGTTTGATTTCGGTGATGGTAAGGTTAGGTTGGGTTAGGTTTCGTGAAGTTAGCACGTTTTGTGTATATTTTTGCAATGTCCAATTCTTTGATTTCGGTGATGCTTAGGTTAGGTTGGGATTGGTATGGTGAGGTAAACACGTTTTGTGGATATTTTTGCAATGTCGAATTCTTTAATTTCAGTGATGGTTAGGTTAAGTTGGGTTAGATCTAGTGAGGTTTGCACGTTTTGTGTATATTTTTGCAATGTCGAATTCATTGATTTCGGTGATGGTTATGTTAGGTTCGGTTAGGTTTCGTGAAGTAAGCACGATTTGTGTATATTTTTGCAATGTTCAATTGTTTGATTTCGGTGATGGTAAGGTTAGGTTGGGTTTGGTTTGGTGAGGTAAGCACGTTTTGTGGATATTTTTGCAATGTCGAATTCTTTAATTTCGGTGATGGTTAGGTTAAGTTGGGTTAGGTTCAGTGAGGTTTGCACGTTTGTGTATATTTTTGCAATGTCGAATTAATTGATTTCGGTGATGGTTAGGCTAGGTTGGGTTAGGTTTCGTGAAGTTAGCACGTTTTGTGTATATTTTTGCATTGTCAAATTCTTTGATTTCGGTGAAGCTTAAGTTAGGTTGGGTTAGGTTTTTTGAGGTTAGCACGTTTTGTGGATATTTTGGCAATGTCGAATTCTTTAATTTTGGTGATGGTGATGTTAAGTTGGGTTAGGTTTAGTGAGGCGTGCACGTTTTGTGTATATTTTTGCAATGTCAAATTCATTGATTTCGAAGATGGTTATGTTAGGTTCGCTTGGGTTTCGTGAAGTAAGCAAGTTTTGTGTATATTTTTGCATTGTCAAATTCTTTGATTTCGGTGATGGTTAGGTCAGGTTGGGTTAGGTTTGGTGAGGTTAGCACGTTTTGTGGATATTTTGGCAATGTCGAATTTTTTAATTTCGGTGATGGTTAGGTTAAGTTGGGTTAGGTTTAGTGAGGTTTGCAAGTTTTGTGTATATTTTTGCAATGTCGAATTAATTGATTTCGAGATGGTTATGTTAGGTTCGGTTAGGTTTCGTGAAGTTAGCACGTTTTGTGTATATTTTTGCAATGTCCAATTCATTGATTTCGGTGATGCTTAGGTTAAGTTGGGTTAGGTTGAGTGAGGTTTGCACGTTTCGTGTATATTTTTGCAATGTCGAATTAATTGATTTCGGTGATGGTTAGGCTAGGTTGGGTTAGGTTTCGTGAAGTAAGCACGTTTTGTGTATATTTTTGCAATGTCCAATTCTTTGATTTCGGTGATGCTTAGGTTAAGTTGGGTTAGGTTGAGTGAGGTTTGCACGTTTTGTGTATATTTTTGCAATGTCGAATTAATTGATTTCGGTGATGGTTAGGCTAGGTTGGGTTAGGTTTCGTGAAGTTAGCACGTTTTGTGTATATTTTTGCAATGTCAAATTCTTTGATTTCGGTGAAGCTTAAGTTAGGTTGGGTTAGGTTTTTTGAGGTTAGCACGTTTTGTGGATATTTTGGCAATGTCGAATTCTTTAATTTTGGTGATGGTGATGTTAAGTTGGGTTAGGTTTAGTGAGGCGTGCACGTTTTGTGTATATTTTTGCAATGTCAAATTCATTGATTTCGAAGATGGTTATGTTAGGTTCGCTTGGGTTTCGTGAAGTAAGCAAGTTTTGTGTATATTTTTGCATTGTCAAATTCTTTGATTTCGGTGATGGTTAGGTCAGGTTGGGTTAGGTTTGGTGAGGTTAGCACGTTTTGTGGATATTTTGGCAATGTCGAATTCTTTAATTTCGGTGATGGTTAGGTTAAGTTGGGTTAGGTTTAGTGAGGTTTGCAAGTTTTGTGTATATTTTTGCAATGTCGAATTAATTAATTTCGGTGATGGTTAGGCTAGGTTGGGTTAGGTTTCGTGAAGTTAGCACATTTTGTGTATATTTTTGCAATGTCCAATTTTTTGATTTCGGTGATGCTTAGGTTAGGTTGGGTTTGGTTTGGTGAGGTAAGCACGTTTTGTGGATATTTTTGCAATGTCGAATTCTTTAATTTCAGTGATGGGTAGTTTAAGTTGGGTTAGGTCTAGTGAGTTTTGCACGTTTTGTGTATATTTTTGCAATGTCGAATTCATTGATTTCGGTGATGGTTATGTTAGGTTCGGTTAGGTTTCGTGAAGTTAGCACGATTTGTGTATATTTTTGCAATGTTCAATTGTTTAATTTCGGTGATGGTTAGGTTAGGTTTTGTGAGGTTAGCACGTTTTGTGGATATTTTGGCAATGTCGAATTCTTTAATTTTGGTGATGGTGATGTTAAGTTGGGTTAGGTTTAGTGAGGTTTGCACGTTTTGTGTATATTTTTGCAATGTCGAATTAATTGATTTCGGTAATGGTTGGGCTAGGTTTGGTTAGGTTTCGTGAAGTTAGCACGTTTGTCGTATATTTTTGCAATGTCAAATTCTTTGATTTCGGTGAAGTTTAGGTTAGGTTGGGTTAGGTTGAGTGAGGTTTGCACGTTTCGTGTATATTTTTGCAATGTCGAATTAATTGATTTCGGTGATGGTTAGGCTAGGTTGGGTTAGGTTTCGTGAAGTAAGCACGTTTTGTGTATATTTTTGCAATTTCCAATTCTTTGATTTCAGTGAAGCTTGGGTTAGGTTGGGTTAGGTTTTGTGAGGTTAGCACGTTTTGTGTATATTTTGGCAATGTCGAATTCTTTAATTTCGGTGATGATAATGTTAAGTTGGGTTAGGTTCAGTGAGGTTTGCACGTTTTGTGTATATTTTTGCAATGACAAATTCTTTGATTTCGGTAATGCCTAGGTTAGGTTGGGTTAGGTTTTCTGAGGTAAGCACGTTTTTTGGATATTTTGGCAATGTCGAATTCTTTGATTTCGTTGATGGTTAGGTTAGTTTGGGTTAGGTTTCGTGAAGTTAGCACGATTTGTGTATATTTTTGCAATGTTCAATTGTTTGATTTCGGTGATGGTAAGGTTAGGTTGGGTTTGGTTTGGTGAGGTAAGCACGTTTTGTGGATATTTTTGCAATGTCGAATTCTTTAATTTCGGTGATGGTTAGGTTAAGTTGGGTTAGGTTTAGTGAGGTTTGCACGTTTTGTGTATATTTTTGCAATGTCGAAATAATTGATTTCGGTGATGGTTAGGCTAGGTTGGGTTAGGTTTCGTGAAGTAAGCACGTTTTGTGTATATTTTCGCAATTTCCAATTCTTTGATTTCAGTGAAGCTTGGGTTAGGTTGGGTTAGGTTTTGTGAGGTTAGCACGTTTTGTGTATATTTTGGCAATGTCGAATTCTTTAATTTCGGTGATGATAATGTTAAGTTGGGTTAGGTTCAGTGAGGTTTGCACGTTTTGTGTATATTTTTGCAATGTCGAATTAATTGATTTCGGTGATGTTTGGGCTAGGTTGGGTTAGGTTTCGTGAAGTTAGCACGTTTTGTGTATATTTTTGCAATGTCCAATTCTTTGATTTCGGTGATGCTTAGGTTAGGTTGGGTAAGGTTTTGTGAGGTTAGCAAGTTTTGTGGATAATTTGGCAATGTCGAATTTTTTTATTTCGGTAATAGTTATGTTAAGTTGGGTTAGGTTGAGTGAGGTTTGCACGTTTCGTGTATATTTTTGCAATGTCGAATTAATTGATTTCGGTGATGGTTAGGCTAGGTTGGGTTAGGTTTCGTGAAGTTAGCACGTTTTGTGTATATTTTTGCAATGTCCAATTCTTTGATTTCATTGATGCTTAGGTTAAGTTGGGTTAGGTTGAGTGAGGTTTGCACGTTTTGTGTATATTTTTGCAATGTCGAATTAATTGATTTCGGTGATGGTTAGCCTAGGTTGGGTTAGGTTTCGTGAAGTTAGCACGTTTTGTGTATATTTTTGCAATGAGAGATTCTTTGATTTCGGTGATGCTTAGGTTAGGTTAGGTTAGGTTTTGTGAGGTAAGCACGTTTTTTGGATATTTTGGCAATGTCGAATTCTTTGATATCGTTTATGGTTAGGTTAGTTTGGGTTAGTTTTTGTGAGGTAAGCAAGTTTTTTGGATATTTTTGCATTGTCAAATTCTTTGATTTCGGTGATGGTTAGGTTAGGTTAGGTTAGGTTTGGTGAGCTTAGCACGTTTTGTGGATATTTTAGCAATGTCGAATTCTTTAATTTCGGTGATGCTTAGGTTAAGTTGGGTTAGGTTTCGTGAAGTTAGCACGTTTTGTGTATATTTTTGCAATGTCGAATTAATTGATTTCGGTGATGGTTAGGCTAGGTTGGGTTAGGTTTCGTGAAGTTAGCACGTTTTGTGTATATTTTTGCAATGTCCAATTCTTTGATTTCGGTGATGCTTAGGTTAGGTTAGATTGGTTTGGTGAGGTAAACACGTTTTGTGGATATTTTTGCAATGTCGAATTCTTTAATTTCAGTGATGGTTAGGTTAAAATGGGTTAGATCTAGTGAGGTTTGCACGTTTTGTGTATATTTTTGCAATGTCGAATTCATTGATTTCGGTGATGGTTATGTTAGGTTCGGTTAGGTTTCGTGAAGTAAGCACGATTTGTGTATATTTTTGCAATGTTCAATTCTTTGATTTCGGCGAAGCTTAGGTTAGGTTGGGTTAGGTTTTGTGAGGTTATCACGTTTTGTGTATATTTTGGCAATGTGGAATTCTTTAATTTCGGTGATGATTATGTTAAAATGGGTTAGGTTTAGTGAGGTTTGCACGTTTTGTGTATATTTTTGCAATGTCCAATTCTTTGATTTCGGCGAAGCTTAGGTTAGGTTGGGTTAGATTTTGTGAGGTTAGCACGTTTTGTGTATTTTTTGGCAATGTCGAATTCTTTAATTTCGGTGATGATTATGTTAAGTTGGGTTAGGTTTAGTGAGGTTTGCACGTTTTGTGTATATTTTTGCAATGTCGAATTCATTGATTTCGGTGATGGTTATGTTAGGTTCGGTTAGGTTTCGTGAAGTAAGCACGATTAATGTATATTTTTGCAATGTCCAATTGTTTGATTTCGGTAATAGTTATGTTAAGTTGGGTTAGGTTGAGTGAGGTTTGCACGTTTCGTGTATATTTTTGCAATGTCGAATTAATTGATTTCGGTGATGGTTGGGCTAGGTTGGGTTAGGTTTCGTGAAGTTAGCACGTTTTGTGTATATTTTTGCAATGTCCAATTCTTTGATTTCGGTGATGCTTAGGTTAAGTTGGGTTAGGTTGAGTGAGGTTTGCACGTTTTGTGTATATTTTTGCAATGTCGAATTAATTGATTTCGGTGATGGTTAGGCTAGGTTGGGTTAGGTTTCGTGAAGTTAGCACGTTTTGTGTATATTTTTGCAATGAGAGATTCTTTGATTTCGGTGATGCTTAGGTTAGGTTGGGTTAGGTTTTGTGAGGTAAACACGTTTTTTGGATATTTTGGCAATGTCGAATTCTTTGATATCGTTTATGGTTAGGTTAGTTTGGGTTAGTTTTTGTGAGGTAAGCAAGTTTTTTGGATATTTTTGCATTGTCAAATTCTTTGATTTCGGTGATGGTTAGGTTAGGTTAGGTTAGGTTT
Source organism: Arctopsyche grandis (assembly GCF_051622035.1). Lineage (NCBI taxonomy): Eukaryota > Metazoa > Arthropoda > Insecta > Trichoptera > Hydropsychidae > Arctopsyche > Arctopsyche grandis. The sequence goes on along the minus strand of NC_135365.1, from coordinate 21,873,020 downwards.
GGTGAGCTTAGCACGTTTTGTGGATATTTTAGCAATGTCGAATTCTTTAATTTCGGTGATGGTTAGGTTAAGTTGGGTTAGGTTTAGTGAGGTTTGCACGTTTTGTGTATATTTTTGCAATGTCGAATTAATTGATTTCGGTGATGGTTAGGCTAGGTTGGGTTAGGTTTCGTGAAGTTAGCACGTTTTGTGTATATTTTTGCAATGTCCAATTCTTTGATTTCGGTGATGCTTAGGTTAGGTTGGGATTGGTTTGGTGAGGTAAACACGTTTTGTGGATATTTTTGCAATGTCGAATTCTTTAATTTCAGTGATGGTTAGGTTAAGTTGGGTTAGATCTAGTGAGGTTTGCACGTTTTGTGTATATTTTTGCAATGTCGAATTCATTGATTTCGGTGATGGTTATGTTAGGTTCGGTTAGGTTTCGTGAAGTAAGCACGATTTGTGTATATTTTTGCAATGTTCAATTGTTTGATTTCGGTGATGGTAAGGTTAGGTTGGGTTTGGTTTGGTGAGGTAAGCACGTTTTGTGGATATTTTTGCAATGTCGAATTCTTTAATTTCGGTGATGGTTAGGCTAAGTTGGGTTAGGTTCAGTGAGGTTTGCACGTTTGTGTATATTTTTGCAATGTCGAATTAATTGATTTCGGTGATGGTTAGGCTAGGTTGGGTTAGGTTTCGTGAAGTTAGCACGTTTTGTGTATATTTTTGCAATGTCAAATTCTTTGATTTCGGTGAAGCTTAAGTTAGGTTGGGTTAGGTTTTTTGAGGTAAGCACGTTTTGTGGATATTTTGGCAATGTCGAATTCTTTAATTTTGGTGATGGTGATGTTAAGTTGGGTTAGGTTTAGTGAGGTTTGCACGTTTTGTGTATATTTTTGCAATGTCAAATTCATTGATTTCGAAGATGGTTATGTTAGGTTTGCTTGGGTTTCGTGAAGTAAGCAAGTTTTGTGTATATTTTTGCATTGTCAAATTCTTTGATTTCGGTGATGGTTAGGTCAGGTTGGGTTAGGTTTGGTGAGGTTAGCACGTTTTGTGGATATTTTGGCAATGTCGAATTCTTTAATTTCGGTGATGGTTAGGTTAAGTTGGGTTAGGTTTAGTGAGGTTTGCAAGTTTTGTGTATATTTTTGCAATGTCGAATTAATTGATTTCGGTGATGGTTAGGCTAGGTTGGGTTAGGTTTCGTGAAGTTAGCACGTTTTGTGTATATTTTTGCAATGTCCAATTTTTTGATTTCGGTGATGCTTAGGTTAGGTTGGGTTTGGTTTGGTGAGGTAAGCACGTTTTGAGGATATTTTTGCAATGTCGAATTCTTTAATTTCAGTGATGGGTAGTTTAAGTTGGGTTAGGTCGAGTGAGTTTTGCACGTTTTGTGTATATTTTTGCAATGTCGAATTCATTGATTTCGGTGATGGTTATGTTAGGTTCGGTTAGGTTTCGTGAAGTTAGCACGATTTGTGTATATTTTTGCAATGTTCAATTGTTTAATTTCGGTGATGGTTAGGTTAGGTTGGGTTTGGTTTGGTGTGGTAAGCACGTTTTGTGGATATTTTTGCAATGTCGAATTCTTTAATTTCGGTGATATTTAGGTTAAGTTGGGTTAGGTTTAGTGAGGTTTGCACGTTTTGTGTATATTTTTGCAATGTCGAATTAATTGATTTCGGTAATGGTTGGGCTAGGTTTGGTTAGGTTTCGTGAAGTTAGCACGTTTGTCGTATATTTTTGCAATGTCAAATTCTTTGATTTCGGTGAAGTTTAGGTTAGGTTGGGTTAGGTTTTGTGAGGTTAGCACGTTTTGTGGATATTTTGGCAATGTCGAATTCTTTAATTTTGGTGATGGTGATGTTAAGTTGGGTTAGGTTTAGTGAGGTTTGCACGTTTTGTGTATATTTTCGCAATGTCAAATTCATTGATTTCGAGATGGTTATGTTAGGTTCGGTTAGGTTTCGTGAAGTTAGCACGTTTTGTGTATATTTTTGCAATGTCCAATTCATTGATTTCGGTGATGCTTAGGTTAAGTTGGGTTAGGTTGAGTGAGGTTTGCACGTTTCGTGTATATTTTTGCAATGTCGAATTAATTGATTTCGGTGATGGTTAGGCTAGGTTGGGTTAGGTTTCGTGAAGTAAGCACGTTTTGTGTATATTTTTGCAATGTCCAATTCTTTGATTTCGGTGATGCTTAGGTTAAGTTGGGTTAGGTTGAGTGAGGTTTGCACGTTTTGTGTATATTTTTGCAATGTCGAATTAATTGATTTCGGTGATGGTTAGGCTAGGTTGGGTTAGGTTTCGTGAAGTTAGCACGTTTTGTGTATATTTTTGCAATGACAGATTCTTTGATTTCGGTGATGCTTAGGTTAGGTTGGGTTAGGTTTTGTGAGGTAAGCACGTTTTTTGGATATTTTGGCAATGTCGAATTCTTTGATATCGTTTATGGTTAGGTTAGTTTGGGTTAGTTTTTGTGAGGTAAGCAAGTTTTTTGGATATTTTTGCATTGTCAAATTCTTTGATTTCGGTGATGGTTAGGTTAGGTTAGGTTAGGTTTGGTGAGGTTAGCACGTTTTGTGGATATTTTAGCAATGTCGAATTCTTTAATTTCGGTGATGGTTAGGTTAAGTTGGGTTAGGTTTAGTGAGGTTTGCACGTTTTGTGTATATTTTTGCAATGTCGAATTAATTGATTTCGGTGATGGTTAGGCTAGGTTGGGTTAGGTTTCGTGAAGTTAGCACGTTTTGTGTATATTTTTGCAATGTCCAATTCTTTGATTTCGGTGATGCTTAGGTTAGGTTGGGATTGGTTTGGTGAGGTAAACACGTTTTGTGGATATTTTTGCAATGTCGAATTCTTTAATTTCAGTGATGGTTAGGTTAAGTTGGGTTACATCTAGTGAGGTTTGCACGTTTTGTGTATATTTTTGCAATGTCGAATTCATTGATTTCGGTGATGGTTATGTTAGGTTCGGTTAGGTTTCGTGAAGTAAGCACGATTTGTGTATATTTTTGCAATGTTCAATTGTTTGATTTCGGTGATGGTAAGGTTAGGTTGGGTTTGGTTTGGTGAGGTAAGCACGTTTTGTGGATATTTTTGCAATGTCGAATTCTTTAATTTCGGTGATGGTTAGGTTAAGTTGGGTTAGGTTCAGTGAGGTTTGCACGTTTGTGTATATTTTTGCAATGTCGAATTAATTGATTTCGGTGATGGTTAGGCTCGGTTGGGTTAGGTTTCGTGAAGTTAGCACGTTTTGTGTATATTTTTGCAATGTCAAATTCTTTGATTTCGGTGAAGCTTAAGTTAGGTTGGGTTAGGTTTTTTGAGGTTAGCACGTTTTGTGGATATTTTGGCAATGTCGAATTCTTTAATTTTGGTGATGGTGATGTTAAGTTGGGTTAGGTTTAGTGAGGTGTGCACGTTTTGTGTATATTTTTGCAATGTCAAATTCATTGATTTCGAAGATGGTTATGTTAGGTTCGCTTGGGTTTCGTGAAGTAAGCAAGTTTTGTGTATATTTTTGCATTGTCAAATTCTTTGATTTCGGTGATGGTAAGGTCAGGTTGGGTTAGGTTTGGTGAGGTTAGCACGTTTTGTGGATATTTTGGCAATGTCGAATTCTTTAATTTCGGTGATGGTTAGGTTAAGTTGGGTTAGGTTTAGTGAGGTTTGCAAGTTTTGTGTATATTTTTGCAATGTCGAATTTATTGATTTCGGTGATGGTTAGGCTAGGTTGGGTTAGGTTTCGTGAAGTTAGCACGTTTTGTGTATATTTTTGCAATGTCCAATTTTTTGATTTCGGTGATGCTTAGGTTAGGTTGGGTTTGGTTTGGTGAGGTAAGCACGTTTTGTGGATATTTTTGCAATGTCGAATTCTTTAATTTCAGTGATGGGTAGTTTAAGTTGGGTTAGGTCTAGTGAGTTTTGCACGTTTTGTGTATATTTTTGCAATGTCGAATTCATTGATTTCGGTGATGGTTATGTTAGGTTCGGTTAGGTTTCGTGAAGTTAGCACGATTTGTGTATATTTTTGCAATGTTCAATTGTTTAATTTCGGTGATGGTTAGGTAAGGTTGGGTTTGGTTTGGTGAGGTAAGCACGTTTTGTGGATATTTTTGCAATGTCGAATTCTTTAATTTCGGTGATATTTAGGTTAAGTTGGGTTAGGTTTAGTGAGGTTTGCACGTTTTGTGTATATTTTTGCAATGTCGAATTAATTGATTTCGGTAATGGTTGGGCTAGGTTTGGTTAGGTTTCGTGAAGTTAGCACGTTTGTCGTATATTTTTGCAATGTCAAATTCTTTGATTTCGGTGAAGTTTAGGTTAGGTTGGGTTAGGTTTTGTGAGGTTAGCACGTTTTGTGGATATTTTGGCAATGTCGAATTCTTTAATTTTGGTGATGGTGATGTTAAGTTGGGTTAGGTTTAGTGAGGTTTGCACGTTTTGTGTATATTTTCGCAATGTCAAATTCATTGATTTCGAGATGGTTATGTTAGGTTCGGTTAGGTTTCGTGAAGTTAGCACGTTTTGTGTATATTTTTGCAATGTCCAATTCATTGATTTCGGTGTTGCTTAGGTTAAGTTGGGTTAGGTTGAGTGAGGTTTGCACGTTTCGTGTATATTTTTGCAATGTCGAATTAATTGATTTCGGTTAGGGTTAGGCTAGGTTGGGTTTGTTTTCGTGAAGTAAGCACGTTTTGTGTATATTTTTGCAATGTCCAATTCTTTGATTTCGGTGATGCTTAGGTTAAGTTGGGTTAGGTTGAGTGAGGTTTGCACGTTTTGTGTATATTTTTGCAATGTCGAATTAATTGATTTCGGTGATGGTTAAGCTAGGTTGGGTTAGGTTTCGTGAAGTTAGCACGTTTTGTGTATATTTTTGCAATGACAGATTCTTTGATTACGGTGATGCTTAGGTTAGGTTGGGTTAGGTTTTGTAAGGTAAGCACGTTTTTTGGATATTTTGGCAATGTCGAATTCTTTGATATCATTTATGGTTAGGTTAGTTTGGGTTAGTTTTTGTGAGGTAAGCAAGTTTTTTGGATATTTTTGCATTGTCAAATTCTTTGATTTCGGTGATGGTTAGGTTAGGTTAGGTTAGGTTTGGTGAGGTTAGCAGCTTTTGTGGATATTTTAGCAATGTCGAATTCTTTAATTTCGGTGATGGTTAGGTTAAGTTGGGTTAGGTTTAGTGAGGTTTGCACGTTTTGTGTATATTTTTGCAATGTCGAATTAATTGATTTCGGTGATGGTTAGGCTAGGTTGGGTTAGGTTTCGTGAAGTTAGCACGTTTTGTGTATATTTTTGCAATGTCCAATTCTTTGATTTCGGTGATGCTTAGGTTAGGTTGGGATTGGTTTGGTGAGGTAAACACGTTTTGTGGATATTTTTGCAATGTCGAATTCTTTAATTTCAGTGATGGTTAGGTTAAGTTGGGTTAGATCTAGTGAGGTTTGCACGTTTTGTGTATATTTTTGCAATGTCGAATTCATTGATTTCGGTGATGGTTATGTTAGGTTCGGTTAGGTTTCGTGAAGTAAGCACGATTTGTGTATATTTTTGCAATGTTCAATTGTTTGATTTCGGTGATGGTAAGGTTAGGTTGGGTTTGGTTTGGTGAGGTAAGCACGTTTTGTGGATATTTTTGCAATGTCGAATTCTTTAATTTCGGTGATGGTTAGGTTAAGTTGGGTTAGGTTCAGTGAGGTTTGCACGTTTTGTGTATATTTTTGCAATGTCGAATTAATTGATTTCGGTGATGGTTAGGCTAGGTTGGGTTAGGTTTCGTGAAGTTAGCACGTTTTGTGTATATTTTTGCAATGTCCAATTTTTTGATTTCGGTGATGCTTAGGTTAGGTTGGGTTTGGTTTGGTGAGGTAAGCACGTTTTGTGGATATTTTTGCAATGTCGAATTCTTTAATTTCAGTGATGGGTAGTTTAAGTTGGGTTAGTTCTAGTGAGTTTTGCACGTTTTGTGTATATTTTTGCAATGTCGAATTCATTGATTTCGGTGATGGTTATGTTAGGTTCGGTTAGGTTTCGTGAAGTTAGCACGATTTGTGTATATTTTTGCAATGTTCAATTGTTTAATTTCGGTGATGGTTAGGTTAGGTTGGGTTTGGTTTGGTGAGGTAAGCACGTTTTGTGGATATTTTTGCAATGTCGAATTCTTTAATTTCGGTGATATTTAGGTTAAGTTGGGTTAGGTTTAGTGAGGTTTGCACGTTTTGTGTATATTTTTGCAATGTCGAATTAATTGATTTCGGTAATGGTTGAGCTAGGTTTGGTTAGGTTTCGTGAAGTTAGCACGTTTGTCGTATATTTTTGCAATGTCAAACTCTTTGATTTCGGTGAAGTTTAGGTTAGGTTGGGTTAGGTTTTGTGAGGTTAGCACGTTTTGTGGATATTTTGGCAATGTCGAATTCTTTAATTTTGGTGATGGTGATGTTAAGTTGGGTGAGGTTTAGTGAGGTTTGCACGTTTTGTGTATATTTTCGCAATGTCAAATTCATTGATTTCGAGATGGTTATGTTAGGTTCGGTTAGGTTTCGTGAAGTTAGCACGTTTTGTGTATATTTTTGCAATGTCCAATTCATTGATTTCGGTGATGCTTAGGTTAAGTTGGGTTAGGTTGAGTGAGGTTTGCACGTTTTGTGTATATTTTTGCAATGTCGAATTAATTGATTTCGGTGATGGTTGGGCTAGGTTGGGTTAGGTTTCGTGAAGTTAACACGTTTTGTGTATATTTTTGCAATGTCCAATTCTTTGATTTCGGTGATGCTTAGGTAAGGTTGGGTAAGGTTTTGTGAGGTTAGCACGTTTTGTGGATAATTTGGCAATGTCGAATTTTTTTATTTCGGTAATAGTTATGTTAAGTTGGGTTAGGTTGAGTGAGGTTTGCACGTTTCGTGTATATTTTTGCAATGTCGAATTAATTGATTTCGGTGATGGTTAGGCTAGGTTGGGTTAGGTTTCGTGAAGTTAGTACGTTTTGTGTATATTTTTGCAATGACAAATTCTTTGATTTCGGTGATGCTTAGGTTAGGTTGGGTTAGGTTTTGTGAGGTAAGCACGTTTTTTGGATATTTTGGCAATGTCGAATTCTTTGATTTCGCTGAAGGTAAGGTTAGTTTGGGTTAGTTTTTGTGAGGTAAGCAAGTTTTGTGGATATTTTTGCTTTGTCAAATTCTTTGATTTCGGTGATGGTTAGGTTAGGTTAGGTTAGGTTTGGTGAGGTTAGCACGTTTTGTGGATATTTTGGCAATGTCGAATTCTTTAATTTCGGTGATGGTTGGGTTAAGTTGGGTTAGGTTTGGTGAGGTTTGCACGTTTGGTTTATATTTTTGCAATGTCGAATTAATTGATTTCGGTGATGGTTAGGCTAGGTTGGGTTAGGTTTCGTGAAGTTAGCACGTTTTGTGGATATTTTGGCAATATCGAATTCTTTAATTTTGGTGATGGTTAGGTTAAGTTGGGTTAGGTTTAGTGAGGTTTGCACGTTTTGTGTATATTTTTGCAATGTCGAATTAATTGATTTCGGTGATGGTTAGGCTAGGTTGGGTTAGGTTTGGTGAGGTAAGCAAGTTTTGGGGATATTTTCGCATTGTCAAATTCTTTGATTTCGATGATGGTTAGGTTAGGTTCGGTTAGGTTTGGTGTGGTTAGCACGTTTTGTGGATATTTTGGCAATGTCGAATTCTTTAATTTCGGTGATGGATAGGCTAGGTTCGGTTAGGTTTCGGGAAGTAAGCACGTTTTGTGTATATTTTTGCAATGTCCAATTCTTTGATTTCGGTGATGCTTAGGTTAGGTTGGGTTTGGTTTGGTGAGGTAAACACGTTTTGTGGATATTTTTGCAATGTCGAATTCTTTAATTTCAGTGATGGTTAGGTTAAGTTGGGTTAGGTCTAGTGAGGTTTGCACGTTTTGTGTATATTTTTGCAATGTCGAATTCATTGATTTCGGTGATGGTTTTGTTAGGTTCGGTTAGGTTTCGTGAAGTTAGCACGATTTGTGTATATTTTTGCAATGTCGAATTCTTTAATTTCAGTGATGGTTAGGTTAAGTTGGGTTAGGTTTAGTGAGGTTTGCACGTTTTGTGTATATTTTTGCAATGTCGAATTAATTGATTTCGGTGATGGTTAGGCTAGGTTGGGTTAGGTTTCGTGAAGTTAGCACGTTTTGTGTATATTTTTGCAATGTCCAATTCTTTGATTTCGGTGATGCTTAGGTTAGGTTGGGATTGGTTTGGTGAGGTAAACACGTTTTGTGGATATTTTTGCAATGTCGAATTCTTTAATTTCAGTGATGGTTAGGTTAAGTTGGGTTAGATCTAGTGAGGTTTGCACGTTTTGTGTATATTTTTGCAATGTCGAATTCATTGATTTCGGTGATGGTTATGTTAGGTTCGGTTAGGTTTCGTGAAGTAAGCACGATTTGTGTATATTTTTGCAATGTTCAATTGTTTGATTTCGGTGATGGTAAGGTTAGGTTGGGTTTGGTTTGGTGAGGTAAGCACGTTTTGTGGATATTTTTGCAATGTCGAATTCTTTAATTTCGGTGATGGTTAGGTTAAGTTGGGTTAGGTTCAGTGAGGTTTGCACGTTTGTGTATATTTTTGCAATGTCGAATTAATTGATTTCGGTGATGGTTAGGCTAGGTTGGGTTAGGTTTCGTGAAGTTAGCACGTTTTGTGTATATTTTTGCAATGTCAAATTCTTTGATTTCGGTGAAGCTTAAGTTAGGTTGGGTTAGGTTTTTTGAGGTTAGCACGTTTTGTGGATATTTTGGCAATGTCGAATTCTTTAATTTTGGTGATGGTGATGTTAAGTTGGGTTAGGTTTAGTGAGGTGTGCACGTTTTGTGTATATTTTTGCAATGTCAAATTCATTGATTTCGAAGATGGTTATGTTAGGTTCGCTTGGGTTTCGTGAAGTAAGCAAGTTTTGTGTATATTTTTGCATTGTCAAATTCTTTGATTTCGGTGATGGTTAGGTCAGGTTGGGTTAGGTTTGGTGAGGTTAGCACGTTTTGTGGATATTTTGGCAATGTCGAATTCTTTAATTTCGGTGATGGTTAGGTTAAGTTGGGTTAGGTTTAGTGAGGTTTGCAAGTTTTGTGTATATTTTTGCAATGTCGAATTTATTGATTTCGGTGATGGTTAGGCTAGGTTGGGTTAGGTTTCGTGAAGTTAGCACGTTTTGTGTATATTTTTGCAATGTCCAATTTTTTGATTTCGGTGATGCTTAGGTTAGGTTGGGTTTGGTTTGGTGAGGTAAGCACGTTTTGTGGATATTTTTGCAATGTCGAATTCTTTATTTTCAGTGATGGGTAGTTTAAGTTGGGTTAGGTCTAGTGAGTTTTGCACGTTTTGTGTATATTTTTGCAATGTCGAATTCATTGATTTCGGTGATGGTTATGTTAGGTTCGGTTAGGTTTCGTGAAGTTAGCACGATTTGTGTATATTTTTGCAATGTTCAATTGTTTAATTTCGGTGATGGTTAGGTTAGGTTGGGTTTGGTTTGGTGAGGTAAGCACGTTTTGTGGATATTTTTGCAATGTCGAATTCTTTAATTTCGGTGATATTTAGGTTAAGTTGGGTTAGGTTTAGTGAGGTTTGCACGTTTTGTGTATATTTTTGCAATGTCGAATTAATTGATTTCGGTAATGGTTGGGCTAGGTTTGGTTAGGTTTCGTGAAGTAAGCACGTTTGTCGTATATTTTTGCAATGTCAAATTCTTTGATTTCGGTGAAGTTTAGGTTAGGTTGGGTTAGGTTTTGTGAGGTTAGCACGTTTTGTGGATATTTTGGCAATGTCGAATTCTTTAATTTTGGTGATGGTGATGTTAAGTTGGGTTAGGTTTAGTGAGGTTTGCACGTTTTGTGTATATTTTCGCAATGTCAAATTCATTGATTTCGAGATGGTTATGTTAGGTTCGGTTAGGTTTCGTGAAGTTAGCACGTTTTGTGTATATTTTTGCAATGTCCAATTCATTGATTTCGGTGTTGCTTAGGTTAAGTTGGGTTAGGTTGAGTGAGGTTTGCACGTTTCGTGTATATTTTTGCAATGTCGAATTAATTGATTTCGGTTATGGTTAGGCTAGGTTGGGTTTGGTTTCGTGAAGTAAGCACGTTTTGTGTATATTTTTGCAATGTCCAATTCTTTGATTTCGGTGATGCTTAGGTTAAGTTGGGTTAGGTTGAGTGAGGTTTGCACGTTTTGTGTATATTTTTGCAATGTCGAATTAATTGATTTCGGTGATGGTTAAGCTAGGTTGGGTTAGGTTTCGTGAAGTTAGCACGTTTTGTGTATATTTTTGCAATGACAGATTCTTTGATTTCGGTGATGCTTAGGTTAGGTTGGGTTAGGTTTTGTAAGGTAAGCACGTTTTTTGGATATTTTGGCAATGTCGAATTCTTTGATATCATTTATGGTAAGGTTAGTTTGGGTTAGTTTTTGTGAGGTAAGCAAGTTTTTTGGATATTTTTGCATTGTCAAATTCTTTGATTTCGGTGATGGTTAGGTTAGGTTAGGTTAGGTTTGGTGAGGTTAGCACGTTTTGTGGATATTTTAGCAATGTCGAATTCTTTAATTTCGGTGATGGTTAGGTTAAGTTGGGTTAGGTTTAGTGAGGTTTGCACGTTTTGTGTATATTTTTGCAATGTCGAATTAATTGATTTCGGTGATGGTTAGGCTAGGTTGGGTTAGGTTTCGTGAAGTTAGCACGTTTTGTGTATATTTTTGCAATGTCCAATTCTTTGATTTCGGTGATGCTTAGGTTAGGTTGGGATTGGTTTGGTGAGGTAAACACGTTTTGTGGATATTTTTGCAATGTCGAATTCTTTAATTTCAGTGATGGTTAGGTTAAGTTGGGTTAGATCTAGTGAGGTTTGCACGTTTTGTGTATATTTTTGCAATGTCGAATTCATTGATTTCGGTGATGGTAATGTTAGGTTCGGTTAGGTTTCGTGAAGTAAGCACGATTTGTGTATATTTTTGCAATGTTCAATTGTTTGATTTCGGTGATGGTAAGGTTAGGTTGGGTTTGGTTTGGTGAGGTAAGCACGTTTTGTGGATATTTTTGCAATGTCGAATTCTTTAATTTCGGTGATGGTTAGGTTAAGTTGGGTTAGGTTCAGTGAGGTTTGCACGTTTTGTGTATATTTTTGCAATGTCGAATTAATTGATTTCGGTGATGGTTAGGCTAGGTTGGGTTAGGTTTCGTGAAGTTAGCACGTTTTGTGTATATTTTTGCAATGTCAAATTCTTTGATTTCGGTGAAGCTTAAGTTAGGTTGGGTTAGGTTTTTTGAGGTTAGCACGTTTTGTGGATATTTTGGCAATGTCGAATTCTTTAATTTTGGTGATGGTGATGTTAAGTTGGGTTAGGTTTAGTGAGGTTTGCACGTTTTGTGTATATTTTTGCAATGTCAAATTCATTGATTTCGAAGATGGTTATGTTAGGTTCGCTTGGGTTTCGTGAAGAAAGCAAGTTTTGTGTATATTTTTGCATTGTCAAATTCTTTGATTTCGGTGATGGTTAGGTCAGGTTGGGTTAGGTTTGGTGAGGTTAGCACGTTTTGTGGATATTTTGGCAATGTCGAATTCTTTAATTTCGGTGATGGTTAGGTTAAGTTGGGTTAGGTTAAGTGAGGTTTGCAAGTTTTGTGTATATTTTTGCAATGTCGAATTAATTGATTTCGGTGATGGTTAGGCTAGGTTGGGTTAGGTTTCGTGAAGTTAGCACGTTTTGTGTATATTTTTGCTATGTCCAATTTTTTGATTTCGGTGATGCTTAGGTTAGGTTGGGTTTGGTTTGGTGAGGTAAGCACGTTTTGTGGATATTTTTGCAATGTCGAATTCTTTAATTTCAGTGATGGGTAGTTTAAGTTGGGTTAGTTCTAGTGAGTTTTGCACGTTTTGTGTATATTTTTGCAATGTCGAATTCATTGATTTCGGTGATGGTTATGTTAGGTTCGGTTAGGTTTCGTGAAGTTAGCACGATTTGTGTATATTTTTGCAATGTTCAATTGTTTAATTTCGGTGATGGTTAGGTTAGGTTGGGTTTGGTTTGATGAGGTAAGCACGTTTTGTGGATATTTTTGCAATGTCGAATTCTTTAATTTCGGTGATATTTAGGTTAAGTTGGGTTAGGTTTAGTGAGGTTTGCACGTTTTGTGTATATTTTTGCAATGTCGAATTAATTGATTTCGGTAATGGTTGAGCTAGGTTTGGTTAGGTTTCGTGAAGTTAGCACGTTTGTCGTATATTTTTGCAATTTCAAATTCTTTGATTTCGGTGAAGTTTAGGTTAGGTTGGGTTAGGTTTTGTGAGGTTAGCACGTTTTGTGGATATTTTGGCAATGTCGAATTCTTTAATTTTGGTGATGGTGATGTTAAGTTGGGTGAGGTTTAGTGAGGTTTGCACGTTTTGTGTATATTTTCGCAATGTCAAATTCATTGATTTCGAGATGGTTATGTTAGGTTCGGTTAGGTTTCGTGAAGTTAGCACGTTTTGTGTATATTTTTGCAATGTCCAATTCATTGATTTCGGTGATGCTTAGGTTAAGTTGGGTTAGGTTGAGTGAGGTTTGCACGTTTTGTGTATATTTTTGCAATGTCGAATTAATTGATTTCGGTGATGGTTGGGCTAGGTTGGGTTAGGTTTCGTGAAGTTAACACGTTTTGTGTATATTTTTGCAATGTCCAATTCTTTGATTTCGGTGATGCTTAGGTAAGGTTGGGTAAGGTTTTGTGAGGTTAGCACGTTTTGTGGATAATTTGGCAATGTCGAATTTTTTTATTTCGGTAATAGTTATGTTAAGTTGGGTTAGGTTGAGTGAGGTTTGCACGTTTCGTGTATATTTTTGCAATGTCGAATTAATTGATTTCGGTGATGGTTAGGCTAGGTTGGGTTAGGTTTCGTGAAGTTAGTACGTTTTGTGTATATTTTTGCAATGACAAATTCTTTGATTTCGGTGATGCTTAGGTTAGGTTGGGTTAGGTTTTGTGAGGTAAGCACGTTTTTTGGATATTTTGGCAATGTCGAATTCTTTGATTTCGCTGAAGGTAAGGTTAGTTTGGGTTAGTTTTTGTGAGGTAAGCAAGTTTTGTGGATATTTTTGCTTTGTCAAATTCTTTGATTTCGGTGATGGTTAGGTTAGGTTAGGTTAGGTTTGGTGAGGTTAGCACGTTTTGTGGATATTTTGGCAATGTCGAATTCTTTAATTTCGGTGATGGTTGGGTTAAGTTGGGTTAGGTTTAGTGAGGTTTGCACGTTTGGTTTATATTTTTGCAATGTCGAATTAATTGATTTCGGTGATGGTTAGGCTAGGTTGGGTTAGGTTTCGTGAAGTTAGCACGTTTTGTGGATATTTTGGCAATATCGAATTCTTTAATTTTAGTGATGGTTAGGTTAAGTTGGGTTAGGTTTAGTGAGGTTTGCACGTTTTGTGTATATTTTTGCAATGTCGAATTAATTGATTTCGGTGATGGTTAGGCTAGGTTGGGTTAGGTTTGGTGAGGTAAGCAAGTTTTGGGGATATTTTCGCATTGTCAAATTCTTTGATTTCGATGATGGTTAGGTTAGGTTCGGTTAGGTTTGGTGTGGTTAGCACGTTTTGTGGATATTTTGGCAATGTCGAATTCTTTAATTTCGGTGATGGATAGGCTAGGTTCGGTTAGGTTTCGGGAAGTAAGCACGTTTTGTGTATATTTTTGCAATGTCCAATTCTTTGATTTCGGTGATGCTTAGGTTAGGTTGGGTTTGGTTTGGTGAGGTAAACACGTTTTGTGGATATTTTTGCAATGTCGAATTCTTTAATTTCAGTGATGGTTAGGTTAAGTTGGGTTAGGTCTAGTGAGGTTTGCACGTTTTGTGTATATTTTTGCAATGTCGAATTCATTGATTTCGGTGATGGTTTTGTTAGGTTCGGTTAGGTTTCGTGAAGTTAGCACGATTTGTGTATATTTTTGCAATGTCGAATTCTTTAATTTCAGTGATGGTTAGGTTAAGTTGGGTTAGGTTTAGTGAGGTTTGCACGTTTTGTGTATATTTTTGCAATGTCGAATTAATTGATTTCGGTGATGGTTAGGCTAGGTTGGGTTAGGTTTCGTGAAGTTAGCCCGTTTTGTGTATATTTTTGCAATGTCCAATTCTTTGATTTTGGCGAAGCTGAGGTTAGGTTGGGTTAGGTTTTGTGAGGTTATCACGTTTTGTGTATATTTTGGCAATGTTGAATTCTTTAATTTCGGTGATGATTATGTTAAGTTGGGTTAGGTTTAGTGAGGTTTGCACGTTTTGTGTATATTTTTGCAATGTCCAATTCTTTGATTTCGGCGAAGCTTAGGTTAGGTTGGGTTAGATTTTGTGAGGTTAGCACGTTTTGTGTATTTTTTGGCAATGTCGAATTCTTTAATTTCGGTGATGATTATGTTAAGTTGGGTTAGGTTAAGTGAGGTTTGCACGTTTTGTGTATATTTTTGCAATGTCGAATTCATTGATTTCGGTGATGGTTATGTTAGGTTCGGTTAGGTTTCGTGAAGTAAGCACGATTTATGTATATTTTTGCAATGTCCAATTGTTTGATTTCGGTGATGGTTAGGTTAAGTTGGGTTGAGTTTGGTGAGGTAAGCAAGTTTTGTGGATATTTTTGCAATGTCGAATTCTTCGATTTCGGTGATGGTTAGGTGAGGTTGCGTTAGGTTTCGTGAAATATGCACGTTTTGTGTAAATTTCTGCAATGTCTAATTCTTTGATTTCGGTGATGGATAGGTTAGGTTGGGTTAGGTTTGGTGAGGTAAGCACGTTTTGTGTATTTTTTTACAATGTCGAATTAAATGATTTCTGTGATGGTTAGGCTAGGTTGGGTTAGGTTTCGTGAAGTAAGCACGTTTTGTGTATATTTTTGCAATGTCCATTTCTTTGATTTCGGTGATGCTTAGGTTAGATTGGGTTAGGTTTTGTGAAGTTAGCACGTTTTTTGGATATTTTGGCAATGTCGAATTCTTTGATTTTTTTGATGGTTAGGTTAGTTTGGGTTAGTTTTGGTGAGGAAAGCAAGTTTTGGGGATATTTTCGCATTGTCAAATTCTTTGATTTCGATGATGGTTAGGTTAGGTTCGGTTAGGTTTGGTGAGGTAAGCAAGTTTAGTGGATATTATTGCAATGTCGAATTCTTCGATTTCGGTGATGGTTAGGTGAGGTTGCGTTAGGTTTCGTTTAGTTTGCACGTTTTGTGTAAATTTCTGCAATGTCTAATTCTTTGATTTCGGTGATGGTTAGGTTAGGTTGGGTTAGGTTTGGTGAGGTAAGCACGTTTTGTGTATATTTTTACAAAGTCGAATTAATTGATTTCGGTGATGCTTAGGTTAAGTTGGGTTAGGTTTCGTGAAGTTAGCACGTTTTGTGTATATTTTTGCAATGACAAATTCTTTAATTTCGGTAATGCCTAGGTTAGGTTGGGTTAGGTTTTCTGAGTTAAGCACGTTTTTTGGATATTTTGGCAATGTCGAATTCTTTGATTTCGTTGATGGTTAGGTTAGTTTGGGTTAGGTTTCGTGAAGTTAGCACGATTTGTGTATATTTTTGCAATGTTCAATTGTTTGATTTCGGTGATGGTTAGGTTAAGTTGGGTTTGGTTTGGTGAGGTAAGCACGTTTTGTGGATATTTTTGCAATGTCGAATTCTTTAATTTCGGTGATGGTTAGGTTAAGTTGGGTTAGGTTTAGTGAGGTTTGCACGTTTTTGGAAATATTTTTGCAATGTCGAATTAATTGATTTCGGTAATGGTTGGGCTAGGTTTGGTTAGGTTTCGTGAAGTTAGCACGTTTGGTGTATATTTTTGCAATGTCAAATTCTTTGATTTCAGTGAAGCTTAGGTTAGGTTGGGTTAGGTTTTGTGAGGTAAGCACGTTTTGTGGATATTTTGGCAATGTCAAATTCTTTAATTTTGGTGATGGTGATGTTAAGTTGGGTTAGGTTTAGTGAGGTTTGCACGTTTTGTGTATATTTTCGCAATGTCAAATTCATTGATTTCGAGATGGTTATGTTAGGTTCGGTTAGGTTTCGTGAAGTTAGCACGATTTGTGGATATTTTTCAATGTCCAATTCATTGATTTCGGTGATGCTTAGGTTAAGTTGGGTTAGGTTGAGTGAGGTTTGCACGTTTTGTGTATATTTTTGCAATGTCCAATTCTTTGATTTCGGTGATGCTTAGGTTAGGTTGGGTTAGGTTTTGTGAGGTAAGCACGTTTTTTGGATATTTTGGCAATGTCGAATTCTTTGATATCGTTGATGGTTAGGTTAGTTTGGGTTAGTTTTTGTGAGGTAAGCAAGTTTTTTGGATATTTTTGCACTATCAAATTCTTTGATTTCGGTGATGGTTAGGTTAGGTTAGGTTAGGTTTGGTGAGGTTAGCACGTTTTGTGGATATTTTAGCAATGTCGAATTCTTTAATTTCGGTGATGGTTAGGTTAAGTTGGGTTAGGTTTAGTGAGGTTTGCACGTTTTGTGTATATTTTTGCAATGTCGAATTAATTGATTTCGGTGATGGTTAGGCTAGGTTGGGTAATAGGTTTCGTGAAGTAAGCACGTTTTGTGTATATTTTTGCAATGTCCAATTCTTTGATTTCGGTGATCCTTAGGTTAGGTTGGGTTTGGTTTGGTGAGGTAAACACGTTTTGTGGATATTTTTGCAATGTCGAATTCTTTAATTTCAGTGATGGTTAGGTTAAGTTGGGTTAGATCTAGTGAGGTTTGCACGTTTTGTGTATATTTTTGCAATGTCGAATTCATTGATTTCGGTGATGGTTATGTTAGGTTCGGTTAGGTTGCGTGAAGTAAGCACGATTTGTGTATATTTTTGCAATGTTCAATTGTTTGATTTCGGTGATGGTAAGGTAAGGTTGGGTTTGGTTTGGTGAGGTAAGCACGTTTTGTGGATATTTTTGCAATGTCCAATTCTTTGATTTCGGTGATGCTTAGGTTAAGTTGGGTTAGGTTGAGTGAGGTTTGCACGTTTTGTGTATATTTTTGCAATATCGAATTAATTGATTTCGGTGATGGTTAGGCTAGGTTGGGTTAGGTTTCGTGAAGTGAGCACGTTTTGTGTATATTTTTGCAATGACAGATTCTTTGATTTCGGTGATGCTTAGGTTAGGTTGGGTTAGGTTTTGTGAGGTAAGCACGTTTTTTGGATATTTTGGCAATGTCGAATTCTTTGATATCGTTGATGGTTAGGTTAGTTTGGGTTAGTTTTTGTGAGGTAAGCAAGTTTTTTGGATATTTTTGCATTGTCAAATTCTTTGATTTCGGTGATGGTTAGGTTAGGTTAGGTTAGGTTTGGTGAGGTAAGCACGTTTTGTGGATATTTAAGCAATGTCGAATTCTTTAATTTCGGTGATGGTTAGGTTAAGTTGGGTTAGGTTAAGTGAGGTTTGCACGTTTTGTGTATATTTTTGCAATGGCGAATTAATTGATTTCGGTGATGGTTAGGCTAGGTTGGGTTTGGTTTCGTGAAGTTAGCACGTTTTGTGTATATTTTTGCAATGTCCAATTCTTTGATTTCGGTGATGCTTAGGTTAGGTTGGGTTTGGTTTGGTGAGGTAAACACGTTTTGTGGATATTTTTGCAATGTCGAATTCTTTAATTTCAGTGATGGTTAGGTTAAGTTGGGTTAGATCTAGTGAGGTTTGCACGTTTTTTGTATATTTTTGCAATGTCGAATTCATTGATTTCGGTGATGGTTATGTTAGGTTCGGTTAGGTTTCGTGAAGTAAGCACGATTTGTGTATATTTTTGCAATGTTCAATTGTTTGATTTCGGTGATGGTAAGGTTAGGTTGGGTTTGGTTTGGTGAGGTAAGCACGTTTTGTGGATATTTTTGCAATGTCGAATTCTTTAATTTCGGTGATGGTTAGGCTAAGTTGGGTTAGGTTTAGTGAGGTTTGCACGTTTTGTGTATATTTTTGCAATGTCGAAATAATTGATTTCGGTGATGGTTAGGCTAGGTTGGGTTAGGTTTCGTGAAGTAAGCACGTTTTTTGTATATTTTTGAAATTTCCAATTCTTTGATTTCGGTGAAGCTTGGGTTAGGTTGGGTTAGGTTTTGTGAGGTTAGCACGTTTTGTGTATATTTTGGCAATGTCGAATTCTTTAATTTCGGTGATGATTATTTTAAGTTGGGTTAGGTTCAGTGAGGTTTGCACGTTTTGTAAATACTTTTGCAATGTCGAATTAATTGATTTCGGTGATGGTTAGGCTAGGTTGGGATAAGTTTCGTGAAGTTAGCACGTTTTGTGTATATTTTTGCAATGTTCAATTGTTTGATTTCGGTGATGGTTAGGTTAGGTTGGGTTTGGTTTAGTGAGGTAAGCACGTTTTGTGGATATTTTTGCAATGTCGAATTCTTTAATTTCGGTCATGGTTAGGTTAAGTTGGGTAAGGTTAAGTGAGGTTTGCACGTTTTGTGTATATTTTTGCAATGTCAAATTAATTGATTTCGGTGATGGTTAGGCTAGGTTGGGTTAGGTTTCGTGAAGTTAGCACGTTTTGTGTATATTTTTGCAATGTCCAATTCTTTGATTTCGCTGATGCTTAGGTTAGGTTGGGTAAGGTTTTGTGAGGTTAGCACGTTTTGTGGATAATTTGGCAATGTCGAATTCTTTAATTTCGGTAATAGTTATGTTAAGTTAGGTTAGGTTTAGTGAGGTTTGCACGTTTCGTGTATATTTTTGCAATGTCGAATTAATTGAGTTGGGTGATGGTTAGGCTAGGTTGGGTTAGGTTTCGTGAAGTAAGCACGTTTTGTGTATATTTTTGCAATGTCCAATTCTTTGATTTCGGTGATGCTTAGGTTAAGTTGGGTTAGGTTGAGTGAGGTTTGCACGTTTTGTGTATATTTTTGCAATGTCGAATTAATTGATTTCGGTGATGGTTAGGCTAGGTTGGGTTAGGTTTCGTGAAGTTAGCACGTTTTGTGTATATTTTTGCAATGTTCAATTGTTTGATTTCGGTGATGGTAAGGTTTGGTTGGGTTTGGTTTGGTGAGGTAAGCACGTTTTGTGGATATTTTTGCAATGTCGAATTCTTTAATTTCGGTGATGGTTAGGTTAAGTTGGGTTAGGTTTAGTGAGGTTTGCACGTTTTGTGTATATTTTTGCAATGTCGAAATAATTGATTTCGGTGATGGTTAGGCTAGGTTGGGTTAGGTTTCGTGAAGTTAGCACGTTTTGTGTATATTTTTGCAATTTCCAATTCTTTGATTTCGGTGAAGCTTGGGTTAGGTTGGGTTAGGTTTTGTGAGGTTAGCACGTTTTGTGTATATTTTGGCAATGTCGAATTCTTTAATTTCGGTGATGATTATTTTAAGTTGGGTTAGGTTCAGTGAGGTTTGCACGTTTTGTAAATACTTTTGCAATGTCGAATTAATTGATTTCGGTGATGGTTAGGCTAGGTTGGGATAAGTTTCGTGAAGTTAGCACGTTTTGTGTATATTTTTGCAATGTTCAATTGTTTGATTTCGGTGATGGTTAGGTTAGGTTGGGTTTGGTTTGGTGAGGTAAGCACGTTTTGTGGATATTTTTGCAATGTCGAATTCTTTAATTTCGGTGATGGTTAGGTTAAGTTGGGTAAGGTTAAGTGAGGTTTGCACGTTTTGTGTATATTTTTGCAATGTCAAATTAATTGATTTCGGTGATGGTTAGGCTAGGTTGGGTTAGGTTTCGTGAAGTTAGCACGTTTTGTGTATATTTTTGCAATGTCCAATTCTTTGATTTCGGTGATGCTTAGGTTAGGTTGGGTAAGGTTTTGTGAGGTTAGCACGTTTTGTGGATAATTTGGCAATGTCGAATTTTTTTATTTCGGTAATAGTTATGTTAAGTTGGGTTAGGTTGAGTGAGGTTTGCACGTTCCGTGTATATTTTTGCAATGTCGAATTAATTGATTTCGGTGATGGTTAGGCTAGGTTGGGTTAGGTTTCGTGAAGTTAGCACGTTTTGTGTATATTTTTGCAATGTCCAATTCTTTGATTTCGGTGATGCTTAGGTTAAGTTGGGTTAGGTTGAGTGAGGTTTGCACGTTTTGTGTATATTTTTGCAATGTCGAATTAATTGATTTGGGTGATGGTTAGGCTAGGTTGGGTTAGGTTTCGTGAAGTAAGCACGTTTTGTGTATATTTTTGCAATGTTCAATTGTTTGATTTCGGTGATGGTTAGGTTAGGTTGGGTTTGGTTTGGTGAGGTAAGCACGTTTTGTGGATATTTTTGCAATGTCGAATTCATTAATTTCGGTGATGGTTAGGTTAAGTTGGGTTAGGTATAGTGAGGTTTGCACGTTTTGTGTATATTTTTGCAATGTCGAATTAATTGATTTCGGTAATGGTTGGGCTAGGTTTGGTTAGGTTTAGTGAGGTTTGCACGTTTTGTGTATATTTTTGCAATGTCAAATTTATTGATTTCGGTGATTGTTAGGCTAGGTTGGGTTAGGTTTCGTGAAGTTAGCACGTTTTGTGTATATTTTTGCAATGTCCAATTCTTTGATTTCGGTGATGCTTAGGTTAGGTTGGGTAAGGTTTTGTGAGGTTAGCACGTTTTGTGGATAATTTGGCAATGTCGAATTTTTTTATTTCGGTAATAGTTATGTTAAGTTGGGTTAGGTTGAGTGAGGTTTGCACGTTTCGTGTATATTTTTGCAATGTCGAATTAATTGATTTCGGTGATGGTTAGGCTAGGTTGGGTTAGGTTTCGTGAAGTTAGCACGTTTTGTGTATATTTTTGCAATGTCCAATTATTTGATTTCGGTGATGCTTAGGTTAAGTTGGGTTAGGTTGAGTGAGGTTTGCACGTTTTGTGTATATTTTTGCAATGTCGAATTAATTGATTTCGGTGATGGTTAGGCTAGGTTGGGTTAGGTTTGTGAAGTTAGCACGTTTTGTGTATATTTTTGCAATGACAGATTCTTTGATTTCGGTGATGCTTAGGTTAGGTTGGGTTAGGTTTTGTGAGGTAAGCACGTTTTTTGGATATTTTGGCAATGTCGAATTCTTTGATATCGTTGATGGTTAGGTTAGTTTGGGTTAGTTTTTGTGAGGTAAGCAAGTTTTTTGGATATTTTTGCATTGTCAAATTCTTTGATTTCGGTGATGGTTAGGCTAGGTTGGGTTAGGTTTCGTGAAGTTAGTACGTTTTGTGTATATTTTTGCAATGTCAAATTCTTTGATTTCGGTGAAGCTTAGGTTAGGTTGGGTTAGGTTTTTTGAGGTAAGCACGTTTTGTGGATATTTTGGCAATGTCGAATTCTTTAATTTTGGTGATGGTTATGTTAGGTTCGGTTAGGTTTCGTGAAGTTAGCACAATTTGTGTATATTTTTGCAATGTTCAATTGTTTGATTTCGGTGATGGTTAGGTTAGGTTGGGTTAGTTTTTGTGAGGTTAGCACGTTTTGTGTATATTTTGGCAATGTCGAATTCTTTAATTTCGGTGATGATTATTTTAAGTTGGGTTAGGTTCAGTGAGGTTTGCACGTTTTGTGTATACTTTTGCAATGTCGAATTAATTGATTTCGGTGATGGTTAGGCTAGGTTGGGATAAGTTTCGTGAAGTTAGCACGTTTTGTGTATATTTTTGCAATGTTCAATTGTTTGATTTCGGTGATGGTTAGGTTAGGTTGGGTTTGGTTTGGTGAGGTAAGCACGTTTTGTGGATATTTTTGCAATGTCGAATTCTTTAATTTCGGTGATGGTTAGGTTAAGTTGGGTAAGGTTAAGTGAGGTTTGCACGTTTTGTGTATATTTTTGCAATGTCAAATTAATTGATTTCGGTGATGGTTAGGCTAGGTTGGGTTAGGTTTCGTGAAGTTAGCACGTTTTGTGTATATTTTTGCAATGTCCAATTCTTTGATTTCGCTGATGCTTAGGTTAGGTTGGGTAAGGTTTTGTGAGGTTAGCACGTTTTGTGGATAATTTGGCAATGTCGAATTCTTTAATTTCGGTAATAGTTATGTTAAGTTGGGTTAGGTTTAGTGAGGTTTTGCTCGTTTCGTGTATATTTTTGCAATGTCGAATTAATTGATTTCGGTAATGGTTGGGCTAGGTTTGGTTATGTTTCGTGAAGATAGCACGTTTTGTGTATATTTTTGCAATGTCAAATTCTTTGATTTCGGTGAAGCTTAGGTTAGGTTGGGTTAGGTTTTGTGAGGTTAGCACGTTTTGTGGATATTTTTGCAATGTCGAATTCTTTAATTTCGGTGATGGTTAGGTTAAGTTGGGTAAGGTTAAGTGAGGTTTGCACGTTTTGTGTATATTTTTGCAATGTCAAATTAATTGATTTCGGTGATGGTTAGGCTAGGTTGGGTTAGGTTTCGTGAAGTTAGCACGTTTTGTGTATATTTTTGCAATGTCCAATTCTTTGATTTCGCTGATGCTTAGGTTAGGTTGGGTAAGGTTTTGTGAGGTTAGCACGTTTTGTGGATAATTTGGCAATGTCCAATTCTTTGATTTCGGTGATGCTTAGGTTAAGTTGGGTTAGGTTGAGTGAGGTTTGCACGTTTTGTGTAAATTTTTGCAATGTCGAATTAATTGATTTCGGTGATGGTTAGGCTAGGTTGGGTTAGGTTTCGTGAAGTTAGCACGTTTTGTGTATATTTTTGCAATGTTCAATTGTTTGATTTCGGTGATGGTTAGGTTAGGTTGGGTTTGGTTTGGTGAGGTAAGCACGTTTTGTGGATATTTTTGCAATGTCGAATTCTTTAATTTCGGTGATGGTTAGGTTAAGTTGGGTTAGGTTTAGTGAGGTTTGCACGTTTTGTGTATATTTTTGCAATGTCGAATTAATTGATTTCGGTAATGGTTGGGCTAGGTTTGGTTATGTTTCGTGAAGATAGCACGTTTTGTGTATATTTTTGCAATGTCAAATTCTTTGATTTCGGTGAAGCTTAGGTTAGGTTGGGTTAGGTTTTGTGAGGTTAGCACGTTTTGTGGATATTTTGGAAATGTCGAATTCTTTAATTTTGGTGATGGTGATGTTAAGTTGGGTTAGGTTTAGTGAGGTTTGCACGTTTTGTGTATATTTTTGCAATGTCAAATTTATTGATTTCGAGATGGTTATGTTAGGTTCGGTTAGGTTTCGTGAAGTAAGCACGTTTTGTGTATATTTTTGCAATGTCCAATTCTTTGATTTCGGTGATGCTTAGGTTAAGTTGGGTTAGGTTGAGTGAAGTTTGCACGTTTTGTGTATATTTTTGCAATGTCGAATTAATTGATTTCGGTGATGGTTAGGCTAGGTTGGGTTAGGTTTCGTGAAGTTAGCACGTTTTGTGTATATTTTTGCAATGTCCAATTCTTTGATTTCGGTGATGCTTAGGTTAGGTTGGGTAAGGTTTTGTGAGGTTAGCACGTTTTGTGGATAATTTGGCAATGTCGAATTTTTTTATTTCGGTAATAGTTATGTTAAGTTGGGTTAGGTTGATTGAGGTTTGCCCGTTTCGTGTATATTTTTGCAATGTCGAATTAATTGATTTGGGTGATGGTTAGGCTAGGTTGGGTTAAGTTTCGTGAAGTAAGCACGTTTTGTGTATATTTTTGCAATGTCCAATTCTTTGATTTCGGTGATGCTTAGGTTAAGTTGGGTTAGGTTGAGTGAGGTTTGCACGTTTTGTGTAAATTTTTGCAATGTCGAATTAATTGATTTCGGTGATGGTTAGGCTAGGTTGGGTTAGGTTTCGTGAAGTTAGCACGTTTTGTGTATATTTTTGCAATGTTCAATTGTTTGATTTCGGTGATGGTTAGGTTAGGTTGGGTTTGGTTTGGTGAGGTAAGCACGTTTTGTGGATATTTTTGCAATGTCGAATTCTTTAATTTCGGTGATGGTTAGGTTAAGTTGGGTTAGGTTTAGTGAGGTTTGCACGTTTTGTGTATATTTTTGCAATGTCGAATTAATTGATTTCGGTAATGGTTGGGCTAGGTTTGGTTATGTTTCGTGAAGATAGCACGTTTTGTGTATATTTTTGCAATGTCAAATTCTTTGATTTCGGTGAAGCTTAGGTTAGGTTGGGTTAGGTTTTGTGAGGTTAGCACGTTTTGTGGATATTTTGGAAATGTCGAATTCTTTAATTTTGGTGATGGTGATGTTAAGTTGGGTTAGGTTTAGTGAGGTTTGCACGTTTTGTGTATATTTTTGCAATGTCAAATTTATTGATTTCGAGATGGTTATGTTAGGTTCGGTTAGGTTTCGTGAAGTAAGCACGTTTTGTGTATATTTTTGCAATGTCCAATTCTTTGATTTCGGTGATGCTTAGGTTAAGTTGGGTTAGGTTGAGTGAAGTTTGCACGTTTTGTGTATATTTTTGCAATGTCGAATTAATTGATTTCGGTGATGGTTAGGCTAGGTTGGGTTAGGTTTCGTGAAGTTAGCACGTTTTGTGTATATTTTTGCAATGTCCAATTCTTTGATTTCGGTGATGCTTAGGTTAGGTTGGGTAAGGTTTTGTGAGGTTAGCACGTTTTGTGGATAATTTGGCAATGTCGAATTTTTTTATTTCGGTAATAGTTATGTTAAGTTGGGTTAGGTTGAGTGAGGTTTGCACGTTCCGTGTATATTTTTGCAATGTCGAATTAATTGATTTCGGTGATGGTTAGGCTAGGTTGGGTTAGGTTTCGTGAAGTTAGCACGTTTTGTGTATATTTTTGCAATGTCCAATTATTTGATTTCGGTGATGCTTAGGTTAAGTTGGGTTAGGTTGAGTGAGGTTTGCACGTTTTGTGTATATTTTTGCAATGTCGAATTAATTGATTTGGGTGATGGTTAGGCTAGGTTGGGTTAGGTTTCGTGAAGTAAGCACGTTTTGTGTATATTTTTGCAATGTCCAATTCTTTGATTTCGGTGATGCTTAGGTTAAGTTGGGTTAGGTTGAGTGAGGTTTGCACGTTTTGTGTATATTTTTGCAATGTCGAATTAATTGATTTGGGTGATGGTTAGGCTAGGTTGGGTTAGGTTTCGTGAAGTAAGCACGTTTTGTGTATATTTTTGCAATGTTCAATTGTTTGATTTCGGTGATGGTTAGGTTAGGTTGGGTTTGGTTTGGTGAGGTAAGCACGTTTTGTATATATTTTTGCAATGTCGAATTCATTGATTTCGGTGATGGTTAGGTTAAGTTGGGTTAGGTTTAGTGAGGTTTGCACGTTTTGTGTATATTTTTGCAATGTCGAATTAATTGATTTCGGTAATGGTTGGGCTAGGTTTGGTTAGGTTTCGTGAAGTTAGCACGTTTTGTGTATATTATTGCAATGTCAAATTCTTTGATTTCGGTGAAGCTTAGGTTAGGTTGGGTTAGGTTTTAGGAGGTTAGCACGTTTTGTGGATATTTTGGCAATGTCGAATTCTTTAATTTTGGTGATGGTGATGTTAAGTTGGGTTAGGTTTAGTGAGGTTTGCACGTTTTGTGTATATTTTTGCAATGTCAAATTTATTGATTTCGGTGATGGTTAGGCTAGGTTGGGTTAGGTTTGTGAAGTTAGCACGTTTTGTGTATATTTTTGCAATGACAGATTCTTTGATTTCGGTGATGCTTAGGTTAGGTTGGGTTAGGTTGAGTGAGGTTTGCACGTTTTGTGTATATTTTTGCAATGTCGAATTTATTGATTTCGGTGATGGTTAGGCTAGGTTGGGTTAGGTTTGTGAAGTAAGCACGTTTTGTGTATATTTTTGCAATGACAGATTCTTTGATTTCGGTGATGCTTAGGTTAGGTTGGGTTAGGTTTTGTGAGGTTTGCACGTTTTGTGTATATTTTTGCAATGTCGAATTAATTGATTTGGGTGATGGTTAGGCTAGGTTGGGTTAGGTTTCGTGAAGTAAGCACGTTTTGTGTATATTTTTGCAATGTTCAATTGTTTGATTTCGGTGATGGTTAGGTTAGGTTGGGTTTGGTTTGGTGAGGTAAGCACGTTTTGTATATATTTTTGCAATGTCGAATTCATTAATTTCGGTGATGGTTAGGTTAAGTTGGGTTAGGTTTAGTGAGGTTTGCACGTTTTGTGTATATTTTTGCAATGTCGAATTAATTGATTTCGGTAATGGTTGGGCTAGGTTTGGTTAGGTTTCGTGAAGTTAGCACGTTTTGTGTATATTTTTGCAATGTCAAATTCTTTGATTTCGGTGAAGCTTAGGTTAGGTTGGGTTAGGTTTTAGGAGGTTAGCACGTTTTGTGGATATTTTGGCAATGTCGAATTCTTTAATTTTGGTGATGGTGATGTTAAGTTGGGTAAGGTTTAGTGAGGTTTGCACGTTTTGTGTATATTTTTGCAATGTCAAATTTATTGATTTCGGTGATGGTTAGGCTAGGTTGGGTTAGGTTTTTGAAGTTAGCACGTTTTGTGTATATTTTTGCAATGACAGATTCTTTGATTTCGGTGATGCTTAGGTTAGGTTGGGTTAGGTTGAGTGAGGTTTGCACGTTTTGTGTATATTTTTGCAATGTCGAATTTATTGATTTCGGTGATGGTTAGGCTAGGTTGGGTTAGGTTTGTGAAGTTAGCACGTTTTGTGTATATTTTTGCAATGACAGATTCTTTGATTTCGGTGATGCTTAGGTTAGGTTGGGTTAGGTTTTGTGAGGTTTGCACGTTTTGTGTATATTTTTGCAATGTCGAATTAATTGATTTCGGTGATGGTTAGGCTAGGTTGGGATAAGTTTCGTGAAGTTAGCACGTTTTGTGTATATTTTTGCAATGTTCAATTGTTTGATTTTGGTGATGGTTAGGTTAGGTTGGGTTTGGTTTGGTGAGGTAAGCACGTTTTGTGGATATTTTTGCAATGTCGAATTCTTTAATTTCGGTGATGGTTAGGTTAAGTTGGGTAAGGTTAAGTGAGGTTTGCACGTTTTGTGTATATTTTTGCAATGTCAAATTAATTGATTTCGGTGATGGTTAGGCTAGATTGGGTTAGGTTTCGTGAAGTTAGCACGTTTTGTGTATATTTTTGCAATGTCCAATTCTTTGATTTCGGTGATCCTTAGGTTAGGTTGGGTTTGGTTTGGTGAGGTAAACACGTTTTGTGGATATTTTTGCAATGTCGAATTCTTTAATTTCAGTGATGGTTAGGTTAAGTTGGGTTAGATCTAGTGAGGTTTGCACGTTTTGTGTATATTTTTGCAATGTCGAATTCATTGATTTCGGTGATGGTTAGGCTAGGTTGGGTTAGGTTTCGTGAAGTTAGCACGTTTTGTGTATATTTTTGCAATGACAGATTCTTTGATTTCGGTGATGCTTAGGTTAGGTTGGGTTAGGTTGAGTGAAGTTTGCACGTTTTGTGTATATTTTTGCAATGTCGAATTAATTGATTTCGGTGATGGTTAGGCTAGGTTGGGTTAGGTTTCGTGAAGTTAGCACGTTTTGTGTATATTTTTGCAATGTCCAATTCTTTGATTTCGGTGATGCTTAGGTTAGGTTGGGTAAGGTTTTGTGAGGTTAGCACGTTTTGTGGATAATTTGGCAATGTCGAATTTTTTTATTTCGGTAATAGTTATGTTAAGTTGGGTTAGGTTGAGTGAGGTTTGCCCGTATCGTGTATATTTTTGCAATGTCGAATTAATTGATTTGGGTGATGGTTAGGCTAGGTTGGGTTAAGTTTCGTGAAGTAAGCACGTTTTGTGTATATTTTTGCAATGTCCAATTCTTTGATTTCGGTGATGCTTAGGTTAAGTTGGGTTAGGTTGAGTGAGGTTTGCACGTTTTGTGTAAATTTTTGCAATGTCGAATTAATTGATTTCGGTGATGGTTAGGCTAGGTTGGGTTAGGTTTCGTGAAGTTAGCACGTTTTGTGTATATTTTTGCAATGTTCAATTGTTTGATTTCGGTGATGGTTGGGTTAGGTTGGGTTTGGTTTGGTGAGGTAAGCACGTTTTGTGGATATTTTTGCAATGTCGAATTCTTTAATTTCGGTGATGGTTAGGTTAAGTTGGGTTAGGTTTAGTGAGGTTTGCACGTTTTGTGTATATTTTTGCAATGTCGAATTAATTGATTTCGGTAATGGTTGGGCTAGGTTTGGTTATGTTTCGTGAAGATAGCACGTTTTGTGTATATTTTTGCAATGTCAAATTCTTTGATTTCGGTGAAGCTTAGGTTAGGTTGGGTTAGGTTTTGTGAGGTTAGCACGTTTTGTGGATATTTTGGAAATGTCGAATTCTTTAATTTTGGTGATGGTGATGTTAAGTTGGGTTAGGTTTAGTGAGGTTTGCACGTTTTGTGTATATTTTTGCAATGTCAAATTTATTGATTTCGAGATGGTTATGTTAGGTTCGGTTAGGTTTCGTGAAGTAAGCACGTTTTGTGTATATTTTTGCAATGTCCAATTCTTTGATTTCGGTGATGCTTAGGTTAAGTTGGGTTAGGTTGAGTGAAGTTTGCACGTTTTGTGTATATTTTTGCAATGTCGAATTAATTGATTTCGGTGATGGTTAGGCTAGGTTGGGTTAGGTTTCGTGAAGTTAGCACGTTTTGTGTATATTTTTGCAATGTCCAATTCTTTGATTTCGGTGATGCTTAGGTTAGGTTGGGTAAGGTTTTGTGAGGTTAGCACGTTTTGTGGATAATTTGGCAATGTCGAATTTTTTTATTTCGGTAATAGTTATGTTAAGTTGGGTTAGGTTGAGTGAGGTTTGCACGTTCCGTGTATATTTTTGCAATGTCGAATTAATTGATTTCGGTGATGGTTAGGCTAGGTTGGGTTAGGTTTCGTGAAGTTAGCACGTTTTGTGTATATTTTTGCAATGTCCAATTATTTGATTTCGGTGATGCTTAGGTTAAGTTGGGTTAGGTTGAGTGAGGTTTGCACGTTTTGTGTATATTTTTGCAATGTCGAATTAATTGATTTGGGTGATGGTTAGGCTAGGTTGGGTTAGGTTTCGTGAAGTAAGCACGTTTTGTGTATATTTTTGCAATGTCCAATTCTTTGATTTCGGTGATGCTTAGGTTAAGTTGGGTTAGGTTGAGTGAGGTTTGCACGTTTTGTGTATATTTTTGCAATGTCGAATTAATTGATTTGGGTGATGGTTAGGCTAGGTTGGGTTAGGTTTCGTGAAGTAAGCACGTTTTGTGTATATTTTTGCAATGTTCAATTGTTTGATTTCGGTGATGGTTAGGTTAGGTTGGGTTTGGTTTGGTGAGGTAAGCACGTTTTGTATATATTTTTGCAATGTCGAATTCATTAATTTCGGTGATGGTTAGGTTAAGTTGGGTTAGGTTTAGTGAGGTTTGCACGTTTTGTGTATATTTTTGCAATGTCGAATTAATTGATTTCGGTAATGGTTGGGCTAGGTTTGGTTAGGTTTCGTGAAGTTAGCACGTTTTGTGTATATTATTGCAATGTCAAATTCTTTGATTTCGGTGAAGCTTAGGTTAGGTTGGGTTAGGTTTTAGGAGGTTAGCACGTTTTGTGGATATTTTGGCAATGTCGAATTCTTTAATTTTGGTGATGGTGATGTTAAGTTGGGTTAGGTTTAGTGAGGTTTGCACGTTTTGTGTATATTTTTGCAATGTCAAATTTATTGATTTCGGTGATGGTTAGGCTAGGTTGGGTTAGGTTTGTGAAGTTAGCACGTTTTGTGTATATTTTTGCAATGACAGATTCTTTGATTTCGGTGATGCTTAGGTTAGGTTGGGTTAGGTTGAGTGAGGTTTGCACGTTTTGTGTATATTTTTGCAATGTCGAATTTATTGATTTCGGTGATGGTTAGGCTAGGTTGGGTTAGGTTTGTGAAGTTAGCACGTTTTGTGTATATTTTTGCAATGACAGATTCTTTGATTTCGGTGATGCTTAGGTTAGGTTGGGTTAGGTTTTGTGAGGTTTGCACGTTTTGTGTATATTTTTGCAATGTCGAATTAATTGATTTGGGTGATGGTTAGGCTAGGTTGGGTTAGGTTTCGTGAAGTAAGCACGTTTTGTGTATATTTTTGCAATGTTCAATTGTTTGATTTCGGTGATGGTTAGGTTAGGTTGGGTTTGGTTTGGTGAGGTAAGCACGTTTTGTATATATTTTTGCAATGTCGAATTCATTAATTTCGGTGATGGTTAGGTTAAGTTGGGTTAGGTTTAGTGAGGTTTGCACGTTTTGTGTATATTTTTGCAATGTCGAATTAATTGATTTCGGTAATGGTTGGGCTAGGTTTGGTTAGGTTTCGTGAAGTTAGCACGTTTTGTGTATATTTTTGCAATGTCAAATTCTTTGATTTCGGTGAAGCTTAGGTTAGGTTGGGTTAGGTTTTAGGAGGTTAGCACGTTTTGTGGATATTTTGGCAATGTCGAATTCTTTAATTTTGGTGATGGTGATGTTAAGTTGGGTAAGGTTTAGTGAGGTTTGCACGTTTTGTGTATATTTTTGCAATGTCAAATTTATTGATTTCGGTGATGGTTAGGCTAGGTTGGGTTAGGTTTGTGAAGTTAGCACGTTTTGTGTATATTTTTGCAATGACAGATTCTTTGATTTCGGTGATGCTTAGGTTAGGTTGGGTTAGGTTGAGTGAGGTTTGCACGTTTTGTGTATATTTTTGCAATGTCGAATTTATTGATTTCGGTGATGGTTAGGCTAGGTTGGGTTAGGTTTGTGAAGTTAGCACGTTTTGTGTATATTTTTGCAATGACAGATTCTTTGATTTCGGTGATGCTTAGGTTAGGTTGGGTTAGGTTTTGTGAGGTTTGCACGTTTTGTGTATATTTTTGCAATGTCGAATTAATTGATTTCGGTGATGGTTAGGCTAGGTTGGGATAAGTTTCGTGAAGTTAGCACGTTTTGTGTATATTTTTGCAATGTTCAATTGTTTGATTTTGGTGATGGTTAGGTTAGGTTGGGTTTGGTTTGGTGAGGTAAGCACGTTTTGTGGATATTTTTGCAATGTCGAATTCTTTAATTTCGGTGATGGTTAGGTTAAGTTGGGTAAGGTTAAGTGAGGTTTGCACGTTTTGTGTATATTTTTGCAATGTCAAATTAATTGATTTCGGTGATGGTTAGGCTAGATTGGGTTAGGTTTCGTGAAGTTAGCACGTTTTGTGTATATTTTTGCAATGTCCAATTCTTTGATTTCGGTGATCCTTAGGTTAGGTTGGGTTTGGTTTGGTGAGGTAAACACGTTTTTCGGATATTTTTGCAATGTCGAATTCTTTAATTTCAGTGATGGTTAGGTTAAGTTGGGTTAGATCTAGTGAGGTTTGCACGTTTTGTGTATATTTTTGCAATGTCGAATTCATTGATTTCGGTGATGGTTAGGCTAGGTTGGGTTAGGTTTCGTGAAGTTAGCACGTTTTGTGTATATTTTTGCAATGACAGATTCTTTGATTTCGGTGATGCTTAGGTTAGGTTGGGTTAGGTTTTGTGAGGTAAGCACGTTTTTTGGATATTTTGGCAATGTCGAATTCTTTGATATCGTTGATGGTTAGGTTAGTTTGGGTTAGTTTTTGTGAGGTAAGCAAGTTTTTTGGATATTTTTGCATTGTCAAATTCTTTGATTTCGGTGATGGTTAGGTTAGGTTAGGTTAGGTTTGGTGAGGTTAGCACGTTTTGTGGATAATTTAGCAATGTCGAATTCTTTAATTTCGGTGATGGTTAGGTTAAGTTGGGTTAGGTTTAGTGAGGTTTGCACGTTTTGTGTATATTTTTGCAATGTCGAATTAATTGATTTCGGTGATGGTTAGGCTAGGTTGGGTAATAGGTTTCGTGAAGTTAGCACGTTTTGTGTATATTTTTGCAATGTCCAATTCTTTGATTTCGGTGATCCTTAGGTTAGGTTGGGTTTGGTTTGGTGAGGTAAACACGTTTTGTGGATATTTTTGCAATGTCGAATTCCTTAATTTCAGTGATGGTTAGGTTAAGTTGGGTTAGATCTAGTGAGGTTTGCACGTTTTGTGTATATTTTTGCAATGTCGAATTCATTGATTTCGGTGATGGTTATGTTAGGTTCGGTTAGGTTGCGTGAAGTAAGCACGATTTGTGTATATTTTTGCAATGTTCAATTGTTTGATTTCGGTGATGGTAAGGTAAGGTTGGGTTTGGTTTGGTGAGGTAAGCACGTTTTGTGGATATTTTTGCAATGTCGAATTCTTTAATTTCGGTGATGGTTAGGTTAAGTTTGTTTAGGTTTAGTGAGGTTTGCACGTTTTGTGTATATTTTTGCAATGTCGAAATAATTGATTTCGGTGATGGTAAGGCTAGGTTGGGTTAGGTTTCGTGAAGTTAGCACGTTTTGTGTATATTTTTGCAATTTCCAATTCTTTGATTTCGGTGAAGCTTGGGTTAGGTTGGGTTAGGTTTTGTGAGGTTAGCACGTTTTGTGAATATTTTGGCATTGTCGAATTCTTTAATTTCGGTGATGATTATGTTAAGTTGGGTTAGGTTCAGTGAGGTTTGCACGTTTTGTGTATATTTTTGCAATGTCGAATTAATTGATTTCGGTGATGGTTAGGTTAGGTTGGGTTAGGTTTTTTGAGGTTAGCACGTTTTGTGGATATTTTGGCAATGTCGAATTCTTTAATTTTGGTGATGGTGATGTTAAGTTGGGTTAGGTTTAGTGAGGTTTGCACGTTTTGTGTATATTTTTGCAATGTCAAATTCATTGATTTCGAAGATGGTTATGTTAGGTTCGGTTGGGTTTCGTGAAGTAAGCAAGTTTTGTGGATATTTTTGCATTGTCAAATTCTTTGATTTCGGTGATGGTTAGGTCAGGTTGGGTTAGGTTTGGTGAGGTTAGCACGTTTTGTGGATATTTTGGCAATGTCGAATTCTTTAATTTCGGTGATGGTTAGGTTAAGTTGGGTTAGGTTTAGTGAGGTTTGCAAGTTTTGTGTATATTTTTGCAATGTCGAATAAATTGATTTCGGTGATGGTTAGGCTAGGTTGGGTTAGGTTTCGTGAAGTTAGCACGTTTTGTGTATATTTTTGCAATGTCCAATTCTTTCATTTCGGTGATGCTTAGGTTAGGTTGGGTTTGGTTTGGTGAGGTAAGCACGTTTTGTGGATATTTTTGAAATGTCGAATTCTTTAATTTCGGTGATGGTTAGGTTAAGTTAGGTTAGGTTTAGTGAGGTTTGCACGTTTTATCTATATTTTTGCAATGTCGAAATGATTGATTTCGGTAATGGTTGGGCTAGGTTTGGTTAGGTTTCGTGAAGTTAGCACGTTTGGTGTATATTTTTGCAATGTCAAATTCTTTGATTTCGGTGAAGCTTAGGTTAGGTTGGGTTAGGTTTTGTGAGGTTAGCACGTTTTGTGGATATTTTGGCAATGTCGAATTCTTTAATTTTGGTGATGGTGATGTTAAGTTGGGTTAGGTTTAGTGAGGTTTGCACGTTTTGTGTATATTTTCGCAATGTCAAATTCATTGATTTCGAGATGGTTATGTTAGGTTCGGTTAGGTTTCGTGAAGTTAGCAGGTTTTGTGTATATTTTTGCAATGTCCAATTCATTGATTTCGGTGATGCTTAGGTTAAGTTGGGTTAGGTTGAGTGAGGTTTGCACGTTTTGTGTATATTTTTGCAATGTCGAATTAATTGATTTCGGTGATGGTTGGGCTAGGTTGGGTTAGGTTTCTTGAAGTTAGCACGTTTTGTGTATATTTTTGCAATGTCCAATTCTTTGATTTCGGTGATGCTTAGGTTAGGTTGGGTAAGGTTTTGTGAGGTTAGCACGTTTTGTGGATAATTTGGCAATGTCGAATTTTTTTATTTCGGTAATAGTTATGTTAAGTTGGGATAGGTTGAGTGAGGTTTGCACGTTTCGTGTATATTTTAGCAATGTCGAATTAATTGATTTCGGTGATGGTTAGGCTAGGTTGGGTTAGGTTTCGTGAAGTTAGCACGTTTTGTGTATATTTTTGCAATGACAAATTCTTTGATTTCAGTGATGCTTAGGTTAGGTTGGGTTAGGTTTTGTGAGGTAAGCACGTTTTTTGGATATTTTGGCAATGTCGAATTCTTTGATTTCGCTGATGGTAAGGTTAGTTTGGGTTAGTTTTTGTGAGGTAAGCAAGTTTTGTGGATTTTTTTGCTTTGTCAAATTCTTTGATTTCGGTGATGGTTAGGTTAGGTTAGGTTAGGTTTGGTGAGGTTAGCACGTTTTGTGGATATTTTGGCAATGTCGAATTCTTTAATTTCGGTGATGGTTGGGTTAAGTTGGGTTAGGTTAAGTGAGGTTTGCACGTTTTGTTTATATTTTTGCAATGTCGAATTAATTGATTTCGGTGATGGTTAGGCTAGGTTGGGTTAGGTTTCGTGAAGTTAGCACGTTTTGTGGATATTTTGGCAATGTCGAATTCTTTAATTTTGGTGATGGTTAGGTTAAGTTGGGTTAGGTTTAGTGAGGTTTGCACGTTTATTGTATATTTTTGCAATGTCGAATTCATTGATTTCGGTGATGGTTTTGTTAGGTTCGGTTAGGTTTCGTGAAGTTAGCACGATTTGTGTATATTTTTGCAATGTCGAATTCTTTAATTTCAGTGATGGTTAGGTTAAGTTGGGTTAGGTTTAGTGAGGTTTGCACGTTTTGTGTATATTTTTGCAATGTCGAATTAATTGATTTCGGTGATGGTTAAGCTAGGTTGGGTTAGGTTTAGTGAGGTTTGCACGTTTTGTGTATATTTTTGCAATGTCCAATTCTTTGATTTCGGCGAAGCTTAGGTTAGGTTGGGTTAGATTTTGTGAGGTTAGCACGTTTTGTGTATTTTTTGGCAATGTCGAATTCTTTAATTTCGGTGATGATTATGTTAAGTTGGGTTAGGTTTAGTGAGGTTTGCACGTTTTGTGTATATTTTTGCAATGTCGAATTCATTGATTTCGGTGATGGTTATGTAAGGTTCGGTTAGGTTTCGTGAAGTAAGCACGATTTATGTATATTTTTGCAATGTCCAATTGTTTGATTTCGGTGATGGTTAGGTTAAGTTGGGTTGAGTTTGGTGAGGTAAGCAAGTTTTGTGGATATTTTTGCAATGTCGAATTCTTCGATTTCGGTGATGGTTAGGTGAGGTTGCGTTAGGTTTCGTGAAATATGCACGTTTTGTGTAAATTTCTGCAATGTCTAATTTTTTGATTTCGGTGATGGTTAGGTTAGGTTGGGTTAGGTTTGGTGAGGTAAGCACGTTTTATGTATATTTTTACAATGTCGAATTAAATGATTTCTGTGATGGTTAGGCTAGGTTGGGTTAGGTTTCGTGAAGTAAGCACGTTTTGTGTATATTTTTGCAAAGTCCATTTCTTTGATTTCGGTGATGCTAAGGTTAGATTGGGTTAGGTTTTGTGTAGTTAGCACGTTTTTTGGATATTTTGGCAATGTCGAATTCTTTGATTTTGTTGATGGTTAGGTTAGTTTGGGTTAGTTTTGGTGAGGTGAGCAAGTTTTGGGGATATTTTCGCATTGTCAAATTCTTTGATTTCGATGATGGTTAGGTTAGGTTCGGTTAGGTTTGGTGAGGTAAGCAAGTTTAGTGGATATTTTTGCAATGTCGAATTCTTCGATTTCGGTGATGGTTAGGTGAGGTTGCGTTAGGTTTCGTTTAGTTTGCACGTTTTGTGTAAATTTCTGCAATGTCTAATTCTTTGATTTCGGTGATGGTTAGGTTACGTTGGGTTAGGTTTGGTGAGGTAAGCACGTTTTGTGTATATTTTTACAATGTCGAATTAATTGATTTCGGTGATGCTTAGGTTAAGTTGGGTTAGGTTTCGTGAAGTTAGCACGTTTTGTGTATATTTTTGCAATGACAAATTCTTTGATTTCGGTAATGCTTAGGTTAGGTTGGGTTAGGTTTTCTGAGGTAAGCACGTTTTTGATATTTTGGCAATGTCGAATTCTTTGATTTCGTTGATGGTTAGGTTAGTTTGGGTTTGGTTTGGTGAGGTAAGCACGTTTTGTGGATATTTTTGCAATGTCGAATTCTTTAATTTCGGTGATGGTTAGGTTAAGTTGGGTTAGGTTTAGTGAGGTTTGCACGTTTTGTGTATATTTTTGCAATGTCGAAATAATTGATTTCGGTGATGGTTAGGCTAGGTTGGGTTAGGTTTCGTGAAGTTAGCACGTTTTGTGTATATTTTTGCAATTTCCAATTCTTTGATTTCGGTGAAGCTTGGGTTAGGTTGGGTTAGGTTTTTTGAGGTTAGCACGTTTTGTGGATATTTTGGCAATGTCGAATTCTTTAATTTTGGTGATGGTTATGTTAGGTTCGGTTAGGTTTCGTGAAGTTAGCACGATATGTGTATATTTTTGCAATGTTCAATTGTTTGATTTCGGTGATGGTTAGGTTAGGTTGGGTTTGGTTTGGTGAGGTAAGCACGTTTTGTGGATATTTTTGCAATGTCGAATTCTTTAATTTCGGTGATGGTTAGGTTAAGTTGGGTTAGGTTTAGTGAGGTTTGCACGTTTTGTGTATATTTTTGCAATGTCGAATTAATTGATTTCGGTAATGGTTGGGCTAGGTTTGGTGAGGTTTCGTGAAGTAAGCACGTTTTGTGTATATTTTTGCAATGTCAAATTCTTTGATTTCGGTGAAGCTTAGGTTAGGTTGGGTTTGGTTTTGTGAGGTTAGCACGTTTTGTGGATATTTTGGCAATGTCGAATTCTTTAATTTTGGTGATGGTGATGTTAAGTTGGGTTAGGTTTAGTGAGGTTTGCACGTTTTGTGTATATTTTTGCAATGTCAAATTCATTGATTTCGAAGATGGTTATGTTAGGTTCGCTTGGGTTTCGTGAAGTAAGCAAGTTTTGTGTATATTTTTGCATTGTCAAATTCTTTGATTTCGGTGATGGTTAGGTCAGGTTGGGTTAGGTTTGGTGAGGTTAGCACGTTTTGTGGATATTTTGGCAATGTCGAATTCTTTAATTTCGGTGATGGTTAGGTTAAGTTGGGTTAGGTTAAGTGAGGTTTGCAAGTTTTGTGTATATTTTTGCAATGTCGAATTAATTGATTTCGGTGATGGTTAGGCTAGGTTGGGTTAGGTTTCGTGAAGTTAGCACGTTTTGTGTATATTTTTGCAATGTCCAATTTTTTGATTTCGGTGATGCTTAGGTTAGGTTGGGTTTGGTTTGGTGAGGTAAGCACGTTTTGTGGATATTTTTGCAATGTCGAATTCTTTAATTTCAGTGATGGGTAGTTTAAGTTGGGTTAGTTCTAGTGAGTTTTGCACGTTTTGTGTATATTTTTGCAATGTCGAATTCATTGATTTCGGTGATGGTTATGTTAGGTTCGGTTAGGTTTCGTGAAGTTAGCACGATTTGTGTATATTTTTGCAATGTTCAATTGTTTAATTTCGGTGATGGTTAGGTTAGGTTGGGTTTGGTTTGGTGAGGTAAGCACGTTTTGTGGATATTTTTGCAATGTCGAATTCTTTAATTTCGGTGATATTTAGGTTAAGTTGGGTTAGGTTTAGTGAGGTTTGCACGTTTTGTGTATATTTTTGCAATGTCGAATTAATTGATTTCGGTAATGGTTGGGCTAGGTTTGGTTAGGTTTCGTGAAGTTAGCACGTTTGTCGTATATTTTTGCAATGTCAAATTCTTTGATTTCGGTGAAGTTTAGGTTAGGTTGGGTTAGGTTTTGTGAGGTTAGCACGTTTTGTGGATATTTTGGCAATGTCGAATTCTTTAATTTTGGTGATGGTGATGTTAAGTTGGGTTAGGTTTAGTGAGGTTTGCACGTTTTGTGTATATTTTCGCAATGTCAAATTCATTGATTTCGAGATGGTTATGTTAGGTTCGGTTAGGTTTCGTGAAGTTAGCACGTTTTGTGTATATTTTTGCAATGTCCAATTCATTGATTTCGGTGATGCTTAGGTTAAGTTGGGTTAGGTTGAGTGAGGTTTGCACGTTTTGTGTATATTTTTGCAATGTCGAATTAATTGATTTCGGTGATGGTTGGGCTAGGTTGGGTTAGGTTTCGTGAAGTTAACACGTTTTGTGTATATTTTTGCAATGTCCAATTCTTTGATTTCGGTGATGCTTAGGTAAGGTTGGGTAAGGTTTTGTGAGGTTAGCACGTTTTGTGGATAATTTGGCAATGTCGAATTTTTTTATTTCGGTAATAGTTATGTTAAGTTGGGTTAGGTTGAGTGAGGTTTGCACGTTTCGTGTATATTTTTGCAATGTCGAATTAATTGATTTCGGTGATGGTTAGGCTAGGTTGGGTTAGGTTTCGTGAAGTTAGCACGTTTTGTGTATATTTTTGCAATGACAAATTCTTTGATTTCGGTGATGCTTAGGTTAGGTTGGGTTAGGTTTTGTGAGGTAAGCACGTTTTTTGGATATTTTGGCAATGTCGAATTCTTTGATTTCGCTGAAGGTAAGGTTAGTTTGGGTTAGTTTTTGTGAGGTAAGCAAGTTTTGTGGATATTTTTGCTTTGTCAAATTCTTTGATTTCGGTGATGGTTAGGTTAGGTTAGGTTAGGTTTGGTGAGGTTAGCACGTTTTGTGGATATTTTGGCAATGTCGAATTCTTTAATTTCGGTGATGGTTGGGTTAAGTTGGGTTAGGTTTAGTGAGGTTTGCACGTTTGGTTTATATTTTTGCAATGTCGAATTAATTGATTTCGGTGATGGTTAGGCTAGGTTGGGTTAGGTTTTGTGAAGTTAGCACGTTTTGTGGATATTTTGGCAATATCGAATTCTTTAATTTTGGTGATGGTTAGGTTAAGTTGGGTTAGGTTTAGTGAGGTTTGCACGTTTTGTGTATATTTTTGCAATGTCGAATTAATTGATTTCGGTGATGGTTAGGCTAGGTTGGGTTAGGTTTGGTGAGGTAAGCAAGTTTTGGGGATATTTTCGCATTGTCAAATTCTTTGATTTCGATGATGGTTAGGTTAGGTTCGGTTAGGTTTGGTGTGGTTAGCACGTTTTGTGGATATTTTGGCAATGTCGAATTCTTTAATTTCGGTGATGGATAGGCTAGGTTCGGTTAGGTTTCGGGAAGTAAGCACGTTTTGTGTATATTTTTGCAATGTCCAATTCTTTGATTTCGACGATGCTTAGGTTAGGTTGGGTTTGGTTTGGTGAGGTAAACACGTTTTGTGGATATTTTTGCAATGTCGAATTCTTTAATTTCAGTGATGGTTAGGTTAAGTTGGGTTAGGTCTAGTGAGGTTTGCACGTTTTGTGTATATTTTTGCAATGTCGAATTCATTGATTTCGGTGATGGTTTTGTTAGGTTCGGTTAGGTTTCGTGAAGTTAGCACGATTTGTGTATATTTTTGCAATGTCGAATTCTTTAATTTCAGTGATGGTTAGGTTAAGTTGGGTTAGGTTTAGTGAGGTTTGCACGTTTTGTGTATATTTTTGCAATGTCGAATTAATTGATTTCGGTGATGGTTAGGCTAGGTTGGGTTAGGTTTCGTGAAGTTAGCCCGTTTTGTGTATATTTTTGCAATGTCCAATTCTTTGATTTTGGCGAAGCTGAGGTTAGGTTGGGTAAGGTTTTGTGAGGTTATCACGTTTTGTGTATATTTTGGCAATGTTGAATTCTTTAATTTCGGTGATGATTATGTTAAGTTGGGTTAGGTTTAGTGAGGTTTGCACGTTTTGTGTATATTTTTGCAATGTCCAATTCTTTGATTTCGGCGAAGCTTAGGTTAGGTTGGGTTAGATTTTGTGAGGTAAGCACGTTTTGTGTATTTTTTGGCAATGTCGAATTCTTTAATTTCGGTGATGATTATGTTAAGTTGGGTTAGGTTAAGTGAGGTTTGCACGTTTTGTGTATATTTTTGCAATGTCGAATTCATTGATTTCGGTGATGGTTATGTTAGGTTCGGTTAGGTTTCGTGAAGTAAGCACGATTTATGTATATTTTTGCAATGTCCAATTGTTTGATTTCGGTGATGGTTAGGTTAAGTTGGGTTGAGTTTGGTGAGGTAAGCAAGTTTTGTGGATATTTTTGCAATGTCGAATTCTTCGATTTCGGTGATGGTTAGGTGAGGTTGCGTTAGGTTTCGTGAAATATGCACGTTTTGTGTAAATTTCTGCAATGTCTAATTCTTTGATTTCGGTGATGGATAGGTTAGGTTGGGTTAGGTTTGGTGAGGTAAGCACGTTTTGTGTATTTTTTTACAATGTCGAATTAAATGATTTCTGTGATGGTTAGGCTAGGTTGGGTTAGGTTTCGTGAAGTAAGCACGTTTTGTGTATATTTTTGCAATGTCCATTTCTTTGATTTCGGTGATGCTTAGGTTAGATTGGGTTAGGTTTTGTGAAGTTAGCACGTTTTTTGGATATTTTGGCAATGTCGAATTCTTTGATTTTGTTGATGGTTAGGTTAGTTTGGGTTAGTTTTGGGGAGGAAAGCAAGTTTTGGGGATATTTTCGCATTGTCAAATTCTTTGATTTTGATGATGGTTAGGTTAGGTTCGGTTAGGTTTGGTGAGGTAAGCAAGTTTAGTGGATATTTTTGCAATGTCAAATTCTTCGATTTCGGTGATGGTTAGGTGAGGTTGCGTTAGGTTTCGTTTAGTTTGCACGTTTTGTGTAAATTTCTGCAATGTCTAATTCTTTGATTTCGGTGATGGTTAGGTTAGGTTGGGTTAGGTTTGGTGAGGTAAGCACGTCTTGTGTATATATTTACAAAGTCGAATTAATTGATTTCGGTGATGCTTAGGTTAAGTTGGGTTAGGTTTCGTGAAGTTAGCACGTTTTGTGTATATTTTTGCAATGACAAATTCTTTAATTTCGGTAATGCCTAGGTTAGGTTGGGTTAGGTTTTCTGAGTTAAGCACGTTTTTTGGATATTTTGGCAATGTCGAATTCTTTGATTTCGTTGATGGTTAGGTTAGTTTGGGTTAGGTTACGTGAAGTAAGCACGATTTGTGTATATTTTTGCAATGTTCAATTGTTTGATTTCGGTGATGGTTAGGTTAGGTTGGGTTTGGTTTGGTGAGGTAAGCACGTTTTGTGGATATTTTTGCAATGTCGAATTCTTTAATTTCGGTGATGGTTAGGTTAAGTTGGGTTAGGTTTAGTGAGGTTTGCACGTTTTGTGTATATTTTTGCAATGTCGAATTAATTGATTTCGGTAATGGTTGGGCTAGGTTTGGTTAGGTTTCGTGAAGTAGGCACGTTTGGTGTATATTTTTGCAATGTCAAATTCTTTGATTTCGGTGAAGCTTAGGTTAGGTTGGGTTAGGTTTTGTGAGGTTAGCACGTTTTGTGGATATTTTGGCAATGTCGAATTTTTTTATTTCGGTAATAGTTATGTTAAGTTGGGTTAGGTTGAGTGAGGTTTGCACGTTTCGTGTATATTTTTGCAATGTCGAATTAATTGATTTAGGTGATGGTTAGGCTAGGTTGGGTTAGGTTTCGTGAAGTTAGCACGTTTTGTGTATATTTTTGCATTGTCCAATTGTTTGATTTCGGTGATGCTTAGGTTAGGTTGGGTAAGGTTTTGTGAGGTTTGCACGTTTCGTGTATATTTTTGCAATGTCGAATTAATTGATTTAGGTGATGGTTAGGCTAGGTTGGGTTAGGTTTCGTGAAGTAAGCACGTTTTGTGTATATTTTTGCAATGTCCAATTCTTTGATTTCGGTGATGCTTAGGTTAGGTTGGGTAAGGTTTTGTGAGGTTAGCACGTTTTGTGGATAATTTGGCAATGTCGAATTTTTTTATTTCGGTAATAGTTATGTTAAGTTGGGTTAGGTTGAGTGAGGTTTGCACGTTTCGTGTATATTTTTGCAATGTCGAATTAATTGATTTCGGTGATGGTTAGGCTAGGTTGGGTTAGGTTTCGTGAAGTTAGCACGTTTTGTGTATATTTTTGCAATGTCCAATTCTTTGATTTCGGTGATGCTTAGGTTAAGTTGGGTTAGGTTGAGTGAGGTTTGCACGTTTTGTGTATATTTTTGCAATGTCGAATTAATTGATTTCGGTGATGGTTAGGCTAGGTTGGGTTAGGTTTCGTGAAGTTAGCACGTTTTGTGTATATTTTTGCAATGACAGATTCTTTGATTTCGGTGATGCTTAGGTTAGGTTGGGTGAGGTTTTGTGAGGTAAGCACGTTTTTTGGATATTTTGGCAATGTCGAATTCTTTGATATCGTTGATGGTTAGGTTAGTTT
The DNA here is from genome assembly GCF_051622035.1 of Arctopsyche grandis. NCBI lineage: Eukaryota > Metazoa > Arthropoda > Insecta > Trichoptera > Hydropsychidae > Arctopsyche > Arctopsyche grandis. The sequence goes on along the minus strand of NC_135365.1, from coordinate 21,830,976 downwards.
GGGTTAGTTTTTGTGAGGTAAGCAAGTTTTTTGGATATTTTTGCATTGTCAAATTCTTTGATTTCGGTGATGGTTAGGTTTGGTTAGGTTAGGTTTGGTGAGGTTAGCACGTTTTGTGGATATTTTAGCAATGTCGAATTCTTTAATTTCGGTGATTGTTAGGTTAAGTTGGGTTAGGTTTAGTGAGGTTTGCACGTTTTGTGTATATTTTTGCAATGTCGAATTAATTGATTTCGGTGATGGTTAGGCTAGGTTGGGTAAGGTTTCGTGAAGTAAGCACGTTTTGTGTATATTTTTGCAATGTCCAATTCTTTGATTTCGGTGATGCTTAGGTTAGGATGGGTTTGGTATGGTGAGGTAAGCACGTTTTGTGGATATTTTTGCAATGTCGAATTCTTTAATTTCGGTGATGGGTAGTTTAAGTTGGGTTTGGTCTAGTGAGGTTTGCACGTTTTGTGTATATTTTTGCAATGCCGAATTCATTGATTTCGGTGATGGTTATGTTAGGTTCGGTTAGGTTTCGTGAAGTAAGCACGATTTGTGTATATTTTTGCAACTTTCAATTGTTTGATTTCGGTGATGGTTAGGTTAGGTTGGGTTTGGTTTGGTGAGGTAAGCACGTTTTGTGGATATTTTTGCAATGTCGAATTCTTTAATTTCGGTGATGGTTAGGTTAAGTTGGGTTAGGTTTAGTGAGGTTTGCACGTTTTTGGAAATATTTTTGCAATGTCGAATTAATTGATTTCGGTAATGGTTGGGCTAGGTTTGGTTAGGTTTCGTGAAGTTAGCACGTTTGGTGTATATTTTTGCAATGTCAAATTCTTTGATTTCAGTGAAGCTTAGGTTAGGTTGGGTTAGGTTTTGTGAGGTAAGCACGTTTTGTGGATATTTTGGCAATGTCAAATTCTTTAATTTTGGTGATGGTGATGTTAAGTTGGGTTAGGTTTAGTGAGGTTTGCACGTTTTGTGTATATTTTCGCAATGTCAAATTCATTGATTTCGAGATGGTTATGTTAGGTTCGGTTAGGTTTCGTGAAGTTAGCACGTTTTGTGTATATTTTTGCAATGTCCAATTCATTGATTTCGGTGATGCTTAGGTTAAGTTGGGTTAGGTTGAGTGAGGTTTGCACGTTTTGTGTATATTTTTGCAATGTCGAATTAATTGATTTCGGTGATGGTTGGGCTAGGTTGGGTTAGGTTTCGTGAAGTTAACACGTTTTGTGTATATTTTTGCAATGTCCAATTCTTTGATTTCGGTGATGCTTAGGTAAGGTTGGGTAAGGTTTTGTGAGGTTAGCACGTTTTGTGGATAATTTGGCAATGTCGAATTTTTTTATTTCGGTAATAGTTATGTTAAGTTGGGTTAGGTTGAGTGAGGTTTGCACGTTTCGTGTATATTTTTGCAATGTCGAATTAATTGATTTCGGTGATGGTTAGGCTAGGTTGGGTTAGGTTTCGTGAAGTTAGCACGTTTTGTGTATATTTTTGCAATGACAAATTCTTTGATTTCGGTGATGCTTAGGTTAGGTTGGGTTAGGTTTTGTGAGGTAAGCACGTTTTTTGGATATTTTGGCAATGTCGAATTCTTTGATTTCGCTGAAGGTAAGGTTAGTTTGGGTTAGTTTTTGTGAGGTAAGCAAGTTTTGTGGATATTTTTGCTTTGTCAAATTCTTTGATTTCGGTGATGGTTAGGTTAGGTTAGGTTAGGTTTGGTGAGGTTAGCACGTTTTGTGGATATTTTGGCAATGTCGAATTCTTTAATTTCGGTGATGGTTGGGTTAAGTTGGGTTAGGTTAAGTGAGGTTTGCACGTTTTGTTTATATTTTTGCAATGTCGAATTAATTGATTTCGGTGATGGTTAGGCTAGGTTGGGTTAGGTTTCGTGAAGTTAGCACGTTTTGTGGATATTTTGGCAATGTCGAATTCTTTAATTTTGGTGATGGTTAGGTTAAGTTGGGTTAGGTTTAGTGAGGTTTGCACGTTTATTGTATATTTTTGCAATGTCGAATTCATTGATTTCGGTGATGGTTTTGTTAGGTTCGGTTAGGTTTCGTGAAGTTAGCACGATTTGTGTATATTTTTGCAATGTCGAATTCTTTAATTTCAGTGATGGTTAGGTTAAGTTGGGTTAGGTTTAGTGAGGTTTGCACGTTTTGTGTATATTTTTGCAATGTCGAATTAATTGATTTCGGTGATGGTTAAGCTAGGTTGGGTTAGGTTTAGTGAGGTTTGCACGTTTTGTGTATATTTTTGCAATGTCCAATTCTTTGATTTCGGCGAAGCTAAGGTTAGGTTGGGTTAGATTTTGTGAGGTTAGCACGTTTTGTGTATTTTTTGGCAATGTCGAATTCTTTAATTTCGGTGATGATTATGTTAAGTTGGGTTAGGTTTAGTGAGGTTTGCACGTTTTGTGTATATTTTTGCAATGTCGAATTCATTGATTTCGGTGATGGTTATGTAAGGTTCGGTTAGGTTTCGTGAAGTAAGCACGATTTATGTATATTTTTGCAATGTCCAATTGTTTGATTTCGGTGATGGTTAGGTTAAGTTGGGTTGAGTTTGGTGAGGTAAGCAAGTTTTGTGGATATTTTTGCAATGTCGAATTCTTCGATTTCGGTGATGGTTAGGTGAGGTTGCGTTAGGTTTCGTGAAATATGCACGTTTTGTGTAAATTTCTGCAATGTCTAATTTTTTGATTTCGGTGATGGTTAGGTTAGGTTGGGTTAGGTTTGGTGAGGTAAGCACGTTTTGTGTATATTTTTACAATGTCGAATTAAATGATTTCTGTGATGGTTAGGCTAGGTTGGGTTAGGTTTCGTGAAGTAAGCACGTTTTGTGTATATTTTTGCAAAGTCCATTTCTTTGATTTCGGTGATGCTTAGGTTAGATTGGGTTAGGTTTTGTGTAGTTAGCACGTTTTTTGGATATTTTGGCAATTTCGAATTCTTTGATTTTGTTGATGGTTAGGTTAGTTTGGGTTAGTTTTGGTGAGGTGAGCAAGTTTTGGGGATATTTTCGCATTGTCAAATTCTTTGATTTCGATGATGGTTAGGTTAGGTTCGGTTAGGTTTGGTGAGGAAAGCAAGTTTAGTGGATATTTTTGCAATGTCGAATTCTTCGATTTCGGTGATGGTTAGGTGAGGTTGCGTTAGGTTTCGTTTAGTTTGCACGTTTTGTGTAAATTTCTGCAATGTCTAATTCTTTGATTTCGGTGATGGTTAGGTTACGTTGGGTTAGGTTTGGTGAGGTAAGCACGTTTTGTGTATATTTTTACAATGTCGAATTAATTGATTTCGGTGATGCTTAGGTTAAGTTGGGTTAGGTTTCGTGAAGTTAGCACGTTTTGTGTATATTTTTGCAATGACAAATTCTTTGATTTCGGTAATGCTTAGGTTAGGTTGGGTTAGGTTTTCTGAGGTAAGCACGTTTTTGATATTTTGGCAATGTCGAATTCTTTGATTTCGTTGATGGTTAGGTTAGTTTGGGTTTGGTTTGGTGAGGTAAGCACGTTTTGTGGATATTTTTGCAATGTCGAATTCTTTAATTTCGGTGATGGTTAGGTTAAGTTGGGTTAGGTTTAGTGAGGTTTGCACGTTTTGTGTATATTTTTGCAATGTCGAAATAATTGATTTCGGTGATGGTTAGGCTAGGTTGGGTTAGGTTTCGTGAAGTTAGCACGTTTTGTGTATATTTTTGCAATTTCCAATTCTTTGATTTCGGTGAAGCTTGGGTTAGGTTGGGTTAGGTTTTTTGAGGTAAGCACGTTTTGTGGATATTTTGGCAATGTCGAATTCTTTAATTTTGGTGATGGTTATGTTAGGTTCGGTTAGGTTTCGTGAAGTTAGCACGATATGTGTATATTTTTGCAATGTTCAATTGTTTGATTTCGGTGATGGTTAGGTTAGGTTGGGTTTGGTTTGGTGAGGTAAGCACGTTTTGTGGATATTTTTGCAATGTCGAATTCTTTAATTTCGGTGATGGTTAGGTTAAGTTGGGTTAGGTTTAGTGAGGTTTGCACGTTTTGTGTATATTTTTGCAATGTCGAATTAATTGATTTCGGTAATGGTTGGGCTAGGTTTGGTGAGGTTTCGTGAAGTAAGCACGTTTTGTGTATATTTTTGCAATGTCAAATTCTTTGATTTCGGTGAAGCTTAGGTTAGGTTGGGTTTGGTTTTGTGAGGTTAGCACGTTTTGTGGATATTTTGGCAATGTCGAATTCTTTAATTTTGGTGATGGTGATGTTAAGTTGGGTTAGGTTTAGTGAGGTTTGCACGTTTTGTGTATATTTTTGCAATGTCAAATTCATTGATTTCGAAGATGGTTATGTTAGGTTCGCTTGGGTTTCGTGAAGTAAGCAAGTTTTGTGTATATTTTTGCATTGTCAAATTCTTTGATTTCGGTGATGGTTAGGTCAGGTTGGGTTAGGTTTGGTAAGGTTAGCACGTTTTGTGGATATTTTGGCAATGTCGAATTCTTTAATTTCGGTGATGGTTAGGTTAAGTTGGGTTAGGTTAAGTGAGGTTTGCAAGTTTTGTGTATATTTTTGCAATGTCGATTTAATTGATTTCGGTGATGGTTAGGCTAGGTTGGGTTAGGTTTCGTGAGGTTAGCACGTTTTGTGGATAATTTGGCAATGTCGAATTTTTTTATTTCGGTAATAGTTATGTTAAGTTGGGTTAGGTTGAGTGAGGTTTGCACGTTTCGTGTATATTTTTGCAATGTCGAATTAATTGATTTCGGTGATGGTTAGGCTAGGTTGGGTTAGGTTTCGTGAAGTTAGCACGTTTTGTGTATATTTTTGCAATGTCCAATTCTTTGATTTCGGTGATGCTTAGGTTAAGTTGGGCTAGGTTGAGTGAGGTTTGCACGTTTTGTGTATATTTTTGCAATGTCGAATTAATTGATTTCGGTGATGGTTAGGCTAGGTTGGGTTAGGTTTCGTGAAGTTAGCACGTTTTGTGTATATTTTTGCAATGTCCAGATCTTTGATTTCGGTGATGCTTAGGTTAGGTTGGGTAAGGTTTTGTGAGGTTAGCACGTTTTGTGGATAATTTGGCAATGTCGAATTTTTTTATTTCGGTAATAGTTATGTTAAGTTGGGTTAGGTTGAGTGAGGTTTGCACGTTTCGTGTATATTTTTGCAATGTCGAATTAATTGATTTCGGTGATGGTTAGGCTAGGTTGGGTTAGGTTTCGTGAAGTTAGCACGTTTTGTGTATATTTTTGCAATGTCCAATTCTTTGATTTCGGTGATGCTTAGGTTAAGTTGGGCTAGGTTGAGTGAGGTTTGCACGTTTTGTGTATATTTTTGCAATGTCGAATTAATTGATTTCGGTGATGGTTAGGCTAGGTTGGGTTAGGTTTCGTGAAGTTAGCACGTTTTGTGTATATTTTTGCAATGACAGATTCTTTGATTTCGGTGATGCTTAGGTTAGGTTGGGTGAGGTTTTGTGAGGTAAGCACGTTTTTTGGATATTTTGGCAATGTCGAATTCTTTGATATCGTTGATGGTTAGGTTAGTTTGGGTTAGTTTTTGTGAGGTAAGCAAGTTTTTTGGATATTTTTGCATTGTCAAATTCTTTGATTTCGGTGATGGTTAGGTTAGGTTAGGTTAGGTTTGGTGAGGTTAGCACGTTTTGTGGATATTTTAGCAATGTCGAATTCTTTAATTTCGGTGATTGTTAGGTTAAGTTGGGTTAGGTTTAGTGAGGTTTGCACGTTTTGTGTATATTTTTGCAATGTCGAATTAATTGATTTCGGTGATGGTTAGGCTAGGTTGGGTAAGGTTTCGTGAAGTAAGCACGTTTTGTGTATATTTTTGCAATGTCCAATTCTTTGATTTCGGTGATGCTTAGGTTAGGATGGGTTTGGTTTGGTGAGGTAAGCACGTTTTGTGGATATTTTTGCAATGTCGAATTCTTTAATTTCAGTGATGGGTAGTTTAAGTTGGGTTTGGTCTAGTGAGGTTTGCACGTTTTGTGTATATTTTTGCAATGCCGAATTCATTGATTTCGGTGATGGTTATGTTAGGTTCGGTTAGGTTTCGTGAAGTAAGCACGATTTGTGTATATTTTTGCAACTTTCAATTGTTTGATTTCGGTGATGGTTAGGTTAGGTTGGGTTTGGTTTGGTGAGGTAAGCACGTTTTGTGGATATTTTTGCAATGTCGAATTCTTTAATTTCGGTGATGGTTAGGTTAAGTTGGGTTAGGTTTAGTGAGGTTTGCACGTTTTGTGTATATTTTTGCAATGTCGAATTAATTGATTTCGGTAATGGTTGGGCTAGGTTTGGTTAGGTTTCGTGAAGTTAGCACGTTTGGGGTATATTTTTGCAATGTCAAATTCTTTGATTTCAGTGAAGCTTAGGTTAGGTTGGGTTAGGTTTTGTGAGGTAAGCACGTTTTGTGGATATTTTGGCAATGTCAAATTCTTTAATTTTGGTGATGGTGATGTTAAGTTGGGTTAGGTTTAGTGAGGTTTGCACGTTTTGTGTATATTTTCGCAATGTCAAATTCATTGATTTCGAGATGGTTATGTTAGGTTCGGTTAGGTTTCGTGAAGTTAGCACGATTTGTGGATATTTTTCAATGTCCAATTCATTGATTTCGGTGATGCTTAGGTTAAGTTGGGTTAGGTTGAGTGAGGTTTGCACGTTTTGTGTATATTTTTGCAATGTCCAATTCTTTGATTTCGGTGATGCTTAGGTTAGGTTGGGTTTGGTTTGGTGAGGTAAACACGTTTTGTGGATATTTTTGCAATGTCGAATTCTTTAATTTCAGTGATGGTTGGGTTAAGTTGGGTTAGGTTTAGTGAGGTTTGCACGTTTTGTTTATATTTTTGCAATGTCGAATTAATTGATTTCGGTGATGGTTTTGTTAGGTTCGGTTAGGTTTCGTGAAGTTAGCACGATTTGTGTATATTTTTGCAATGTCGAATTCTTTAATTTCAGTGATGGTTAGGTTAAGTTGGGTTAGGTTTAGTGAGGTTTGCACGTTTTGTGTATATTTTTGCAATGTCGAATTAATTGATTTCGGTGATGGTTAGGCTAGGTTGGGTTAGGTTTCGTGAAGTTAGCACGTTTTGTGTATATTTTTGCAATGTCCAATTCTTTGATTTCGGCGAAGCTTAGGTTAGGTTGGGTTAGGTTTTGTGAGGTTATCACGTTTTGTGTATATTTTGGCAATGTCGAATTCTTTAATTTCGGTGATGATTATGTTAAGTTGGGTTAGGTGTTGTGAGGTTTGCACGTTTTGTGTATATTTTTGCAATATCCAATTCTTTGATTTCGGCGAAGCTTAGGTTAGGTTGAGTTAGATTTTGTGAGGTTAGCACGCTTTGTGTATTTTTTGGCAATGTCGAATTCTTTAATTTCGGTGATGATTATGTTAAGTTGGGTTAGGTTTAGTGAGGTTTGCACGTTTTGTGTATATTTTTGCAATGTCGAATTCATTGATTTCGGTGATGGTTATGTTAGGTTCGGTTAGGTTTCGTTAAGTAAGCACGATTTATGTATATTTTTGCAATGTCCAATTGTTTGATTTCGGTGATGCTTAGGTTAGGTTGGGTAAGGTTTTGTGAGGTTAGCACGTTTTGTGGATAATTTGGCAATGTCGAATTTTTTTATTTCGGTAATAGTTATGTTAAGTTGGGTTAGGTTGAGTGAGGTTTGCACGTTTCTCGTATATTTTTGCAATGTCGAATTAATTGATTTCGGTGATGGTTAGGCTAGGTTGGGTTAGGTTTCGTGAAGTTAGCACGTTTTGTGTATATTTTTGCAATGACAGATTCTTTGATTTCGGTGATGCTTAGGTTAGGTTGGGTTAGGTTTTGTGAGGTAAGCACGTTTTTTGGATATTTTGGCAATGTCGAATTCTTTGATATCGTTGATGGTTAGGTTAGTTTGGGTTAGTTTTTGTGAGGTAAGCAAGTTTTTTGGATATTTTTGCATTGTCAAATTCTTTGATTTCGGTGATGGTTAGGTTAGGTTAGGTTAGGTTTGGTGAGGTTAGCACGTTTTGTGGATATTTTAGCAATGTCGAATTCTTTAATTTCGGTGATGGTTAGGTTAAGTTGGGTTAGGTTTAGTGAGGTTTGCACGTTTTGTGTATATTTTTGCAATGTCGAATTAATTGATTTCGGTGATGGTTAGGCTAGGTTGGGTAATAGGTTTCGTGAAGTTAGCACGTTTTGTGTATATTTTTGCAATGTCCAATTCTTTGATTTCGGTGATCCTTAGGTTAGGTTGGGTTTGGTTTGGTGAGGTAAACACGTTTTGTGGATATTTTTGCAATGTCGAATTCTTTAATTTCAGTGATGGTTAGGTTAAGTTGGGTTAGATCTAGTGAGGTTTGCACGTTTTGTGTATATTTTTGCAATGTCGAATTCATTGATTTCGGTGATGGTTATGTTAGGTTCGGTTAGGTTGCGTGAAGTAAGCACGATTTGTGTATATTTTTGCAATGTTCAATTGTTTGATTTCGGTGATGGTAAGGTAAGGTTGGGTTTGGTTTGGTGAGGTAAGCACGTTTTGTGGATATTTTTGCAATGTCGAATTCTTTATTTTCGGTGATGGTTAGGTTAAGTTTGTTTAGGTTTAGTGAGGTTTGCACGTTTTGTGTATATTTTTGCAATGTCGAAATAATTGATTTCGGTGATGGTAAGGCTAGGTTGGGTTAGGTTTCGTGAAGTTAGCACGTTTTGTGTATATTTTTGCAATTTCCAATTCTTTGATTTCGGTGAAGCTTGGGTTAGGTTGGGTTAGGTTTTGTGAGGTTAGCACGTTTTGTGAATATTTTGGCATTGTCGAATTCTTTAATTTCAGTGATGGTTAGGTTAAGTTGGGTTAGGTTTAGTGAGGTTTGCACGTTTTGTGTATATTTTTGCAATGTCGAATTAATTGATTTCGGTGATGGTTAGGCTAGGTTGGGTAATAGGTTTCGTGAAGTTAGCACGTTTTGTGTATATTTTTGCAATGTCCAATTCTTTGATTTCGGTGATCCTTAGGTTAGGTTGGGTTTGGTTTGGTGAGGTCAACACGTTTTGTGTATATTTTTGCAATGACAGATTCTTTGATTTCGGTGATGCTTAGGTTAGGTTGGGTTAGGTTGAGTGAGGTTTGCACGTTTCGTGTATATTTTTGCAATGTCGAATTAATTGATTTCGGTGATGGTTAAGCTAGGTTGGGTTAGGTTTAGTGAGGTTTGCACGTTTTGTGTATATTTTTGCAATGTCCAATTCTTTGATTTCGGCGAAGCTTAGGTTAGGTTGGGTTAGATTTTGTGAGGTTAGCACGTTTTGTGTATTTTTTGGCAATGTCGAATTCTTTAATTTCGGTAAAGATTATGTTAAGTTGGGTTAGGTTTAGTGAGGTTTGCACGTTTTGTGTATATTTTTGCAATGTCGAATTCATTGATTTCGGTGATGGTTATGTAAGGTTCGGTTAGGTTTCGTGAAGTAAGCACGATTTATGTATATTTTTGCAATGTCCAATTGTTTGATTTCGGTGATGGTTAGGTTAAGTTGGGTTGAGTTTGGTGAGGGAAGCAAGTTTTGTGGATATTTTTGCAATGTCGAATTCTTCGATTTCGGTGATGGTTAGGTGAGGTTGCGTTAGGTTTCGTGAAATATGCACGTTTTGTGTAAATTTCTGCAATGTCTAATTTTTTGATTTCGGTGATGGTTAGGTTAGGTTGGGTTAGGTTTGGTGAGGTAAGCACGTTTTGTGTATATTTTTACAATGTCGAATTAAATGATTTCTGTGATGGTTAGGCTAGGTTGGGTTAGGTTTCGTGAAGTAAGCACGTTTTGTGTATATTTTTGCAAAGTCCATTTCTTTGATTTCGGTGATGCTTAGGTTAGATTGGGTTAGGTTTTGTGTAGTTAGCACGTTTTTTGGATATTTTGGCAATGTCGAATTCTTTGATTTTGTTGATGGTTAGGTTAGTTTGGGTTAGTTTTGGTGAGGTGAGCAAGTTTTGGGGATATTTTCGCATTGTCAAATTCTTTGATTTCGATGATGGTTAGGTTAGGTTCGGTTAGGTTTGGTGAGGTAAGCAAGTTTAGTGGATATTTTTGCAATGTCGAATTCTTCGATTTCGGTGATGGTTAGGTGAGGTTGCGTTAGGTTTCGTTTAGTTTGCACGTTTTGTGTAAATTTCTGCAATGTCTAATTCTTTGATTTCGGTGATGGTTAGGTTACGTTGGGTTAGGTTTGGTGAGGTAAGCACGTTTTGTGTATATTTTTACAATGTCGAATTAATTGATTTCGGTGATGCTTAGGTTAAGTTGGGTTAGGTTTCGTGAAGTTAGCACGTTTTGTGTATATTTTTGCAATGACAAATTCTTTGATTTCGGTAATGCTTAGGTTAGGTTGGGTTAGGTTTTCTGAGGTAAGCACGTTTTTGATATTTTGGCAATGTCGAATTCTTTGATTTCGTTGATGGTTAGGTTAGTTTGGGTTTGGTTTGGTGAGGTAAGCACGTTTTGTGGATATTTTTGCAATGTCGAATTCTTTAATTTCGGTGATGGTTAGGTTAAGTTGGGTTAGGTTTAGTGAGGTTTGCACGTTTTGTGTATATTTTTGCAATGTCGAAATAATTGATTTCGGTGATGGTTAGGCTAGGTTGGGTTAGGTTTCGTGAAGTTAGCACGTTTTGTGTATATTTTTGCAATTTCCAATTCTTTGATTTCGGTGAAGCTTGGGTTAGGTTGGGTTAGGTTTTTTGAGGTAAGCACGTTTTGTGGATATTTTGGCAATGTCAAATTCTTTAATTTTGGTGATGGTGATGTTAAGTTGGGTTAGGTTTAGTGAGGTTTGCACGTTTTGTGTATATTTTCGCAATGTCAAATTCATTGATTTCGAGATGGTTATGTTAGGTTCGGTTAGGTTTCGTGAAGTTAGCACGTTTTGTGTATATTTTTGCAATGTCCAATTCATTGCTTTCGGTGATGCTTAGGTTAAGTTGGGTTAGGTTGAGTGAGGTTTGCACGTTTTGTGTATATTTTTGCAATGTCGAATTAATTGATTTCGGTGATGGTTGGGCTAGGTTGGGTTAGGTTTCGTGAAGTTAACACGTTTTGTGTATATTTTTGCAATGTCCAATTCTTTGATTTCGGTGATGCTTAGGTAAGGTTGGGTAAGGTTTTGTGAGGTTAGCACGTTTTGTGGATAATTTGGCAATGTCGAATTTTTTTATTTCGGTAATAGTTATGTTAAGTTGGGTTAGGTTGAGTGAGGTTTGCACGTTTCGTGTATATTTTTGCAATGTCGAATTAATTGATTTCGGTGATGGTTAGGCTAGGTTGGGTTAGGTTTCGTGAAGTTAGCACGTTTTGTGTATATTTTTGCAATGACAAATTCTTTGATTTCGGTGATGCTTAGGTTAGGTTGGGTTAGGTTTTGTGAGGTAAGCACGTTTTTTGGATATTTTGGCAATGTCGAATTCTTTGATTTCGCTGAAGGTAAGGTTAGTTTGGGTTAGTTTTTGTGAGGTAAGCAAGTTTTGTGGATATTTTTGCTTTGTCAAATTCTTTGATTTCGGTGATGGTTAGGTTAGGTTAGGTTAGGTTTGGTGAGGTAAGCACGTTTTGTGGATATTTTGGCAATGTCGAATTCTTTAATTTCGGTGATGGTTGGGTTAAGTTGGGTTAGGTTAAGTGAGGTTTGCACGTTTTGTTTATATTTTTGCAATGTCGAATTAATTGATTTCGGTGATGGTTAGGCTAGGTTGGGTTAGGTTTCGTGAAGTTAGCACGTTTTGTGGATATTTTGGCAATGTCGAATTCTTTAATTTTGGTGATGGTTAGGTTAAGTTGGGTTAGGTTTAGTGAGGTTTGCACGTTTATTGTATATTTTTGCAATGTCGAATTCATTGATTTCGGTGATGGTTTTGTTAGGTTCGGTTAGGTTTCGTGAAGTTAGCACGATTTGTGTATATTTTTGCAATGTCGAATTCTTTAATTTCAGTGATGGTTAGGTTAAGTTGGGTTAGGTTTAGTGAGGTTTGCACGTTTTGTGTATATTTTTGCAATGTCGAATTAATTGATTTCGGTGATGGTTAAGCTAGGTTGGGTTAGGTTTAGTGAGGTTTGCACGTTTTGTGTATATTTTTGCAATGTCCAATTCTTTGATTTCGGCGAAGCTTAGGTTAGGTTGGGTTAGATTTTGTGAGGTTAGCACGTTTTGTGTATTTTTTGGCAATGTCGAATTCTTTAATTTCGGTGATGATTATGTTAAGTTGGGTTAGGTTTAGTGAGGTTTGCACGTTTTGTGTATATTTTTGCAATGTCGAATTCATTGATTTCGGTGATGGTTATGTAAGGTTCGGTTAGGTTTCGTGAAGTAAGCACGATTTATGTATATTTTTGCAATGTCCAATTGTTTGATTTCGGTGATGGTTAGGTTAAGTTGGGTTGAGTTTGGTGAGGTAAGCAAGTTTTGTGGATATTTTTGCAATGTCGAATTCTTCGATTTCGGTGATGGTTAGGTGAGGTTGCGTTAGGTTTCGTGAAATATGCACGTTTTGTGTAAATTTCTGCAATGTCTAATTTTTTGATTTCGGTGATGGTTAGGTTAGGTTGGGTTAGGTTTGGTGAGGTAAGCACGTTTTGTGTATATTTTTACAATGTCGAATTAAATGATTTCTGTGATGGTTAGGCTAGGTTGGGTTAGGTTTCGTGAAGTAAGCACGTTTTGTGTATATTTTTGCAAAGTCCATTTCTTTGATTTCGGTGATGCTTAGGTTAGATTGGGTTAGGTTTTGTGTAGTTAGCACGTTTTTTGGATATTTTGGCAATGTCGAATTCTTTGATTTTGTTGATGGTTAGGTTAGTTTGGGTTAGTTTTGGTGAGGTGAGCAAGTTTTGGGGATATTTTCGCATTGTCAAATTCTTTGATTTCGATGATGGTTAGGTTAGGTTCGGTTAGGTTTGGTGAGGTAAGCAAGTTTAGTGGATATTTTTGCAATGTCGAATTCTTCGATTTCGGTGATGGTTAGGTGAGGTTGCGTTAGGTTTCGTTTAGTTTGCACGTTTTGTGTAAATTTCTGCAATGTCTAATTCTTTGATTTCGGTGATGGTTAGGTTACGTTGGGTTAGGTTTGGTGAGGTAAGCACGTTTTGTGTATATTTTTACAATGTCGAATTAATTGATTTCGGTGATGCTTAGGTTAAGTTGGGTTAGGTTTCGTGAAGTTAGCACGTTTTGTGTATATTTTTGCAATGACAAATTCTTTGATTTCGGTAATGCTTAGGTTAGGTTGGGTTTGGTTTTCTGAGGTAAGCACGTTTTTGATATTTTGGCAATGTCGAATTCTTTGATTTCGTTGATGGTTAGGTTAGTTTGGGTTTGGTTTGGTGAGGTAAGCACGTTTTGTGGATATTTTTGCAATGTCGAATTCTTTAATTTCGGTGATGGTTAGGTTAAGTTGGGTTAGGTTTAGTGAGGTTTGCACGTTTTGTGTATATTTTTGCAATGTCGAAATAATTGATTTCGGTGATGGTTAGGCTAGGTTGGGTTAGGTTTCGTGAAGTTAGCACGTTTTGTGTATATTTTTGCAATTTCCAATTCTTTGATTTCGGTGAAGCTTGGGTTAGGTTGGGTTAGGTTTTTTGAGGTAAGCACGTTTTGTGGATATTTTGGCAATGTCGAATTCTTTAATTTTGGTGATGGTTATGTTAGGTTCGGTTAGGTTTCGTGAAGTTAGCACGATATGTGTATATTTTTGCAATGTTCAATTGTTTGATTTCGGTGATGGTTAGGTTAGGTTGGGTTTGGTTTGGTGAGGTAAGCACGTTTTGTGGATATTTTTGCAATGTCGAATTCTTTAATTTCGGTGATGGTTAGGTTAAGTTGGGTTAGGTTTAGTGAGGTTTGCACGTTTTGTGTATATTTTTGCAATGTCGAATTAATTGATTTCGGTAATGGTTGGGCTAGGTTTGGTGAGGTTTCGTGAAGTAAGCACGTTTTGTGTATATTTTTGCAATGTCAAATTCTTTGATTTCGGTGAAGCTTAGGTTAGGTTGGGTTTGGTTTTGTGAGGTTAGCACGTTTTGTGGATATTTTGGCAATGTCGAATTCTTTAATTTTGGTGATGGTGATGTTAAGTTGGGTTAGGTTTAGTGAGGTTTGCACGTTTTGTGTATATTTTTGCAATGTCAAATTCATTGATTTCGAAGATGGTTATGTTAGGTTCGCTTGGGTTTCGTGAAGTAAGCAAGTTTTGTGTATATTTTTGCATTGTCAAATTCTTTGATTTCGGTGATGGTTAGGTCAGGTTGGGTTAGGTTTGGTAAGGTTAGCACGTTTTGTGGATATTTTGGCAATGTCGAATTCTTTAATTTCGGTGATGGTTAGGTTAAGTTGGGTTAGGTTAAGTGAGGTTTGCAAGTTTTGTGTATATTTTTGCAATGTCGATTTAATTGATTTCGGTGATGGTTAGGCTAGGTTGGGTTAGGTTTCGTGAAGTAAGCACGTTTTGTGTATATTTTTGCAATGTCCAGATCTTTGATTTCGGTGATGCTTAGGTTAGGTTGGGTAAGGTTTTGTGAGGTTAGCACGTTTTGTGGATAATTTGGCAATGTCGAATTTTTTTATTTCGGTAATAGTTATGTTAAGTTGGGTTAGGTTGAGTGAGGTTTGCACGTTTCGTGTATATTTTTGCAATGTCGAATTAATTGATTTCGGTGATGGTTAGGCTAGGTTGGGTTAGGTTTCGTGAAGTTAGCACGTTTTGTGTATATTTTTGCAATGTCCAATTCTTTGATTTCGGTGATGCTTAGGTTAAGTTGGGCTAGGTTGAGTGAGGTTTGCACGTTTTGTGTATATTTTTGCAATGTCGAATTAATTGATTTCGGTGATGGTTAGGCTAGGTTGGGTTAGGTTTCGTGAAGTTAGCACGTTTTGTGTATATTTTTGCAATGACAGATTCTTTGATTTCGGTGATGCTTAGGTTAGGTTGGGTGAGGTTTTGTGAGGTAAGCACGTTTTTTGGATATTTTGGCAATGTCGAATTCTTTGATATCGTTGATGGTTAGGTTAGTTTGGGTTAGTTTTTGTGAGGTAAGCAAGTTTTTTGGATATTTTTGCATTGTCAAATTCTTTGATTTCGGTGATGGTTAGGTTAGGTTAGGTTAGGTTTGGTGAGGTTAGCACGTTTTGTGGATATTTTAGCAATGTCGAATTCTTTAATTTCGGTGATTGTAAGGTTAAGTTGGGTTAGGTTTAGTGAGGTTTGCACGTTTTGTGTATATTTTTGCAATGTCGAATTAATTGATTTCGGTGATGGTTAGGCTAGGTTGGGTAAGGTTTCGTGAAGTAAGCACGTTTTGTGTATATTTTTGCAATGTCCAATTCTTTGATTTCGGTGATGCTTAGGTTAGGATGGGTTTGGTTTGGTGAGGTAAGCACGTTTTGTGGATATTTTTGCAATGTCGAATTCTTTAATTTCAGTGATGGGTAGTTTAAGTTGGGTTTGGTCTAGTGAGGTTTGCACGTTTTGTGTATATTTTTGCAATGCCGAATTCATTGATTTCGGTGATGGTTATGTTAGGTTCGGTTAGGTTTCGTGAAGTAAGCACGATTTGTGTATATTTTTGCAACTTTCAATTGTTTGATTTCGGTGATGGTTAGGTTAGGTTGGGTTTGGTTTGGTGAGGTAAGCACGTTTTGTGGATATTTTTGCAATGTCGAATTCTTTAATTTCGGTGATGGTTAGGTTAAGTTGGGTTAGGTTTAGTGAGGTTTGCACGTTTTGTGTATATTTTTGCAATGTCGAATTAATTGATTTCGGTAATGGTTGGGCTAGGTTTGGTTAGGTTTCGTGAAGTTAGCACGTTTAGTGTATATTTTTGCAATGTCAAATTCTTTGATTTCAGTGAAGCTTAGGTTAGGTTGGGTTAGGTTTTGTGAGGTAAGCACGTTTTGTGGATATTTTGGCAATGTCAAATTCTTTAATTTTGGTGATGGTGATGTTAAGTTGGGTTAGGTTTAGTGAGGTTTGCACGTTTTGTGTATATTTTCGCAATGTCAAATTCATTGATTTCGAGATGGTTATGTTAGGTTCGGTTAGGTTTCGTGAAGTTAGCACGATTTGTGGATATTTTTCAATGTCCAATTCATTGATTTCGGTGATGCTTAGGTTAAGTTGGGTTAGGTTGAGTGAGGTTTGCACGTTTTGTGTATATTTTTGCAATGTCCAATTCTTTGATTTCGGTGATGCTTAGGTTAGGTTGGGTTTGGTTTGGTGAGGTAAACACGTTTTGTGGATATTTTTGCAATGTCGAATTCTTTAATTTCAGTGATGGTTGGGTTAAGTTGGGTTAGGTTTAGTGAGGTTTGCACGTTTTGTTTATATTTTTGCAATGTCGAATTAATTGATTTCGGTGATGGTTTTGTTAGAATCGGTTAGGTTTCGTGAAGTTAGCACGATTTGTGTATATTTTTGCAATGTCGAATTCTTTAATTTCAGTGATGGTTAGGTTAAGTTGGGTTAGGTTTAGTGAGGTTTGCACGTTTTGTGTATATTTTTGCAATGTCGAATTAATTGATTTCGGTGATGGTTAGGCTAGGTTGGGTTAGGTTTCGTGAAGTTAGCACGTTTTGTGTATATTTTTGCAATGTCCAATTCTTTGATTTCGGCGAAGCTTAGGTTAGGTTGGGTTAGGTTTTGTGAGGTTATCACGTTTTGTGTATATTTTGGCAATGTCGAATTCTTTAATTTCGGTGATGATTATGTTAAGTTGGGTTAGGTGTTGTGAGGTTTGCACGTTTTGTGTATATTTTTGCAATATCCAATTCTTTGATTTCGGCGAAGCTTAGGTTAGGTTGAGTTAGATTTTGTGAGGTTAGCACGTTTTGTGTATTTTTTGGCAATGTCGAATTCTTTAATTTCGGTGATGATTATGTTAAGTTGGGTTAGGTTTAGTGAGGTTTGCACGTTTTGTGTATATTTTTGCAATGTCGAATTCATTGATTTCGGTGATGGTTATGTTAGGTTCGGTTAGGTTTCGTTAAGTAAGCACGATTTATGTATATTTTTGCAATGTCCAATTGTTTGATTTCGGTGATGCTTAGGTTAGGTTGGGTAAGGTTTTGTGAGGTTAGCACGTTTTGTGGATAATTTGGCAATGTCGAATTTTTTTATTTCGGTAATAGTTATGTTAAGTTGGGTTAGGTTGAGTGAGGTTTGCACGTTTCTCGTATATTTTTGCAATGTCGAATTAATTGATTTCGGTGATGGTTAGGCTAGGTTGGGTTAGGTTTCGTGAAGTTAGCACGTTTTGTGTATATTTTTGCAATGACAGATTCTTTGATTTCGGTGATGCTTAGGTTAGGTTGGGTTAGGTTTTGTGAGGTAAGCACGTTTTTTGGATATTTTGGCAATGTCGAATTCTTTGATATCGTTGATGGTTAGGTTAGTTTGGGTTAGTTTTTGTGAGGTAAGCAAGTTTTTTGGATATTTTTGCATTGTCAAATTCTTTGATTTCGGTGATGGTTAGGTTAGGTTAGGTTAGGTTTGGTGAGGTTAGCACGTTTTGTGGATATTTTAGCAATGTCGAATTCTTTAATTTCGGTGATGGTTAGGTT
This sequence comes from Arctopsyche grandis, assembly GCF_051622035.1. Taxonomy (NCBI): domain Eukaryota; kingdom Metazoa; phylum Arthropoda; class Insecta; order Trichoptera; family Hydropsychidae; genus Arctopsyche; species Arctopsyche grandis. The sequence goes on along the minus strand of NC_135365.1, from coordinate 21,813,393 downwards.
AAGTTGGGTTAGGTTTAGTGAGGTTTGCACGTTTTGTGTATATTTTTGCAATGTCGAATTAATTGATTTCGGTGATGGTTAGGCTAGGTTGGGTAATAGGTTTCGTGAAGTTAGCACGTTTTGTGTATATTTTTGCAATGTCCAATTCTTTGATTTCGGTGATCCTTAGGTTAGGTTGGGTTTGGTTTGGTGAGGTAAACACGTTTTGTGGATATTTTTGCAATGTCGAATTCTTTAATTTCAGTGATGGTTAGGTTAAGTTGGGTTAGATCTAGTGAGGTTTGCACGTTTTGTGTATATTTTTGCAATGTCGAATTCATTGATTTCGGTGATGGTTATGTTAGGTTCGGTTAGGTTGCGTGAAGTAAGCACGATTTGTGTATATTTTTGCAATGTTCAATTGTTTGATTTCGGTGATGGTAAGGTAAGGTTGGGTTTGGTTTGGTGAGGTAAGCACGTTTTGTGGATATTTTTGCAATGTCGAATTCTTTAATTTCGGTGATGGTTAGGTTAAGTTTGTTTAGGTTTAGTGAGGTTTGCACGTTTTGTGTATATTTTTGCAATGTCGAAATAATTGATTTCGGTGATGGTAAGGCTAGGTTGGGTTAGGTTTCGTGAAGTTAGCACGTTTTGTGTATATTTTTGCAATTTCCAATTCTTTGATTTCGGTGAAGCTTGGGTTAGGTTGGGTTAGGTTTTGTGAGGTTAGCACGTTTTGTGAATATTTTGGCATTGTCGAATTCTTTAATTTCAGTGATGGTTAGGTTAAGTTGGGTTAGGTTTAGTGAGGTTTGCACGTTTTGTGTATATTTTTGCAATGTCGAATTAATTGATTTCGGTGATGGTTAGGCTAGGTTGGGTAATAGGTTTCGTGAAGTTAGCACGTTTTGTGTATATTTTTGCAATGTCCAATTCTTTGATTTCGGTGATCCTTAGGTTAGGTTGGGTTTGGTTTGGTGAGGTAAACACGTTTTGTGTATATTTTTGCAATGACAGATTCTTTGATTTCGGTGATGCTTAGGTTAGGTTGGGTTAGGTTGAGTGAGGTTTGCACGTTTCGTGTATATTTTTGCAATGTCGAATTAATTGATTTCGGTGATGGTTAGGCTAGGTTGGGTTAGGTTTCGTGAAGTTAGCACGTTTTGTGTATATTTTTGCAATGTCCAATTCTTTGATTTCGGTGATGCTTAGGTTAAGTTGGGTTAGGTTGAGTGAGGTTTGCACGTTTTGTGTATATTTTTGCAATGTCGAATTAATTGATTTCGGTGATGGTTAGGCTAGGTTGGGTTAGGTTTCGTGAAGTTAGCACGTTTTGTGTATATTTTTGCAATGACAGATTCTTTGATTTCGGTGATGCTTAGGTTAGGTTGGGTGAGGTTTTGTGAGGTAAACACGTTTTTTGGATATTTTGGCAATGTCGAATTCTTTGATATCGTTGATGGTTAGGTTAGTTTGGGTTAGTTTTTGTGAGGTAAAAAAGTTTTTTGGATATTTTTGCATTGTCAAATTCTTTGATTTCGGTGATGGTTAGGTTAGGTTAGGTTAGGTTTGGTGAGGTTAGCACGTTTTGTGGATATTTTAGCAATGTCGAATTCTTTAATTTCGGTGATTGTTAGGTTAAGTTGGGTTAGGTTTAGTGAGGTTTGCACGTTTTGTGTATATTTTTGCAATGTCGAATTAATTGATTTCGGTGATGGTTAGGCTAGGTTGGGTAAGGTTTCGTGAAGTAAGCACGTTTTGTGTATATTTTTGCAATGTCGAATTAATTGATTTCGGTGATGGTTAGGCTAGGTTGGGTTAGGTTTCGTGAAGTTAGCACGTTTTGTGTATATTTTTGCAATGTCCAATTCTTTGATTTCGGCGAAGCTTAGCTTAGGTTGGGTTAGGTTTTGTGAGGTTATCACGTTTTGTGTATATTTTGGCAATGTCGAATTCTTTAATTTCGGTGATGATTATGTTAAGTTGGGTTAGGTGTTGTGAGGTTTGCACGTTTTGTGTATATTTTTGCAATATCCAATTCTTTGATTTCGGCGAAGCTTAGGTTAGGTTGAGTTAGATTTTGTGAGGTTAGCACGTTTTGTGTATTTTTTGGCAATGTCGAATTCTTTAATTTCGGTGATGATTATGTTAAGTTGGGTTAGGTTTAGTGAGGTTTGCACGTTTTGTGTATATTTTTGCAATGTCGAATTCATTGATTTCGGTGATGGTTATGTTAGGTTCGGTTAGGTTTCGTTAAGTAAGCACGATTTATGTATATTTTTGCAATGTCCAATTGTTTGATTTCGGTGATGCTTAGGTTAGGTTGGGTAAGGTTTTGTGAGGTTAGCACGTTTTGTGGATAATTTGGCAATGTCGAATTTTTTTATTTCGGTAATAGTTATGTTAAGTTGGGTTAGGTTGAGTGAGGTTTGCACGTTTCTCGTATATTTTTGCAATGTCGAATTAATTGATTTCGGTGATGGTTAGGCTAGGTTGGGTTAGGTTTCGTGAAGTTAGCACGTTTTGTGTATATTTTTGCAATGACAGATTCTTTGATTTCGGTGATGCTTAGGTTAGGTTGGGTTAGGTTTTGTGAGGTAAGCACGTTTTTTGGATATTTTGGCAATGTCGAATTCTTTGATATCGTTGATGGTTAGGTTAGTTTGGGTTAGTTTTTGTGAGGTAAGCAAGTTTTTTGGATATTTTTGCATTGTCAAATTCTTTGATTTCGGTGATGGTTAGGTTAGGTTAGGTTAGGTTTGGTGAGGTTAGCACGTTTTGTGGATATTTTAGCAATGTCGAATTCTTTAATTTCGGTGATGGTTAGGTTAAGTTGGGTTAGGTTTAGTGAGGTTTGCACGTTTTGTGTATATTTTTGCAATGTCGAATTAATTGATTTCGGTGATGGTTAGGCTAGGTTGGGTAATAGGTTTCGTGAAGTTAGCACGTTTTGTGTATATTTTTGCAATGTCCAATTCTTTGATTTCGGTGATCCTTAGGTTAGGTTGGGTTTGGTTTGGTGAGGTAAACACGTTTTGTGGATATTTTTGCAATGTCGAATTCTTTAATTTCAGTGATGGTTAGGTTAAGTTGGGTTAGATCTAGTGAGGTTTGCACGTTTTGTGTATATTTTTGCAATGTCGAATTCATTGATTTCGGTGATGGTTATGTAAGGTTCGGTTAGGTTGCGTGAAGTAAGCACGATTTGTGTATATTTTTGCAATGTTCAATTGTTTGATTTCGGTGATGGTAAGGTAAGGTTGGGTTTGGTTTGGTGAGGTAAGCACGTTTTGTGGATATTTTTGCAATGTCGAATTCTTTAATTTCGGTGATGGTTAGGTTAAGTTTGTTTAGGTTTAGTGAGGTTTGCACGTTTTGTGTATATTTTTGCAATGTCGAAATAATTGATTTCGGTGATGGTAAGGCTAGGTTGGGTTAGGTTTCGTGAAGTTAGCACGTTTTGTGTATATTTTTGCAATTTCCAATTCTTTGATTTCGGTGAAGCTTGGGTTAGGTTGGGTTAGGTTTTGTGAGGTTAGCACGTTTTGTGAATATTTTGGCATTGTCGAATTCTTTAATTTCAGTGATGGTTAGGTTAAGTTGGGTTAGGTTTAGTGAGGTTTGCATGTTTTGTGTATATTTTTGCAATGTCGAATTAATTGATTTCGGTGATGGTTAGGCTAGGTTGGGTAATAGGTTTCGTGAAGTTAGCACGTTTTGTGTATATTTTTGCAATTTCCAATTCTTTGATTTCGGTGAAGCTTGGGTTAGGTTGGGTTAGGTTTTGTGAGGTTAGCACGTTTTGTGAATATTTTGGCATTGTCGAATTCTTTAATTTTGGTGATGGTGATGTTAAGTTGGGTTAGGTTTAGTGAGGTTTGCACGTTTTGTGTATATTTTTGCAATGTCAAATTCATTGATTTCGAAGATGGTTATGTTAGGTTCGGTTGGGTTTCGTGAAGTAAGCAAGTTTTGTGGATATTTTTGCATTGTCAAATTCTTTGATTTCGGTGATGGTTAGGTCAGGTTGGGTTAGGTTTGGTGAGGTTAGCACGTTTTGTGGATATTTTGGCAATGTCGAATTCTTTAATTTCGGTGATGGTTAGGTTAGATTGGGTTAGGTTGAGTGAGGTTTGCAAGTTTTGTGTATATTTTTGCAATGTCGAATAAATTGATTTCGGTGATGGTTAGGCTAGGTTGGGTTAGGTTTCGTGAAGTTAGCACGTTTTGTGTATATTTTTGCAATGTCCAATTCTTTCATTTCGGTGATGCTTAGGTTAGGTTGGGTTTGGTTTGGTGAGGTAAGCACGTTTTGTGGATATTTTTGAAATGTCGAATTCTTTAATTTCGGTGATGGTTAGGTTAAGTTAGGTTAGGTTTAGTGAGGTTTGCACGTTTTGTGTATATTTTTGCAATGTCGAATTAATTGATTTCGGTAATGGTTGGGCTAGGTTTGGTTAGGTTTCGTGAAGTTACCACGTTTGGTGTATATTTTTGCAATGTCAAATTCTTTGATTTCGGTGAAGCTTAGGTTAGGTTGGGTTAGGTTTTGTGAGGTTAGCACGTTTTGTGGATATTTTGGCAATGTCGAATTCTTTAATTTTGGTGATGGTGATGTTAAGTTGGGTTAGGTTTAGTGAGGTTTGCACGTTTTGTGTATATTTTCGCAATGTCAAATTCATTGATTTCGAGATGGTTATGTTAGGTTCGGTTAGGTTTCGTGAAGTTAGCACGTTTTGTGTATATTTTTGCAATGTCCAATTCATTGATTTCGGTGATGCTTAGGTAAAGTTGGGTTAGGTTGAGTGAGGTTTGCACGTTTTGTGTATATTTTTGCAATGTCGAATTAATTGATTTCGGTGATGGTTGGGCTAGGTTGGGTTAGGTTTCTTGAAGTAAGCACGTTTTGTGTATATTTTTGCAATGTCCAATTCTTTGATTTCGGTGATGCTTAGGTTAGGTTGGGTAAGGTTTTGTGAGGTTAGCACGTTTTGTGGATAATTTGGCAATGTCGAATTTTTTTATTTCGGTAATAGTTATGTTAAGTTGGGTTAGGTTGAGTGAGGTTTGCACGTTTCGTGTATATTTTAGCAATGTCGAATTAATTGATTTCGGTGATGGTTAGGCTAGGTTGGGTTAGGTTTCGTGAAGTTAGCACGTTTTGTGTATATTTTTGCAATGACAAATTCTTTGATTTCAGTGATGCTTAGGTTAGGTTGGGTTAGGTTTTGTGAGGTAAGCACGTTTTTTGGATATTTTGGCAATGTCGAATTCTTTGATTTCGCTGATGGTAAGGTTAGTTTGGGTTAGTTTTTGTGAGGTAAGCAAGTTTTGTGGATTTTTTTGCTTTGTCAAATTCTTTGATTTCGGTGATGGTTAGGTTAGGTTAGGTTAGGTTTGGTGAGGTTCGCACGTTTTGTGGATATTTTGGCAATGTCGAATTCTTTAATTTCGGTGATGGTTGGGTTAAGTTGGGTTAGGTTTAGTGAGGTTTGCACGTTTTGTTTATATTTTTGCAATGTCTAATTAATTGATTTCGGTGATGGTTAGGCTAGGTTGGGTTAGGTTTCGTGAAGTTAGCACGTTTTGTGGATATTTTGGCAATGTCGAATTCTTTAATTTTGGTGATGGTTAGGTTAAGTTGGGTTAGGTTTAGTGAGGTTTGCACGTTTTGTGTATATTTTTGCAATGTCGAATTCATTGATTTCGGTGATGGTTATGTAAGGTTCGGTTAGGTTTCGTGAAGTAAGCACGATTTATGTATATTTTTGCAATGTCCAATTGTTTGATTTCGGTGATGGTTAGGTTAAGTTGGGTTGAGTTTGGTGAGGTAAGCAAGTTTTGTGGATATTTTTGCAATGTCGAATTCTTCGATTTCGGTGATGGTTAGGTGAGGTTGCGTTAGGTTTCGTGAAATATGCACGATTTGTGTAAATTTCTGCAATGTCAAATTTTTTGATTTCGGTGATGGTTAGGTTAGGTTGGGTTAGGTTTGGTGAGGTAAGCACGTTTTGTGTATATTTTTACAATGTCGAATTAAATGATTTCTGTGATGGTTAGGCTAGGTTGGGTTAGGTTTCGTGAAGTAAGCACGTTTTGTGTATATTTTTGCAAAGTCCATTTCTTTGATTTCGGTGATGCTTAGGTTAGATTGGGTTAGGTTTTGTGAAGTTAGCACGTTTTTTGGATATTTTGGCAATGTCGAATTCTTTGATTTTGTTGATGGTTAGGTTAGTTTGGGTTAGTTTTGGTGAGGTGAGCAAGTTTTGGGGATATTTTCGCATTGTCAAATTCTTTGATTTCGATGATGGTTAGGTTAGGTTCGGTTAGGTTTGGTGAGGTAAGCAAGTTTAGTGGATATTTTTGCAATGTCGAATTCTTCGATTTCGGTGATGGTTAGGTGAGGTTGCGTTAGGTTTCGTTTAGTTTGCACGTTTTGTGTAAATTTCTGCAATGTCTAATTCTTTGATTTCGGTGATGGTTAGGTTACGTTGGGTTAGGTTTGGTGAGGTAAGCACGTTTTGTGTATATTTTTACAATGTCGAATTAATTGATTTCGGTAATGCTTAGGTTAAGTTGGGTTAGGTTTCGTGAAGTTAGCACGTTTTGTGTATATTTTTGCAATGACAAATTCTTTGATTTCGGTAATGCTTAGGTTAGGTTGGGTTAGGTTTTCTGAGGTAAGCACGTTTTTGATATTTTGGCAATGTCGAATTCTTTGATTTCGTTGATGGTTAGGTTAGTTTGGGTTTGGTTTGGTGAGGTAAGCACGTTTTGTGGATATTTTTGCAATGTCGAATTCTTTAATTTCGGTGATGGTTAGGTTAAGTTGGGTTAGGTTTAGTGAGGTTTGCACGTTTTGTGTATATTTTTGCAATGTCGAAATAATTGATTTCGGTGATGGTTAGGCTAGGTTGGGTTAGGTTTCGTGAAGTTAGCACGTTTTGTGTATATTTTTGCAATTTCCAATTCTTTGATTTCGGTGAAGCTTGGGTTAGGTTGGGTTAGGTTTTTTGAGGTTAGCACGTTTTGTGGATATTTTGGCAATGTCGAATTCTTTAATTTTGGTGATGGTGATGTTAAGTTGGGTTAGGTTTAGTGAGGTTTGCACGTTTTGTGTATATTTTTGCAATGTCAAATTCATTGATTTTGAGATTTTTATGTTAGGTTCGGTTAGGTTTCGTGAAGTTAGCACGTTTTGTGTATATTTTTGCAATGTCCAATTCTTTGATTTCGGTGATGCTTAGGTTAAGTTGGGTTAGGTTGAGTGAGGTTTGCACGTTTTGTGTATATTTTTGCAATGTCGAATTAATTGATTTCGGTGATGGTTAGGCTAGGTTATGTTAGGTTTCGTGGAATTAGCACGTTTTGTGTATATTTTTGCAATGTCCAATTCTTTGATTTCGGTGAAGCTTGGGTTAGGTTGGGTTAGGTTTTGTGAGGTTAGCACGTTTTGTGTATATTTTGGCAATGTCGAATTCTTTAATTTCGGTGATGATTATGTTAAGTTGGGTAAGGTTTAGTGAGGTTTGCACGTTTTGTGTATATTTTTGCAATGTCGAATTAATTGATTTCGGTGATTGTTAGGCTAGGTTGGGTTAGGTTTCGTGAAGTTAGCACGTTTTGTGTAGATTTTTGCAATGTCAAATTCTTTGATTTCGGTGAAGCTTAGGTTAGGTTGGGTTAGGTTTTTTGAGGTTAGCACGTTTTGTGGATATTTTGGCAATGTCGAATTCTTAAATTTTGGTGATGGTGATGTTAAGTTCATTAGGTTTAGTGAGGTTTGCACGTTTTGTGTATATTTTTGCAATGTCAAATTCATTGATTTCGAAGATGGTTATGTTAGGTTCGGTTGGGTTTCGTGAAGTAAGCACGTTTTGTGTATATTTTTGCAATGTCCAATTCTTTGATTTCGGTGATGCTTAGGTTATGTTGGGTTAGGTTGAGTGAGGTTTGCACGTTTTGTGTATATTTTTGCAATGTCAAATTAATTGATTTCGGTGATGGTTAGGCTAGGTTGGGTTAGGTTTCGTGAAGTAAGCACGTTTTGTGTATATTTTTGCAATGTCCAATTCTTTGATTTCGGTGATGCTTAGGTTAGGTTGGGTAAGGATTTGTGAGGTAAGCACGTTTTGTGGATAATTTGGCAATGTCGAATTCTTTAATTTCAGTGATGGTTAGATTAAGTTGGGTTAGGTCTAGTGAGGTTTGCACGTTTTGTGTATATTTTTGCAATGTCGAATTCATTGATTTCGGTGATAGTTATGTTAGGTTCGGTAAGGTTTCGTGAAGTTAGCACGATTTGTGTATATTTTTGCAATGTTCAATTGTTTGATTTCGGTGATGGTTAGGTTAGGTTGGGTTTGGTTTGGTGAGGTAAGCACGTTTTGTGGATATTTTTGCAATGTCGAACTCTTTAATTTCGGTGATGGTTAGGTTAAGTTGGCTAAGGTTTAGTGAGGTTTGCACGTTTTGTGTTGAATTAATTGATTTCGGTGATGGTTAGGCTAGGTTGGGTTAGGTTTCGTGAAGTTAGCACGTTTTGTGTATATTTTTGCAATGTCCAATTCTTTGATTTCGGTGATGCTTAGGTTAAGTTGGGTTAGGTTGAGTGAGGTTTGCACGTTTTGTGTATATTTTTGCAATGTCGAATTAATTGATTTCGGTGATGGTTAGGCTAGGTTGGGTTAGGTTTCGTGAAGTGAGCACGTTTTGTGTATATTTTTGCAATGACAGATTCTTTGATTTCGGTGATGCTTAGGTTAGGTTGGGTTAGGTTTTGTGAGGTAAGCACGTTTTTTGGATATTTTGGCAATGTCGAATTCTTTGATATCGTTGATGGTTAGGTTAGTTTGGGTTAGTTTTTGTGAGGTAAGCAAGTTTTTTGGATATTTTTGCATTGTCAAATTCTTTGATTTCGGTGATGGTTAGGTTAGGTTAGGTTAGGTTTGGTGAGGTTAGCACGTTTTGTGGATATTTAAGCAATGTCGAATTCTTTAATTTCGGTGATGGTTAGGTTAAGTTGGGTTAGGTTAAGTGAGGTTTGCACGTTTTGTGTATATTTTTGCAATGGTTAATTAATTGATTTCGGTGATGGTTAGGCTAGGTTGGGTTTGGTTTCGTGAAGTTAGCACGTTTTGTGTATATTTTTGCAATGTCCAATTCTTTGATTTCGGTGATGCTTAGGTTAGGTTGGGTTTGATTTGGTGAGGTAAACACGTTTTGTGGATATTTTTGCAATGTCGAATTCTTTAATTTCAGTGATGGTTAGGTTAAGTTGGGTTAGATCTAGTGAGGTTTGCACGTTTTGTGTATATTTTTGCAATGTCGAATTAATTGATTTCGGTGATGGTTAGGCTAGGTTGGGTTAGGTTTCGTGAAGTTAGCACGTTTTGTGTATATTTTTGCAATGTTCAATTGTTTGATTTCGGTGATGGTTAGGTTAGGTTGGGTTTGGTTTGGTGAGGTAAGCACGTTTTGTGGATATTTTTGCAATGTCGAATTCTTTAATTTCGGTGATGGTTAGGTTAAGTTGGGTTAGGTTTAGTGAGGTTTGCACGTTTTGTGTATATTTTTGCAATGTCGAATTAATTAATTTCGGTAATGGTTGGGCTAGGTTTGGTTATGTTTCGTGAAGATAGCACGTTTTGTTTATATTTTTGCAATGTCAAATTCTTTGATTTCGGTGAAGCTTAGGTTAGGTTGGGTTAGGTTTTGTGAGGTTAGCACGTTTTGTGGATATTTTGGCAATGTCGAATTCTTTAATTTTGGTGATGGTGATTTTAAGTTGGGTTAGGTTTAGTGAGGTTTGCACGTTTTGTGTATATTTTTGCAATGTCAAATTTATTGATTTCGAGATGGTTATGTTAGGTTCGGTTAGGTTTCGTGAAGTAAGCACGTTTTGTGTATATTTTTGCAATGTCCAATTCTTTGATTTCGGTGATGCTTAGGTTAAGTTGGGTTAGGTTGAGTGAAGTTTGCACGTTTTGTGTATATTTTTGCAATGTCGAATTAATTGATTTCGGTGATGGTTAGGCTAGGTTGGGTTAGGTTTCGTGAAGTAAGCACGTTTTGTGTATATTTTTGCAATGTCCAATTCTTTGATTTCGGTGATGCTTAGGTTAGGTTGGGTAAGGTTTTGTGAGGTTAGCACGTTTTGTGGATAATTTGGCAATGTCGAATTTTTTTATTTCGGTAATAGTTATGTTAAGTTGGGTTAGGTTGAGTGAGGTTTGCACGTTCCGTGTATATTTTTGCAATGTCGAATTAATTGATTTCGGTGATGGTTAGGCTAGGTTGGGTTAGGTTTCGTGAAGTTAGCACGTTTTGTGTTTATTTTTGCAATGTCCAATTATTTGATTTCGGTGATGCTTAGGTTAAGTTGGGTTAGATTGAGTGAGGTTTGCACGTTTTGTGTATATTTTTGCAATGTCGAATTAATTGATTTGGGTGATGGTTAGGCTAGGTTGGGTTAGGTTTCGTGAAGTAAGCACGTTTTGTGTATATTTTTGCAATGTCCAATTCTTTGATTTCGGTGATGCTTAGGTTAAGTTGGGTTAGGTTGAGTGAGGGTTGCACGTTTTGTGTATATTTTTGCAATGTCGAATTAATTGATTTGGGTGATGGTTTGGCTAGGTTGGGTTAGGTTTCGTGAAGTAAGCACGTTTTGTGTATATTTTTGCAATGTTCAATTGTTTGATTTCGGTGATGGTTAGGTTAGGTTGGGTTTGGTTTGGTGAGGTAAGCACGTTTTGTGGATATTTTTGCAATGTCGAATTCTTTAATTTCGGTGATGGTTAGGTTAAGTTGGGTTAGGTTTAGTGAGGTTTGCACGTTTTGTGTATATTTTTGCAATGTCGAATTAATTGATTTCGGTAATGGTTGGGCTAGGTTTGGTTAGGTTTCGTGAAGTTAGCACGTTTTGTGTATATTTTTGCAATGTCAAATTCTTTGATTTCGGTGAAGCTTAGGTTAGGTTGGGTTAGGTTTTGTGAGGTTAGCACGTTTTGTGGATATTTTGGCAATGTCGAATTCTTTAATTTTGGTGATGGTGATGTTAAGTTGGGTTAGGTTTAGTGAGGTTTGCACGTTTTGTGTATATTTTTGCAATGTCAAATTTATTGATTTCGGTGATGGTTAGGCTAGGTTGGGTTAGGTTTTGTGAAGTTAGCACGTTTTGTGTATATTTTTGCAATGTCCAATTCTTTGATTTCGGTGATGCTTAGGTTAGGTTGGGTAAGGTTTTGTGAGGTTAGCACGTTTTGTGGATAATTTGGCAATGTCGAATTTTTTTATTTCGGTAATAGTTATGTTAAGTTAGGTTAGGTTGAGTGAGGTTTGCACGTTTCGTGTATATTTTTGCAATGTCGAATTAATTGATTTCGGTGATGGTTAGGCTAGGTTGGGTTAGGTTTCGTGAAGTAAGCACGTTTTGTGTATATTTTTGCAATGTCCAATTATTTGATTTCGGTGATGCTTAGGTTAAGTTGGGTTAGGTTGAGTGAGGTTTGCACGTTTTGTGTATATTTTTGCAATGTCGAATTAATTGATTTCGGTGATGGTTAGGCTAGGTTGGGTTAGGTTTCGTGAAGTTAGCACGTTTTGTGTATATTTTTGCAATGTTCAATTGTTTGATTTCGGTGATGGTTAGGTTAGGTTGGGTTTGGTTTGGTGAGGTAAGCACGTTTTGTGGATATTTTTGCAATGTCGAATTCTTTAATTTCGGTGATGGTTAGGTTAAGTTGGGTTAGGTTTAGTGAGGTTTGCACGTTTTGTGTATATTTTTGCAATGTCGAATTAATTAATTTCGGTAATGGTTGGGCTAGGTTTGGTTATGTTTCGTGAAGATAGCACGTTTTGTTTATATTTTTGCAATGTCAAATTCTTTGATTTCGGTGAAGCTTAGGTTAGGTTGGGTTAGGTTTTGTGAGGTTAGCACGTTTTGTGGATATTTTGGCAATGTCGAATTCTTTAATTTTGGTGATGGTGATTTTAAGTTGGGTTAGGTTTAGTGAGGTTTGCACGTTTTGTGTATATTTTTGCAATGTCAAATTTATTGATTTCGAGATGGTTATGTTAGGTTCGGTTAGGTTTCGTGAAGTAAGCACGTTTTGTGTATATTTTTGCAATGTCCAATTCTTTGATTTCGGTGATGCTTAGGTTAAGTTGGGTTAGGTTGAGTGAAGTTTGCACGTTTTGTGTATATTTTTGCAATGTCGAATTAATTGATTTCGGTGATGGTTAGGCTAGGTTGGGTTAGGTTTCGTGAAGTTAGCACGTTTTGTGTATATTTTTGCAATGTCCAATTCTTTGATTTCGGTGATGCTTAGGTTAGGTTGGGTAAGGTTTTGTGAGGTTAGCACGTTTTGTGGATAATTTGGCAATGTCGAATTTTTTTATTTCGGTAATAGTTATGTTAAGTTGGGTTAGGTTGAGTGAGGTTTGCACGTTCCGTGTATATTTTTGCAATGTCGAATTAATTGATTTCGGTGATGGTTAGGCTAGGTTGGGTTAGGTTTCGTGAAGTTAGCACGTTTTGTGTTTATTTTTGCAATGTCCAATTATTTGATTTCGGTGATGCTTAGGTTAAGTTGGGTTAGATTGAGTGAGGTTTGCACGTTTTGTGTATATTTTTGCAATGTCGAATTAATTGATTTGGGTGATGGTTAGGCTAGGTTGGGTTAGGTTTCGTGAAGTAAGCACCTTTTGTGTATATTTTTGCAATGTCCAATTCTTTGATTTCGGTGATGCTTAGGTTAAGTTGGGTTAGGTTGAGTGAGGTTTGCACGTTTTGTGTATATTTTTGCAATGTCGAATTAATTGATTTGGGTGATGGTTTGGCTAGGTTGGGTTAGGTTTCGTGAAGTAAGCACGTTTTGTGTATATTTTTGCAATGTTCAATTGTTTGATTTCGGTGATGGTTAGGTTAGGTTGGGTTTGGTTTGGTGAGGTAAGCACGTTTTGTGGATATTTTTGCAATGTCGAATTCTTTAATTTCGGTGATGGTTAGGTTAAGTTGGGTTAGGTTTAGTGAGGTTTGCACGTTTTGTGTATATTTTTGCAATGTCGAATTAATTGATTTCGGTAATGGTTGGGCTAGGTTTGGTTAGGTTTCGTGAAGTTAGCACGTTTTGTGTATATTTTTGCAATGTCAAATTCTTTGATTTCGGTGAAGCTTAGGTTAGGTTGGGTTAGGTTTTGTGAGGTTAGCACGTTTTGTGGATATTTTGGCAATGTCGAATTCTTTAATTTTGGTGATGGTGATGTTAAGTTGGGTTAGGTTTAGTGAGGTTTGCACGTTTTGTGTATATTTTTGCAATGTCAAATTTATTGATTTCGGTGATGGTTAGGCTAGGTTGGGTTAGGTTTTGTGAAGTTAGCACGTTTTGTGTATATTTTTGCAATGTCCAATTCTTTGATTTCGGTGATGCTAAGGTTAGGTTGGGTTTGGTTTGGTGAGGTAAGCAAGTTTTGTGTTTATTTTTGCAATGTCGAATTCTTTAATTTCGGTGATGGTTAGGTTAAGTTGGGTTAGGTTTAGTGAGGTTTGCACGTTTTGTGTATATTTTTGCAATGTCGAAATAATTGATTTCGGTGATGGTTAGGCTAGGTTGGGTTAGGTTTCGTGAAGTAAGCACGTTTTGTTTATATTTTTGCAATGTCCAATTCTTTGATTTCGGTGAAGCTTGGGTTAGGTTGAGTTAGGTTTTGTGAGGTAAGCACGTTTTGTGTATATTTTGGCAATGTCGAATTCTTTAATTTCGGTGATGATTATGTTAAGTTGGAATAGGTTTAGTGAGGTTTGCACGTTTTGTGTATATTTTTGCAATGTCGAATTAATTGATTTCGGTGATGGTTAGGTTAGGTTGGGTTAGGTTTCTTGAAGTGAGCACGTTTTGTGTATATTTTTGCAATGTCCAATTCTTTGATTTCGGTGATGCTTAGGTTAAGTTGGGTTAGGTTGAGTGAGGTTTGCACGTTTTGTGTATAATTTTGCAATGTCAAATTCATTGATTTCGAAGATGGTTATGTTAGGTTCGGTTAGGTCTCGTGAAGTAAGCACGTTTTGTGTATATTTTTGCAATGTCCAATTCTTTGATTTCGGTGATGCTTAGGTTAAGTTGGGTTAGGTTGAGTGAGGTTTGCACGTTTTGCGTATATTTTTGCAATGTCGAATTAATTGATCTCGGTGATGGTTAGGCTAGGTTGGGTTAGGTTTCGTAAAGTAAGCACGTTTTGTGTATATTTTTGCAATGTCCAATTCTTTGATTTCGGTGATGCTTAGGTTAGGTTGGGTAAAGTTTTGTGAGGTTAGCACGTTTTGTGGATAATTTGGCAATGTCGAATTCTTTAATTTCGGTAATAGTTATGTTAAGTTGGGTTAGGTTTTGTGAGGTTTGCACGTTTCGTGTATATTTTTGCAATGTCGAATTAATTGATTTCGGTGATGGTTAGGCTAGGTTGGGTTAGGTTTCGTGAAGTTAGCACGTTTTGTGGATATTTTGGCAATGTCGAATTCTTTAATTTCGGTGATGGTTAGGTTAAGTTGGATTAGGTTAAGTGAGGTTTGCACGTTTTGTGTGTATTTTTGCAATGTCGAATTAATTGATTTCGGTGATGGTTAGGCTAGATTGGGTTAGGTTTCGTGAAGTAAGCACGTTTTGTGTATATTTTTGCAATGTCCAATTCTTTGATTTTGGTGATGCTTAGGTTAAGTTGGGTTAGGTTGAGTGAGGTAAGCACGTTTTGTGGATAATTAGGCAATGTCGAATTCTTTAATTTCAGTGATGGTTAGATTAAGTTGGGTTAGGTCTAGTGAGGTTTGCACGTTTTGTATATATTTTTGCAATGTCGAATTCATTGATTTCGGTGATGGTTAGGCTAGGTTGGGTTAGGTTTCGTGAAGTAAGCACGTTTTGTGTATATTTTTGCAATGTCCATTACTTTAATTTCGGTGATGCTTAGGTTAGATTGGGTTAGGTTTTGTGAGGTTAGCACGTTTTTTGGATATTTTGGCAATGTCGAATTCTTTGATTTTGTTGATGGTTAGGTTAGTTTGGGTTAGTTTTGGTGAGGTAAGCAAGTTTTGTGGATATTTTTTCGCATTGTCAAATTCTTTGATTTCGATGATGGTTAGGTTAGGTTCGGTTAGGTTTGGTGTGGTTAGCACGTTTTGTGGATATTTTGGCAATGTCGAATTCTTTAATTTCGGTGATGGTTAGGTTAAGTTGGGTTAGGTTGAGTGAGGTTTGCATGTTTTGTGTTTATTTTTGCAATGTCGAATTAATTGATTTCAGTGATGGTTAGGCTAGGTTGGGTTAGGTTTCGTGAAGTTAGCACGTTTTGTGTATATTTTTGCAATGTCGAATTCTTTAATTTCGGTAATAGTTATGTTAAGTTGGATTAGGTTTAGTGAGGTTTGCACGTTTCGTGTATATTTTTATAATGTCGAATTAATTGATTTCGGTGATGGTTAGGCTAGGTTGGGTTAGGTTTCGTGAAGTAAGCACGTTTTGTGGATATTTTGGCAATGTCGAATTCTTTAATTTCGGTGATGGTTAGGTTAAGTTGGATTAGGTTAAGTGAGGTTTGCACGTTATGTGTGTATTTTTGCAATGTCGAATTAATTGATTTCGGTGATGGTTAGGCTAGGTTGGGTTAGGTTTCGTGAAGTTAGCACGTTTTGTGTATATTTTTGCAATGTCCAATTCTTTGATTTCGGTGATGCTTAGGTTAGGTTGGGTTAGGTTGAGTGAGGTAAACACGTTTTGTGGATAATTTGGCAATGTCGAATTCTTTAATTTCAGTGATGGTTAGATTAAGTTGGGTTAGGTCTAGTGAGGTTTGCACGTTTTGTGTATATTTTTGCAATGTCGAATTCATTGATTTCGGTGATGGTAATGTTAGGTTCGGTTAGGTTTCGTGAAGTAAGCACGATTTGTGTATATTTTTGCAATGTTCAATTGTTTGATTTCGGTGATGGTTAGGTTAGGTTGGGTTTGGTTTGGTGAGGTAAGCACGTTTTGTGGATATTTTTGCAATGTCGAATTAATTGATTTCGGTGATGGTTAGGCTAGGTTGGGTTAGGTTTCGTGAAGTTAGCACGATTTGTGTATATTTTTGCAATGTTCAATTGTTTGATTTCGGTGATGGTTAGGTTAGGTTGGGTTAGGTTTCGTGAAGTAAGCACGTTTTGTGTATATTTTTGCAATGTCCAATTCTTTGATTTCGGTGATGCTTAGGTTAAGTTGGGTTAGGTTGAGTGAGGTTTGCACGTTTTGTGTATATTAATGCAATGTCGAATTAATTGATTTCGGTGATGGTTAGGCTAGGTTGGGTAAGGTTTCGTAAAGTTAGCACGTTTTGTGTATATTTTTGCAATCTCCAATTCTTTGATTTCGGTGATGCTTAGGTTAGGTTGGGTTTGGTTTGGTGAGGTAAGCACGTTTTGTGGATATTTTTGCAATGTCGAATTCTATAATTTCGGTGATGGTTAGGTTAAGTTGGGTTAGGTTTTGTGAGGTTTGCACGTTTCGTGTATATTTTTGCAATGTCGAATTAATTGATTTCGGTGATGGTTAGGCTAGGTTGGGTTAGGTTTCGTGAAGTTAGCACGTTTTGTGGATATTTTGGCAATGTCGAATTCTTTAATTTCGGTGATGGTTAGGTTAAGTTGGATTAGGTTAAGTGAGGTTTGCACGTTTTGTGTGTATTTTTGCAATGTCGAATTAATTGATTTCGGTGATGGTTAGGCTAGATTGGGTTAGGTTTCGTGAAGTAAGCACGTTTTGTGTATATTTTTGCAATGTCCATTACTTTATTTTCGGTGATGCTTAGGTTAGATTGGGTTAGGTTTTGTGAGGTTAGCACGTTTTTTGGATATTTTGGCAATGTCGAATTCTTTGATTTTGTTGATGGTTAGGTTAGTTTGGGTTAGTTTTGGTGAGGTAAGCAAGTTTTGTGGATATTTTCGCATTGTCAAATTCTTTGATTTCGATGATGGTTAGGTTAGGTTCGGTTAGGTTTGGTGTGGTTAGCACGTTTTGTGGATATTTTGGCAATGTCGAATTCTTTAATTTCGGTGATGGTTAGGTTAAGTTGGGTTTGGTTGAGTGAGGTTTGCATGTTTTGTGTTTATTTTTGCAATGTCGAATTAATTGATTTCAGTGATGGTTAGGCTAGGTTGGGTTAGGTTTCGTGAAGTTAGCACGTTTTGTGTATATTTTTGCAATGTCGAATTCTTTAATTTCGGTAATAGTTATGTTAAGTTGGATTAGGTTTAGTGAGGTTTGCACGTTTCGTGTATATTTTTACAATGTCGAATTAATTGATTTCGGTGATGGTTAGGCTAGGTTGGGTTAGGTTTCGTGAAGTAAGCACGTTTTGTGGATATTTTGGCAATGTCGAATTCTTTAATTTCGGTGATGGTTAGGTTAAGTTGGATTAGGTTAAGTGAGGTTTGCACGTTTTGTGTGTATTTTTGCAATGTCGAATTAATTGATTTCGGTGATGGTTAGGCTAGGTTGGGTTAGGTTTCGTGAAGTTAGCACGTTTTGTGTATATTTTTGCAATGTCCAATTCTTTGATTTCGGTGATGCTTAGGTTAGGTTGGGTTAGGTTGAGTGAGGTAAACACGTTTTGTGGATAATTTGGCAATGTCGAATTCTTTAATTTCAGTGATGGTTAGATTAAGTTGGGTTAGGTCTAGTGAGGTTTGCACGTTTTGTGTATATTTTTGCAATGTCGAATTCATTGATTTCGGTGATGGTAATGTTAGGTTCGGTTAGGTTTCGTGAAGTAAGCACGATTTGTGTATATTTTTGCAATGTTCAATTGTTTGATTTCGGTGATGGTTAGGTTAGGTTGGGTTTGGTTTGGTGAGGTAAGCACGTTTTGTGGATATTTTTGCAATGTCGAATTAATTGATTTCGGTGATGGTTAGGCTAGGTTGGGTTAGGTTTCGTGAAGTTAGCACGATTTGTGTATATTTTTGCAATGTTCAATTGTTTGATTTCGGTGATGTTTAGGTTAGGTTGGGTTAGGTTTCGTGAAGTAAGCACGTTTTGTGTATATTTTTGCAATGTCTAATTCTTTGATTTCGGTGATGCTAAGGTTAAGTTGGGTTAGGTTGAGTGAGGTTTGCACGTTTTGTGTATATTAATGCAATGTCGAATTAATTGATTTCGGTGATGGTTAGGCTAGATTGGGTTAGGTTTCGTGAAGTAAGCACGTTTTGTGTATATTTTTGCAATGTCCAATTCTTTGATTTTGGTGATGCTTAGGTTAAGTTGGGTTAGGTTGAGTGAGGTAAGCACGTTTTGTGGATAATTAGGCAATGTCGAATTCTTTAATTTCAGTGATGGTTAGATTAAGTTGGGTTAGGTCTAGTGAGGTTTGCACGTTTTGTGTATATTTTTGCAATGTCGAATTCATTGATTTCGGTGATGGTTAGGCTAGGTTGGGTTAGGTTTCGTGAAGTAAGCACGTTTTGTGTATATTTTTGCAATGTCCATTACTTTAATTTCGGTGATGCTTAGGTTAGATTGGGTTAGGTTTTGTGAGGTTAGCACGTTTTTTGGATATTTTGGCAATGTCGAATTCTTTGATTTTGTTGATGGTTAGGTTAGTTTGGGTTAGTTTTGGTGAGGTAAGCAAGTTTTGTGGATATTTTCGCATTGTCAAATTCTTTGATTTCGATGATGGTTAGGTTAGGTTCGGTTAGGTTTGGTGTGGTTAGCACGTTTTGTGGATATTTTGGCAATGTCGAATTCTTTAATTTCGGTGATGGTTAGGTTAAGTTGAGTTAGGTTGAGTGAGGTTTGCATGTTTTGTGTATATTTTTGCAATGTCCAATTCTTTGATTTCGGTAATGCTTAGGTTAAGTTGGGTTAGGTTGAGTGAGGTTTGCACGTTTTGTGTATATTTTTGCAATGTCGAATTAATTGATTTCGGTGATGGTTAGGCTTGGTTGGGTTAGAATTGGTGAGGTAAGCACGTTTTGTGTATATTTTTACAATGTCGAATTAATTGATTTCTGTGATGGTTAGGTTAGGTTGGGTAAGGTTTCGTGAAGTTAGCACGTTTTGTGTATATATTTGCAATGTCCATTTCTTTAATTTCGGTGATGCTTAGGTTAGATTGGGTTAGGTTTTGTGAGGTTAGCACGTTTTTTGGATATTTTGGCAATGTCGAATTCTTTGATTTTGTTGATGGTTAGGTTAGTTTGGGTTAGTTTTGGTGAGGTAAGCAAGTTTTGTGGATATTTTCGCATTGTCAAACTCTTTGAATTCGATGATGGTTAGGTTAGGTTCGGTTACGTTTGGTGTGGTTAGCACGTTTTGCGGATATTTTGGCAATGTCGAATTTTTAATTTCGGTGACGGTTAGGTTAAGTTGGGTTAGGTTGAGTGAGGTTTGCATGTTTTGTGTATATTTTTACAATGTCGAATTAGATGATTTCTGTGATGATTAGGCTAGGTTGGGTTAGGTTTCGTGAAGTAAGCACGTTTTGTGTATATTTTTGCAATGTCCATTTCTTTAATTTCGGTGATGCTTAGGTTAGATTGGGTTAAGTTTTGTTAGGTAAGCACGTTTTTTGGATATTTTGGCAATGTCGAATTCTTTGATTTTGTTGATGGTTAGGTTAGTTTGGGTAAGTTTTGGTGAGGTAAGCAAGTTTTGTGGATATTTTTGCTTTGTCAAATTCTTTGATTTCGATGATGGTTAGGTTAGGTTCGGTTAGGTTTGGTGTGGTTAGCACGTTTTGTGGATATTTTGGCAATGTCGAATTCTTTAATTTCGGTGATGGTTAGGTTAAGTTGGGTAAGGTTAAGTGAGGTTTGCACGTTTTGTGTATATTTTTGCAATGTCGAATTAATTGATTTCGGTGATGGTTAGGCTAGGTTGGGTTAGGTTTCGTGAAGTTAGCACGATTTGTGTATATTTTTGCAATGTTCAATTGTTTGATTTCGGTGATGGTAAGGTTAGGTTGGGTTTGGTTTGGTGAGGTAAGCACGTTTTGTGGATATTTTTGCAATGTCGAATTCTTTAATTTCGGTAATAGTTATGTAAAGTTGGGTTAGGTTTAGTGAGGTTTGCACGTTTCGTGTATATTTTTGCAATGTCGAATTAATTGATTTCGGTGATGGTTAGGCTAGGTTGGGTTAGGTTTCGTGAAGTAAGCACGTTTTGTGTATATTTTTGCAATGTCCAATTCTTTGATTTCGGTGATCCTTAGGTTAAGTTGGGTTAGGTTGAGTGAGGTTTGCACGTTTTGTGTATATTTTTGCAATGTCGAATTAATTGAATTCGGTAATGGTTAGGCTAGGTTGGGTTAGGTTTCGTGAAGTAAGCACGTTGTGTGTATATTTTTGCAATGTCCAATTCTTTGATTTCGGTGATGCTTAGGTTAAGTTGGGTTAGGTTTTGTGAGGTAAGCACGTTTTTTGGATATTTTGGCAATGTCGAATTCTTTGATATCGTTGATGGTTAGGTTAGTTTGGGTTAGTTTTTGTGAGGTAAGCAAGTTTTTTGGATATTTTTGCATTAACAAATTCTTTGATTTCGGTGATGGTTAGGTTAGGATAGGTTAGGTTTGGTGAGGTAAGCACGTTTTGTGGATATTTTGGCAATGTCGAATTCTTTAATTTCGGTGATGGTTAGGTTAAGTTGGGTTAGGTTTAGTGATGTTTGCACGTTTTGTGTATATTTTAACAATGTCGAATTAATTGATTTCGGTGATGGTTAGGCTAGGTTGGGTTAGGTTTCGTGAAGTTAGCACGTTTTGTGTATATTTTTGCAATGTCCAATTCTTTGATTTCGGTGAAGCTTAGGTTAGGTTGGGTTAGGTTTTGTGAGGTAAGCACGTTTTGTGGATTTTTGGGCAATGTCGAATTCTTTAATTTCAGTGATGGTTAGATTAAGTTGGGTTAGGTCTAGTGAGGTTTGCACGTTTTGTGTATATTTTTGCAATGTCGAATTCATTGATTTCGGTGATGGTTATGTTAGGTTCGGTTAGGTTTCGTGAAGTTAGCACGATTTGTGTATATTTTTGCAATGTTCAATTGTTTGATTTCGGTGATGGTTAGGTTAGGTTGGGTTTGGTTTGGTGAGGTAAGCACGTTTTGTGGATATTTTTGCAATGTCGAATTAATTGATTTCGGTGATGGTTAGGCTAGGTTGGGTTAGGTTTCGTGAAGTAAGCACGTTTTGTGTATATTTTTGCAATGTCCATTACTTTAATTTCGGTGATGCTTAGGTTAGATTGGGTTAGGTTTTGTGAGGTTAGCACGTTTTTTGGATATTTTGGCAATGTCGAATTCTTTGATTTTGTTGATGGTTAGGTTAGTTTGGGTTAGTTTTGGTGAGGTAAGCAAGTTTTGTGGATATTTTCGCATTGTCAAATTCTTTGATTTCGATGATGGTTAGGTTAGGTTCGGTTAGGTTTGGTGTGGTTAGCACGTTTTGTGGATATTTTGGCAATGTCGAATTCTTTAATTTCGGTGATGGTTAGGTTAAGTTGGGTTAGGTTGAGTGAGGTTTGCATGTTTTGTGTTTATTTTTGCAATGTCGAATTAATTGATTTCAGTGATGGTTAGGCTAGGTTGGGTTAGGTTTCGTGAAGTTAGCACGTTTTGTGTATATTTTTGCAATGTCGAATTCTTTAATTTCGGTAATAGTTATGTTAAGTTGGATTAGGTTTAGTGAGGTTTGCACGTTTCTTGTATATTTTTACAATGTCGAATTAATTGATTTCGGTGATGGTTAGGCTAGGTTGGGTTAGGTTTCGTGAAGTAAGCACGTTTTGTGGATATTTTGGCAATGTCGAATTCTTTAATTTCGGTGATGGTTAGGTTAAGTTGGATTAGGTTAAGTGAGGTTTGCACGTTATGTGTGTATTTTTGCAATGTCGAATTAATTGATTTTGGTGATGGTTAGGCTAGGTTGGGTTAGGTTTCGTGAAGTTAGCACGTTTTGTGTATATTTTTGCAATGTCCAATTCTTTGATTTCGGTGATGCTTAGGTTAGGTTGGGTTAGGTTGAGTGAGGTAAACACGTTTTGTGGATAATTTGGCAATGTCGAATTCTTTAATTTCAGTGATGGTTAGATTAAGTTGGGTTAGGTCTAGTGAGGTTTGCACGTTTTGTGTATATTTTTGCAATGTCGAATTCATTGATTTCGGTGATGGTAATGTTAGGTTCGGTTAGGTTTCGTGAAGTAAGCACGATTTGTGTATATTTTTGCAATGTTCAATTGTTTGATTTCGGTGATGGTTAGGTTAGGTTGGGTTTGGTTTGGTGAGGTAAGCACGTTTTGTGGATATTTTTGCAATGTCGAATTAATTGATTTCGGTGATGGTTAGGCTAGGTTGGGTTAGGTTTCGTGAAGTTAGCACGATTTGTGTATATTTTTGCAATGTTCAATTGTTTGATTTCGGTGATGGTTAGGTTAGGTTGGGTTAGGTTTCGTGAAGTAAGCACGTTTTGTGTATATTTTTGCAATGTCCAATTCTTTGATTTCGGTGATGCTTAGGTTAAGTTGGGTTAGGTTGAGTGAGGTTTGCACGTTTTGTGTATATTAATGCAATGTCGAATTAATTGATTTCGGTGATAGTTAGGCTAGGTTGGGTAAGGTTTCGTAAAGTAAGCACGTTTTGTGTATATTTTTGCAATCTCCAATTCTTTGATTTCGGTGATGCTTAGGTTAGGTTGGGTTTGGTTTGGTGAGGTAAGCACGTTTTGTGGATATTTTTGCAATGTCGAATTCTATAATTTCGGTGATGGTTAGGTTAAGTTGGGTTAGGTTTTGTGAGGTTTGCACGTTTCGTGTATATTTTTGCAATGTCGAATTAATTGATTTCGGTGATGGTTAGGCTAGGTTGGGTTAGGTTTCGTGAAGTTAGCACGTTTTGTGGATATTTTGGCAATGTCGAATTCTTTAATTTCGGTGATGGTTAGGTTAAGTTGGATTAGGTTAAGTGAGGTTTGCACGTTTTGTGTGTATTTTTGCAATGTCGAATTAATTGATTTCGGTGATGGTTAGGCTAGATTGGGTTAGGTTTCGTGAAGTAAGCACGTTTTGTGTATATTTTTGCAATGTCCATTACTTTAATTTCGGTGATGCTTAGGTTAGATTGGGTTAGGTTTTGTGAGGTTAGCACGTTTTTTGGATATTTTGGCAATGTCGAATTCTTTGATTTTGTTGATGGTTAGGTTAGTTTGGGTTAGTTTTGGTGAGGTAAGCAAGTTTTGTGGATATTTTCGCATTGTCAAATTCTTTGATTTCGATGATGGTTAGGTTAGGTTCGGTTAGGTTTGGTGTGGTTAGCACGTTTTGTGGATATTTTGGCAATGTCAAATTCTTTAATTTCGGTGATGGTTAGGTTAAGTTGGGTTAGGTTGAGTGAGGTTTGCATGTTTTGTGTTTATTTTTGCAATGTCGAATTAATTGATTTCAGTGATGGTTAGGCTAGGTTGGGTTAGGTTTCGTGAAGTTAGCACGTTTTGTGTATATTTTTGCAATGTCGAATTCTTTAATTTCGGTAATAGTTATGTTAAGTTGGATTAGGTTTAGTGAGGTTTGCACGTTTCGTGTATATTTTTACAATGTCGAATTAATTGATTTCGGTGATGGTTAGGCTAGGTTGGGTTAGGTTTCGTGAAGTAAGCACGTTTTGTGGATATTTTGGCAATGTCGAATTCTTTAATTTCGGTGATGGTTAGGTTAAGTTGGATTAGGTTAAGTGAGGTTTGCACGTTTTGTGTGTATTTTTGCAATGTCGAATTAATTGATTTCGGTGATGGTTAGGCTAGGTTGGGTTAGGTTTCGTGAAGTTAGCACGTTTTGTGTATATTTTTGCAATGTCCAATTCTTTGATTTCGGTGATGCTTAGGTTAGGTTGGGTTAGGTTGAGTGAGGTAAACACGTTTTGTGGATAATTTGGCAATGTCGAATTCTTTAATTTCAGTGATGGTTAGATTAAGTTGGGTTAGGTCTAGTGAGGTTTGCACGTTTTGTGTATATTTTTGCAATGTCGAATTCATTGATTTCGGTGATGGTAATGTTAGGTTCGGTTAGGTTTCGTGAAGTAAGCACGATTTGTGTATATTTTTGCAATGTTCAATTGTTTGATTTCGGTGATGGTTAGGTTAGGTTGGGTTTGGTTTGGTGAGGTAAGCACGTTTTGTGGATATTTTTGCAATGTCGAATTAATTGATTTCGGTGATGGTTAGGCTAGGTTGGGTTAGGTTTCGTGAAGTTAGCACGATTTGTGTATATTTTTGCAATGTTCAATTGTTTGATTTCGGTGATGGTTAGGTTAGGTTGGGTTAGGTTTCGTGAAGTAAGCACGTTTTGTGTATATTTTTGCAATGTCCAATTCTTTGATTTCGGTGATGCTTAGGTTAAGTTGGGTTAGGTTGAGTGAGGTTTGCACGTTTTGTGTATATTAATGCAATGTCGAATTAATTGATTTCGGTGATGGTTAGGCTAGGTTGGGTAAGGTTTCGTAAAGTTAGCACGTTTTGTGTATATTTTTGCAATCTCCAATTCTTTGATTTCGGTGATGCTTAGGTTAGGTTGGGTTTGGTTTGGTGAGGTAAGCACGTTTTGTGGATATTTTTGCAATGTCGAATTCTATAATTTCGGTGATGGTTAGGTTAAGTTGGGTATGGTTTAGTGAGGTTTGCACGTTTTGTGTATATTTTTGCAATGTCGAAATAATTGATTTCGGTGATGGTTAGGCTATTTTGGGTTAGGTTTCGTGAAGTAAGCACGTTTTGTTTATATTTTTGCAATGTCCAATTCTTTGATTTCGGTGAAGCTTGGGTTAGGTTGGGTTAGGTTTTGTGAGGTAAGCACGTTTTGTGTATATTTTGGCAATGTCGAATTCTTTAATTTCGGTGATGATTATGTTAAGTTGGGTTAGGTTTAGTGAGGTTTGCACGTTTTGTGTATATTTTTGCAATGTCGAATTAATTGATTTCGGTGATGGTTAGGCTAGGTGGGGTTAGGTTTCGTGAAGTTAGCACGTTTTGTGTATATTTTTGCAATGCCCAATTCTTTGATTTCGGTGATGCTTAGGTTAAGTTGGGTTAGGTTGAGTGAGGTTTGCACGTTTTGTGTATATTTTTGCAATGTCGAATTAATTGATTTCGGTGATGGTTAGGCTAGGTTGGGTTAGGTTTCGTGAAGTTAGCACGTTTTGTGTATATTTTTGCAATGTCCAATTCTTTGATTTCGGTGATGCTTAGGTTAGGTTGGGTAAAGTTTTGTGAGGTTAGCACGTTTTGTGGATAATTTGGCAATGTCGAATTCTTTAATTTCGGTAATAGTTATGTTAAGTTGGGTAAGGATTAGTGAGGTTTGCACGTTTCGTGTATATTTTTGCAATGTCGAATTAATTGATTTCGGTGATGGTAAGGCTAGGTTGGGTTAGGTTTCGTGAAGTAAGCACGTTTTTTGGATATTTTGGCAATGTCAAATTCTTTGATTTTGTTGATGGTTAGGTTAGTTTGGGTTAGTTTTGGTGAGGTAAGCAAGTTTTGTGGATATTTTCGCATTGTCAAATTCTTTGATTTCGATGATGGTTAGGTTAGGTTCGGTTAGGTTTGGTGTGGTTAGCACGTTTTGTGGATATATTTTGGCAATGTCGAATTCTTTAATTTCGGTGATGGTTAGGTTAAGTTTGGTTAGGTTTAGTGAGGTTTGCACGTTTTGTGTATATTTTTGCAATGTCAAATTCATTGATTTCGAAGATGGTTATGTTAGGTTCGGTTAGGTTTCGTGAAGTTAGCACGTTTTGTGTATATTTTTGCAATGTCCAATTCTTTGATTTCGGTGATGCTTAGGTTAGGTTGGGTAAGGTTTTGTGAGGTTTGCACGTTTTGTGGATAATTTGGCAATGTCGAATTCTTTAATTTCGGTAATAGTTATGTTAAGTTGGGTTAGGTTTAGTGAGGTTTGCACGTTTCGTGTATATTTTTGCAATGTCGAATTAATTGATTTCGGTGATGGTTAGGCTAGGTTGGGTTAGGTTTCGTGAAGTTAGCACGTTTTGTGTATATTTTTGCAATGTCCAATTCTTTGATTTCGGTGAAGCTTAGGTTAGGTTGGGTTAGGTTTTGTGAGGTAAGCACGTTTTGTGGATTTTTGGGCAATGTCGAATTCTTTAATTTCAGTGATGGTTAGATTAAGTTGGGTTAGGTCTAGTGAGGTTTGCACGTTTTGTGTATATTTTTGCAATGTCGAATTCATTGATTTCGGTGATGGTTATGTTAGGTTCGGTTAGGTTTCGTGAAGTTAGCACGATTTGTGTATATTTTTGCAATGTTCAATTGTTTGATTTCGGTGATGGTTAGGTTAGGTTGGGTTTGGTTTGGTGAGGTAAGCACGTTTTGTGGATATTTTTGCAATGTCGAATTCTTTAATTTCGGTGATGGTTAAGTTAAGTTGGGTTAGGTTTAGTGAGGTTTGCACGTTTTGTGTATATTTTTGTAATGTCGAATTAATTGATTTCGGTGATAGTTAGGCTAGGTTTGGTTAGGTTTCGTGAAGTTAGCACGATTTGTGTATATTTTTGCAATGTTCAATTGTTTGATTTCGGTGATGGTTAGGTTAGGTTGGGTTAGGTTTCGTGAAGTTAGCACGTTTTGTGTATATTTTTGCAATGTCCAATTCTTTGATTTCGGTGATGCTTAGGTTAAGTTGGGTTAGGTTGAGTGAGGATTGCACGTTTTGTGTATATTTTTGCAATGTCGAATTAATTGATTTCGGTGATGGTTAGGCTAGGTTGGGTTAGGTTTCGTGAAGTAAGCACGTTTTGTGTATATTTTTGCAATGTCCAATTCTTTGATTTCGGTGATGCTAAGGTTAAGTTGGGTTAGGTTGAGTGAGGTTTTCACGCTTTCTCTATATTTTTGCAATGTCGAATTAATTGATTTCGGTGATGGTTAGGCTAGGTTGGGATAGGTTTCGTTAGGTAAGCACGTTTTTTTGGATATTTTGGCAATGTCGAATTCTTTGATATCGTTGATGGTTAGGTTAGTTTGGGTTAGTTTTTGTGAGGTAAGCAAGTTTTTTGGATATTTTTGCATTGTCAAATTCTTTGATTTCGGTGATGGTTAGGTTAGGATAGGTTAGGTTTGGTGAGGTTAGCACGTTTTGTGGATATTTTGGCAATGTCGAATTCTTTAATTTCGGTGATGGTTAGGTTAAGTTGGGTTAGGTTTCGTGAGGTTTGCACGTTTTGTGTATATTTTTGCAATGTCGAATTAATTGATTTCGGTGATGGTTAGGCTAGGTTGGGTTAGGTTTCGTGAAGTTAGCACGTTTTGTGTATATTTTTGCAATGTCCAATTCTTTGATTTCGGTGATGCTTAGGTTAGGTTGGGTTTGGTTTGGTGAGGTAAGCAAGTTTTGTGGATATTTTTGCAATGTCGAATTCTTTAATTTCGGTGATGGTTAGGTTAAGTTGGGTTAGGTTTAGTGAGGTTTGCACGTTTTGTGTAAATTTTTGCAATGTCGAAATAATTGATTTCGGTGATGGTTAGGCTAGGTTGGGTTAGGTTTCGTGAAGTAAGCACGTTTTGTTTATATTTTTGCAATGCCCAATTCTTTGATTTCGGTGATGCTTAGGTTAAGTTGGGTTAGGTTGAGTGAGGTTTGCACGTTTTGTGTATATTTTTGCAATGTCGAATTAATTGATTTCGGTGATGGTTAGGCTAGGTTGGGTTAGGTTTCGTGAAGTTAGCACGTTTTGTGTATATTTTTGCAATGTCCAATTCTTTGATTTCGGTGATGCTTAGGTTAGGTTGGGTAAAGTTTTGTGAGGTTAGCACGTTTTGTGGATAATTTGGCAATGTCGAATTCTTTAATTTCGGTAATAGTTATGTTAAGTTGGGTAAGGATTAGTGAGGTTTGCACGTTTCGTGTATATTTTTGCAATGTCGAATTAATTGATTTCGGTGATGGTAAGGCTAGGTTGGGTTAGGTTTCGTGAAGTAAGCACGTTTTTTGGATATTTTGGCAATGTCAAATTCTTTGATTTTGTTGATGGTTAGGTTAGTTTGGGTTAGTTTTGGTGAGGTAAGCAAGTTTTGTGGATATTTTCGCATTGTCAAATTCTTTGATTTCGATGATGGTTAGGTTAGGTTCGGTTAGGTTTGGTGTGGTTAGCACGTTTTGTGGATATATTTTGGCAATGTCGAATTCTTTAATTTCGGTGATGGTTAGGTTAAGTTTGGTTAGGTTTAGTGAGGTTTGCACGTTTTGTGTATATTTTTGCAATGTCAAATTCATTGATTTCGAAGATGGTTATGTTAGGTTCGGTTAGGTTTCGTGAAGTTAGCACGTTTTGTGTATATTTTTGCAATGTCCAATTCTTTGATTTCGGTGATGCTTAGGTTAGGTTGGGTAAGGTTTTGTGAGGTTTGCACGTTTTGTGGATAATTTGGCAATGTCGAATTCTTTAATTTCGGTAATAGTTATGTTAAGTTGGGTTAGGTTTAGTGAGGTTTGCACGTTTCGTGTATATTTTTGCAATGTCGAATTAATTGATTTCGGTGATGGTTAGGCTAGGTTGGGTTAGGTTTCGTGAAGTTAGCACGTTTTGTGTATATTTTTGCAATGTCCAATTCTTTGATTTCGGTGAAGCTTAGGTTAGGTTGGGTTAGGTTTTGTGAGGTAAGCACGTTTTGTGGATTTTTGGGCAATGTCGAATTCTTTAATTTCAGTGATGGTTAGATTAAGTTGGGTTAGGTCTAGTGAGGTTTGCACGTTTTGTGTATATTTTTGCAATGTCGAATTCATTGATTTCGGTGATGGTTATGTTAGGTTCGGTTAGGTTTCGTGAAGTTAGCACGATTTGTGTATATTTTTGCAATGTTCAATTGTTTGATTTCGGTGATGGTTAGGTTAGGTTGGGTTTGGTTTGGTGAGGTAAGCACGTTTTGTGGATATTTTTGCAATGTCGAATTCTTTAATTTCGGTGATGGTTAAGTTAAGTTGGGTTAGGTTTAGTGAGGTTTGCACGTTTTGTGTATATTTTTGCAATGTCGAATTAATTGATTTCGGTGATAGTTAGGCTAGGTTTGGTTAGGTTTCGTGAAGTTAGCACGATTTGTGTATATTTTTGCAATGTTCAATTGTTTGATTTCGGTGATGGTTAGGTTAGGTTGGGTTAGGTTTCGTGAAGTTAGCACGTTTTGTGTATATTTTTGCAATGTCCAATTCTTTGATTTCGGTGATGCTTAGGTTAAGTTGGGTTAGGTTGAGTGAGGATTGCACGTTTTGTGTATATTTTTGCAATGTCGAATTAATTGATTTCGGTGATGGTTAGGCTAGGTTGGGTTAGGTTTCGTGAAGTAAGCACGTTTTGTGTATATTTTTGCAATGTCCAATTCTTTGATTTCGGTGATGCTAAGGTTAAGTTGGGTTAGGTTGAGTGAGGTTTTCACGCTTTCTCTATATTTTTGCAATGTCGAATTAATTGATTTCGGTGATGGTTAGGCTAGGTTGGGATAGGTTTCGTTAGGTAAGCACGTTTTTTTGGATATTTTGGCAATGTCGAATTCTTTGATATCGTTGATGGTTAGGTTAGTTTGGGTTAGTTTTTGTGAGGTAAGCAAGTTTTTTGGATATTTTTGCATTGTCAAATTCTTTGATTTCGGTGATGGTTAGGTTAGGATAGGTTAGGTTTGGTGAGGTTAGCACGTTTTGTGGATATTTTGGCAATGTCGAATTCTTTAATTTCGGTGATGGTTAGGTTAAGTTGGGTTAGGTTTCGTGAGGTTTGCACGTTTTGTGTATATTTTTGCAATGTCGAATTAATTGATTTCGGTGATGGTTAGGCTAGGTTGGGTTAGGTTTCGTGAAGTTAGCACGTTTTGTGTATATTTTTGCAATGTCCAATTCTTTGATTTCGGTGATGCTTTGGTTAGGTTGGGTTTGGTTTGGTGAGGTAAGCAAGTTTTGTGGATATTTTTGCAATGTCGAATTCTTTAATTTCGGTGATGGTTAGGTTAAGTTGGGTTAGGTTTAGTGAGGTTTGCACGTTTTGTGTAAATTTTTGCAATGTCGAAATAATTGATTTCGGTGATGGTTAGGCTAGGTTGGGTTAGGTTTCGTGAAGTAAGCACGTTTTGTTTATATTTTTGCAATGTCCAATTCTTTGATTTCGGTGAAGCTTGGGTTAGGTTGAGTTAGGTTTTGTGAGGTAAGCACGTTTTGTGTATATTTTGGCAATGTCGAATTCTTTAATTTCGGTGATGATTATGTTAAGTTGGAATAGGTTTAGTGAGGTTTGCACGTTTTGTGTATATTTTTGCAATGTCGAATTAATTGATTTCGGTGATGGTTAGGTTAGGTTGGGTTAGGTTTCTTGAAGTTAGCACGTTTTGTGTATATTTTTGCAATGTCCAATTCTTTGATTTCGGTGATGCTTAGGTTAAGTTGGGTTAGGTTGAGTGAGGTTTGCACGTTTTGTGTATAATTTTGCAATTTTAAATTCATTGATTTCGAAGATGGTTATGTTAGGTTCGGTTAGGTCTCGTGAAGTAAGCACGTTTTGTGTATATTTTTGCAATGTCCAATTCTTTGATTTCGGTGATGCTTAGGTTAAGTTGGGTTAGGTTGAGTGAGGTTTGCACGTTTTGTGTATATTTTTGCAATGTCGAATTAATTGATCTCGGTGATGGTTAGGCTAGGTTGGGTTGGGTTTCGTGAAGTTAGCACGTTTTGTGTATATTTTTGCAATGTCCAATTCTTTGATTTCGGTGATGCTTAGGTTAGGTTGGGTAAAGTTTTGTGAGGTTAGCACGTTTTGTGGATAATTTGGCAATGTCGATTTCTTTAATTTCGGTAATAGTTATGTTAAGTTGGGTTAGGTTTTGTGAGGTTTGCACGTTTCGTGTATATTTTTGCAATGTCGAATTAATTGATTTCGGTGATGGTTAGGCTAGGTAGGGTTAGGTTTCGTGAAGTTAGCACGTTTTGTGGATATTTTGGCAATGTCGAATTCTTTAATTTCGGTGATGGTTAGGTTAAGTTGGATTAGGTTAAGTGAGGTTTGCACGTTTTGTGTGTATTTTTGCAATGTCGAATTAATTGATTTCGGTGATGGTTAGGCTAGGTTGGGTTAGGTTTCGTGAAGTAAGCACGTTTTGTGTATATTTTTGCAATGTCCAATTCTTTGATTTCGGTGATGCTTAGGTTAAGTTGGGTTAGGTTGAGTGAGGTAAGCACGTTTTGTGGATAATTTGGCAATGTCGAATTCTTTAATTTCAGTGATGGTTAGATTAAGTTGGGTTAGGTCTAGTGAGGTTTGCACGTTTTGTGTATATTTTTGCAATGTCGAATTCATTGATTTCGGTGATGGTTAGGCTAGGTTGGGTTAGGTTTCGTGAAGTAAGCACGTTTTGTGTATATTTTTGCAATGTCCATTTCTTTAATTTCGGTGATGCTTAGGTTAGATTGGGTTAGGTTTTGTGAGGTTAGCACGTTTTTTGGATATTTTGGCAATGTCGAATTCTTTGATTTTGTTGATGGTTAGGTAAGTTTGGGTTAGTTTTGGTGAGGTAAGCAAGTTTTGTGGATATTTTCGCATTGTCAAATTCTTTGATTTCGATGATGGTTAGGTTAGGTTCGGTTAGGTTTGGTGTGGTAAGCACGTTT
Source organism: Arctopsyche grandis (assembly GCF_051622035.1). Taxonomy (NCBI): domain Eukaryota; kingdom Metazoa; phylum Arthropoda; class Insecta; order Trichoptera; family Hydropsychidae; genus Arctopsyche; species Arctopsyche grandis. The sequence goes on along the minus strand of NC_135365.1, from coordinate 21,781,746 downwards.
TGTGGATATTTTGGCAATGTCGAATTCTTTAATTTCGGTGATGGTTAGGTTAAGTTGGGTTAGGTTGAGTGAGGTTTGCATGTTTTGTGTTTATTTTTGCAATGTCGGATTAATTGATTTCAGTGATGGTTAGGCTAGGTTGGGTTAGGTTTCGTGAAGTTAGCACGTTTTGTGTATATTTTTGCAATGTCGAATTCTTTAATTTCGGTAATAGTTATGTTAAGTTGGATTAGGTTTAGTGAGGTTTGCACGTTTCGTGTATATTTTTGCAATGTCGAATTAATTGATTTCGGTGATGGTTAGGCTAGGTTGGGTTAGGTTTCGTGAAGTAAGCACGTTTTGTGGATATTTTGGCAATGTCGAATTCTTTAATTTCGGTGATGGTTAGGTTAAGTAAGATTAGGTTAAGTGAGGTTTGCACGTTTTGTGTGTATTTTTGCAATGTCGAATTAATTGATTTCGGTGAGAGTTAGGCTAGGTTGGGTTAGGTTTCGTGAAGTTAGCACGTTTTGTGTATATTTTTGCAAAGTCCAATTCTTTGATTTCGGTGATGCTTAGGTTAAGTTGGGTTAGGTTGAGTGAGGTAAACACGTTTTGTGGATAATTTGGCAATGTCGAATTCTTTAATTTCAGTGATGGTTAGATTAAGTTGGGTTAGGTCTAGTGAGGTTTGCACGTTTTGTGTATATTTTTGCAATGTCGAATTCATTGATTTCGGTGATGGTAATGTTAGGTTCGGTTAGGTTTCGTGAAGTAAGCACGATTTGTGTATATTTTTGCAATGTTCAATTGTTTGATTTCGGTGATGGTTAGGTAAGGTTGGGTTTGGTTTGGTGAGGTAAGCACGTTTTGTGGATATTTTTGCAATGTCGAATTCTTTAATTTCGGTGATGGTTAGGTTAAGTTGGGTTAGGTTTAGTGAGGTTTGCACGTTTTGTGTATATTTTTGCAATGTCGAATTAATTGATTTCGGTGATGGTTAGGCTAGGTTGGGTTAGGTTTCGTGAAGTAAGCACGTTTTGTGTATATTTTTGCAATGGCCATTTCTTTAATTTCGGTGATGCTTAGGTTAGATTGGGTTAGGTTTTGTGAGGTTAGCACGTTTTTTGGATATTTTGGCAATGTCGAATTCTTTGATTTTGTTGATGGTTAGGTTAGTTTGGGTTAGTTTTGGTGAGGTAAGCAAGTTTTGTGGATATTTTCGCATTGTCAAATTCTTTGATTTCGATGATGGTTAGGTTAGGTTCGGTTAGGTTTGGTGTGGTTAGCACGTTTTGTGGATATTTTGGCAATGTCGAATTCTTTAATTTCGTTGATGGTTAGGTTAAGTTGGGTTAGGTTGAGTGAGGTTTGCACGTTTTGTGTGTATTTTTGCAATGTCGAATTAATTGATTTCGGTGAGAGTTAGGCTAGGTTGGGTTAGGTTTCGTGAAGTTAGCACGTTTTGTGTATATTTTTGCAATGTCCAATTCTTTGATTTCGGTGATGCTTAGGTTAAGTTGGGTTAGGTTGAGTGAGGTAAACACGTTTTGTGGATAATTTGGCAATGTCGAATTCTTTAATTTCAGTGATGGTTAGATTAAGTTGGGTTAGGTCTAGTGAGGTTTGCACGTTTTGTGTATATTTTTGCAATGTCGAATTCATTGATTTCGGTGATGGTAATGTTAGGTTCGGTTAGGTTTAGTGAAGTAAGCACGATTTGTGTATATTTTTGCAATGTTCAATTGTTTGATTTCGGTGATGGTTAGGTTAGGTTGGGTTTGGTTTGGTGAGGTAAGCACGTTTTGTGTATATTTTTGCAATGTCCAATTCTTTGATTTCGGTGATGCTTAGGTTAAGTTGGGTTAGGTTGAGTGAGGTTTGCACGTTTTGTGTATATTAATGCAATGTCGAATTAATTGATTTCGGTGATGGTTAGGCTAGGTTGGGTAAGGTTTCGTGAAGTTAGCACGTTTTGTGTATATTTTTGCAATGTCCAATTCTGTGATTTCGGTGATGCTTAGGTTAAGTTGGGTTAGGTTGAGTGAGGTTTGCACGTTTTGTGTATATTAATGCAATGTCGAATTAATTGAATTCGGTGATGGTAAGGCTAGGTTGGGTTAGGTTTCGTGAAGTTAGCACGTTTTGTGTATATTTTTGCAATGACAGATTCTTTTATTTCCGTGATGCTTAGGTTAGGTTGGGTTAGGTTTTGTGAGGTAAGCACGTTTTTTGGATATTTTGGCAATGTCGAATTCTTTGATATCGTTGATGGTTAGGTTAGTTTGGAATAGTTTTTGTGAGGTAAGCAAGTTTTTTGGATATTTTTGCATTGTCAAATTCTTTGTTTTCGGTGATGGTTAGGTTAGGATAGGTTAGGTTTAGTGAGGTTAGCACGTTTTGTGGATATTTTGGCAATGTCGAATTCTTTAATTTCGGTGATGGTTAGGTTAAGTTGGGTTAGGTTTAGTGAGGTTTGCACGTTTTGTGTATATTTTTGCAATGTCGAATTAATTGATTTCGGTGATGGTTAGGCTAGGTTGGGTTAGGTTTCGTGAAGTTAGCACGTTTTGTGTATATTTTTGCAATCTCCAATTCTTTGATTTCGGTGATGCTTAGGTTAGGTTGGGTTTGGTTTGGTGAGGTAAGCACGTTTTGTGGATATTTTTGCAATGTCGAATTCTTTAATTTCGGTGATGGTTAGGTTAAGTTGGGTTAGGTTTAGTGAGGTTTGCACGTTTTGTGTATATTTTTGCAATGTCGAAATAATTGATTTCGGTGATGGTTTGGCTAGGTTGGGTTAGGTTTCGTGAAGTAAGCACGTTTTGTTTATATTTTTGCAATGTCGAATTAATTGATTTCGGTGATGGTTAGGCTAGGTAAGGTTAGGTTTCGTGAAGTTAGCACGTTTTGTGTATATTTTTGCAATGTCCAATTCTTTGATTTCGGTGATGCTTAGGTTAAGTTGGGTTAGGTTGAGTGAGGTTTGCACGCTTTGTCTATATTTTTGCAATGTCGAATTAATTGATTTCGGTGATGGTTAGGCTAGATAAGGTTAGGTTTTGTGAAGTTAGCACGTTTTGTGTATATTTTTGCAATGACAAATTCTTTGATTTCGGTGATGCTTAGGTTAGGATGGGTCAGGTTTTGTGAGGTAAGCACGTTTTATGGATATTTTGACAATGTCGAATTCTTTGATTTCGGTGATGGTTAGGTTATGTTGGGTTAAGTTTGGTGAGGTAAGCACGTTTTGTGTATATTTTTGCAATGTCGAATTAATTGATTTCGGTGATGGTTAGGCTTGGATGGGTTAGGTTTGGTGAGGTAAGCACGTTTTGTGTATATTTTTACAATGTCGAATTAATTGATTTCTGTGATGGTTAGGCTAGGTTCGGTTAGTTTTCGTGAAGTTAGCACGTTTTGTGTATATTTTTGCAATGTCCATTTCTTTGATTTCGGTGATGCTTAGGTTAGATTGGGTTAGGTTTTGTGAGGTTAGCACGTTTTTTGGATATTTTGGCAATGTCGAATTCTTTGATTTTGTTGATGGTTAGGTTAGTTTGGGTTAGTTTTGGTGAGGTAAGCAAGTTTTGTGGATATTTTCGCATTGTCAAATTCTTTGATTTCGATGATGGTTAGGTTAGGTTCGGTTAGGTTTGGTGTGGTTAGCACGTTTTGTGTATATTTTGGATATGTCGAATTCTTTAATTTCGGTGATGGTAAGGTTAAGTTGGGTTAGGTTGAGTGAGGTTTGCATGTTTTGTGTATATTTTTGCAATGTCGAATTAATTGATTTCAGTGATGGTTAGGCTAGGTTGGGTTAGGTTTCGTGAAGTTAGCACGTTTTGTGTATATTTTTGCAATGTCCAATTCTTTGATTTCGGTGATGCTTAGGTTAGGTTGGGTAAGGTTTTGTGAGGTAAGCACGTTTTGTGGATAATTTGGCAATGTCGAATTCTTTAATTTCAGTGATGGTTAGATTAAGTTGGGTTAGGTCTAGTGAGGTTTGCACGTTTTGTGTATATTTTTGCAATGTCGAATTCATTGATTTCGGTGATGGTTATGTGTTCCGACTTTTGTAATGACGTGTGGCAAACAGTCTTATTAACTGATTGTCGATTGGCATTATTGACGAGTTGGCATTAGTGTCGGCCCAAGCGGAAATACGCGACGGTCGACAGAGTTCGAGCAGACGGCGTACGGACAACTTGTGTTCCGTACGCTCCGCTGAACCACCACGTGCAAATTTTACATTTCAATAAACTACATCAAACCATTATCGAAGTCTTTTCCATGATGGTCACTTCGAACCGGACACCAGTAACCTAGGCCACAACACCAAACGGACAAACCAATAGGAAAAAACGTGGTCGAGAAAAAATGGATGTCAATTAAGAAATCGGTATCGTTCCTTTGTTACTATCCATACCTTTCCAATACTAATAACATGTTTGCTTCTATTTCAGCAATATATTGATTGATGTACAGAGGTACATGACCGCGTGATTGACGCAGAAAATATATAAATAAAAACATAACCTACAAAGACGCATGGGACACAGAGGTAATCCAAAATTATCGGAACGATCACATAAACATCGTAAAGGATATTCAAGTAAGTGAATGTATTCAATCTCAGGCAATCTGTTCAAAAGGCAATCATGTGGGTAGGTCAGTTTTTAAAAATATGTTTTAAAGTATAACAATTAATTAACGCGATTGTATAAAATAATATCGCGCTACGAAGGAATGTTTCATCGGTCGCATCGAATTTCGTATTAAAAGTGTAAAATCAGATGTAGTGTAAAATTAGCAAAGCACGTGGGGAATTATACTTGTAGCCCCAAAGTGGCTTAAACCAAGTACATACCGGTATATTCATATCGGTAGATCTTTGTTTCTTAATGTGTGTAGAAACACCCTCCCCCCCCCCCCCTTCCACGATAAATGTGGAATTATACTTGTAGCCCCAAAGTGGCTTAAACCAAGTACATACCGGTATATGCATATCGGTAGATCTTTGTTTCTTAATGTGTGTAGAAACACCCTCCCCCCCCCCCCCCCTTCCACGATAAATGTGGAATTACACTTGTAGCCCCAAAGTGGATTAAATCAAGTACATACCGGCATATTCATACATCGGTAGATCTCTTTGTTTCATAATGTGTGATGAAACAGTGGTGATTTAAAATAAATCACAAGACTTGTAGCCCCAAAGTGGTTTAAATCAAGCACCCACCAATTTAGGGTTGTAATTTCTTCCAAAATATGTTGGATAGATTCTGGTGATAATAGTTAAAGTAGAATATTAAGATTCACGGTTAATCATTGAATATTATTACCTTATCTCTACGAATAGTTCAATTGACAGCTATAGTAGAGAACAACTGTATTTATGAGACGAAATAGTGCAACTTTCTGAAACAAATGTCAAGTGCTGAAAACGAGGAAATAGAAGCTTCGACTTCCAAGTCGCATAAAGGTCGAAATCCAACTAGGGACGTAGAACCTATTAGAGACAGGTCAAGCTCTAGAATACATCAGACTCGAAGTCAGACTCAATCGATAGAAATATTAGCGAAGGAAAATAAAGTAGAAGTTATAATGACGTCAATAGAATTAAGGTATTCAGGCGCGGTACAAAGACTAAAAGGAAAAATAGATAAATCCTCCGAATTAGATGAAGGACAGTATCAAACCATTAAAGAAGCATACGATTATGTCCGAAAACTCCATTACGAATATTTAGATAACCTTACAGACATACCGAAAGCGGCCAAAATAGACGAAGAGTACGATGCAATTACAATAACAGTTAAAAATCTTAAAGCAGCATTAGATTGCCAATCCTTTCAAGATAGTAAACTAAAGGTAGAGCAAGCAACAATTAAATTTGCTAGAGATAAGTTACCGACGTTAACCATTCCCACATTTCAGGGAGATCCATCTGAATGGCAATCGTTTCAACAAGCTTTTAAGAATATAATAGGAAACAAAACGGAATATTCGAATGTCACGAAATTGCAATATTTGCATCAATCCTTAATCGGTCCCGCTTTGGCAGCTGTATCAGGTTTAGATATTAGCTCAGACAATTACGAAATAGCTTGGAGTATTTTAGACAAGCAATATAATTTACCAAGACTTAATCTCAAAACTAGGATTAATTCACTTTGTGACTTAAAATTAATCACAAGAGAATCACATATCGAATTGAGAAATCTATTGAATCAGGTAACAGTGTGTATTAAAAACATTGAATCGTTGGGTTACGCGAGAGAAATTTTAGATCCATGGGTAACATGTTTAGTTCTAAGGAAATTACCTTTTAATATAGTAAGAGACTGGGAAATATCGCTGGTTAGCAGAGAAATGCCACCATATGAAAGTTTAGAGACATTCTTGCAAAATAGATGTAATGTATTACAATCTACTGCATCTGTAACTACGGTGAAGGAATTCCCTCATAGTCGTCAAAGAATCATGAGAACTCATGTCGCGAACAAAAACCCATCAAGTAAGGTAAACGCATGCGCATTCTGTCGAAATAATCATTTCATAGGCAAATGTGATAAATTCAAAGCAAAATCCAGTATGGAAAGAAATGAATTCGTTAAATCTAATAACATGTGTTTTAAATGTTTAAATTCATCGCATAAGATAACAAATTGCAAGTCTAACTATAATTGCTTAAGGTGCAAACAAAACCATCACACTTTGTTGCATCAGGACGATACATTTAGTTCCAATAATACGGGAAGGAAGTCAATTAATGCTCATTCTACTCATTTCTCTCAAAGGGAGATAATTTTACCGACGGTACAAGTAGACATTATAACGTCCAATGGAACGGTCGTTAAGGGTCGCACATTATTAGATTCCGGCTCACAAGTCAACTATGTTACCACATCTTTCGCTAAGAAGAATAACTTCAAATTAGAGAAAATCTCTCAAAAAATTGTAGGTATCGCTAATCAAGAAAGTAGCATTCGTCACATCACCAAGGTGACCATAAGGTCTTCAACCACTAATTACTCAACCAAAGTGTTGTGTTTGGTATTACCAGAAATTACTGGCGAAATTCCAACTGTGAAACTGGATCAACAGTTAATTTCAATACCAGCGGGAATCAAGTTATCAGATCCCCTTTGGAATAAACCGACGCCAATCGATTTATTGCTCGGCGCCGAGATTTGCGTTCATGCTATGAAAGCAGGAACCATCCAGTTAGGAAAAGGTATGCCTATCTTAAAGGATACCGAATTCGGATGGACAATAGTTGGTCCATATCCCGAAGTAAATAATGCTCCAGGGAAGAGCCACATAGGCTTAAGTCAATTAGACAGTCACATTCAAAACTTTTGGATGATCGACCAGGTTCCTATGGTAAAACATCAATCTCTTGAGGAGAAAAGATGTGAGGAACATTTCCAAGCACACACATCACGAGATAAAAACGGTAGATTTTGTGTAGCTTTACCATATAAAAATTCCCCGGTAGTATTAGGAAGTTCATTGCACATTGCGGAGAAAAGACACAAAACTTTGGAAAGACGTTTTTTAGCCAATAATAATTTAAAAATGGAATACAATAAAGTTTTAGAAGAGTACATAAATTTAGGACATATGTCAGAGTGTGAACCTCCGGAGGCACATGAGGTTCATTGTTATTTACCTCATCACGTCGTGGTTAAGGAGTCTAGCCTTACCACTAAATATCGTGTAGTTTTTGATGCGTCCGCAAAGACAACGTCTAATATCTCACTAAATAATATTTTGATGGTGGGACCTAGTGTCCAATCAGATTTGTTAAGTTTACTACTCAACTTTCGACTCCATAAATACGTGATTACTGCGGATATTAAGCAGATGTACCGACAGATTCAAATAGCAGAGAAAAACAAAAATGTACAATTAAATCATAATTCGTTATGGTGGGACGGCCCTAGTTGGTTGAAATTAGACGAATCACGATGGCCTCGAAGACCTCCTGAGATCACAATAGATCTTCCAGAGAGAAGGGTAGTCACTAACGCTACCCTTGTGAGGGAAAATAATTGGATAGATAAACATTCTCATCTTCCAAGACTCCTTCGAGTTTTATCATATGTTCGTCGGCCACTAAGGAATAAACAATTAAACGTTAAAGAAAATAACGAACCGTCCGCTTTAGAATTAAAAGATGCTTTAAATAATTTGATAAGGTTATCGCAAATGGAATCATTTCCATTGGAATATCGTTTGCTGAGCAAGGGACATCCAATTCCCAGTAGCAGTAAATTAGCTAAATTGTCCCCTCTATTCCACGAGAATTTAATTTGTGTTGGAAGTAGACTTCCTCTGGGAACAACTCTATCAACGTCACCCATTATCTTGTCAAATAAGCATAAACTTACACACATGATTGTCCGAGATGCGCACTTGAAATATATTCACTTGGGTACTCAAGCCTTACTGTCGTTATTGCGGCAGACCTATTGGCCATTGGCCGGACATAATACTGTCAAAGGAGTGGTGCGTTCATGTGTCATTTGTTTCAGAAATAAACCACTGTCACACAATAGATTAATGGGATTACTCCCGCTTGAACGTACCACTGCGAATTTTCCTTTCAGTCATGTGGGGATAGATTTCGCAGGACCTTTTCCTGTGAAGAGTGGTTGCAATAAGAATTCTAAGATAATTAAGGGTTACGTTTGTGTCTTTGTGTGTTTTTCCAGTAAGGCAGTTCACTTGGAACTTGTCGGAGACTTAACGAGTTCAAATTTCTTAAATTGTTTAAGAAGATTCGTAGCCAGACGTGGCAGGCCCAATACGATATATTCCGACAATGCTACTAATTTTGTCGGTGCAAGTCGTGAACTCGTTAATTTAGTAAAATTAATTTACGAACGTCCTCATGAGGAGAAGCTACTACGGTATGTAGCCTCCGAAGGGATTCGTTGGAAGTTTAACCCGCCAAGGGCGCCTCACATGGGAGGGCTGTGGGAAGCAGCGGTTAAATCCATGAAGATTCATTTAAACAAGGTGTTAAAGGCCACCACCTTAAATTTCGAATCATTTTGTACGGTATTGACTCAAATAGAAGCTTGCATGAATTCCCGTCCTCTTAGTCCCTTGTCTTCGGATCCACTAGACCTTTTACCCCTCACACCTGGACATTTCTTAATTGGCAGATCCTTACTCGCTCTTCCAATGGAGGTTAAATATAACACTAATGTCCATGCCAATCTGCTTCAGATACAATTGACCACAGCAGCATTTTGGAAACGTTGGTCGGCGGAATATTTACATTCTTTGCAGTTACGACACAAATGGAAGAAGGACTCGAGCAACAATCTGAGTGTGGGTCAAATGGTCCTGTTAAAGGAGGAACACATGCTGCCAACCCGATGGGTCTTGGGTCGAGTCACTAAATTGTATCCCGGACCAGATGGCAGAGTTCGAGTCGTCGACGTCTTTACTGCCAGCGGAGAGTTTCGTCGGTCCAGTCATCTAGTGGCGCCATTGCCGATTCTACCACAAGGACCACTTGACAGGAAGGAAGATCAGCAAGAGGGAGGAGAAACAGCAGCTTCAATTCCGTCAACTTCGGTAGCTTAGTTTAACCCGAAGACACTACCCCCAACTCATATTACTTATTAGATGTAATCATGAGTTTAAATCATTCAATGTTAATAGTAGTACTCCGTAATTCACTTTAATTGTGTTGTGTGTATAATTTAAGCTATTTTCATTTTAACATTCGGCAGTATATATCTCCGAATTTAATCTAATCATTTTGTCTTTATAATATAAGACTTGTCTCATGTCATCACTCGGAAGGATTATATCCGAGTTTAAAATAAACTGTTCAAATTTGACAGTTAAAATTAGATTCATGATTTGTTAATGTTAGTCTCCAAGCCACACTTAATGGAGCATCTTAAATTATTTCATGTCTACTTAATTATAACCTGCTGGGAGTCATCCGCAGGTCTTATGTTTCTTGTTATGAAAACATAAGTTAACTCTTACTGTTTATAGTATTTATGTGAATCATAGAATAAGTAAATATTATAATACTGAACATTTCGATGTTTAACGTAGAGACATCTATAATCATAGTTCGCCTTCATTTCCTGCTTGTAGGAATGAATGAATGACTTTCCAATTTACTTTTAATTTAGCAATGTTTATGCTACTTGTTGATGAAATCAAGTTAACTTAGGAGCATTACACTCATTAATCAAGTTTAATTGATCGGTAATAGCTGATCTGTCGTGACAACTGTAACAGTGTCAACATTGTATTGTCTAAGTTAACATCAAGATGAGGAATGCTTAAGTTTTAAACCATATACAGTCCACTCTCTCTTCTTTAAAGTAAACTTATCTTGTAATGCTTATTCACAGCTTCAAAGGAGATTTCAAAAACTTTAATGTAAATAGAAACAACATTCACCAGAGGTATACCTATAAGTTGAAATATTACTGAACCAATAAATTGATTTTATCCTCACACTGGATGAGGCAAAGGTTTCATTATTCACCCTCTATTTAATTATTTTAAGAGCTATGATTTATTGTAAACGACTCGTCAGTAATGCTGTAACTCTGTAGAATAACTGTATTGTTCAACAGTTTTCCTATGTGGGACTATGTTCCGACTTTTGTAATGACGTGTGGCAAACAGTCTTATTAACTGATTGTCGATTGGCATTATTGACGAGTTGGCATTAGTGTCGGCCCAAGCGGAAATACGCGACGGTCGACAGAGTTCGAGCAGACGGCGTACGGACAACTTGTGTTCCGTACGCTCCGCTGAACCACCACGTGCAAATTTTACATTTCAATAAACTACATCAAACCATTATCGAAGTCTTTTCCAGTTATGTTAGGTTCGGTTAGGTTTCGTGAAGTTAGCACGATTTGTGTATATTTTTGCAATGTTCAATTCTTTGATTTCGGTGATGGTTAGGTTAGGTTGGGTTTGGTTTTGTGAGGTAAGCACGTTTTGTGGATATTTTTGCAATGTCGAATTCTTTAATTTCGGTGATGGTTAGGTTAAGTTGGGTTAGGTTTAGTGAGGTTTGCACGTTTTGTGTATATTTTTGAAATGTCGAATTCATTGATTTCGGTGATGGTTATGTTAGGTTCGGTTAGGTTTCGTGAAGTTGGCACGATTTGTGTATATTTTTGCAATGTCCAAGTGTTTGATTTCGGTGATGGTTAGGTTAGGTTGGGTTTGGTTTGGTAAGGAAAGCATGTTTTGTGGATATTTTGGCAATGTCGAGTTCTTTGATTTCGGTGATGGTAAGTTAAGTTGGGTTAAGTTTGGTGAGGTAAGAACGTTTTGTGTATATTTTTGCAATGTTGAATTAATTAATTTCGGTGATGGTTAGGCTAGGTTGGGTTAGTTTTGGTGAGGGAAGCAAGTCTTGTGGATATTTTTGCAATGTCATATTCTCCGATTTCGGTGATGTTCAGGTAAGTTTGGGTTAGGTTTGGTGAGGAAAGCAAGTTTTGAAGACATTTTTGCATTGTCAAATTCTTTGATTTCGGTGATGGTTAGGTGAGGTTGCTTAAGGTTGCGTGAATTAAGCACGTTTTGTGTATATTTTTGCAATTTCTAAATCTTTGATTTCGGTGATGGTTAGGTTACGTTGGGTTAGGTTTGGTCTGGTAAGTACGTTTTGTGTATATTTTTGCTATATCGAATTAATTGATTTCGGCGATGGTTGCTAGGTTGGGTTTGTTTTGGTGAGGTAAGCAAGTTTTGTGGATATTTTTGCATTGTCAAATTCTTTGATTTCGGTGATGGTTAGGTAAGGTTGGGTTAGGTTTGGTGAGGTTAGCACGTTTTGTAGATATTTTGGCAATGTCGAATTCTTTGATTTCGGTGATGCTTAGGTTAAGTTGGGTTAGGTTGAGTGACGTTTGCACGTTTTGTGTATATTTTTGCAATGTCGCATTAATTGATTTCGGTGATGGTAAGGCTAGGTTGGGTTAGGTTTCGTGAAGTTAGCACGTTTTGTGTATATTTTTGCAATGTCCAATTTTTTGATTTCGGTGATGCTTAGGTTAGGTTGGGTTTGGTTTGGTGAAGAAAGCACGTTTTGTGTATATTTTTGCAATGTCGAATTAATTGATTTCGGTGATGGTTAGGCTAGGTTGGGTTAGGTTTCGTGAAGTTAGCAGGTTTTGTGTATATTTTTGCAATGTCGAATTAATTGATTTCGGTGATGGTTAGGCTAGGTTGGGTAAGTTTTGGTGAGGTAAGCAAGTTTTGTGGATATTTTTGCAATGTCGAATTCTTCGATTTCGGTGATGGTAAGGTGAGGTTGCGTTATGTTTCGTGAAGTTTGCACGTTTTGTGTAAATTTCTGCAATGTCTAATTCGTTGATTTCGGTGATGGTTAGGTTAGGTTGGGTTAGGTTTGGTAAGGTAAGCACGTTTTGTGTATATTTTTACAATGTCGAATTAATTGATTTCGGTGATGGTTAGGCTAGGTTGGGTTAGGTTTTGTGAAGTAAGCACGTTTTGTGTATATTTTTGCAATGTCTATTTCTTTGATTTCGGTGATGCTTAGGTTGGATTGGGTTAGGTTTTGTGAGGTTAGCACGTTTTTTGGATATTTTGGCAATGTCGAATTCTTTGATTTTGTTGATGGTTTGGTTAGTTTGGGTTAGTTTTGGAGAGGTAAGCAAGTTTTGTGGATATTTTCGGATTGTCGAATTCTTTAATTTCGGTGATGATTAGGTTAAGTTGGGTTAGGTTAAGTGAGGTTAAGACGTTTTGTGTATATTTTTGCAATGTCGAATTAATTGATTTCGGTGATGGCTAGGCTAGGTTGGGTTAGGTTTCGTGAAGTTAGCACGTTTTGTGTATATTTTTGCAATGTCCAATTCTTTGATTTCAGTGATGCTTAGGTTAGGTTGGGTAAGGTTTTGTGAGGTTAGCACGTTTTTTGGATAATTTGGCAATGTCGAATTCTTTAATTTCGGTGATGATTAGGTTAAGTTGGGTTAGGTTGAGTGAGCTTTAGACGTTTTGTGTATATTTTTGCAATGTCGAATTAATTGATTTCGGTGATGGCTAGGCTAGGTTGGGTTAGGTTTCGTGAAGTAAGCACGATTTGTGTATATTTTTGCAATGTCCAATTGTTTGATTTCGGTGATGGTTAGGTTAGGTTGGGTTTGGTTTGGTGAAGTAAGCACGTTTTGTGGATATTTTTGCAATGTCGAAATAATTGATTTCGGTGATGGCTAGGCTAGGTTGGGTTAGGTTTCGTGAAGTTAGCACGTTTTGTGTATATTTTTGCAATGTCCAATTCTTTGTTTTCGGTGATGCTTAGGTTAGGTTGGGTAAGGTTTTGTGAGGTTAGCACGTTTTGTGGATAATTTGGCAATGTCGAATTCTTTAATTTCAGTGATGGTTAGATTAAGTTGGGTTAGGTCTAGTGAGGTTTGCACGTTTTGTGTATATTTTTGCAATGTCGAATTCATTGATTTCGGTGATGGTTAGGCTAGGTTGGGTTAGGTTTCGTGAAGTAAGCACGTTTTGTGTATATTTTTGCAATGTCCATTTCTTTAATTTCGGTGATGCTTAGGTTAGATTGGGTTAGGTTTTGTGAGGTTAGCACGTTTTTTGGATATTTTGGCAATGTCGAATTCTTTGATTTTGTTGATGGTTAGGTTAGTTTGGGTTAGTTTTGGTGAGGTAAGCAAGTTTTGTGGATATTTTCGCAATGTCAAATTCTTTGATTTCGATGATGGTTAGGTTAGGTTTGGTTAGGTTTGTTGTGGTTCGCACGTTTTGAGGATATTTTGGCAATGTCGAATTCTTTAATTTCGGTGAAGGTTAGGTTACGTTGGGTTAGGTTGAGTGAGGTTTGCATGTTTTGTGTTTATTTTTGCAATGTCGAATTAATTGATTTCAGTGATGGTTAGGCTAGGTTGGGTTAGTTTTGGTGAGGTAAGCAAGTCTTGTGGATATTTTTGCAATGTCATATTCTCCGATTTCGGTGATGTTTAGGTAAGTTTGGGTTAGGTTTGGTGAGGAAAGCAAGTTTTGAAGACATTTTTGCATTGTCAAATTCTTTGATTTTGGTGATGGTTAGGTGAGGTTGCTTAAGGTTGCGTGAATTAAGCACGTTTTGTGTATATTTTTGCAATTTCTAAATCTTTGATTTCGGTGATGGTTAGGTTACGTTGGGTTAGGTTTGGTCTGGTAAGTACGTTTTGTGTATATTTTTGTTATATCGAATTAATTGATTTCGGCGATGGTTTTGCTAGGTTGGGTTTGTTTTGGTGAGGTAAGCAAGTTTTGTGGATATTTTTGCATTGTCAAATTCTTTGATTTCGGTGATGGTTAGGTAAGGTTGGGTTAGGTTTGGTGAGGTTAGCACGTTTTGTGGATATTTTGGCAATGTCGAATTCATTGATTTCGGTGATGGATAGGCTAGGTTCGGTTAGGTTTCGGGAAGTTAGCACGTTTTGCGTATATTTTTCAATGTCGAATTAATTGATTTCGGTGATGGTTAGGCTAGGTTAGGTTAGGTTTGGTTAGGTAAGCAAGTTTTGTGGATATTTTTGCAATGTCAAATTCATTGATTTCGAAGATGGTTATGTTAGGTTCGGTTAGGTTTCGTGAAGTTAGCACATTTTGTGTATATTTTTGCAATGTTCAATTCTTTGATTTCGGTGATGCTTAGGTTAAGTTGGGTTAGGTTGAGTGAGGTTTGCACGTTTTGTGTATATTTTTGCAATGTCGAATTAATAGATTTCGGTGATGGTAAGGCTAGGTTGGGTTAGGTTTCGTGAAGTTAGCACGTTTTGTGTATATTTTTGCAATGTCCAATTCTTTGATTTCGGTGATGCTTAGGTTAGGTTGGGTTTGGTTTGGTGAAGAAAGCACGTTTTGTGTATATTTTTGCAATGTCGAATTAATTGATTTCGGTGATGGTTAGGCTAGGTTGGGTTAGGTTTCGTGAAGTTAGCACGTTTTGTGTATATTTTTGCAATGTCGAATTAATTGATTTCGGTGATGGTTAGGCTAGGTTGGGTAAGTTTTGGTGAGGTAAGCAAGTTTTGTGGATATTTTTGCAATGTCGAATTCTTCAATTTCGATGATGGTAAGGTGAGGTTGCGTTATGTTTCGTGAAGTTTGCACGTTTTGTGTAAATTTTTGCAATGTCTAATTCGTTGATTTCGGTGATGGTTAGGTTAAGTTGGGTTAGGTGAAGTGAGGTTTAGACGTTTTGTGTTTATTTTTGCAATGTCGAATTAATTGATTTCGGTGATGGCTAGGCTAGGTTGGGTTAGGTTTCGTGAAGTAAGCACGATTTGTGTATATTTTTGCAATGTCCAATTGTTTGATTTCGGTGATGGTTAGGTAAGGTTGGGTTTGGTTTGGTGAAGAGGGCACGTTTTGTGGATATTTTTGCAATGTCGAAATAATTGATTTCGGTGATGGCTAGGCTAGGTTGGGTTAGGTTTCGTGAAGTTAGCACGTTTTGTGTATATTTTTGCAATGTCCAATTCTTTGATTTCGGTGATGCTTAGGTTAAGTTGGGTAAGTTTTTGTGAGGTTAGCACGTTTTGTGGATAATTTGGCAATGTCGAATTCTTTAATTTCGGTGATGGTAAGGTTAAGTTGGGTTAGGTTTAGTGAGGTTTGCACGTTTTGTGTATATTTTTGCAATGTCGAATTCATTGATTTCGGTGATGGTTATGTTAGGTTCGGTAAGGTTTCGTGAAGTAAGCACGATTTGTGTATATTTTTGCAATGTCCAATTGTTTGATTTCGGTAAAGCTTAGGTTAGGTTGGGTTTGGTTTGGTGAAGTAAGCACGTTTTGTGGATATTTTGGCAATGTCGAATTCTTTATTTTCCGTGATGGTTAGGTTAAGTTAGGTTAGGTTTAGTGAGGTTTGCACGTTTTGTGTATATTTTTGCAATGTCAAATTAATTGATTTCGGTGATGGTAAGGCTAGGTTGGGTTAGGTTTCGTGAAGTTAGCTCGTTTTGTGTATATTTTTGCAATGTCCAATTCTTTGATTTCGGTAAAGCTTAGGTTAGGTTGGGTTAGCTTTTGTGAGGTTAGTACGTTTTGTGGATATTTTGGCAATGTCGAATTCTTTAATTTCGGTGATGGTTATGTTAAGTGGGGTTAGGTTTAGTGAGGTATGCACGTTTTGTGTATATTTTTGCAATGTCAAATTCATTGATTTCGAAGATGATTATGTTAGGTTCGGTAAGGTTTCGTGAAGTAAGCACGATTTGTGTATATTTTTGCAATGTCCAATTGTTTGATTTCGGTGATGGTTAGGTTGGGTTGGGTTTGGTTTGGTGAGGAAAGCACGTTTTGTGGATATTTTTGCAATGTCGATTTCTTTGATTTCTGTGATGGTTAGGTTAGGTTGGGTTAGGTTTTGTGAGGTAGGCACGTTTTGTGGATATTTTGGCAATGTCGAATTCTTTGATTTCGGAGATGGTTAGGTTAAGTTGGGTTAAGTTTGGTGAGGTAAGCACGTTTTGTGTATATTTTTGCGATGTCGAATTAATTGATTTCGTTGATGGTTAGGCTAGTTTAGGTTAGGTTTGGTTAGGTAAGCAAGTTTTATGGATATTTTTGCATTGTAAAATTCTTTGATTTCGGTGATGGTTAGGTGAGTTTGCGTTAGGTTTCATGACGTAAGCACGTTTTGTGTATATTTTTGCAATGTCTAATTCTTTGAATTCGGTGATGGTTTGGTTAAGTTGGGTAAGGTTTGGTGAGTTAAGCACGCTTTGTCTATATTTTTGCAATGTCGACTTAATTGATTTCGGTGATGGTTAGGCTAGGTTGGGTTAGGTTTCGTGAAGTTAGCACGTTTTGTGTATATTTTTGCAATGTCCAATTCTTTGATTTCAGTGATGCTTAGGTTAGGTTGGGTAAGGTTTTGTGAGGTAAGCACGTTTTGTGGATAATTTGGCAATGTCGAATTCTTTAATTTCAGTGATGGTTAGATTAAGTTGGGTTAGGTCTAGTGAGGTTTGCACGTTTTGTGTATATTTTTGCAATGTCGAATTCATTGATTTCGGTGATGGTTATGTTAGGTTCGGTTAGGTTTCGTGAAGTTAGCACGATTTGTGTATATTTTTGCAATGTTCAATTGTTTGATTTCGGTGATGGGTAGGTTAGGTTGGGTTAGGTTTCGTGAAGTTAGCACGTTTTGTGTATATTTTTGCAATGTCCAATTCTTTGATTTCGGTGATGTTTAGGTTAAGTTGGGTTAGGTTGAGTGAGGTTTGCACGTTTTGTGTATATTTTTGCAATGTCGAATTAATTGATTTCAGTGATGGTTAGGCTAGGTTGGGTTAGGTTTCGTGAAGTTAGCACGTTTTGTGTATATTTTTGCAATGTCCAATTCTTTGATTTCAGTGATGCTTAGGTTAGGTTTGGTAAGGTTTTGTGAGGTAAGCACGTTTTGTGGATAATTTGGCAATGTCGAATTCTTTAATTTCAGTGATGGTTAGATTAAGTTGGGTTAGGTCTAGTGAGGTTTGCACGTTTTGTGTATATTTTTGCAATGTCGAATTCATTGATTTCGGTGATGGTTATGTTAGGTTCGGTTAGGTTTCGTGAAGTTAGCACGATTTGTGTATATTTTTGCAATGTTCAATTGTTTGATTTCGGTGATGGGTAGGTTAGGTTGGGTTAGGTTTCGTGAAGTTAGCACGTTTTGTGTATATTTTTGCAATGTCCAATTCTTTGATTTCGGTGATGTTTAGGTTAAGTTGGGTTAGGTTGAGTGAGGTTTGCACGTTTTGTGTATATTTTTGCAATGTCGAATTAATTGATTTCGGTGATGGTTAGGCTAGGTTGGGTTAGGTTTCGTGAAGTTAGCACGTTTTGTGTATATTTTTGCAATGACAGATTCTTTGATTTCCGTGATGCTTAGGTTAGGTTGGGTTAGGTTTTGTGAGGTACGCACGTTTTTTAGATATTTTGGCAATGTCGAATTCTTTGATATCGTTGATGGTTAGGTTAGTTTGGGTTAGTTTTTGTGAGGTAAGCAAGTTTTTTGGATATTTTTGCATTGTCAAATTCTTTGATTTCGGTGATGGTTAGGTTAGGATAGGTTAGGTTTGGTGAGGTTAGCACGTTTTGTGGATATTTTGGCAATGTCGAATTCTTTAATTTCGGTGATGGTTAGGTTAAGTTGGTTAAGGTTTAGTGAGGTTTGCACGTTTTGTGTATATTTTTGCAATGTCCAATTCTTTGATTTCGGTGAAGCTTAGGTTAGGTTGGGTTAGGTTTTGTGAGGTAAGCACGTTTTGTAGATAATTTGGCAATGTCGAATTCTTTAATTTCAGTGATGGTTAGATTAAGTTGGGTTAGGTCTAGTGAGGTTTGCACGTTTTGTGTATATTTTTGCAATGTCGAATTCATTGATTTCGGTGATGGTTATTGTTAGGTTCGGTTAGGTTTCGTGAAGTTAGCACGATTTGTGTATATTTTTGCAATGTTCAATTGTTTGATTTCGGTGATGGTTAGGTTAGGTTGGGTTAGGTTTCTTGAAGTAAGCACGTTTTGTGTATATTTTTGCAATGTCCAATTCTTTGATTTCGGTGATGCTTAGGTTAAGTTGGGTTAGGTTGAGTGAGGTTTGCACGTTTTGTGTATATTTTTGCAATGTCGAATTAATTGATTTCGGTGATGGTTAGGCTAGGTTGGGTTAGGTTTCGTGAAGTTAGCACGTTTTGTGTATATTTTTGCAATGTCCAATTCTTTGATTTCGGTGATGCTTAGGTTAGGTTGGGTAAAGTTTTGTGAGGTTAGCACGTTTTGTGGATAATTTGGCAATGTCGAATTCTTTAATTTCGGTAATAGTTATGTTAAGTTGGGTTGAGTTTAGTGAGGTTTGCACGTTTCGTGTATATTTTTGCAATGTCGAATTAATTGATTTCGGTGATGGTTAGGCTAGGTTGGGTTAGGTTTCGTGAAGTCAGCACGTTTTGTGTATATTTTTGCAATGTCCAATTCTTTGATTTCGGTGATGCTTAGGTTAAGTTGGGTTAGGTTGAGTGAAGTTTGCACGTTTTGTGTATATTTTTGCATTGTCGAATTAATTGATTTCGGTGATGGTTAGGCTAGGTTGGGTTAGGTTTCGTGAAGTTAGCACGTTTTGTGTATATTTTTGCAATGTCCAATTCTTTGATTTCGGTGATGCTTAGGTTAAGTTGGGTTAGGTTGAGTGAGGTTTGCACGCTTTCTCTATATTTTTGCAATGTCGAATTAATTGATTTCGGTGATGGTTAGGCTAGGTTGGGTTAGGTTTCGTGAAGTTAGCACGTTTTGTGTATATTTTTGCAATGACAGATTCTTTGATTTCCGTGATGCTTAGGTTAGGTTGGGTTAGGTTTTGTGAGGTAAGCACGTTTTGTGGATATTTTGGCAATGTCGAATTCTTTAATTTCGGTGATGGTTAGGTTAAGTTGGATTAGGTTAAGTGAGGTTTGCACGTTTTGTGTGTATTTTTGCAATGTCGAATTAATTGATTTCGGTGATGGTTAGGCTAGGTTGGGTTAGGTTTCGTGAAGTTAGCACGTTTTGTGTATATTTTTGCAATGTCCAATTATTTGATTTCGGTGATGCTTAGGTTAAGTTGGGTTAGGTTGAGTGAGGTAAGCACGTTTTGTGGATAATTTGGCAATGTCGAATTCTTTAATTTCAGTGATGGTTAGATTAAGTTGGGTTAGGTCTAGTGAGGTTTGCACGTTTTGTGTATATTTTTGCAATGTCGAATTCATTGATTTCGGTGATGGTTATGTTAGGTTCGGTAAGTTTCGTGAAGTTAGCACGATTTGTGTATATTTTTGCAATGTTCAATTGTTTGATTTCGGTGATGGTTAGGTTAGGTTGGGTTTGGTTTGGTGAGGTAAGCACGTTTTGTGGATATTTTTGCAATGTCGAATTCTTTAATTTCGGTGATGGTAAGGTTAAGTTGGGTTAGGTTTAGTGAGGTTTGCACGTTTTGTGTATATTTTTGCAATGTCGAATTAATTGATTTCGGTGATGGTTAGGCTAGGTTGGGTTAGGTTTCGTGAAGTTAGCACGTTTTGTGTATATTTTTGCAATGTCCAATTCTTTGATTTCGGTGAAGCTTAGGTTAGGTTGGGTT
Source organism: Arctopsyche grandis (assembly GCF_051622035.1). Lineage (NCBI taxonomy): Eukaryota > Metazoa > Arthropoda > Insecta > Trichoptera > Hydropsychidae > Arctopsyche > Arctopsyche grandis. The sequence goes on along the minus strand of NC_135365.1, from coordinate 21,761,619 downwards.
AGGTTTTGTGAGGTAAGCACGTTTTGTGGATAATTTGGCAATGTCGAATTCTTTAATTTCAGTGATGGTTAGATTAAGTTGGGTTAGGTCTAGTGAGGTTTGCACGTTTTGTGTATATTTTTGCAATGTCGAATTCATTGATTTCGGTGATGGTTATGTTAGGTTCGGTTAGGTTTCGTGAAGTTAGCACGATTTGTGTATATTTTTGCAATGTTCAATTGTTTGATTTCGGTGATGGTTAGGTTAGGTTGGGTTTGGTTTGGTGAGGTAAGCACGTTTTGTGGATATTTTTGCAATGTCGAATTCTTTAATTTCGGTGATGGTTAAGTTAAGTTGGGTTAGGTTTAGTGAGGTTTGCACGTTTTGTGTATATTTTTGCAATGTCGAATTAATTGATTTCGGTGATAGTTAGGCTAGGTTGGGTTAGTTTTCGTGAAGTTAGCACGATTTGTGTATATTTTTGCAATGTTCAATTGTTTGATTTCGGTGATGGTTAGGTTAGGTTGGGTTTGGTTTGGTGAGGTAAGCACGTTTTGTGGATATTTTTGCAATGTCGAATTCTTTAATTTCGGTGATGGTTAAGTTAAGTTGGGTTAGGTTTAGTGAGGTTTGCACGTTTTGTGTATATTTTTGCAATGTCCAATTCTTTGATTTCGGTGAAGCTTAGGTTAGGTTGGGTTAGGTTTTGTGAGGTAAGCACGTTTTGTAGATAATTTGGCAATGTCGAATTCTTTAATTTCAGTGATGGTTAGATTAAGTTGGGTTAGGTCTAGTGAGGTTTGCACGTTTTGTGTATATTTTTGCAATGTCGAATTCATTGATTTCGGTGATGGTTAGATTAAGTTGGGTTAGGTCTAGTGAGGTTTGCACGTTTTGTGTATATTTTTGCAATGTCGAATTCATTGATTTCGGTGATGGTTATGTTAGGTTCGGTTAGGTTTCGTGAAGTTAGCACGATTTGTGTATATTTTTGCAATGTTCAATTGTTTGATTTCGGTGATGGTTAGGTTAGGTTGGGTTAGGTTTCGTGAAGTTAGCACGTTTTGTGTATATTTTTGCAATGTCCAATTCTTTGATTTCGGTGATGTTTAGGTTAAGTTGGGTTAGGTTGAGTGAGGTTTGCACGTTTTGTGTATATTTTTGCAATGTCGAATTAATTGATTTCGGTGATGGTTAGGCTAGGTTGGGTTAGGTTTCGTGAAGTTAGCACGTTTTGTGTATATTTTTGCAATGACAGATTCTTTGATTTCCGTGATGCTTAGGTTAGGTTGGGTTAGGTTTTGTGAGGTACGCACGTTTTTTAGATATTTTGGCAATGTCGAATTCTTTGATATCGTTGATGGTTAGGTTAGTTTGGGTTAGTTTTTGTGAGGTAAGCAAGTTTTTTGGATATTTTTGCATTGTCAAATTCTTTGATTTCGGTGATGGTTAGGTTAGGATAGGTTAGGTTTGGTGAGGTAAGCACGTTTTGTGGATAATTTGGCAATGTCGAATTCTTTAATTTCAGTGATGGTTAGATTAAGTTGGGTTAGGTCTAGTGAGGTTTGCACGTTTTGTGTATATTTTTGCAATGTCGAATTCATTGATTTCGGTGATGGTTATGTTAGGTTCGGTTAGGTTTCGTGAAGTTAGCACGATTTGTGTATATTTTTGCAATGTTCAATTGTTTGATTTCGGTGATGGTTAGGTTAGGTTGGGTTAGGTTTCTTGAAGTAAGCACTTTTTGTGTATATTTTTGCAATGTCCAATTCTTTGATTTCGGTGATGCTTAGGTTAAGTTGGGTTAGGTTGAGTGAGGTTTGCACGTTTTGTGTATATTTTTGCAATGTCGAATTAATTGATTTCGGTGATGGTTAGGCTAGGTTGGGTTAGGTTTCGTGAAGTTAGCACGTTTTGTGTATATTTTTGCAATGTCCAATTCTTTGATTTCGGTGATGCTTAGGTTAGGTTGGGTAAAGTTTTGTGAGGTTAGCACGTTTTGTGGATAATTTGGCAATGTCGAATTCTTTAATTTCGGTAATAGTTATGTTAAGTTGGGTTGAGTTTAGTGAGGTTTGCACGTTTCGTGTATATTTTTGCAATGTCGAATTAATTGATTTCGGTGATGGTTAGGCTAGGTTGGGTTAGGTTTCGTGAAGTAAGCACGTTTTGTGGATATTTTGGCAATGTCGAATTCTTTAATTTCGGTGATGGTTAGGTTAAGTTGGATTAGGTAAAGTGAGGTTTGCACGTTTTGTGTGTATTTTTGCAATGTCGAATTAATTGATTTCGGTGATGGTTAGGCTAGGTTGGGTTAGGTTTCGTGAAGTTAGCACGTTTTGTGTATATTTTTGCAATGTCCAATTATTTGATTTCGGTGATGCTTATGTTAAGTTGGGTTAGGTTGAGTGAGGTAAGCACGTTTTGTGGATAATTTGGCAATGTCGAATTCTTTAATTTCAGTGATGGTTAGATTAAGTTGGGTTAGGTCTAGTGAGGTTTGCACGTTTTGTGTATATTTTTGCAATGTCGAATTCATTGATTTCGGTGATGGTTATGTTAGGTTCGGTAAGTTTCGTGAAGTAAGCACGATTTGTGTATATTTTTGCAATGTTCAATTGTTTGATTTCGGTGATGGTTAGGTTAGGTTGGGTTTGGTTTGGTGAGGTAAGCACGTTTTGTGGATATTTTTGCAATGTCGAATTCTTTAATTTCGGTGATGGTAAGGTAAAGTTGGGTTAGGTTTAGTGAGGTTTGCACGTTTTGTGTATATTTTTGCAATGTCGAATTAATTGATTTCGGTGATGGTTAGGCTAGGTTGGGTGAGGTTTCGTGAAGTTAGCACGTTTTGTGTATATTTTTGCAATGTCCAATTCTTTGATTTCGGTGAAGCTTAGGTTAGGTTGGGTTAGGTTTTGTGAGGTAAGCACGTTTTGTGGATAATTTGGCAATGTCGAATTCTTTAATTTCAGTGATGGTTAGATTAAGTTGGGTTAGGTCTAGTGAGGTTTGCACGTTTTGTGTATATTTTTGCAATGTCGAATTCATTGATTTCGGTGATGGTTATGTTAGGTTCGGTTAGGTTTCGTGAAGTTAGCACGATTTGTGTATATTTTTGCAATGTTCAATTGTTTGATTTCGGTGATGGTTAGGTTAGGTTGGGTTTGGTTTGGTGAGGTAAGCACGTTTTGTGGATATTTTTGCAATGTCGAATTCTTTAATTTCGGTGATGGTTAAGTTAAGTTGGGTTAGGTTTAGTGAGGTTTGCACGTTTTGTGTATATTTTTGCAATGTCGAATTAATTGATTTCGGTGATAGTTAGGCTAGGTTGGGTTAGGTTTCGTGAAGTTAGCACGATTTGTGTATATTTTTGCAATGTTCAATTGTTTGATTTCGGTGATGGTTAGGTTATGTTGGGTTAGGTTTCGTGAAGTTAGCACGTTTTGTGTATATTTTTGCAATGTCCAATTCTTTGATTTCGGTGATGCTTAGGTTAAGTTGGGTTAGGTTGAGTGAGGTTTGCACGTTTTGTGTATATTTTTGCAATGTCGAATTAATTGATTTCGGTGATGGTAAGGCTAGGTTGGGTTAGGTTTCGTGAAGTTAGCACGTTTTGTGGATATTTTGGCAATGTCGAATTCTTTAATTTCGGTGATGGTTAGGTTAAGTTGGATTAGGTTAAGTGAGGTTTGCACGTTTTGTGTGTATTTTTGCAATGTCGAATTAATTGATTTCGGTGATGGCTAGGCTAGTTTGGGTTAGGTTTCGTGAAGTTAGCACGTTTTGTGTATATTTTTGCAATGTCCAATTCTTTGATTTCGGTGATGCTTAGGTTAGGTTGGGTAAAGTTTTGTGAGGTTAGCACGTTTTGTGGATAATTTGGCAATGTCGAATTCTTTAATTTCGGTAATAGTTATGTTAAGTTGGGTTAGGTTTAGTGAGGTTTGCACGTTTCGTGTATATTTTTGCAATGTCGAATTAATTGATTTCGGTGATGGTTAGGCTAGGTTGGGTTAGGTTTCGTGAAGTTAGCACGTTTTGTGGATATTTTGGCAATGTCGAATTCTTTAATTTCGGTGATGGTTAGGTTAAGTTGGATTAGGTTAAGTGAGATTTGCACGTTTTGTGTGTATTTTTGCAATGTCGAATTAATTGATTTCAGTGATGGTTAGGCTAGGTTGGGTTAGGTTTCGTGAAGTTAGCACGTTTTGTGTATATTTTTGCAATGTCCAATTATTTGATTTCGGTGATGCTTAGGTTAAGTTGGGTTAGGTTGAGTGAGGTAAGCACGTTTTGTGGATAATTTGGCAATGTCGAATTCTTTAATTTCAGTGATGGTTAGATTAAGTTGGGTTAGGTCTAGTGAGGTTTGCACGTTTTGTGTATATTTTTGCAATGTCGAATTCATTGATTTCGGTGATGGTTATGTTAGGTTCGGTAAGTTTCGTTAAGTTAGCACGATTTGTGTATATTTTTGCAATGTTCAATTGTTTGATTTCGGTGATGGTTAGGTTAGGTTGGGTTTGGTTTGGTGAGGTAAGCACGTTTTGTGGATATTTTTGCAATGTCGAATTCTTTAATTTCGGTGATGGTAAGGTTAAGTTGGGTTAGGTTTAGTGAGGTTTGCACGTTTTGTGTATATTTTTGCAATGTCGAATTAATTGATTTCGGTGATGGTTAGGCTAGGTTGGGTTAGGTTTCGTGAAGTTAGCACGTTTTGTGGATATTTTGTCAATGTCGAATTCTTTAATTTCGGTGATGGTTAGGTTAAGTTGGGTTAGGTTAAGTGAGGTTTGCACGTTTTGTGTGTATTTTTGCAATGTCGAATTAATTGATTTCGGTGATGGTTAGGCTAGGTTGGGTTAGGTTTCGTGAAGTTAGCACGTTTTGTGTATATTTTTGCAATGTCCAATTATTTGATTTCGGTGATGCTTAGGTTAAGTTGGGTTAGGTTGAGTGAGGTAAGCACGTTTTGTGGATAATTTGGCAATGTCAAATTCTTTAATTTCAGTGATGGTTAGATTAAGTTGGGTTAGGTCTAGTGAGGTTTGCACGTTTTGTGTATATTTTTGCAATGTCGAATTCATTGATTTCGGTGATGGTTATGTTAGGTTCGGTTAGGTTTCGTGAAGTTAGCACGATTTGTGTATATTTTTGCAATGTTCAATTGTTTGATTTCGGTGATGGTTAGGTTAGGTTGGGTTTGGTTTGGTGAGGTTAGCACGTTTTGTGGATATTTTTGCAATGTCGAATTCTTTGATTTCGGTGATGCTTAGGTTAGGTTGGGTAAAGTTGAATTCTTTAGGTTCGGTGATGGTTAAGTTAAGTTGGGTTAGGTTTAGTGAGGTTTGCACGTTTTGTGTATATTTTTGCAATGTCGAATTAATTGATTTCGGTGATAGTTAGGCTAGGTTGGGTTAGGTTTCGTGAAGTTAGCACGATTTGTGTATATTTTTGCAATGTCCAATTATTTGATTTCGGTGATGCTTAGGTTAAGTTGGGTTAGGTTGAGTGAGGTAAGCACGTTTTGTGGATAATTTGGCAATGTCGAATTAATTGATTTCGGTGATGGTTAGGCTAGGTTGGGTTAGGTTTCGTGAAGTTAGCACGTTTTGTGTATATTTTTGCAATGTCCAATTCTTTGATTTCGGTGATGCTTAGGTTAGGTTGGGTAAAGTTTGGTGAGGTTAGCACGTTTTGTGGATATTTTTGCAATGTCGAATTCATTGATTTCAATGATGGTTATGTTAGGTTCGGTTAGGTTTCGTGAAGTTAGCACGATTTGTGTATATTTTTGCAATGTTCAATTGTTTGATTTCGGTGATGGTTAGGTTATGTTGGGTTAGGTTAAGTGAGGTTTGCACGTTTTGTGTATATTTTTGCAATGTCGAATTAATTGATTTCGGTGATAGTTAGGCTAGGTTTGATTAGGTTTCGTGAAGTTAGCACGATTTGTGTATATTTTTGCAATGTTCAATTGTTTGATTTCGGTGATGGTTAGGTTAGGTTGGATTAGGTTTCTTGAAGTTAGCACGTTTTGTGTATATTTTTGCAATGTCCAATTCTTTGATTTCGGTGATGCTTAGGTTAAGTTGGGTTAGGTTGAGTGAGGTTTGCACGTTTTGTGTATATTTTTGCAATGTCGAATTAATTGATTTCGGTGATGGTTAGGCTAGGTTGGGTTAGGTTTCGTGAAGTTAGCACGTTTTGTGTATATTTTTGCAATGTCCAATTCTTTGATTTCGGTGATGCTTAGGTTAGGTTGGGTAAAGTTTTGTGAGGTTAGCACGTTTTGTGGATAATTTGGCAATGTCGAATTCTTTAATTTCAGTGATGGTTAGATTAAGTTGGGTTAGGTCTAGTGAGGTTTGCACGTTTTGTGTATATTTTTGCAATGTCGAATTCATTGATTTCGGTGATGGTTATGTTAGGTTCGGTTAGGTTTCGTGAAGTTAGCACGATTTGTGTATATTTTTGCAATGTTCAATTGTTTGATTTCGGTGATGGTTAGGTTAGGTTGGGTTTGGTTTGGTGAGGTAAGCACGTTTTGTGGATATTTTTGCAATGTCGAATTCTTTAATTTCGGTGATGGTTAAGTTAAGTTGGGTTAGGTTTAGTGAGGTTTGCACGTTTTGTGTATATTTTTGCAATGTCGAATTAATTGATTTCGGTGATAGTTAGGCTAGGTTGGGTTAGGTTTCGTGAAGTTAGCACGATTTGTGTATATTTTTGCAATGTTCAATTGTTTGATTTCGGTGATGGTTAGGTTATGTTGGGTTAGGTTTCGTGAAGTTAGCACGTTTTGTGTATATTTTTGCAATGTCCAATTCTTTGATTTCGGTGATGCTTAGGTTAAGTTGGGTTAGGTTGAGTGAGGTTTGCACGTTTTGTGTATATTTTTGCAATGTCGAATTAATTGATTTCGGTGATGGTAAGGCTAGGTTGGGTTAGGTTTCGTGAAGTTAGCACGTTTTGTGGATATTTTGGCAATGTCGAATTCTTTAATTTCGGTGATGGTTAGGTTAAGTTGGATGAGGTTAAGTGAGGTTTGCACGTTTTGTGTGTATTTTTGCATTGTCGAATTAATTGATTTCGGTGATGGTTAGGCTAGTTTGGGTTAGGTTTCGTGAAGTTAGCACGTTTTGTGTATATTTTTGCAATGTCCAATTCTTTGATTTCGGTGATGCTTAGGTTAGGTTGGGTAAAGTTTTGTGAGGTTAGCACGTTTTGTGGATAATTTGGCAATGTCGAATTCTTTAATTTCGGTAATAGTTATGTTAAGTTGGGTTAGGTTTAGTGAGGTTTGCACGTTTCGTGTATATTTTTGCAATGTCGAATTAATTGATTTCGGTGATGGTTAGGCTAGGTTGGGTTAGGTTTCGTGAAGTTAGCACGTTTTGTGGATATTTTGGCAATGTCGAATTCTTTAATTTCGGTGATGGTTAGGTTAAGTTGGATTAGGTTAAGTGAGATTTGCACGTTTTGTGTGTATTTTTGCAATGTCGAATTAATTGATTTCAGTGATGGTTAGGCTAGGTTGGGTTAGGTTTCGTGAAGTTAGCACGTTTTGTGTATATTTTTGCAATGTCCAATTATTTGATTTCGGTGATGCTTAGGTTAAGTTGGGTTAGGTTGAGTGAGGTAAGCACGTTTTGTGGATAATTTGGCAATGTCGAATTCTTTAATTTCAGTGATGGTTAGATTAAGTTGGGTTAGGTCTAGTGAGGTTTGCACGTTTTGTGTATATTTTTGCAATGTCGAATTCATTGATTTCGGTGATGGTTATGTTAGGTTCGGTAAGTTTCGTTAAGTTAGCACGATTTGTGTATATTTTTGCAATGTTCAATTGTTTGATTTCGGTGATGGTTAGGTTAGGTTGGGTTTGGTTTGGTGAGGTAAGCACGTTTTGTGGATATTTTTGCAATGTCGAATTCTTTAATTTCGGTGATGGTAAGGTTAAGTTGGGTTAGGTTTAGTGAGGTTTGCACGTTTTGTGTATATTTTTGCAATGTCGAATTAATTGATTTCGGTGATGGTTAGGCTAGGTTGGGTTAGGTTTCGTGAAGTTAGCACGTTTTGTGGATATTTTGGCAATGTCGAATTCTTTAATTTCGGTGATGGTTAGGTTAAGTTGGGTTAGGTTAAGTGAGGTTTGCACGTTTTGTGTGTATTTTTGCAATGTCGAATTAATTGATTTCGGTGATGGTTAGGCTAGGTTGGGTTAGGTTTCGTGAAGTTAGCACGTTTTGTGTATATTTTTGCAATGTCCAATTATTTGATTTCGGTGATGCTTAGGTTAAGTTGGGTTAGGTTGAGTGAGGTAAGCACGTTTTGTGGATAATTTGGCAATGTCAAATTCTTTAATTTCAGTGATGGTTAGATTAAGTTGGGTTAGGTCTAGTGAGGTTTGCACGTTTTGTGTATATTTTTGCAATGTCGAATTCATTGATTTCGGTGATGGTTATGTTAGGTTCGGTTAGGTTTCGTGAAGTTAGCACGATTTGTGTATATTTTTGCAATGTTCAATTGTTTGATTTCGGTGATGGTTAGGTTAGGTTGGGTTTGGTTTGGTGAGGTTAGCACGTTTTGTGGATATTTTTGCAATGTCGAATTCTTTGATTTCGGTGATGCTTAGGTTAGGTTGGGTAAAGTTGAATTCTTTAGGTTCGGTGATGGTTAAGTTAAGTTGGGTTAGGTTTAGTGAGGTTTGCACGTTTTGTGTATATTTTTGCAATGTCGAATTAATTGATTTCGGTGATAGTTAGGCTAGGTTGGGTTAGGTTTCGTGAAGTTAGCACGATTTGTGTATATTTTTGCAATGTCCAATTATTTGATTTCGGTGATGCTTAGGTTAAGTTGGGTTAGGTTGAGTGAGGTAAGCACGTTTTGTGGATAATTTGGCAATGTCGAATTAATTGATTTCGGTGATGGTTAGGCTAGGTTGGGTTAGGTTTCGTGAAGTTAGCACGTTTTGTGTATATTTTTGCAATGTCCAATTCTTTGATTTCGGTGATGCTTAGGTTAGGTTGGGTAAAGTTTGGTGAGGTTAGCACGTTTTGTGGATATTTTTGCAATGTCGAATTCATTGATTTCAATGATGGTTATGTTAGGTTCGGTTAGGTTTCGTGAAGTTAGCACGATTTGTGTATATTTTTGCAATGTTCAATTGTTTGATTTCGGTGATGGTTAGGTTATGTTGGGTTAGGTTAAGTGAGGTTTGCACGTTTTGTGTATATTTTTGCAATGTCGAATTAATTGATTTCGGTGATAGTTAGGCTAGGTTTGATTAGGTTTCGTGAAGTTAGCACGATTTGTGTATATTTTTGCAATGTTCAATTGTTTGATTTCGGTGATGGTTAGGTTAGGTTGGATTAGGTTTCTTGAAGTTAGCACGTTTTGTGTATATTTTTGCAATGTCCAATTCTTTGATTTCGGTGATGCTTAGGTTAAGTTGGGTTAGGTTGAGTGAGGTTTGCACGTTTTGTGTATATTTTTGCAATGTCGAATTAATTGATTTCGGTGATGGTTAGGCTAGGTTGGGTTAGGTTTCGTGAAGTTAGCACGTTTTGTGTATATTTTTGCAATGTCCAATTCTTTGATTTCGGTGATGCTTAGGTTAGGTTGGGTAAAGTTTTGTGAGGTTAGCACGTTTTGTGGATAATTTGGCAATGTCGAATTCTTTAATTTCGGTAATAGTTATGTTAAGTTGGGTTGAGTTTAGTGAGGTTTGCACGTTTCGTGTATATTTTTGCAATGTCGAGTTAATTGATTTCGGTGATGGTTAGGCTAGGTTGGGTTAGGTTTCGTGAAGTTAGCACGTTTTGTGGATATTTTGGCAATGTCGAATTCTTTAATTTCGGTGATGGTTAGGTTAAGTTGGATTAGGTTAAGTGAGGTTTGCACGTTTTGTGTGTATTTTTGCAATGTCGAATTAATTGATTTCGGTGATGGTTAGGCTAGGTTGGGTTAGGTTTCGTGAAGTTAGCACGTTTTGTGTATATTTTTGCAATGTCCAATTATTTGATTTCGGTGATGCTTAGGTTAAGTTGGGTTAGGTTGAGTGAGGTAAGCACGTTTTGTGGATAATTTGGCAATGTCGAATTCTTTAATTTCAGTGATGGTTAGATTAAGTTGGGTTAGGTCTAGTGAGGTTTGCACGTTTTGTGTATATTTTTGCAATGTCGAATTCATTGATTTCGGTGATGGTTATGTTAGGTTTGGTAAGTTTCGTGAAGTTAGCACGATTTGTGTATATTTTTGCAATGTTCAATTGTTTGATTTCGGTGATGGTTAGGTTAGGTTGGGTTTGGTTTGGTGAGGTAAGCACGTTTTGTGGATATTTTTGCAATGTCGAATTCTTTAATTTCGGTGATGGTAAGGTTAAGTTGGGTTAGGTTTAGTGAGGTTTGCACGTTTTGTGTATATTTTTGCAATGTCGAATTAATTGAATTCGGTGATGGTTAGGCTAGGTTGGGTTAGGTTTCGTGAAGTTAGCACGTTTTGTGTATATTTTTGCAATGTCCAATTCTTTGATTTCGGTGAAGCTTAGGTTAGGTTGGGTTAGGTTTTGTGAGGTAAGCACGTTTTGTGGATAATTTGGCAATGTCGAATTCTTTAATTTCAGTGATGGTTAGATTAAGTTGGGTTAGGTCTAGTGAGGTTTGCACGTTTTGTGTATATTTTTGCAATGTCGAATTTATTGATTTCGGTGATGGTTATGTTAGGTTCGGTTAGGTTTCGTGAAGTTAGCTCGATTTGTGTATATTTTTGCAATGTTCAATTGTTTGATTTCGGTGATGGTTAGGTTAGGTTGGGTTTGGTTTGGTGAGGTAAGCACGTTTTGTGGATATTTTTGCAATGTCGAATTCTTTAATTTCGGTGATGGTTAAGTTAAGTTGGGTTAGGTTTAGTGAGGTTTGCACGTTTTGTGTATATTTTTGCAATGTCGAATTAATTGATTTCGGTGATAGTTAGGCTAGGTTGGGTTAGGTTTCGTGAAGTAAGCACGATTTGTGTATATTTTTGCAATGTTCAATTGTTTGATTTCGGTGATGGTAAGGTTATGTTGGGTTAGGTTTCGTGAAGTAAGCACGTTTTGTGTATATTTTCGCAATGTCCAATTCTTTGATTTCGGTGATGCTTAGGTTAAGTTGGGTTAGGTTGAGTGAGGTTTGCACGTTTTGTGTATATTTTTGCAATGTCGAATTAATTGATTTCGGTGATGGTAAGGCTAGGTTGGGTTAGGTTTCGTGAAGTTAGCACGTTTTGTGGATATTTTGGCAATGTCGAATTCTTTAATTTCGGTGATGGTTAGGTTAAGTTGGATTAGGTTAAGTGAGGTTTGCACGTTTTGTGTGTATTTTTGCAATGTCGAATTAATTGATTTCGGTGATGGTTAGGCTAGGTTGGGTTAGGTTTTGTGAAGTTAGCACGTTTTGTGTATATTTTTGCAATGTCCAATTCTTTGATTTCGGTGAAGCTTAGGTTAGGTTGGGTTAGGTTTTGTGAGGTAAGCACGTTTTGTGGATAATTTGGCAATGTCGAATTCTTTAATTTCAGTGATGGTTAGATTAAGTTGGGTTAGGTCTAGTGAGGTTTGCACGTTTTGTGTATATTTTTGCAATGTCGAATTCATTGATTTCGGTGATGGTTATGTTAGGTTCGGTTAGGTTTCGTGAAGTTAGCACGATTTGTGTATATTTTTGCAATGTTCAATTGTTTGATTTCGGTGATGGTTAGGTTAGGTTGGGTTTGGTTTGGTGAGGTAAGCACGTTTTGTGGATATTTTTGCAATGTCGAATTCTTTAATTTCGGTGATGGTTAAGTTAAGTTGGGTTAGGTTTAGTGAGGTTTGCACGTTTTGTGTATATTTTTGCAATGTCGAATTAATTGATTTCGGTGATAGTTAGGCTAGGTTGGGTTAGGTTTCGTGAAGTTAGAACGATTTGTGTATATTTTTGCAATGTTCAATTGTTTGATTTCGGTGATGGTTAGGTTAGGTTGGGTTAGGTTTCGTGAAGTTAGCACGTTTTGTGTATATTTTTGCAATGTCCAATTCTTTGATTTCGGTGATGCTTAGGTTAAGTTGGGTTAGGTTGAGTGAGGTTTGCACGTTTTGTGTATATTTTTGCAATGTCGAATTAATTGATTTGGGTGATGGTTAGGCTAGGTTGGGTTAGGTTTCGTGAAGTAAGCACGTTTTGTGTATATTTTTGCAATGTTCAATTGTTTGATTTCGGTGATGGTTAGGTTAGGTTGGGTTTGGTTTGGTGAGGTAAGCACGTTTTGTGGATATTTTTGCAATGTCGAATTCTTTAATTTCGGTGATGGTTAGGTTAAGTTGGGTTAGGTTTAGTGAGGTTTGCACGTTTTGTGTATATTTTTGCAATGTCGAATTAATTGATTTCGGTAATGGTTGGGCTAGGTTTGGTTAGGTTTCGTGAAGTTAGCACGTTTTGTGTATATTTTTGCAATGTCAAATTCTTTGATTTCGGTGAAGCTTAGGTTAGGTTGGGTTAGGTTTTGTGAGGTTAGCACGTTTTGTGGATATTTTGGCAATGTCGAATTCTTTAATTTTGGTGATGGTGATGTTAAGTTGGGTTAGGTTTAGTGAGGTTTGCACGTTTTGTGTATATTTTTGCAATGTCAAATTTATTGATTTCGGTGATGGTTAGGCTAGGTTGGGTTAGGTTTCGTGAAGTTAGCACGTTTTGTGTATATTTTTGCAATGTCCAATTCTTTGATTTCGGTGATGCTTAGGTTAGGTTGGGTAAGGTTTTGTGAGGTTAGCACGTTTTGTGGATAATTTGGCAATGTCGAATTTTTTTATTTCGGTAATAGTTATGTTAAGTTGGGTTAGGTTGAGTGAGGTTTGCACGTTTCGTGTATTTTTTTGCAATGTCGAATTAATTGATTTCGGTGATGGTTAGGCTAGGTTGGGTTAGGTTTCGTGAAGTTAGCACGTTTTGTGTATATTTTTGCAATGTCCAATTATTTGATTTCGGTGATGCTTAGGTTAAGTTGGGTTAGGTTGAGTGAGGTTTGCACGTTTTGTGTATATTTTTGCAATGTCGAATTAATTGAATTCGGTGATGGTTAGGCTAGGTTGGGTTAGGTTTCGTGAAGTTAGCACGTTTTGTGTATATTTTTGCAATGACAGATTCTTTGATTTCGGTGATGCTTAGGTTAGGTTGGGTTAGGTTTTGTGAGGTAAGCACGTTTTTTGGATATTTTGGCAATGTCGAATTCTTTGATATCGTTGATGGTTAGGTTAGTTTGGGTTAGTTTTTGTGAGGTAATCAAGTTTTTTGGATATTTTTGCATTGTCAAATTCTTTGATTTCGGTGATGGTTAGGCTAGGTTGGGTTAGGTTTCGTGAAGTTAGCACGTTTTGTGTATATTTTTGCAATGTCAAATTCTTTGATTTCGGTGAAGCTTAGGTTAGGTTGGGTTAGGTTTTTTGAGGTAAGCACGTTTTGTGGATATTTTGGCAATGTCGAATTCTTTAATTTTGGTGATGGTTATGTTAGGTTCGGTTAGGTTTCGTGAAGTTAGCACAATTTGTGTATATTTTTGCAATGTTCAATTGTTTGATTTCGGTGATGGTTAGGTTAGGTTGGGTTAGTTTTTGTGAGGTAAGCAAGTTTTTTGGATATTTTTGCATTGTCAAATTCTTTGATTTCGGTGATGGTTAGGTTAGGTTAGGTTAGGTTTGGTGAGGTAAGCACGTTTTGTGTATATTTTTGCAATGACGAATTCTTTCATTTCGGTGATGGTTAGGTTAAGTTGGGTTAGGTTTAGTGAGGTTTGCACGTTTTGTGTATATTTTTGCAATGTCGAATTAATTGATTTCAATAATGGTTGGGCTAGGTTTGGTTAGGTTTCGTGAAGTTAGCACGTTTTGTGTATATTTTTGCAATGTCAAATTCTTTGATTTCGGTGAAGCTTAGGTTAGGTTGGGTTAGGTTTTGTGAGGTTAGCACGTTTTGTGGATATTTTGGCAATGTCGAATTCTTTAATTTTGGTGATGGTGATGTTAAGTTGGGTTAGGTTTAGTGAGGTTTGCACGTTTTGTGTATATTTTTGCAATGTCAAATTCATTGATTTCGAGATGGTTATGTTAGGTTCGGTTAGGTTTCGTGAAGTAAGCACGTTTTGTGTATATTTTTGCAATGTCCAATTCTTTGATTTCGGTGATGCTTAGGTTAAGTTGGGTTAGGTTGAGTGAGGCTTGCACGTTTTGTGTATATTTTTGCAATGTCGAATTAATTGATTTCGGTGATGGTTAGGCTAGGTTGGGTTAGGTTTCGTGAAGTTAGCACGTTTTGTGTATATTTTTGCAATGTTCAATTGTTTGATTTCGGTGATGGTTAGGTTAGGTTGGGTTTGGTTTTGTGAGGTTAGCACGTTTTGTGGATATTTTGGCAATGTCGAATTCTTTAATTTTGGTGATGGTGATGTTAAGTTGGGTTAGGTTTAGTGAGGTTTGCACGTTTTGTGTATATTTTTGCAATGTCAAATTCATTGATTTCGAGATGGTTATGTTAGGTTCGGTTAGGTTTCGTGAAGTTAGCACGTTTTGTGTATATTTTTGCAATGTCCAATTCTTTGATTTCGGTGATGCTTAGGTTAGGTTGGGTTTGGTTTGGTGAGGTAAGCACGTTTTGTGGATATTTTTGCAATGTCGAATTCTTTAATTTCGGTGATGGGTAGTTTAAGTTGGGTTAGGTCTAGTGAGGTTTGCACGTTTTGTGTATATTTTTGCAATGTCGAATTCATTGATTTCGGTGATGGTTATGTTAGGTTCGGTTAGGTTTCGTGAAGTAAGCACGTTTTGTGTATATTTTTGCAATGTTCAATTGTTTGATTTCGGTGATGGTTAGGTTAGGTTGGGTTTGGTTTGGTGAGGTAAGCACGTTTTGTGGATATTTTTGCAATGTCGAATTCATTAATTTCGGTGATGGTTAGGTTAAGTTGGGTTAGGTTTAGTGAGGTTTGCACGTTTTGTGTATATTTTTGCAATGTCGAATTAATTGATTTCGGTTATGGTTGGGCTAGGTTTGGTTAGGTTTCGTGAAGTTAGCACGTTTTGTGTATATTTTTGCAATGTCAAATTCTTTGATTTCGGTGAAGCTTAGGTTAGGTTGGGTTAGGTTTTGTGAGGTTAGCACGTTTTGTGGATATTTTGGCAATGTCGAATTCTTTAATTTTGGTGATGGTGATGTTAAGTTGGGTTAGGTTTAGTGAGGTTTGCACGTTTTGTGTATATTTTTGCAATGTCAAATTTATTGATTTCGGTGATGGTTAGGCTAGGTTGGGTTAGGTTTCGTGAAGTTAGCACGTTTTGTGTATATTTTTGCAATGTCCAATTCTTTGATTTCGGTGATGCTTAGGTTAGGTTGGGTAAGGTTTTGTGAGGTTAGCACGTTTTGTGGATAATTTGGCAATGTCGAATTTTTTTATTTCGGTAATAGTTATGTTAAGTTGGGTTAGGTTGAGTGAGGTTTGCACGTTTCGTGTATATTTTTGCAATGTCGAATTAATTGATTTCGGTGATGGTTAGGCTAGGTTGGGTTAGGTTTCGTGAAGTTAGCACGTTTTGTGTATATTTTTGCAATGTCAAATTCTTTGATTTCGGTGAAGCTAAGGTTAGGTTGGGTTAGGTTTTTTGAGGTAAGCACGTTTTGTGGATATTTTGGCAATGTCGAATTCTTTAATTTTGGTGATGGTTATGTTAGGTTCGGTTAGGTTTCGTGAAGTTAGCACAATTTGTGTATATTTTTGCAATGTTCAATTGTTTGATTTCGGTGATGGTAAGGTTAGGTTGGGTTAGTTTTTGTGAGGTTAGCACGTTTTGTGTATATTTTGGCAATGTCGAATTCTTCAATTTCGGTGATGATTATTTTAAGTTGGGTTAGGTTCAGTGAGGTTTGCACGTTTTGTGTATACTTTTGCAATGTCGAATTAATTGATTTCGGTGATGGTTAGGCTAGGTTGGGATAAGTTTCGTGAAGTTAGCACGTTTTGTGTATATTTTTGCAATGTTCAATTGTTTGATTTCGGTGATGGTTAGGTTAGGTTGGGTTTGGTTTGGTGAGGTAAGCACGTTTTGTGGATATTTTTGCAATGTCGAATTCTTTAATTTCGGTGATGGTTAGGTTAAGTTGGGTAAGGTTAAGTGAGGTTTGCACGTTTTGTGTATATTTTTGCAATGTCAAATTAATTGATTTCTGTGATGGTTAGGCTAGGTTGGGTTAGGTTTCGTGAAGTAAGCACGTTTTGTGTATATTTTTGCAATGTCCAATTCTTTGATTTCGCTGATGCTTAGGTTAGGTTGGGTAAGGTTTTGTGAGGTTAGCACGTTTTGTGGATAATTTGGCAATGTCGAATTCTTTAATTTCGGTAAGAGTTATGTTAAGTTGGGTTAGGTTTAGTGAGGTTTGCACGTTTTGTGTATATTTTTGCAATGTCGAATTAATTGATTTGGGTGATGGTTAGGCTAGGTTGGGTTAGGTTTCGTGAAGTAAGCACGTTTTGTGTATATTTTTGCAATGTCCAATTCTTTGATTTCGGTGATGCTTAGGTTAAGTTGGGTTAGGTTGAGTGAGGCTTGCACGTTTTGTGTATATTTTTGCAATGTCGAATTTATTGATTTCGGTGATGGTTAGGCTAGGTTGGGTTAGGTTTCGTGAAGTTAGCACGTTTTGTGTATATTTTTGCAATGTTCAATTGTTTGATTTCGGTGATGGTTAGGTTAGGTTGGGTTTGGTTTGGTGAGGTAAGCACGTTTTGTGGATATTTTTGCAATGTCGAATTCTTTAATTTCGGTGATGGTTAGATTAAGTTGGGTTAGGTTTAGTGAGGTTTGCACGTTTTGTGTATATTTTTGCAATGTCGAATTAATTGATTTCGGTAATGGTTGGGCTAGGTTTGGTTATGTTTCGTGAAGATAGCACGTTTTGTGTATATTTTTGCAATGTCAAATTCTTTGATTTCGGTGAAGCTTAGGTTAGGTTGGGTTAGGTTTAGTGAGGTTTGCACGTTTTGTGTATATTTTTGCAATGTCAAATTTATTGATTTCGAGATGGTTATGTTAGGTTCGGTTAGGTTTCGTGAAGTAAGCACGTTTTGTGTATATTTTTGCAATGTCCAATTCTTTGATTTCGGTGATGCTTAGGTTAAGTTGGGTTAGGTTGAGTGAAGTTTGCACGTTTTGTGTATATTTTTGCAATGTCGAATTAATTGATTTCTGTGATGGTTAGGCTAGGTTGGGTTAGGTTTCGTGAAGTTAGCACGTTTTGTGTATATTTTTGCAATGTCCAATTCTTTGATTTCGGTGATGCTTAGGTTAGGTTGGGTAAGGTTTTGTGAGGTTAGCACGTTTTGTGGATAATTTGGCAATGTCGAATTTTTTTATTTCGGTAATAGTTATGTTAAGTTGGGTTAGGTTTAGTGAGGTTTGCACGTTTTGTGTATATTTTTGCAATGTCAAATTTATTTATTTCGAGATGGTTATGTTAGGTTCGGTTAGGTTTCGTGAAGTAAGCACGTTTTGTGTATATTTTTGCAATGTCCAATTCTTTGATTTCGGTGATGCTTAGGTTAAGTTGGGTTAGGTTGAGTGAAGTTTGCACGTTTTGTGTATATTTTTGCAATGTCGAATTAATTGATTTCGGTGATGATTAGGCTAGGTTGGGTTAGGTTTTGTGAAGTTAGCACGTTTTGTGTATATTTTTGCAATGTCCAATTCTTTGATTTCGGTGATGCTTAGGTTAGGTTGGGTAAGGTTTTGTGAGGTTAGCACGTTTTGTGGATAATTTGGCAATGTCGAATTTTTTTATTTCGGTAATAGTTATGTTAAGTTGGGTTAGGTCGAGTGAGGTTTGCACGTTCCGTGTATATTTTTGCAATGTCGAATTAATTGATTTCGGTGATGGTGAGGCTAAGTTGGGTTAGGTTTCGTGAAGTTAGCACGTTTTGTGTATATTTTTGCAATGTCCAATTATTTGATTTCGGTGATGCTTAGGTTAAGTTGGGTTAGGTTGAGTGAGGTTTGCACGTTTTGTGTATATTTTTGCAATGTCGAATTAATTGATTTGGGTGATGGTTAGGCTAGGTTGGGTTAGGTTTCGTGAAGTAAGCACGTTTTGTGTATATTTTTGCAATGTCCAATTCTTTGATTTCGGTGATGCTTAGGTTAAGTTGGGTTAGGTTGAGTGAGGTTTGCACGTTTTGTGTATATTTTTGCAATGTCGAATTAATTGATTTGGGTGATGGTTAGGCTAGGTTGGGTTAGGTTTCGTGAAGTAAGCACGTTTTGTGTATATTTTTGCAATGTTCAATTGTTTGATTTCGGTGATGGTTAGGTTAGGTTGGGTTTGGTTTGGTGAGGTAAGCACGTTTTGTGGATATTTTTGCAATGTCGAATTCTTTAATTTCGGTGATGGTTAGGTTAAGTTGGGTTAGGTTTAGTGAGGTTTGCACGTTTTGTGTATATTTTTGCAATGTCGAATTAATTGATTTCGGTAATGGTTGGGCTAGGTTTGGTTAGGTTTCGTGAAGTTAGCACGTTTTGTGTATATTTTTGCAATGTCAAATTCTTTGATTTCGGTGAAGCTTAGGTTAGGTTGGGTTAGGTTTTGTGAGGTTAGCACGTTTTGTGGATATTTTGGCAATGTCGAATTCTTTAATTTTGGTGATGGTGATGTTAAGTTGGGTTAGGTTTAGTGAGGTTTGCACGTTTTGTGTATATTTTTGCAATGTCAAATTTATTGATTTCGGTGATGGTTAGGCTAGGTTGGGTTAGGTTTCGTGAAGTTAGCACGTTTTGTGTATATTTTTGCAATGTCCAATTCTTTGATTTCGGTGATGCTTAGGTTAGGTTGGGTAAGGTTTTGTGAGGTTAGCACGTTTTGTGGATAATTTGGCAATGTCGAATTTTTTTATTTCGGTAATAGTTATGTTAAGTTGGGTTAGGTTGAGTGAGGTTTGCACGTTTCGTGTATATTTTTGTAATGTCGAATTAATTGATTTCGGTGATGGTTAGGCTAGGTTGGGTTAGCTTTCGTGAAGTTAGCACGTTTTGTGTATATTTTTGCAATGTCCAATTATTTGATTTCGGTGATGCTTAGGTTAAGTTGGGTTAGGTTGAGTGAGGTTTGCACGTTTTGTGTATATTTTTGCAATGTCGAATAAATTGATTTCGGTGATGGTTAGGCTAGGTTGGGTTAGGTTTCGTGAAGTTAGCACGTTTTGTGTATATTTTTGCAATGACAGATTCTTTGATTTCGGTGATGCTTAGGTTAGGTTGGGTTAGTTTTTGTGAGGTAAGCACGTTTTTTGGATATTTTGGCAATGTCGAATTCTTTGATATCGTTGATGGTTAGGTTAGTTTGGGTTAGTTTTTGTGAGGTAATCAAGTTTTTTGGATATTTTTGCATTGTCAAATTCTTTGATTTCGGTGATGGTTAGGCTAGGTTGGGTTAGGTTTCGTGAAGTTAGCACGTTTTGTGTATATTTTTGCAATGTCAAATTCTTTGATTTCGGTGAAGCTTAGGTTAGGTTGGGTTAGGTTTTTTGAGGTAAGCACGTTTTGTGAATATTTTGGCAATGTCGAATTCTTTAATTTTGGTGATGGTTATGTTAGGTTCGGTTAGGTTTCGTGAAGTTAGCACAATTTGTGTATATTTTTGCAATGTTCAATTGTTTGATTTCGGTGATGGTTAGGTTAGGTTGGGTTAGTTTTTGTGAGGTAAGCAAGTTTTTTGGATATTTTTGCATTGTCAAATTCTTTGATTTCGGTGATGGTTAGGTTAGGTTAGGTTAGGTTTGGTGAGGTAAGCACGTTTTGTGGATATTTTTGCAATGACGAATTCTTTCATTTCGGTGATGGTTAGGTTAAGTTGGGTTAGGTTTAGTGAGGTTTGCACGTTTTGTGTATATTTTTGCAATGTCGAATTAATTGATTTCGGTAATAGTTGGGATAGGTTTGGTTAGGTTTCGTGAAGTTAGCACGTTTTGTGTATATTTTTGCAATGTCAAATTCTTTGATTTCGGTGAAGCTTAGGTTAGGTTGGGTTAGGTTTTGTGAGGTTAGCACGTTTTGTGGATATTTTGGCAATGTCGAATTCTTTAATTTTGGTGATGGTGATGTTAAGTTGGGTTAGGTTTAGTGAGGTTTGCACGTTTTGTGTATATTTTTGCAATGTCAAATTCATTGATTTCGAGATGGTTATGTTAGGTTCGGTTAGGTTTCGTGAAGTTAGCACGTTTTGTGTATATTTTTGCAATGTCCAATTCTTTGATTTCGGTGATGCTTAGGTTAGGTTGGGTTTGGTTTGGTGAGGTAAGCACGTTTTGTGGATATTTTTGCAATGTCGAATTCTTTAATTTCGGTGATGGGTAGTTTAAGTTTGGTTAGGTCTAGTGAGGTTTGCACGTTTTGTGTATATTTTTGCAATGTCGAATTCATTGATTTCGGTGATGGTTATGTTAGGTTCGGTTAGGTTTCGTGAAGTTAGCACGATTTGTGTATATTTTTGCAATGTTCAATTGTTTGATTTCGGTGATGGTTAGGTTAGGTTGGGTTTGGTTTGGTGAGGTAAGCACGTTTTGTGGATATTTTTGCAATGTCGAATTCTTTAATTTCGGTGATGGTTAGGTTAAGTTGGGTTAGGTTTAGTGAGGTTTGCACGTTTTGTGTATATTTTTGCAATGTCGAATTAATTGATTTCGGTAATGGTTGGGCTAGGTTTGTTAAGGTTTCGTGAAGTTAGCACGTTTGGTGTATATTTTTGCAATGTCCAATTCTTTGATTTCGGTGAAGCTTGGGTTAGGTTGGGTTAGGTTTTGTGAGGTTAGCACGTTTTGTGTATATTTTGGCAATGTCGAATTCTTTAATTTCGGTGATGATTATGTTAAGTTGGGTTAGGTTTAGTGAGGTTTGCACGTTTTGTGTATATTTTTGCAATGTCGAATTAATTGATTTCGGTGATTGTTAGGCTAGGTTGGGTTAGGTTTCGTGAGGTTAGCACGTTTTGTGTAGATTTTTGCAATGTCAAATTCTTTGATTTCGGTTAAGCTTAGGTTAGGTTGGGTTATGTTTTTTGAGGTTAGCACGTTTTGTGGATATTTTGGCAATGTCGAATTCTTAAATTTTGGTGATGGTGATGTTAAGTTGGGTTAGGTTTAGTGAGGTTTTGTATATTTTTTATTTTTTAGTGAGGTTTTGAAGATTTGTGTATATTTTTGCAATGTTCAATTGTTTGATTTCGGTGATGGTTAGGTTAGGTTGGGTTTGGTTTGGTGAGGTAAGCACGTTTTGTGGATATTTTTGCAATGTCGAATTCTTTAATTTCGGTGATGGTTAGGTTAAGTTGGGTTAGGTTTAGTGAGGTTTGCACGTTTTGTGTATATTTTTGCAATGTCGAATTAATTGATTTCGGTAATGGTTGGGCTAGGTTTGGTTAGGTTTCGTGAAGTAAGCACGTTTTGTGTATATTTTTGCAATGTCAAATTCTTTGATTTCGGTGAAGCTTAGGTTAGGTTGGGTTAGGTTTTGTGAGGTTAGCACGTTTTGTGGATATTTTGGCAATGTCGAATTCTTTAATTTTGGTGATGGTGATGTTAAGTTGGGTTAGGTTTAGTGAGGTTTGCACGTTTTGTGTATATTTTTGCAATGTCAAATTTATTGATTTCGGTGATGGTTAGGCTAGGTTGGGTTAGGTTTCGTGAAGTTAGCACGTTTTGTGTATATTTTTGCAATGTCCAATTCTTTGATTTCGGTGATGCTTAGGTTAGGTTGGGTAAGGTTTTGTGAGGTTAGCACGTTTTGTGGATAATTTGGCAATGTCGAATTTTTTTATTTCGGTAATAGTTATGTTAAGTTGGGTTAGGTTGAGTGAGGTTTGCACGTTTCGTGTATATTTTTGCAATGTCGAATTAATTGATTTCGGTGATGGTTAGGCTAGGTTGGGTTAGGTTTCGTGAAGTTAGCACGTTTTGTGTATATTTTTGCAATGTCCAATTATTTGATTTCGGTGATGCTTAGGTTAAGTTGGGTTAGGTTGAGTGAGGTTTGCACGTTTTGTGTATATTTTTGCAATGTCGAATTAATTTATTTCGGTAATGGTTGGGCTAGGTTTGGTTAGGTTTCGTGAAGTAAGCACGTTTTGTGTATATTTTTGCAATGTCAAATTCTTTGATTTCGGTGAAGCTTAGGTTAGGTTGGGTTAGGTTTTGTGAGGTTAGCACGTTTTGTGGATATTTTGGCAATGTCGAATTCTTTAATTTTGGTGATGGTGATGTTAAGTTGGGTTAGGTTTAGTGAGGTTTGCACGTTTTGTGTATATTTTTGCAATGTCAAATTTATTGATTTCGGTGATGGTTAGGCTAGGTTGGGTTAGGTTTCGTGAAGTTAGCACGTTTTGTGTATATTTTTGCAATGTCCAATTCTTTGATTTCGGTGATGCTTAGGTTAGGTTGGGTAAGGTTTTGTGAGGTTAGCACGTTTTGTGGATAATTTGGCAATGTCGAATTTTTTTATTTCGGTAATAGTTATGTTAAGTTGGGTTAGGTTGAGTGAGGTTTGCACGTTTCGTTTATATTTTTGCAATGTCGAATTAATTGATTTCGGTGATGGTTAGGCTAGGTTGGGTTAGGTTTCGTGAAGTTAGCACGTTTTGTGTATATTTTTGCAATGTCCAATTATTTGATTTCGGTGATGCTTAGGTTAAGTTGGGTTAGGTTGAGTGAGGTTTGCACGTTTTGTGTCTATTTTTGCAATGTTGAATTAATTGATTTCGGTGATGGTTAGGCTAGGTTGGGTTAGGTTTCGTGAAGTTAGCACGTTTTGTGTATATTTTTGCAATGACAGATTCTTTGATTTCGGTGATGCTTAGGTTAGGTTGGGTTAGGTTTTGTGAGGTAAGCACGTTTTTTGGATATTTTGGCAATGTCGAATTCTTTGATATCGTTGATGGTTAGGTTAGTTTGGGTTAGTTTTTGTGAGGTAATCAAGTTTTTTGGATATTTTTGCATTGTCAAATTCTTTGATTTCGGTGATGGTTAGGCTAGGTTGGGTTAGGTTTCGTGAAGTTAGCACGTTTTGTGTATATTTTTGCAATGTCAAATTCTTTGATTTCGGTGAAGCTTAGGTTAGGTTGGGTTAGGTTTTTTGAGGTAAGCACGTTTTGTGGATATTTTGGCAATGTCGAATTCTTTAATTTTGGTGATGGTTATGTTAGGTTCGGTTAGGTTTCGTGAAGTTAGCACAATTTGTGTATATTTTTGCAATGTTCAATTGTTTGATTTCGGTGATGGTTAGGTTAGGTTGGGTTAGTTTTTGTGAGGTAAGCAAGTTTTTTGGATATTTTTGCATTGTCAAACTCTTTGATTTCGGTGATGGTTAGGTTAGGTTAGGTTAGGTTTGGTGAGGTAAGCACGTTTTGTGGATATTTTTGCAATGACGAATTCTTTCATTTCGGTGATGGTTAGGTTAAGTTGGGTTAGGTTTAGTGAGGTTTGCACGTTTTGTGTATATTTTTGCAATGTCGAATTAATTGATTTCGGTAATAGTTGGGATAGGTTTGGTTAGGTTTCGTGAAGTTAGCACGTTTTGTGTATATTTTTGCAATGTCAAATTCTTTGATTTCGGTGAAGCTTAGGTTAGGTTGGGTTAGGTTTTGTGAGGTTAGCACGTTTTGTGGATATTTTGGCAATGTCGAATTCTTTAATTTTGGTGATGGTGATGTTAAGTTGGGTTAGGTTTAGTGAGGTTTGCACGTTTTGTGTATATTTTTGCAATGTCAAATTCATTGATTTCGAGATGGTTATGTTAGGTTCGGTTAGGTTTCGTGAAGTTAGCACGTTTTGTGTATATTTTTGCAATGTCCAATTCTTTGATTTCGGTGATGCTTAGGTTAGGTTGGGTTTGGTTTGGTGAGGTAAGCACGTTTTGTGGATATTTTTGCAATGTCGAATTCTTTAATTTCGGTGATGGGTAGTTTAAGTTTGGTTAGGTCTAGTGAGGTTTGCACGTTTTGTGTATATTTTTGCAATGTCGAATTCATTGATTTCGGTGATGGTTATGTTAGGTTCGGTTAGGTTTCGTGAAGTTAGCACGATTTGTGTATATTTTTGCAATGTTCAATTGTTTGATTTCGGTGATGGTTAGATTAGGTTGGGTTTGGTTTGGTGAGGTAAGCACGTTTTGTGGATATTTTTGCAATGTCGAATTCTTAAATTTCGGTGATGGTTAGGTTAAGTTGGGTTAGGTTAAGTGAGGTTTGAACGTTTTGTGTATATTTTTGCAATGTCGAATTAATTGATTTCGGTGATTGTTAGGCTAGGTTGGGTTAGGTTTCGTGAGGTTAGCACGTTTTGTGTAGATTTTTGCAATGTCAAATTCTTTGATTTCGGTTAAGCTTAGGTTAGGTTGGGTTATGTTTTTTGAGGTTAGCACGTTTTGTGGATATTTTGGCAATGTCGAATTCTTAAATTTTGGTGATGGTGATGTTAAGTTGGGTTAGGTTTAGTGAGGTTTTGTATATTTTTTATTTTTTAGTGAGGTTTTGAAGATTTGTGTATATTTTTGCAATGTTCAATTGTTTGATTTCGGTGATGGTTAGGTTAGGTTGGGTTTGGTTTGGTGAGGTAAGCACGTTTTGTGGATATTTTTGCAATGTCGAATTCTTTAATTTCGGTGATGGTTAGGTTAAGTTGGGTTAGGTTTAGTGAGGTTTGCACGTTTTGTGTATATTTTTGCAATGTCGAATTAATTGATTTCGGTAATGGTTGGGCTAGGTTTGGTTAGGTTTCGTGAAGTAAGCACGTTTTGTGTATATTTTTGCAATGTCAAATTCTTTGATTTCGGTGAAGCTTAGGTTAGGTTGGGTTAGGTTTTGTGAGGTTAGCACGTTTTGTGGATATTTTGGCAATGTCGAATTCTTTAATTTTGGTGATGGTGATGTTAAGTTGGGTTAGGTTTAGTGAAGTTTGCACGTTTTGTGTATATTTTTGCAATGTCAAATTTATTGATTTCGGTGATGGTTAGGCTAGGTTGGGTTAGGTTTCGTGAAGTTAGCACGTTTTGTGTATATTTTTGCAATGTCCAATTCTTTGATTTCGGTGATGCTTAGGTTAGGTTGGGTAAGGTTTTGTGAGGTTAGCACGTTTTGTGGATAATTTGGCAATGTCGAATTTTTTTATTTCGGTAATAGTTATGTTAAGTTGGGTTAGGTTGAGTGAGGTTTGCACGTTTCGTGTATATTTTTGCAATGTCGAATTAATTGATTTCGGTGATGGTTAGGCTAGGTTGGGTTAGGTTTCGTGAAGTTAGCACGTTTTGTGTATATTTTTGCAATGTCCAATTATTTGATTTCGGTGATGCTTAGGTTAAGTTGGGTTAGGTTGAGTGAGGTTTGCACGTTTTGTGTCTATTTTTGCAATGTTGAATTAATTGATTTCGGTGATGGTTAGGCTAGGTTGGGTTAGGTTTCGTGAAGTTAGCACGTTTTGTGTATATTTTTGCAATGACAGATTCTTTGATTTCGGTGATGCTTAGGTTAGGTTGGGTTAGGTTTTGTGAGGTAAGCACGTTTTTTGGATATTTTGGCAATGTCGAATTCTTTGATATCGTTGATGGTTAGGTTAGTTTGGGTTAGTTTTTGTGAGGTAATCAAGTTTTTTAAATATTTTTGCATTGTCAAATTCTTTGATTTCGGTGATGGTTAGGCTAGGTTGGGTTAGGTTTCGTGAAGTTAGCACGTTTTGTGTATATTTTTGCAATGTCAAATTCTTTGATTTCGGTGAAGCTTAGGTTAGGTTGGGTTAGGTTTTTTGAGGTAAGCACCTTTTGTGGATATTTTGGCAATGTCGAATTCTTTAATTTTGGTGATGGTTATGTTAGGTTCGGTTAGGTTTCGTGAAGTTAGCACAATTTGTGTATATTTTTGCAATGTTCAATTGTTTGATTTCGGTGATGGTTAGGTTAGGTTGGGTTAGTTTTTGTGAGGTAAGCAAGTTTTTTGGATATTTTTGCATTGTCAAACTCTTTGATTTCGGTGATGGTTAGGTTAGGTTAGGTTAGGTTTGGTGAGGTAAGCACGTTTTGTGGATATTTTTGCAATGACGAATTCTTTCATTTCGGTGATGGTTAGGTTAAGTTGGGTTAGGTTTAGTGAGGTTTGCACGTTTTGTGTATATTTTTGCAATGTCGAATTAATTGATTTCGGTAATGGTTGGGATAGGTTTGGTTAGGTTTCGTGAAGTTAGCACGTTTTGTGTATATTTTTGCAATGTCAAATTCTTTGATTTCGGTGAAGCTTAGGTTAGGTTGGGTTAGGTTTTGTGAGGTTAGCACGTTTTGTGGATATTTTGGCAATGTCGAATTCTTTAATTTTGGTGATGGTGATGTTAAGTTGGGTTAGGTTAAGTGAGGTTTGCACGTTTTGTGTCTATTTTTGCAATGTCAAATTCATTGATTTCGAGATGGTTATGTTAGGTTCGGTTAGGTTTCGTGAAGTTAGCACGTTTTGTGTATATTTTTGCAATGTCCAATTCTTTGATTTCGGTGATGCTTAGGTTAGGTTGGGTTTGGTTTGGTGAGGTAAGCACGTTTTGTGGATATTTTTGCAATGTCGAATTCTTTAATTTCGGTGATGGGTAGTTTAAGTTGGGTTAGGTCTAGTGAGGTTTGCACGTTTTGTGTATATTTTTGCAATGTCGAATTCATTGATTTCGGTGATGGTTATGTTAGGTTCGGTTAGGTTTCGTGAAGTTAGCACGATTTGTGTATATTTTTGCAATGTTCAATTGTTTGATTTCGGTGATGGTTAGGTTAGGTTGGGTTTGGTTTGGTGAGGTAAGCACGTTTTGTGGATATTTTTGCAATGTCGAATTCTTTAATTTCGGTGATGGTTAGGTTAAGTTGGGTTAGGTTTAGTGAGGTTTGCACGTTTTGTGTATATTTTTGCAATGTCGAATTATTTGATTTCGGTAATGGTTGGGCTAGGTTTGGTAAGGTTTCGTGAAGTTAGCACGTTTGGTGTATATTTTTGCAATGTCCAATTCTTTGATTTCGGTGAAGCTTGGGTTAGGTTGGGTTAGGTTTTGTGAGGTTAGCACGTTTTGTGTATATTTTGGCAATGTCGAATTCTTTAATTTCGGTGATGATTATGTTAAGTTGGGTTAGGTTTAGTGAGGTTTGCACGTTTTGTGTATATTTTTGCAATGTCGAATTAATTGATTTCGGTGATTGTTAGGCTAGGTTGGGTTAGGTTTCGTGAGGTTAGCACGTTTTGTGTAGATTTTTGCAATGTCAAATTCTTTGATTTCGGTTAAGCTTAGGTTAGGTTGGGTTATGTTTTTTGAGGTTAGCACGTTTTGTGGATATTTTGGCAATGTCGAATTCTTAAATTTTGGTGATGGTGATGTTAAGTTGGGTTAGGTTTAGTGAGGTTTTGTATATTTTTTATTTTTTAGTGAGGTTTTGAAGATTTGTGTATATTTTTGCAATGTTCAATTGTTTGATTTCGGTGATGGTTAGGTTAGGTTGGGTTTGGTTTGGTGAGGTAAGTAAGTTTTTTGGATATTTTTGCATTGTCAAATTCTTTGATTTCGGTGATGGTTTGGTTAGGTTAGGTTAGGTTTGGTGAGGTTAGCACGTTTTGTGGATATTTTAGCAATGTCGAATTCTTTAATTTCAGTGATGGTAAGGTTATATTGGGTTAGATCTAGTGAGGTTTGCACGTTTTGTGTATATTTTTGCAATGTCGAATTCATTGATTTCGGTGATGGTTATGTTAGGTTCGGTTAGGTTTCGTGAAGTAAGCACGATTTGTGTATATTTTTGCAATGTTCAATTGTTTGATTTCGGTGATGGCAAGGTTAGGTTGGGTTTGGTTTGGTGAGGTAAGCACGTTTTGTGGATATTTTTGTAATGTCGAATTCTTTAATTTCGGTGATGGTTAGGTTAAGTTGGGTTAGGTTTATTGAGGTTTGCACGTTTTGTGTATATTTTTGCAATGTCGAAATAATTGATTTCGGTGATGGTTAGGCTAGGTTGGGTTAGGTTTCGTGAAGTTAGCACGTTTTGTGTATATTTTTGCAATGTCCAATTCTTTGATTTCGGTGAAGCTTGGGTTAGGTTAGGTAAGGTTTTGTGAGGTTAGCACGTTTTGTGGATAATTTGGCAATGTCGATTTCTTTAATTTCGGTAATAGTTATGTTAAGTTGGGTTAGGTTTAGTGAGATTTGCACGTTTCGTGTATATTTTTGCAATGTCGAATTAATTGATTTCGGTGATGGTTAGGCTAGGTTGGGTTAGGTTTCGTGAAGTAATCACGTTTTGTGTATATTTTTGCAATGTCCAATTCTTTGATTTCGGTAATGCTTAGGTTAAGTTGGGTTAGGTTGAGTGAGGTTTGTACGTTTTGTGTATATTTTTGCAATGTCGAATTAATTGATTTCGGTGATGGTAAGGCTTGGTTGGGTTAGGTTTGGTGAGGTAAGCACGTTTTGTGTATATTTTTACAATGTCGAATTAATTGATTTCTGTGATGGTTAGGCTAGGTTGGGTAAGGTTTCGTGAAGTTAGCACGTTTTGTGTATATTTTTGCAATGTCCATTTCTTTGATTTCGGTGATGCTTAGGTTAGATTGGGTTAGGTTTTGTGAGGTTAGCACGTTTTTTGGATATTTTGGCAATGTCGAATTCTTTGATTTTGTTGATGGTTAGGTTAGTTTGGGTTAGTTTTGGTGAGGTAAGCAAGTTTTGTGGATATTTTCGCATTGTCAAATTCTTTGATTTCGATGATGGTTAGGTTAGGTTCGGTTAGGTTTGGTGTGGTTAGCACGTTTTGTGGATATTTTGGCAATGTCGAATTTTTTAATTTCGGTGATGGTTAGGTTAAGTTGGGTTAGGTTGAGTGAGGTTTGCATGTTTTGTGTATATTTTTGCAATGTCGAATCAATTGATTTCAGTGATGGTTAGGCTAGGTTGGGTTAAGTTTCGTGAAGTTAGCACGTTTTGTGTATATTTTTGCAATGTCCAATTCTTTGATTTCGGTGATGCTTAGGTTAGGTTGGGTAAGGTTTTGTGAGGTAAGCACGTTTTGTGGATAATTTAGCAATGTCGAAATCTTTAATTTCAGTGATGGTAAGATTCAGTTGGGTTAGGTCTAGTGAGGTTTGCACGTTTTGTGTATAATTTTGCAATGTCGAATTCATTGATTTCGGTGATGGTTATGTTAGGTTCGGTTAGGTTTGTGAAGTTAGCACGATTTGTGTATATTTTTGCAATGTTCAATTGTTTGATTTCGGTGATGGTTAGGTTAGGTTGGGTTTGGTTTGGTGAGGTAAGCACGTTTTGTGGATATTTTTGCAATGTCGAATTCTTTAATTTCGGTGATGGTTAGGTTAAGTTGGGTAAGGTTAAGTGAGGTTTGCACGTTTTGTGTATATTTTTGCAATGTCGAATTAATTGATTTCGGTGATGGTTAGGCTAGGTTGGGTTAGGTTTCGTGAAGTTAGCACGATTTGTGTATATTTTTGCAATGTTCAATTGTTTGATTTCGGTGATGGTAAGGTTAGGTTGGGTTTGGTTTGGTGAGGTAAGCACGTTTTGTGGATATTTTTGCAATGTCGAATTCTTTAATTTCGGTAATAGTTATGTTAAGTTGGGTTAGGTTTAGTGAGGTTTGCACGTTTCGTGTATATTTTTGCAATGTCGAATTAATTGATTTCGGTGATGGTTAGGCTAGGTTGGGTTAGGTTTCGTGAAGTAAGCACGTTTTGTGTATATTTTTGCAATGTCCAATTCTTTGATTTCGGTGATGCTTAGGTTAAGTTGGGTTAGGTTGAGTGAGGTTTGCACGTTTTGTGTATATTTTTGCAATGTCGAATTAATTGAATTCGGTAATGGTTAGGCTAGGTTGGGTTAGGTTTCGTGAAGTTAGCACATTGTGTGTATATTTTTGCAATGTCCAATTCTTTGATTTCGGTGATGCTTAGGTTAAGTTGGGTTAGGTTGAGTGAGGTTTGCACGCTTTGTCTATATTTTTGCAATGTCGAATTAATTGATTTCGGTGATGGTTAGGCTAGGTTAGGTTAGGTTTTGTGAAGTTAGCACGTTTTGTGTATATTTTTGCAATGACAAATTCTTTGATTTCGGTGATGCTAAGGTTAGGATGGGTTAGGTTTTGTGAGGTAAGCACGTTTTATGGATATTTTGGCAATGTCAAATTCTTTGATTTCGGTGATGGTTAGGTTAAGTTGGGTTAAGTTTGGTGAGGTAAGCACGTTTTGTGTATAATTTTACAATGTCGAATTAGATGATTTCTGTGATGGTTAGGCTAGGTTGGGTTAGGTTTCGTGAAGTAAGCACGTTTTGTGTATATTTTTGCAATGTCCATTTCTTTAATTTCGGTGATGCTTAGGTTAGATTGGGTTAGGTTTTGTGAGGTTAGCACGTTTTTTGGATATTTTGGCAATGTCGAATTCTTTGATTTTGTTGATGGTTAGGTTAGTTTGGGTTAGTTTTGGTGAGGTAAGCAAGTTTTGTGGATATTTTCGCATTGTCAAATTCTTTGATTTCGATGATGGTTAGGTTAGGTTCGGTTAGGTTTGGTGTGGTAAGCACGTTTTGTGGATATTTTGGCAATGTCGAATTTTTTAATTTCGGTGATGGTTAGGTTAAGTTGGGTTAGGTTGAGTGAGGTTTGCATGTTTTGTGTATATTTTTGCAATGTCGAATCAATTGATTTCAGTGATGGTTATGTTAGGTTCGGTTAGGTTTCGTGAAGTTAGCACGTTTTGTGTATATTTTTGCAATGTCCAATTCTTTGATTTCGGTGATGCTTAGGTTAGGTTGGGTAAGGTTTTGTGAGGTTTGCACGTTTTGTGGATAATTTGGCAATGTCGAATTCTTTAATTTCGGTAATAGTTATGTTAAGTTGGGTTAGGTTTAGTGAGATTTGCACGTTTCGTGTATATTTTTGCAATGTCGAATTAATTGATTTCGGTGATGGTTAGGCTAGGTTGGGTTAGGTTTCGTGAAGTTAGCACGTTTTGTGTATATTTTTGCAATGTCCAATTCTTTGATTTCGGTGAAGCTTAGGTTAGGTTGGGTTAGGTTTTGTGAGGTAAGCACGTTTTGTGGATTTTTGGGCAATGTCGAATTCTTTAATTTCAGTGATGGTTAGATTAAGTTGGGTTAGGTCTAGTGAGGTTTGCACGTTTTGTGTATATTTTTGCAATGTCGAATTCATTGATTTCGGTGATGGTTATGTTAGGTTCGGTTAGGTTTCGTGAAGTTACCACGATTTGTGTATATTTTTGCAATGTTCAATTGTTTGATTTCGGTGATGGTTAGGTTAGGTTGGGTTAGGTTTCGTGAAGTTAGCACGTTTTGTGTATATTTTTGCAATGTCCAATTCTTTGATTTCGGTGATGCTTAGGTTAAGTTGGGTTAGGTTGAGTGAGGATTGCACGTTTTGTGTATATTTTTGCAATGTCGAATTAATTGATTTCGGTGATGGTTAGGCTAGGTTGGGTTAGGTTTCGTGAAGTAAGCACGTTTTGTGTATATTTTTGCAATGTCCAATTCTTTGATTTCGGTGATGCTTAGGTTAAGTTGGGTTAGGTTGAGTGAGGTTTTCACGCTTTCTCTATATTTTTGCAATGTCGAATTAATTGATTTCGGTGATGGTTAGGCTAGGTTGGGTTAGGTTTCGTGAGGTAAGCACGTTTTTTGGATATTTTGGCAATGTCGAATTCTTTGATATCGTTGATGGTTAGGTTAGTTTGGGTTAGTTTTTGTGAGGTAAGCTAGTTTTTTGGATATTTTTGCATTGTCAAATTCTTTGATTTCGGTGATGGTTAGGTTAGGATAGGTTAGGTTTGGTGAGGTTAGCACGTTTTGTGGATATTTTGGCAATGTCGAATTCTTTAATTTCGGTGATGGTTAGGTTAAGTTGGGTTAGGTTTCGTGAGGTTTGCACGTTTTGTGTATATTTTTGCAATGTCGAATTAATTGATTTCGGTGATGGTTAGGCTAGGTTGGGTTAGGTTTCGTGAAGTAAGCACGTTTTGTGTATATTTTTGCAATGTCCAATTCTTTGATTTCGGTGATGCTTAGGTTAGGTTGGGTTTGGTTTGGTGAGGTAAGCAAGTTTTGTGGATATTTTTGCAATGTCGAATTCTTTAATTTCGGTGATGGTTAGGTTAAGTTGGGTTAGGTTTAGTGAGGTTTGCACG
Organism: Arctopsyche grandis; assembly: GCF_051622035.1. NCBI lineage: Eukaryota > Metazoa > Arthropoda > Insecta > Trichoptera > Hydropsychidae > Arctopsyche > Arctopsyche grandis. The sequence goes on along the minus strand of NC_135365.1, from coordinate 21,729,388 downwards.
TTTTGTGTATATTTTTGCAATGTCGAAATAATTGATTTCGGTGATGGTTAGGCTAGGTTGGGTTAGGTTTCGTGAAGTTAGCACGTTTTGTGTATATTTTTGCAATGTCCAATTATTTGATTTCGGTGATGCTTAGGTTAAGTTGGGTTAGGTTGAGTGAGGTAAGCACGTTTTGTGGATAATTTGGCAATGTCGAATTCTTTAATTTCAGTGATGGTTAGATTAAGTTGGGTTAGGTCTAGTGAGGTTTGCACGTTTTGTGTATATTTTTGCAATGTCGAATTCATTGATTTCGGTGATGGTTATGTTAGGTTCGGTAAGTTTCGTGAAGTTAGCACGATTTGTGTATATTTTTGCAATGTTCAATTGTTTGATTTCGGTGATGGTTAGGTTAAGTTGGGTTTGGTTTGGTGAGGTAAGCACGTTTTGTGGATATTTTTGCAATGTCGAATTCTTTAATTTCGGTGATGGTAAGGTTAAGTTGGGTTAGGTTTAGTGAGGTTTGCACGTTTTGTGTATATTTTTGCAATGTCGAATTAATTGATTTCGGTGATGGTTAGGCTAGGTTGGGTTAGGTTTCGTGAAGTTAGCACGTTTTGTGTATATTTTTGCAATGTCCAATTCTTTGATTTCGGTGAAGCTTAGGTTAGGTTGGGTTAGGTTTTGTGAGGTAAGCACGTTTTGTGGATAATTTGGCAATGTCGAATTCTTTAATTTCAGTGATGGTTAGATTAAGTTGGGTTAGGTCTAGTGAGGTTTGCACGTTTTGTGTATATTTTTGCAATGTCGAATTCATTGATTTCGGTGATGGTTATGTTAGGTTCGGTTAGGTTTCGTGAAGTTAGCACGATTTGTGTATATTTTTGCAATGTTCAATTGTTTGATTTCGGTGATGGTTAGGTTAGGTTGGGTTTGGTTTGGTGAGGTAAGCACGTTTTGTGGATATTTTTGCAATGTCGAATTCTTTAATTTCGGTGATGGTTAAGTTAAGTTGGGTTAGGTTTAGTGAGGTTTGCACGTTTTGTGTATATTTTTGCAATGTCGAATTAATTGATTTCGGTGATAGTTAGGCTAGGTTGGGCTAGGTTTCGTGAAGTTAGCACGATTTGTGTATATTTTTGCAATGTTCAATTGTTTGATTTCGGTGATGGTTAGGTTATGTTGGGTTAGGTTTCGTGAAGTTAGCACGTTTTGTGTATATTTTTGCAATGTCCAATTCTTTGATTTCGGTGATGCTTAGGTTAAGTTGGGTTAGGTTGAGTGAGGTTTGCACGTTTTGTGTATATTTTTGCAATGTCGAATTAATTGATTTCGGTGATGGTAAGGCTAGGTTGGGTTAGGTTTCGTGAAGTTAGCACGTTTTGTGGATATTTTGGCAATGTCGAATTCTTTAATTTCGGTGATGGTTAGGTTAAGTTGGATTAGGTTAAGTGAGGTTTGCACGTTTTGTGTGTATTTTTGCAATGTCGAATTAATTGATTTCGGTGATGGTTAGGCTAGGTTGGGTTAGGTTTCGTGAAGTTAGCACGTTTTGTGTATATTTTTGCAATGTCCAATTCTTTGATTTCGGTGATGCTTAGGTTAGGTTGGGTAAAGTTTTGTGAGATTAGCACGTTTTGTGGATAATTTGGCAATGTCGAATTCTTTAATTTCGGTAATAGTTATGTTAAGTTGGGTTAGGTTTAGTGAGGTTTGCACGTTTCGTGTATATTTTTGCAATGTCGAATTAATTGATTTCGGTGATGGTTAGGCTAGGTTGGGTTAGGTTTCGTGAAGTAAGCACGTTTTGTGGATATTTTGGCAATGTCGAATTCTTTAATTTCGGTGATGGTTAGGTTAAGTTGGATTAGGTTAAGTGAGGTTTGCACGTTTTGTGTGTATTTTTGCAATGTCGAATTATTTGATTTCGGTGATGGTTAGGCTAGGTTGGGTTAGGTTTCGTGAAGTAAGCACGTTTTGTGTATATTTTTGCAATGTCCAATTATTTGATTTCGGTGATGCTTAGGTTAAGTTGGGTTAGGTTGAGTGAGGTAAGCACGTTTTGTGGATAATTTGGCAATGTCGAATTCTATAAATTCAGTGATGGTTAGATTAAGTTGGGTTAGGTCTAGTGAGGTTTGCACGTTTTGTGTATATTTTTGCAATGTCGAATTCATTGATTTCGGTGATGGTTATGTTAGGTTCGGTAAGTTTCGTGAAGTTAGCACGATTTGTGTATATTTTTGCAATGTTCAATTGTTTGATTTCGGTGATGGTTAGGTTAGGTTGGGTTTGGTTTGGTGAGGTAAGCACGTTTTGTGGATATTTTTGCAATGTCGAATTCTTTAATTTCGGTGATGGTAAGGTTAAGTTGGGTTAGGTTTAGTGAGGTTTGCACGTTTTGTGTATATTTTTGCAATGTCGAATTAATTGATTTCGGTGATGCTTAGGTTGAGTTTGGTTAGGTTGAGTGAGGTTTGCACGTTTTGTGTATATTTTTGCAATGTCGAATTAATTGATTTCGGTGATGGTTAGGCTAGGTTGGGTTAGGTTTCGTGAAGTTAGCACGTTTTGTGGATATTTTGGCAATGTCGAATTCTTTAATTTCGGTGATGGTTAGGTTAAGTTGGGTGAGGTTAAGTGAGGTTTGCACGTTTTGTGTGTATTTTTGCAATGTCGAATTAATTGATTTCGGTGATGGTTAGGCTAGGTTGGGTTAGGTTTCGTGAAGTTAGCACGTTTTGTGTATATTTTTGCAATGTCCAATTCTTTGATTTCGGTGAAGCTTAGGTTAGGTTGGGTTAGGTTTTGTGAGGTAAGCACGTTTTGTGGATAATTTGGCAATGTCGAATTCTTTAATTTCAGTGATGGTTAGATTAAGTTGGGTTAGGTCTAGTGAGGTTTGCACGTTTTGTGTATATTTTTGCAATGTCGAATTCATTGATTTCGGTGATGGTTATGTTAGGTTCGGTTAGGTTTCGTGAAGTAAGCACGATTTGTGTATATTTTTGCAATGTTCAATTGTTTGATTTCGGTGATGGTTAGGTTAGGTTGGGTTTGGTTTGGTGAGGTAAGCACGTTTTGTGGATATTTTTGCAATGTCGAATTCTTTAATTTCGGTGATGGTTAAGTTAAGTTGGGTTAGGTTTAGTGAGGTTTGCACGTTTTGTGTATATTTTTGCAATGTCGAATTAATTGATTTCGGTGATAGTTAGGCTAGGTTGGGTTAGGTTTCATGAAGTTAGCACGATTTGTGTATATTTTTGCAATGTTCAATTGTTTGATTTCGGTGATGGTTAGGTTATGTTGGGTTAGGTTTCGTGAAGTTAGCACGTTTTGTGTATATTTTTGCAATGTCCAATTCTTTGATTTCTGTGATGCTTAGGTTAAGTTGGGTTAGGTTGAGTGAGGTTTGCACGTTTTGTGTATATTTTTGCAATGTCGAATTAATTGATTTCGGTGATGGTTAGGCTAGGTTGGGTTAGGTTTCGTGAAGTTAGCACGTTTTGTGTATATTTTTGCAATGTCCAATTCTTTGATTTCGGTGATGCTTAGGTTAGGTTGGGTTTGGTTTGGTGAGGTAAGCAAGTTTTGTGGATATTTTTGCAATGTCGAATTCATTGATTTCGGTGATGGTTATGTTAGGTTCGGTTAGGTTTCGTGAAGTTAGCACGATTTGTGTATATTTTTGCAATGTTCAATTGTTTGATTTCGGTGATGGTTAGGTTAGGTTGGGTTTGGTTTGGTGAGGTAAGCACGTTTTGTGGATATTTTTGCAATGTCGAATTCTTTATTTTCGGTGATGGTTAAGTTAAGTTGGGTTAGGTTTAGTGAGGTTTGCACGTTTTGTGTATATTTTTGCAATGTCGAATTAATTGATTTCGGTGATAGTTAGGCTAGGTTTGGTTAGGTTTCGTGAAGTTAGCACGATTTGTGTATATTTTTGCAATGTTCAATTGTTTGATTTCGGTGATGGTTAGGTTAGGTTGGGTTAGGTTTCGTGAAGTTAGCACGTTTTGTGTATATTTTTGCAATGTCCAATTCTTTGATTTCGGTGATGCTTAGGTTAAGTTGGGTTAGGTTGAGTGAGGATTGCACGTTTTGTGTATATTTTTGCAATGTCGAATTAATTGATTTCGGTGATGGTTAGGCTAGGTTGGGTTAGGTTTCGTGAAGTAAGCACGTTTTGTGTATATTTTTGCAATGTCCAATTCTTTGATTTCGGTGATGCTTAGGTTAAGTTGGGTTAGGTTGAGTGAGGTTTTCACGCTTTCTCTATATTTTTGCAATGTCGAATTAATTGATTTCGGTGATGGTTAGGCTAGGTTGGGTTAGGTTTCGTGAGGTAAGCACGTTTTTTGGATATTTTGGCAATGTCGAATTCTTTGATATCGTTGATGGTTAGGTTAGTTTGGGTTAGTTTTTGTGAGGTAAGCTAGTTTTTTGGATATTTTTGCATTGTCAAATTCTTTGATTTCGGTGATGGTTAGGTTAGGATAGGTTAGGTTTGGTGAGGTTAGCACGTTTTGTGGATATTTTGGCAATGTCGAATTCTTTAATTTCGGTGATGGTTAGGTTAAGTTGGGTTAGGTTTCGTGAGGTTTGCACGTTTTGTGTATATTTTTGCAATGTCGAATTAATTGATTTCGGTGATGGTTAGGCTAGGTTGGGTTAGGTTTCGTGAAGTTAGCACGTTTTGTGTATATTTTTGCAATGTCCAATTCTTTGATTTCGGTGATGCTTAGGTTAGGTTGGGTTTGGTTTGGTGAGGTAAGCAAGTTTTGTGGATATTTTTGCAATGTCGAATTCTTTAATTTCGGTGATGGTTAGGTTAAGTTGGGTTAGGTTTAGTGAGGTTTGCACGTTTTGTGTATATTTTTGCAATGTCGAAATAATTGATTTCGGTGATGGTTAGGCTAGGTTGGGTTAGGTTTCGTGAAGTTAGCACGTTTTGTGTATATTTTTGCAATGTCCAATTATTTGATTTCGGTGATGCTTAGGTTAAGTTGGGTTAGGTTGAGTGAGGTAAGCACGTTTTGTGGATAATTTGGCAATGTCGAATTCTTTAATTTCAGTGATGGTTAGATTAAGTTGGGTTAGGTCTAGTGAGGTTTGCACGTTTTGTGTATATTTTTGCAATGTCGAATTCATTGATTTCGGTGATGGTTATGTTAGGTTCGGTAAGTTTCGTGAAGTTAGCACGATTTGTGTATATTTTTGCAATGTTCAATTGTTTGATTTCGGTGATGGTTACGTTAAGTTGGGTTTGGTTTGGTGAGGTAAGCACGTTTTGTGGATATTTTTGCAATGTCGAATTCTTTAATTTCGGTGATGGTAAGGTTAAGTTGGGTTAGGTTTAGTGAGGTTTGCACGTTTTGTGTATATTTTTGCAATGTCGAATTAATTGATTTCGGTGATGGTTAGGCTAGGTTGGGTTAGGTTTCGTGAAGTTAGCACGTTTTGTGTATATTTTTGCAATGTCCAATTCTTTGATTTCGGTGAAGCTTAGGTTAGGTTGGGTTAGGTTTTGTGAGGTAAGCACGTTTTGTGGATAATTTGGCAATGTCGAATTCTTTAATTTCAGTGATGGTTAGATTAAGTTGGGTTAGGTCTAGTGAGGTTTGCACGTTTTGTGTATATTTTTGCAATGTCGAATTCATTGATTTCGGTGATGGTTATGTTAGGTTCGGTTAGGTTTCGTGAAGTTAGCACGATTTGTGTATATTTTTGCAATGTTCAATTGTTTGATTTCGGTGATGGTTAGGTTAGGTTGGGTTTGGTTTGGTGAGGTAAGCACGTTTTGTGGATATTTTTGCAATGTCGAATTCTTTAATTTCGGTGATGGTTAAGTTAAGTTGGGTTAGGTTTAGTGAGGTTTGCACGTTTTGTGTATATTTTTGCAATGTCGAATTAATTGATTTCGGTGATAGTTAGGCTAGGTTGGGTTAGGTTTCGTGAAGTTAGCACGATTTGTGTATATTTTTGCAATGTTCAATTGTTTGATTTCGGTGATGGTTAGGTTATGTTGGGTTAGGTTTCGTGAAGTTAGCACGTTTTGTGTATATTTTTGCAATGTCCAATTCTTTGATTTCGGTGATGCTTAGGTTAAGTTGGGTTAGGTTGAGTGAGGTTTGCACGTTTTGTGTATATTTTTGCAATGTCGAATTAATTGATTTCGGTGATGGTAAGGCTAGGTTGGGTTAGGTTTCGTGAAGTTAGCACGTTTTGTGGATATTTTGGCAATGTCGAATTCTTTAATTTCGGTGATGGTTAGGTTAAGTTGGATTAGGTTAAGTGAGGTTTGCACGTTTTGTGTGTATTTTTGCAATGTCGAATTAATTGATTTCGGTGATGGTTAGGCTAGGTTGGGTTAGGTTTCGTGAAGTTAGCACGTTTTGTGTATATTTTTGCAATGTCCAATTCTTTGATTTCGGTGATGCTTAGGTTAGGTTGGGTAAAGTTTTGTGAGGTTAGCACGTTTTGTGGATAATTTGGCAATGTCGAATTCTTTAATTTCGGTAATAGTTATGTTAAGTTGGGTTAGGTTTAGTGAGGTTTGCACGTTTCGTGTATATTTTTGCAATGTCGAATTAATTGATTTCGGTGATGGTTAGGATAGGTTGGGTTAGGTTTCGTGAAGTAAGCACGTTTTGTGGATATTTTGGCAATGTCGAATTCTTTAATTTCGGTGATGGTTAGGTTAAGTTGGATTAGGTTAAGTGAGGTTTGCACGTTTTGTGTGTATTTTTGCAATGTCGAATTATTTGATTTCGGTGATGGTTAGGCTAGGTTGGGTTAGGTTTCGTGAAGTTAGCACGTTTTGTGTATATTTTTGCAATGTCCAATTATTTGATTTCGGTGATGCTTAGGTTAAGTTGGGTTAGGTTGAGTGAGGTAAGCACGTTTTGTGGATAATTTGGCAATGTCGAATTCTATAAATTCAGTGATGGTTAGATTAAGTTGGGTTAGGTCTAGTGAGGTTTGCACGTTTTGTGTATATTTTTGCAATGTCGAATTCATTGATTTCGGTGATGGTTATGTTAGGTTCGGTAAGTTTCGTGAAGTTAGCACGATTTGTGTATATTTTTGCAATGTTCAATTGTTTGATTTCGGTGATGGTTAGGTTAGGTTGGGTTTGGTTTGGTGAGGTAAGCACGTTTTGTGGATATTTTTGCAATGTCGAATTCTTTAATTTCGGTGATGGTAAGGTTAAGTTGGGTTAGGTTTAGTGAGGTTTGCACGTTTTGTGTATATTTTTGCAATGTCGAATTAATTGATTTCGGTGATGGTTAAGTTAAGTTGGGTTAGGTTTAGTGAGGTTTGCACGTTTTGTGTGTATTTTTGCAATGTCGAATTAATTGATTTCGGTGATGGTTAGGCTAGGTTGGGTTAGGTTTCGTGAAGTTAGCACGTTTTGTGTATATTTTTGCAATGTCCAATTCTTTGATTTCGGTGATGCTTAGGTTGAGTTTGGTTAGGTTGAGTGAGGTTTGCACGTTTTGTGTATATTTTTGCAATGTCGAATTAATTGATTTCGGTGATGGTTAGGCTAGGTTGGGTTAGGTTTCGTGAAGTTAGCACGTTTTGTGGATATTTTGGCAATGTCGAATTCTTTAATTTCGGTGATGGTTAGGTTAAGTTGGGTGAGGTTAAGTGAGGTTTGCACGTTTTGTGTGTATTTTTGCAATGTCGAATTAATTGATTTCGGTGATGGTTAGGCTAGGTTGGGTTAGGTTTCGTGAAGTTAGCACGTTTTGTGTATATTTTTGCAATGTCCAATTCTTTGATTTCGGTGAAGCTTAGGTTAGGTTGGGTTAGGTTTTGTGAGGTAAGCACGTTTTGTGGATAATTTGGCAATGTCGAATTCTTTAATTTCAGTGATGGTTAGATTAAGTTGGGTTAGGTCTAGTGAGGTTTGCACGTTTTGTGTATATTTTTGCAATGTCGAATTCATTGATTTCGGTGATGGTTATGTTAGGTTCGGTTAGGTTTCGTGAAGTAAGCACGATTTGTGTATATTTTTGCAATGTTCAATTGTTTGATTTCGGTGATGGTTAGGTTAGGTTGGGTTTGGTTTGGTGAGGTAAGCACGTTTTGTGGATATTTTTGCAATGTCGAATTCTTTAATTTCGGTGATGGTTAAGTTAAGTTGGGTTAGGTTTAGTGAGGTTTGCACGTTTTGTGTATATTTTTATAATGTCGAATTAATTGATTTCGGTGATAGTTAGGCTAGGTTGGGTTAGGTTTCATGAAGTTAGCACGATTTGTGTATATTTTTGCAATGTTCAATTGTTTGATTTCGGTGATGGTTAGGTTATGTTGGGTTAGGTTTCGTGAAGTTAGCACGTTTTGTGTATATTTTTGCAATGTCCAATTCTTTGATTTCTGTGATGCTTACGTTAAGTTGGGTTAGGTTGAGTGAGGTTTGCACGTTTTGTGTATATTTTTGCAATGTCGAATTAATTGATTTCGGTGATGGTTAGGCTAGGTTGGGTTAGGTTTCGTGAAGTTAGCACGTTTTGTGTATATTTTTGCAATGTCCAATTCTTTGATTTCGGTGATGCTTAGGTTAGGTTGGGTTTGGTTTGGTGAGGTAAGCAAGTTTTGTGGATATTTTTGCAATGTCGAATTCATTGATTTCGGTGATGGTTATGTTAGGTTCGGTTAGGTTTCGTGAAGTTAGCACGATTTGTGTATATTTTTGCAATGTTCAATTGTTTGATTTTGGTGATGGTTAGGTTAGGTTGGGTTTGGTTTGGTGAGGTAAGCACGTTTTGTGGATATTTTTGCAATGTCGAATTCTTTAATTTCGGTGATGGTTAAGTTAAGTTGGGTTAGGTTTAGTGAGGTTTGCACGTTTTGTGTATATTTTTGCAATGTCGAATTAATTGATTTCGGTGATAGTTAGGCTAGGTTTGGTTAGGTTTCGTGAAGTTAGCACGATTTGTGTATATTTTTGCAATGTTCAATTGTTTGATTTCGGTGATGGTTAGGTTAGGTTGGGTTAGGTTTCTTGAAGTTAGCACGTTTTGTGTATATTTTTGCAATGTCCAATTCTTTGATTTCGGTGATGCTTAGGTTAAGTTGGGTTAGGTTGAGTGAGGTTTGCACGTTTTGTGTATAATTTTGCAATGTCAAATTCATTGATTTCGAAGATGGTTATGTTAGGTTCGGTTAGGTCTCGTGAAGTAAGCACGTTTTGTGTATATTTTTGCAATGTCCAATTCTTTGATTTCGGTGATGCTTAGGTTAGGTTGGGTAAAGTTTTGTGAGGTAAGCACGTTTTGTGGATAATTTGGCAATGTCGAATTCTTTAATTTCGGTAATAGTTATGTTAAGTTGGGTTGAGTTTAGTGAGGTTTGCACGTTTCGTGTATATTTTTGCAATGTCGAATTAATTGATTTCGGTGATGGTTAGGCTAGGTTGGGTTAGGTTTCGTGAAGTTAGCACGTTTTGTGGATATTTTGGCAATGTCGAATTCTTTAATTTCGGTGATGGTTAGGTTAAGTGAGGTTTGCACGTTTTGTGTGTATTTTTGCAATGTCGAATTAATTGATTTCGGTGATGGTTAGGCTAGGTTGGGTTAGGTTTCGTGAAGTTAGCACGTTTTGTGTATATTTTTGCAATGTCCAATTATTTGATTTCGGTGATGCTTAGGTTAAGTTGGGTTAGGTTGAGTGAGGTAAGCACGTTTTGTGGATAATTTGGCAATGTCGAATTCTTTAATTTCAGTGATGGTTAGATTAAGTTGGGTTAGGTCTAGTGAGGTTTGCACGTTTTGTGTATATTTTTGCAATGTCGAATTCATTGATTTCGGTGATGGTTATGTTAGGTTCGGTAAGTTTCGTGAAGTTAGCACGATTTGTGTATATTTTTGCAATGTTCAATTGTTTGATTTCGGTGATGGTTAGGTTAAGTTGGGTTTGGTTTGGTGAGGTAAGCACGTTTTGTGGATATTTTGGCAATGTCGAATTCTTTAATTTCGGTGATGGTTAGGTTAAGTTGGATTAGGTTAAGTGAGGTTTGCACGTTTTGTGTGTATTTTTGCAATGTCGAATTAATTGATTTCGGTGATGGTTAGGCTAGGTTGGGTTAGGTTTCGTGAAGTTAGCACGTTTTGTGTATATTTTTGCAATGTCCAATTCTTTGATTTCGGTGATGCTTAGGTTAGGTTGGGTTAGGTTTTGTGAGGTAAGCACGTTTTGTGGATAATTTGGCAATGTCGAATTCTTTAATTTCAGTGATGGTTAGATTAAGTTGGGTTAGGTCTAGTGAGGTTTGCACGTTTTGTGTATATTTTTGCAATGTCGAATTCATTGATTTCGGTGATGGTTATGTTAGGTTCGGTTAGGTTTCGTGAAGTTAGCACGATTTGTGTATATTTTTGCAATGTTCAATTGTTTGATTTCGGTGATGGTTAGGTTAGGTTGGGTTAGGTTTCGTGAAGTAAGCACGTTTTGTGTATATTTTTGCAATGTCCAATTCTTTGATTTCAGTGATGCTTAGGTTAAGTTGGGTTAGGTTGAGTGAAGTTTGCACGTTTTGTGTATATTTTTGCATTGTCGAATTAATTGATTTCGGTGATGGTTAGGCTAGGTTGGGTTAGGTTTCGTGAAGTAAGCACGTTTTGTGTATATTTTTGCAATGTCCAATACTTTGATTTCGGTGATGCTTAGGTTAAGTTGGGTTAGGTTGAGTGAGGTTTACACGCTTTCTCTATATTTTTGCAGTGTCGAATTAATTGATTTCGGTGATGGTTAGGCTAGGTTGGGTTAGGTTTCGTGAAGTTAGCACGTTTTGTGTATATTTTTGCAATGACAGATTCTTTGATTTCCGTGATGCTAAGGTTAGGTTGGGTTAGGTTTTGTGAGGTAAGCACGTTTTTTGGATATTTTGGCAATGTCGAATTCTTTGATATCGTTGATGGTTAGGTTAGTTTGGGTTAGTTATTGTGAGGTAAGCAAGTTTTTTGGATATTTTTGCATTGTCAAATTCTTTGATTTCGGTGATGGTTAGGTTAGGATAGGTTAGGATTGGTGAGCACGTTTTGTAGATATTTTGGCAATGTCGAATTCTTTAATTTCGGTGATGGTAAGGTTAAGTTGGGTTAGGTTAAGTGAGGTTTGCACGTTTTGTGTATATTTTTGCAATGTCGAATTAATTGATTTCGGTGATGGTAAGGCTAGGTTGGGTTAGGTTTCGTGAAGTTAGCACGTTTTGTGTATATTTTTGCAATGTCCAATTCTTTGATTTCGGTGATGCTTAGGTTAAGTTGGGTTAGGTTGAGTGAGGTTTGCACGTTTTGTGTATATTTTTGCAATGTCGAATTAATTGATTTCGGTGATGGTTAGGCTAGGTTGGGTTAGGTTTCGTGAAGTAAGCACGTTTTGTGGATATTTTGGCAATGTCGAATTCTTTAATTTCGGTGATGGTTAGGTTAAGTTGGATTAGGTTAAGTGAGGTTTGCACGTTTTGTGTGTATTTTTGCAATGTCGAATTAATTGATTTCGGTGATGGTTAGGCTAGGTTGGGTTAGGTTTCGTGAAGTTAGCACGTTTTGTGTATATTTTTGCAATGTCCAATTCTTTGATTTCGGTGATGCTTAGGTTGAGTTTGGTTAGGTTGAGTGAGGTTTGCACGTTTTGTGTATATTTTTGCAATGTCGAATTAATTGATTTCGGTGATGGTTAGGCTAGGTTGGGTTAGGTTTCGTGAAGTTAGCACGTTTTGTGGATATTTTGGCAATGTCGAATTCTTTAATTTCGGTGATGGTTAGGTTAAGTTGGGTGAGGTTAAGTGAGGTTTGCACGTTTTGTGTGTATTTTTGCAATGTCGAATTAATTGATTTCGGTGATGGTTAGGCTAGGTTGGGTTAGGTTTCGTGAAGTTAGCACGTTTTGTGTATATTTTTGCAATGTCCAATTCTTTGATTTCGGTGAAGCTTAGGTTAGGTTGGGTTAGGTTTTGTGAGGTAAGCACGTTTTGTGGATAATTTGGCAATGTCGAATTCTTTAATTTCAGTGATGGTTAGATTAAGTTGGGTTAGGTCTAGTGAGGTTTGCACGTTTTGTGTATATTTTTGCAATGTCGAATTCATTGATTTCGGTGATGGTTATGTTAGGTTCGGTTAGGTTTCGTGAAGTAAGCACGATTTGTGTATATTTTTGCAATGTTCAATTGTTTGATTTCGGTGATGGTTAGGTTAGGTTGGGTTTGGTTTGGTGAGGTAAGCACGTTTTGTGGATATTTTTGCAATGTCGAATTCTTTAATTTCGGTGATGGTTAAGTTAAGTTGGGTTAGGTTTAGTGAGGTTTGCACGTTTTGTGTATATTTTTGCAATGTCGAATTAATTGATTTCGGTGATAGTTAGGCTAGGTTGGGTTAGGTTTCATGAAGTTAGCACGATTTGTGTATATTTTTGCAATGTTCAATTGTTTGATTTCGGTGATGGTTAGGTTAAGTTGGGTTAGGTTGAGTGAGGTTTGCACGTTTTGTGTATATTTTTGCAATGTCGAATTAATTGATTTCGGTGATGGTTAGGCTAGGTTGGGTTAGGTTTCGTGAAGTTAGCACGTTTTGTGTATATTTTTGCAATGTCCAATTCTTTGATTTCGGTGATGCTTAGGTTAGGTTGGGTTTGGTTTGGTGAGGTAAGCAAGTTTTGTGGATATTTTTGCAATGTCGAATTCATTGATTTCGGTGATGGTTATGTTAGGTTCGGTTAGGTTTCGTGAAGTTAGCACGATTTGTGTATATTTTTGCAATGTTCAATTGTTTGATTTTGGTGATGGTTAGGTTAGGTTGGGTTTGGTTTGGTGAGGTAAGCACGTTTTGTGGATATTTTTGCAATGTCGAATTCTTTAATTTCGGTGATGGTTAAGTTAAGTTGGGTTAGGTTTAGTGAGGTTTGCACGTTTTGTGTATATTTTTGCAATGTCGAATTAATTGATTTCGGTGATAGTTAGGCTAGGTTTGGTTAGGTTTCGTGAAGTTAGCACGATTTGTGTATATTTTTGCAATGTTCAATTGTTTGATTTCGGTGATGGTTAGGTTAGGTTGGGTTAGGTTTCTTGAAGTTAGCACGTTTTGTGTATATTTTTGCAATGTCCAATTCTTTGATTTCGGTGATGCTTAGGTTAAGTTGGGTTAGGTTGAGTGAGGTTTGCACGTTTTGTGTATAATTTTGCAATGTCAAATTCATTGATTTCGAAGATGGTTATGTTAGGTTCGGTTAGGTCTCGTGAAGTAAGCACGTTTTGTGTATATTTTTGCAATGTCCAATTCTTTGATTTCGGTGATGCTTAGGTTAGGTTGGGTAAAGTTTTGTGAGGTAAGCACGTTTTGTGGATAATTTGGCAATGTCGAATTCTTTAATTTCGGTAATAGTTATGTTAAGTTGGGTTGAGTTTAGTGAGGTTTGCACGTTTCGTGTATATTTTTGCAATGTCGAATTAATTGATTTCGGTGATGGTTAGGCTAGGTTGGGTTAGGTTTCGTGAAGTTAGCACGTTTTGTGGATATTTTGGCAATGTCGAATTCTTTAATTTCGGTGATGGTTAGGTTAAGTGAGGTTTGCACGTTTTGTGTGTATTTTTGCAATGTCGAATTAATTGATTTCGGTGATGGTTAGGCTAGGTTGGGTTAGGTTTCGTGAAGTTAGCACGTTTTGTGTATATTTTTGCAATGTCCAATTATTTGATTTCGGTGATGCTTAGGTTAAGTTGGGTTAGGTTGAGTGAGGTAAGCACGTTTTGTGGATAATTTGGCAATGTCGAATTCTTTAATTTCAGTGATGGTTAGATTAAGTTGGGTTAGGTCTAGTGAGGTTTGCACGTTTTGTGTATATTTTTGCAATGTCGAATTCATTGATTTCGGTGATGGTTATGTTAGGTTCGGTAAGTTTCTTGAAGTTAGCACGATTTGTGTATATTTTTGCAATGTTCAATTGTTTGATTTCGGTGATGGTTAGGTTAAGTTGGGTTTGGTTTGGTGAGGTAAGCACGTTTTGTGGATATTTTGGCAATGTCGAATTCTTTAATTTCGGTGATGGTTAGGTTAAGTTGGATTAGGTTAAGTGAGGTTTGCACGTTTTGTGTGTATTTTTGCAATGTCGAATTAATTGATTTCGGTGATGGTTAGGCTAGGTTGGGTTAGGTTTCGTGAAGTTAGCACGTTTTGTGTATATTTTTGCAATGTCCAATTCTTTGATTTCGGTGATGCTTAGGTTAGGTTGGGTTAGGTTTTGTGAGGTAAGCACGTTTTGTGGATAATTTGGCAATGTCGAATTCTTTAATTTCAGTGATGGTTAGATTAAGTTGGGTTAGGTCTAGTGAGGTTTGCACGTTTTGTGTATATTTTTGCAATGTCGAATTCATTGATTTCGGTGATGGTTATGTTAGGTTCGGTTAGGTTTCGTGAAGTTAGCACGATTTGTGTATATTTTTGCAATGTTCAATTGTTTGATTTCGGTGATGGTTAGGTTAGGTTGGGTTAGGTTTCGTGAAGTAAGCACGTTTTGTGTATATTTTTGCAATGTCCAATTCTTTGATTTCAGTGATGCTTAGGTTAAGTTGGGTTAGGTTGAGTGAAGTTTGCACGTTTTGTGTATATTTTTGCATTGTCGAATTAATTGATTTCGGTGATGGTTAGGCTAGGTTGGGTTAGGTTTCGTGAAGTAAGCACGTTTTGTGTATATTTTTGCAATGTCCAATACTTTGATTTCGGTGATGCTTAGGTTAAGTTGGGTTAGGTTGAGTGAGGTTTACACGCTTTCTCTATATTTTTGCAGTGTCGAATTAATTGATTTCGGTGATGGTTAGGCTAGGTTGGGTTAGGTTTCGTGAAGTTAGCACGTTTTGTGTATATTTTTGCAATGACAGATTCTTTGATTTCCGTGATGCTAAGGTTAGGTTGGGTTAGGTTTTGTGAGGTAAGCACGTTTTTTGGATATTTTGGCAATGTCGAATTCTTTGATATCGTTGATGGTTAGGTTAGTTTGGGTTAGTTATTGTGAGGTAAGCAAGTTTTTTGGATATTTTTGCATTGTCAAATTCTTTGATTTCGGTGATGGTTAGGTTAGGATAGGTTAGGATTGGTGAGCACGTTTTGTAGATATTTTGGCAATGTCGAATTCTTTAATTTCGGTGATGGTAAGGTTAAGTTGGGTTAGGTTAAGTGAGGTTTGCACGTTTTGTGTATATTTTTGCAATGTCGAATTAATTGATTTCGGTGATGGTAAGGCTAGGTTGGGTTAGGTTTCGTGAAGTTAGCACGTTTTGTGTATATTTTTGCAATGTCCAATTCTTTGATTTCGGTGATGCTTAGGTTAAGTTGGGTTAGGTTGAGTGAGGTTTGCACGTTTTGTGTATATTTTTGCAATGTCGAATTAATTGATTTCGGTGATGGTTAGGCTAGGTTGGGTTAGGTTTCGTGAAGTAAGCACGTTTTGTGGATATTTTGGCAATGTCGAATTCTTTAATTTCGGTGATGGTTAGGTTAAGTTGGATTAGGTTAAGTGAGGTTTGCACGTTTTGTGTGTATTTTTGCAATGTCGAATTAATTGATTTCGGTGATGGTTAGGCTAGGTTGGGTTAGGTTTCGTGAAGTTAGCACGTTTTGTGTATATTTTTGCAATGTCCAATTATTTGATTTCGGTGATGCTTAGGTTAAGTTGGGTTAGGTTGAGTGAGGTAAGCACGTTTTGTGGATAATTTGGCAATGTCGAATTCTTTAATTTCAGTGATGGTTAGATTAAGTTGGGTTAGGTCTAGTGAGGTTTGCACGTTTTGTGTATATTTTTGCAATGTCGAATTCATTGATTTCGGTGATGGTTATGTTAGGTTCGGTTAGGTTTCGTGAAGTTAGCACGATTTGTGTATATTTTTGCAATGTTCAATTGTTTGATTTCGGTGATGGTTAGGTTAGGTTGGGTTTGGTTTGGTGAGGTGAGCACGTTTTGTGGATATTTTTGCAATGTGTAATTCTTTAATTTCGGTGATGGTAAGGTTAAGTTGGGTTAGGTTTAGTGAGGTTTGCACGTTTTGTGTATATTTTTGCAATGTCGAATTAATTGATTTCGGTGATGGTTAGGCTAGGTTGGGTTAAGTTTCGTGAAGTTAGCACGTTTTGTGTATATTTTTGCAATGTCCAATTCTTTGATTTCGGTGAAGCTTAGGTTAGGTTGGGTTAGGTTTTGTGAGGTAAGCACGTTTTGTGGATAATTTGGCAATGTCGAATTCTTTAATTTCAGTGATGATTAGATTAAGTTGGGTTAGGTCTAGTGAGGTTTGCACGTTTTGTGTATATTTTTGCAATGTCGAATTCATTGATTTCGGTGATGGTTATGTTAGGTTCGGTTAGGTTTCGTGAAGTTAGCCGGATTTGTGTATATTTTTGCAATGTTCAATTGTTTGATTTCGGTGATGGTTAGGTTAGGTTGGGTTTGGTTTGGAGAGGTAAGCACGTTTTGTGGATATTTTTGCAATGTCGAATTCTTTAATTTCGGTGATGGTTAAGTTAAGTTGGGTTAGGTTTAGTGAGGTTTGCACGTTTTGTGTATATTTTTGCAATGTCGAATTAATTGATTTCGGTGATAGTTAGGCTAGGTTGGGTTAGGTTTCGTGAAGTAAGAACGATTTGTGTATATTTTTGCAATGTTCAATTGTTTGATTTCGGTGATGGTTAGGTTAGGTTGGGTTAGGTTTCGTGAAGTTAGCACGTTTTGTGTATATTTTTGCAATGTCCAATTCTTTGATTTCGGTGATGCTTAGGTTAAGTTGGGTTAGGTTGAGTGAGGTTTGCACGTTTTGTGTATATTTTTGCAATGTCGAATTAATTGATTTCGGTGATGGTTAGGCTAGGTTGGGTTAGGTTTCGTGAAGTTAGCACGTTTTGTGTATATTTTTGCAATGTCCAATTCTTTGATTTCGGTGATGCTTAGGTTAAGTTGGGTTAGGTTGAGTGAGGTTTGCACACTTTCTCTATATTTTTGCAATGTCGAATTAATTGATTTCGGTGATGGTTAGGCTAGGTTGGGTTAGGTTTCGTGAAGTTAGCACGTTTTGTGTATATTTTTGCAATGACAGATTCTTTGATTTCCGTGATGCTTAGGTTAGGTTGGGTTAGGTTTTGTGAGGTAAGCACGTTTTTTGGATATTTTTGCATTGTCAAATTCTTTGATTTCGGTGATGGTTAGGTTAGGATAGGTTAGGATTGGTGAGGTTAGCACGTTTTGTAGATATTTTGGCTATGTCGAATTCTTTAATTTCGGTGATGGTAAGGTTAAGTTGGGTTAGGTTTAGTGAGGTTTGCACGTTTTGTGTATATTTTTGCAATGTCGAATTAATTGATTTCGGTGATGGTTAGGCTAGGTTGGGTTAGGTTTCGTGAAGTTAGCACGTTTTGTGTATATTTTTGCAATGTCCAATTCTTTGATTTCGGTGAAGCTTAGGTTAGGTTGGGTTAGGTTTTGTGAGGAAAGCACGTTTTGTGGATAATTTGGCAATGTCGAATTCTTTAATTTCAGTGATGGTTAGATTAAGTTGGGTTAGGTTTCGTGAAGTTAGCACGTTTTGTGTATATTTTTGCAATGTCCAATTCTTTGATTTCGGTGAAGCTTAGGTTAGGTTGGGTTAGGTTTTGTGAGGTAAGCACGTTTTGTGGATAATTTGGCAATGTCGAATTCTTTAATTTTAGTGATGGTAAGATTAAGTTGGGTTAGGTCTAGTGAGGTTTGCACGTTTTGTGTATATTTTTGCAATGTCGAATTCATTGATTTCGGTGATGGTTATGTTAGGGTCGGTTAGGTTTCGTGAAGTTAGCACGATTTGTGTATATTTTTGCAATGTTCAATTGTTTGATTTCGGTGATGGTTAGGTTAGGTTGGGTTTGGTTTGGTGAGGTAAGCACGTTTTGTGGATATTTTTGCAATGTCGAATTCTTTAATTTCGGTGATGGTTAAGTTAAGTTGGGTTAGGTCTAGTGAGGTTTGCACGTTTTGTGTATATTTTTGCAATGTCGAATTCATTGATTTCGGTGATGGTTATGTTAGGTTCGGTTAGGTTTCGTGAAGTTAGCACGATTTGTGTATATTTTTGCAATGTTCAATTGTTTGATTTCGGTGATGGTTAGGTTAGGTTGGGTTTGGTTTGGTGAGGTAAGCACGTTTTGTGGATATTTTTGCAATGTCGAATTCTTTAATTTCGGTGATGGTTAAGTTAAGTTGGGTTAGGTTTAGTGAGGTTTGCACGTTTTGTGTATATTTTTGCAACGTCGAATTCATTGATTTCGGTGATGGTTATGTTAGGTTCGGTTAGGTTTCGTGAAGTTAGCACGATTTGTGTATATTTTTGCAATGTTCAATTGTTTGATTTCGGTGATGGTTAGGTTAGGTTGGGTTTGGTTTGGTGAGGTAAGCACGTTTTGTGGATATTTTTGCAATGTCGAATTCTTTAATTTCGGTGATGGTTAAGTTAAGTTGGGTTAGGTTTAGTGAGGTTTGCACGTTTTGTGTATATTTTTGCAATGTTGAATTAATTGATTTCGGTGATAGTTAGGCTAGGTTGGGTTAGTTTTCGTGAAGTTAGCACGATTTGTGTATATTTTTGCAATGTTCAATTGTTTGATTTCGGTGATGGTTAGGTTAGGTTAGGTTAGGTTTCGTGAAGTTAGCACGTTTTGTGTATATTTTTGCAATGTCCAATTCTTTGATTTCGGTGATGCTTAGGTTAAGTTGGGTTAGGTTGAGTGAGGTTTGCACGTTTTGTGTATATTTTTGCAATGTCGAATTAATTGATTTCGGTGATGGTTAGGCTAGGTTGGGTTAGGTTTCGTGAAGTTAGCACGTTTTGTGTATATTTTTGCAATGACAGATTCTTTGATTTCCGTGATGCTTAGGTTAGGTTGGGTTAGGTTTTGTGAGGTAAGCACGTTTTTTAGATATTTTGGCAATGTCGAATTCTTTGATATCGTTGATGGTTAGGTTAGTTTGGGTTAGTTTTTGTGAGGTAAGCAAGTTTTTTGGATATTTTTGCATTGTCAAATTCTTTGATTTCGGTGATGGTTAGGTTAGGATAGGTTAGGATTGGTGAGGTTAGCACGTTTTGTAGATATTTTGGCAATGTCGAATTCTTTAATTTCGGTGATGGTAAGGTTAAGTTGGGTTAGGTTTAGTGAGGTTTGCACGTTTTGTGTATATTTTTGCAATGTCGAATTAATTGATTTCGGTGATGGTTAGGCTAGGTTGGGTTAGGTTTCGTGAAGTTAGCACGTTTTGTGTATATTTTTGCAATGTCCAATTCTTTGATTTCGGTGAAGCTTAGGTTAGGTTGGGTTAGGTTTTGTGAGGTAAGCACGTTTTGTGGATAATTTGGCAATGTCGAATTCTTTAATTTCAGTGATGGTTAGATTAAGTTGGGTTAGGTCTAGTGAGGTTTGCACGTTTTGTGTATATTTTTGCAATGTCGAATTCATTGATTTTGGTGATGGTTATGTTAGGTTCGGTTAGGTTTCGTGAAGTTAGCACGATTTGTGTATATTTTTGCAATGTTCAATTGTTTGATTTCGGTGATGGTTAGGTTAGGTTGGGTTTGGTTTGGTGAGGTAAGCACGTTTTGTGGATATTTTTGCAATGTCGAATTCTTTAATTTCGGTGATGGTTAAGTTAAGTTGGGTTAGGTTTAGTGAGGTTTGCACGTTTTGTGTATATTTTTGCAATGTCGAATTAATTGATTTCGGTGATAGTTTGGCTAGGTTAGGTTAGGTTTCGTGAAGTAAGCACGATTTGTGTATATTTTTGCAATGTTCAATTGTTTGATTTCGGTGATGGTTAGGTTAGGTTGGGTAAGGTTTCGTGAAGTTAGCACGTTTTGTGTATATTTTTGCAATGTCCAATTCATTGATTTCGGTGATGCTTAGGTTAAGTTGGGTTAGGTTGAGTGAGGTTTGCACGTTTTGTGTATATTTTTGCAATGTCGAATTAATTGATTTCGGTGATGGTTAGGCTAGGTTGGGTTAGGTTTCGTGAAGTTAGCACGTTTTGTGTATATTTTTGCAATGTCCAATTCTTTGATTTCGGTGATGCTTAGGTTAAGTTGGGTTAGGTTGAGTGAGGTTTGCACGCTTTCTCTATATTTTTGCAATGTCGAATTAATTGATTTCGGTGATGGTTAGGCTAGGTTGGGTTAGGTTTCGTGAAGTTAGCACGTTTTGTGTATATTTTTGCAATGTCCAATTCTTTGATTTCGGTGAAGCTTAGGTTAAGTTGGGTTAGGTTGAGTGAGGTAAGCACGTTTTGTGATTAATTTGGCAATGTCGAATTCTTTAATTTCAGTGATGGTTAGATTAAGTTGGGTTAGGTTTGGTGAGGTAAGCACGTTTTGTGTATATTTTTGCAATGTCGAATTCATTGATTTCGGTGATGCTTAGGTTAAGTTGGGTTAGGTTGAGTGAGGTTTGCACGTTTTGTGTATATTTTTGCAATGTCGAATTAATTGATTTCGGTGATGGTTAGGCTAGGTTGGGTTAGGTTTCGTGAAGTTAGCACGTTTTGTGTATATTTTTGCAATGTCCAATTCTTTGATTTCGGTGATGCTTAGGTTAAGTTGGGTTAGGTTGAGTGAGGTTTGCACGCTTTCTCTATATTTTTGCAATGTCGAATTAATTGATTTCGGTGATGGTTAGGCTAGGTTGGGTTAGGTTTCGTGAAGTTAGCACGTTTTGTGTATATTTTTGCAATGTCCAATTCTTTGATTTCGGTGAAGCTTAGGTTAAGTTGGGTTAGGTTGAGTGAGGTAAGCACGTTTTGTGTATATTTTTGCAATGTCGAATTAATTGATTTCGGTGATGGTAAGGCTAGGTTGGGTTAGGTTTCGTGAAGTTAGCACGTTTTGTGGATATTTTGGAAATGTCGAATTCTTTAATTTCGGTGATGGTTAGGTTAAGTTGGATTAGGTTAAGTGAGGTTTGCACGTTTTGTGTGTATTTTTGCAATGTCGAATTAATTGATTTCGGTGATGGTTAGGCTAGGTTGGGTTAGGTTTCGTGAAGTTAGCACGTTTTGTGTATATTTTTGCAATGTCCAATTATTTGATTTCGGTGATGCTTAGGTTAAGTTGGGTTAGGTTGAGTGAGGTAAGCACGTTTTGTGATTAATTTGGCAATGTCGAATTCTTTAATTTCAGTGATGGTTAGATTAAGTTGGGTTAGGTCTAGTGAGGTTTGCACGTTTTGTGTATATTTTTGCAATGTCGAATTCATTGATTTTGGTGATGGTTATGTTAGGTTCGGTTAGGTTTCGTGAAGTTAGCACGATTTGTGTATATTCTTGCAATGTTCAATTGTTTGATTTCGGTGATGGTTAGGTAAGGTTGGGTTTGGTTTGGTGAGGTAAGCACGTTTTGTGGATATTTTTGCAATGTCGAATTCTTTAATTTCGGTGATGGTTAGGTTAAGTTGGGTTAGGTTGAGTGAGGTTTGCACGCTTTGTGTATATTTTTGCAATGTCGAATTAATTGATTTCGGTGATGGTTAGGCTAGGTTGGGTTAGGTTTCGTGAAGTAAGCACGTTTTGTGTATATTTTTGCAATGTCCAATTCTTTGATTTCGGTGAAGCTTAGGTTAGGTTGGGTTAGGTTTTGTGAGGTAAGCACGTTTTGTGGATAATTTGGCAATGTCGAATTCTTTAATTTCAGTGATGGTTAGATTAAGTTGGGTTAGGTCTAGTGAGGTTTGCACGTTTTGTGTATATTTTTGCAATGTCGAATTCATTGATTTCGGTGATGGTTATGTTAGGTTCGGTTAGGTTTCGTGAAGTTAGCACGATTTGTGTATATTTTTGCAATGTTCAATTGTTTGATTTCGGTGATGGTTAGGTTAGGTTGGGTTTGGTTTGGTGAGGTAAGCACGTTTTGTGGATATTTTTGCAATGTCGAATTCTTTAATTTCGGTGATGGTTAAGTTAAGTTGGGTTAGGTTTAGTGAGGTTTGCACGTTTTGTGTATATTTTTGCAATGTCGAATTAATTGATTTCGGTGATAGTTAGGCTAGGTTGGGTTAGGTTTCGTGAAGTTAGAACGATTTGTGTATATTTTTGCAATGTTCAATTGTTTGATTTCGGTGATGGTTAGGTTAGGTTGGGTTAGGTTTCGTGAAGTTAGCACGTTTTGTGTATATTTTTGCAATGTCCAATTCTTTGATTTCGGTGATGCTTAGGTTAAGTTGGGTTAGGTTGAGTGAAGTTTGCACGTTTTGTGTATATTTTTGCATTGTCGAATTAATTGATTTCGGTGATGGTTAGGCTAGGTTGGGTTAGGTTTCGTGAAGTTAGCACGTTTTGTGTATATTTTTGCAATGTCCAATTCTTTGATTTCGGTGATGCTTAGGTTAAGTTGGGTTAGGTTGAGTGAGGTTTGCACGCTTTCTCTATATTTTTGCAATGTCGAATTAATTGATTTCGGTGATGGTTAGGCTAGGTTGGGTTAGGTTTCGTGAAGTTAGCACGTTTTGTGTATATTTTTGCAATGACAGATTCTTTGATTTCCGTGATGCTTAGGTTAGGTTGGGTTAGGTTTTGTGAGGTAAGCACGTTTTTTGGATATTTTGGCAATGTCGAATTCTTTGATATCGTTGATGGTTAGGTTAGTTTGGGTTAGTTTTTGTGAGGTAAGCAAGTTTTTTGGATATTTTTGCATTGTCAAATTCTTTGATTTCGGTGATGGTTAGGTTAGGATAGGTTAGGATTGGTGAGGTTAGCACGTTTTGTAGATATTTTGGCAATGTCGAATTCTTTAATTTCGGTGATGGTAAGGTTAAGTTGGGTTAGGTTGAGTGAGGTTTGCACGTTTTGTGTATATTTTTGCAATGTCGAATTAATTGATTTCGGTGATGGTTAGGCTAGTTGGGTTAGGTTTCGTGAAGTTAGAACGATTTGTGTATATTTTTGCAATGTTCAATTGTTTGATTTCGGTGATGGTTAGGTTAGGTTGGGTTAGGTTTCGTGAAGTTAGCACGTTTTGTGTATATTTTTGCAATGTCCAATTCTTTGATTTCGGTGATGCTTAGGTTAGGTTGGGTTTGGTTTGGTGAGGTAAGCACGTTTTGTGGATATTTTTGCAATGTCGAATTCTTTAATTTCGGTGATGGTTAAGTTAAGTTGGGTTAGGTTTAGTGAGGTTTGCACGTTTTGTGTATATTTTTGCAATGTCGAATTCATTGATTTCGGTGATAGTTAGGCTAGGTTGGGTTAGGTTTCGTGAAGTTAGAACGATTTGTGTATATTTTTGCAATGTTCAATTGTTTGATTTCGGTGATGGTTAGGTTAGGTTAGGTTAGGTTTCGTGAAGTTAGCACGTTTTGTGTATATTTTTGCAATGTCCAATTCTTTGATTTCGGTGATGCTTAGGTTAAGTTGGGTTAGGTTGAGTGAGGTTTGCACGTTTTGTGTATATTTTTGCAATGTCGAATTAATTGATTTCGGTGATGGTTAGGCTAGGTTGGGTTAAGTTTCGTGAAGTTAGCACGTTTTGTGTATATTTTTGCAATGTCCAATTCTTTGATTTCGGTGAAGCTTAGGTTAGGTTGGGTTAGGTTTTGTGAGGTAAGCACGTTTTGTGGATAATTTGGCAATGTCGAATTCTTTAATTTCAGTGATGATTAGATTAAGTTGGGTTAGGTCTAGTGAGGTTTGCACGTTTTGTGTATATTTTTGCAATGTCGAATTAATTGATTTCGGTGATGGTTAGGCTAGTTGGGTTAGGTTTCGTGAAGTTAGAACGATTTGTGTATATTTTTGCAATGTTCAATTGTTTGATTTCGGTGATGGTTAGGTTAGGTTGGGTTAGGTTTCGTGAAGTTAGCACGTTTTGTGTATATTTTTGCAATGTCCAATTCTTTGATTTCGGTGATGCTTAGGTTAGGTTGGGTTTGGTTTGGTGAGGTAAGCACGTTTTGTGGATATTTTTGCAATGTCGAATTCTTTAATTTCGGTGATGGTTAAGTTAAGTTGGGTTAGGTTTAGTGAGGTTTGCACGTTTTGTGTATATTTTTGCAATGTCGAATTCATTGATTTCGGTGATAGTTAGGCTAGGTTGGGTTAGGTTTCGTGAAGTTAGAACGATTTGTGTATATTTTTGCAATGTTCAATTGTTTGATTTCGGTGATGGTTAGGTTAGGTTGGGTTAGGTTTCGTGAAGTTAGCACGTTTTGTGTATATTTTTGCAATGTCCAATTCTTTGATTTCGGTGATGCTTAGGTTAAGTTGGGTTAGGTTGAGTGAGGTTTGCACGTTTTGTGTATATTTTTGCAATGTCGAATTAATTGATTTCGGTGATGGTTAGGCTAGGTTGGGTTAGGTTTCGTGAAGTTAGCACGTTTTGTGTATATTTTTGCAATGTCCAATTCTTTGATTTCGGTGATGCTTAGGTTAAGTTGGGTTAGGTTGAGTGAGGTTTGCACACTTTCTCTATATTTTTGCAATGTCGAATTAATTGATTTCGGTGATGGTTAGGCTAGGTTGGGTTAGGTTTCGTGAAGTTAGCACGTTTTGTGTATATTTTTGCAATGACAGATTCTTTAATTTCCGTGATGCTTAGGTTAGGTTGGGTTAGGTTTTGTGAGGTAAGCACGTTTTTTGGATATTTTTGCATTGTCAAATTCTTTGATTTCGGTGATGGTTAGGTTAGGATAGGTTAGGATTGGTGAGGTTAGCACGTTTTGTAGATATTTTGGCTATGTCGAATTCTTTAATTTCGGTGATGGTAAGGTTAAGTTGGGTTAGGTTTAGTGAGGTTTGCACGTTTTGTGTATATTTTTGCAATGTCGAATTAATTGATTTCGGTGATGGTTAGGCTAGGTTGGGTTAGGTTTCGTGAAGTTAGCACGTTTTGTGTATATTTTTGCAATGTCCAATTCTTTGATTTCGGTGAAGCTTAGGTTAGGTTGGGTTAGGTTTTGTGAGGAAAGCACGTTTTGTGGATAATTTGGCAATGTCGAATTCTTTAATTCCAGTGATGGTTAGATTAAGTTGGGTTAGGTTTCGTGAAGTTAGCACGTTTTGTGTATATTTTTGCAATGTCCAATTCTTTGATTTCGGTGAAGCTTAGGTTAGGTTGGGTTAGGTTTTGTGAGGTAAGCACGTTTTGTGGATAATTTGGCAATGTCGAATTCTTTAATTTTAGTGATGGTTAGATTAAGTTGGGTTAGGTCTAGTGAGGTTTGCACGTTTTGTGTATATTTTTTCAATGTCGAATTCATTGATTTCGGTGATGGTTATGTTAGGGTCGGTTAGGTTTCGTGAAGTTAGCACGATTTGTGTATATTTTTGCAATGTTCAATTGTTTGATTTCGGTGATGGTTAGGTTAGGTTGGGTTTGGTTTGGTGAGGTAAGCACGTTTTGTGGATATTTTTGCAATGTCGAATTCTTTAATTTCGGTGATGGTTAAGTTAAGTTGGGTTAGGTCTAGTGAGGTTTGCACGTTTTGTGTATATTTTTGCAATGTCGAATTCATTGATTTCGGTGATGGTTATGTTAGGTTCGGTTAGGTTTCGTGAAGTTAGCACGATTTGTGTATATTTTTGCAATGTTCAATTGTTTGATTTCGGTGATGGTTAGGTTAGGTTGGGTTTGGTTTGGTGAGGTAAGCACGATTTGTGGATATTTTTGCAATGTCGAATTCTTTAATTTCGGTGATGGTTAAGTTAAGTTGGGTTAGGTTTAGTGAGGTTTGCACGTTTTGTGTATATTTTTGCAACGTCGAATTCATTGATTTCGGTGATGGTTATGTTAGGTTCGGTTAGGTTTCGTGAAGTTAGCACGGTTTTTTTTTATTTTTGCAATGTTCAATTGTTTGATTTCGGTGATGGTTAGGTTAGGTTGGGTTTGGTTTGGTGAGGTAAGCACGTTTTGTGGATATTTTTGCAATGTCGAATTCTTTAATTTCGGTGATGGTTAAGTTAAGTTGGGTTAGGTTTAGTGAGGTTTGCACGTTTTGTGTATATTTTTGCAATGTCGAATTAATTGATTTCGGTGATAGTTAGGCTAGGTTGGGTTAGTTTTCGTGAAGTTAGCACGATTTGTGTATATTTTTGCAATGTTCAATTGTTTGATTTCGGTGATGGTTAGGTTAGGTTGGGTTAGGTTTCGTGCAGTTAGCACGTTTCGTGTATATTTTTGCAATGTCCAATTCTTTGATTTCGGTGATGCTTAGGTTAAGTTGGGTTAGGTTGAGTGAGGTTTGCACGTTTTGTGTATATTTTTGCAATGTCGAATTAATTGATTTCGGTGATGGTTAGGCTAGGTTGGGTTAGGTTTCGTGAAGTTAGCACGTTTTGTGTATATTTTTGCAATGACAGATTCTTTGATTTCCGTGATGCTTAGGTTAGGTTGGGTTAGGTTTTGTGAGGTAAGCACGTTTTTTAGATATTTTGGCAATGTCGAATTCTTTGATATCGTTGATGGTTAGGTTAGTTTGGGTTAGTTTTTGTGAGGTAAGCAAGTTTTTTGGATATTTTTGCATTGTCAAATTCTTTGATTTCGGTGATGGTTAGGTTAGGATAGGTTAGGATTGGTGAGGTTAGCACGTTTTGTAGATATTTTGGCAATGTCGAATTCTTTAATTTCGGTGATGGTAAGGTTAAGTTGGGTTAGGTTTAGTGAGGTTTGCACGTTTTGTGTATATTTTTGCAATGTCGAATTAATTGATTTCGGTGATGGTTAGGCTAGGTTGGGTTAGGTTTCGTGAAGTTAGCACGTTTTGTGTATATTTTTGCAATGTCCAATTCTTTGATTTCGGTGAAGCTTAGGTTAGGTTGGGTTAGGTTTTGTGAGGTAAGCACGTTTTGTGGATAATTTGGCAATGTCGAATTCTTTAATTTCAGTGATGGTTAGATTAAGTTGGGTTAGGTCTAGTGAGGTTTGCACGTTTTGTGTATATTTTTGCAATGTCGAATTCATTGATTTTGGTGATGGTTATGTTAGGTTCGGTTAGGTTTCGTGAAGTTAGCACGATTTGTGTATATTTTTGCAATGTTCAATTGTTTGATTTCGGTGATGGTTAGGTTAGGTTGGGTTTGGTTTGGTGAGGTAAGCACGTTTTGTGGATATTTTTGCAATGTCGAATTCTTTAATTTCGGTGATGGTTAAGTTAAGTTGGGTTAGGTTTAGTGAGGTTTGCACGTTTTGTGTATATTTTTGCAATGTCGAATTAATTGATTTCGGTGATAGTTAGGCTAGGTTAGGTTAGGTTTCGTGAAGTAAGCACGATTTGTGTATATTTTTGCAATGTTCAATTGTTTGATTTCGGTGATGGTTAGGTTAGGTTGGGTTAGGTTTCGTGAAGTTAGCACGTTTTGTGTATATTTTTGCAATGTCCAATTCATTGATTTCGGTGATGCTTAGGTTAAGTTGGGTTAGGTTGAGTGAGGTTTGCACGTTTTGTGTATATTTTTGCAATGTCGAATTAATTGATTTCGGTGATGGTTAGGCTAGGTTGGGTTAGGTTTCGTGAAGTTAGCACGTTTTGTGTATATTTTTGCAATGTCCAATTCTTTGATTTCGGTGATGCTTAGGTTAAGTTGGGTTAGGTTGAGTGAGGTAAGCACGTTTTGTGATTAATTTGGCAATGTCGAATTCTTTAATTTCAGTGATGGTTAGATTAAGTTGGGTTAGGTCTAGTGAGGTTTGCACGTTTTGTGTATATTTTTGCAATGTCGAATTCATTGATTTTGGTGATGGTTATGTTAGGTTCGGTTAGGTTTCGTGAAGTTAGCACGATTTGTGTATATTTTTGCAATGTTCAATTGTTTGATTTCGGTGATGGTTAGGTTAGGTTGGGTTTGGTTTGGTGAGGTAAGCACGTTTTGTGGATATTTTTGCAATGTCGAATTCTTTAATTTCGGTGATGGTAAGGTTAAGTTGGGTTAGGTTGAGTGAGGTTTGCACGCTTTGTGTATATTTTTGCAATGTCGTATTAATTGATTTCGGTGATGGTTAGGCTAGGTTGGGTTAGGTTTCGTGAAGTAAGCACGTTTTGTGTATATTTTTGCAATGTCCAATTCTTTGATTTCGGTGAAGCTTAGGTTAGGTTGGGTTAGGTTTTGTGAGGTAAGCACGTTTTGTGGATAATTTGGCAATGTCGAATTCTTTAATTTCAGTGATGGTTAGATTAAGTTGGGTTAGGTCTAGTGAGGTTTGCACGTTTTGTGTATATTTTTGCAATGTCGAATTCATTGATTTCGGTGATGGTTATGTTAGGTTCGGTTAGGTTTCGTGAAGTTAGCACGATTTGTGTATATTTTTGCAATGTTCAATTGTTTGATTTCGGTGATGGTTAGGTTAGGTTGGGTTTGGTTTGGTGAGGTAAGCACGTTTTGTGGATATTTTTGCAATGTCGAATTCTTTAATTTCGGTGATGGTTAAGTTAAGTTGGGTTAGGTTTAGTGAGGTTTGCACGTTTTGTGTATATTTTTGCAATGTCGAATTAATTGATTTCGGTGATAGTTAGGCTAGGTTGGGTTAGGTTTCGTGAAGTTAGAACGATTTGTGTATATTTTTGCAATGTTCAATTGTTTGATTTCGGTGATGGTTAGGTTAGGTTGGGTTAGGTTTCGTGAAGTTAGCACGTTTTGTGTATATTTTTGCAATGTCCAATTCTTTGATTTCGGTGATGCTTAGGTTAAGTTGGGTTAGGTTGAGTGAAGTTTGCACGTTTTGTGTATATTTTTGCATTGTCGAATTAATTGATTTCGGTGATGGTTAGGCTAGGTTGGGTTAGGTTTCGTGAAGTTAGCACGTTTTGTGTATATTTTTGCAATGTCCAATTCTTTGATTTCGGTGATGCTTAGGTTAAGTTGGGTTAGGTTGAGTGAGGTTTGCACGCTTTCTCTATATTTTTGCAATGTCGAATTAATTGATTTCGGTGATGGTTAGGCTAGGTTGGGTTAGGTTTCGTGAAGTTAGCACGTTTTGTGTATATTTTTGCAATGACAGATTCTTTGATTTCCGTGATGCTTAGGTTAGGTTGGGTTTGGTTTGGTGAGGTAAGCACGTTTTGTGGATATTTTTGCAATGTCGAATTCTTTAATTTCGGTGATGGTTAAGTTAAGTTGGGTTAGGTTTAGTGAGGTTTGCACGTTTTGTGTATATTTTTGCAATGTCGAATTCATTGATTTCGGTGATAGTTAGGCTAGGTTGGGTTAGGTTTCGTGAAGTTAGAACGATTTGTGTATATTTTTGCAATGTTCAATTGTTTGATTTCGGTGATGGTTAGGTTAGGTTGGGTTAGGTTTCGTGAAGTAAGCACGTTTTGTGTATATTTTTGCAATGTCCAATTCTTTGATTTCGGTGATGCTTAGGTTAAGTTGGGTTAGGTTGAGTGAAGTTTGCACGTTTTGTGTATATTTTTGCATTGTCGAATTAATTGATTTCGGTGATGGTTAGGCTAGGTTGGGTTAGGTTTCGTGAAGTTAGCACGTTTTGTGTATATTTTTGCAATGTCCAATTCTTTGATTTCGGTGATGCTTAGGTTAGGTTGGGATTGGTTTGGTGAGGTAAGCACGTTTTGTGGATATTTTTGCAATGTCGAATTCTTTAATTTCGGTGATGGTTAAGTTAAGTTGGGTTAGGTTAAGTGAGGTTTGCACGTTTTGTGTATATTTTTGCAATGTCGAATTCATTGATTTCGGTGATAGTTAGGCTAGGTTGGGTTAGGTTTCGTGAAGTTAGAACGATTTGTGTATATTTTTGCAATGTTCAATTGTTTGATTTCGGTGATGGTTAGGTTAGGTTGGGTTAGGTTTCGTGAAGTCAGCACGTTTTGTGTATATTTTTGCAATGTCCAATTCTTTGATTTCGGTGATGCTTAGGTTAAGTTGGGTTAGGTTGAGTGAGGTTTGCACGTTTTGTGTATATTTTTGCATTGTCGAATTAATTGATTTCGGTGATGGTTAGGCTAGGTTGGGTTAGGTTTCGTGAAGTTAGCACGTTTTGTGTATATTTTTGCAATGTCCAATTCTTTGATTTCGGTGATGCTTAGGTTAAGTTGGGTTAGGTTGAGTGAGGTTTGCACGCTTTCTCTATATTTTTGCAATGTCGAATTAATTGATTTCGGTGATGGTTAGGCTAGGTTGGGTTAGGTTTCGTGAAGTTAGCACGTTTTGTGTATATTTTTGCAATGACAGATTCTTTGATTTCCGTGATGCTTAGGTTAGGTTGGGTTAGGTTTTGTGAGGTAAGCACGTTTTTTGGATATTTTGGCAATGTCGAATTCTTTGATATCGTTGATGGTTAGGTTAGTTTGGGTTAGTTTTTGTGAGGTAAGCAAGTTTTTTGGATATTTTTGCATTGTCAAATTCTTTGATTTCGGTGATGGTTAGGTTAGGATAGGTTAGGATTGGTGAGGTTAGCACGTTTTGTAGATATTTTGGCAATGTCGAATTCTTTAATTTCGGTGATGGTAAGGTTAAGTTGGGTTAGGTTGAGTGAGGTTTGCACGTTTTGTGTATATTTTTGCAATGTCGAATTAATTGATTTCGGTGATGGTTAGGCTAGTTGGGTTAGGTTTCGTGAAGTTAGAACGATTTGTGTATATTTTTGCAATGTTCAATTGTTTGATTTCGGTGATGGTTAGGTTAGGTTGGGTTAGGTTTCGTGAAGTTAGCACGTTTTGTGTATATTTTTGCAATGTCCAATTCTTTGATTTCGGTGATGCTTAGGTTAGGTAGGGTTTGGTTTGGTGAGGTAAGCACGTTTTGTGGATATTTTTGCAATGTCGAATTCTTTAATTTCGGTGATGGTTAAGTTAAGTTGGGTTAGGTTTAGTGAGGTTTGCACGTTTTGTGTATATTTTTGCAATGTCGAATTCATTGATTTCGGTGATAGTTAGGCTAGGTTGGGTTAGGTTTCGTGAAGTTAGAACGATTTGTGTATATTTTTGCAATGTTCAATTGTTTGATTTCGGTGATGGTTAGGTTAGGTTGGGTTAGGTTTCGTGAAGTTAGCACGTTTTGTGTATATTTTTGCAATGTCCAATTCTTTGATTTCGGTGATGCTTAGGTTAAGTTGGGTTAGGTTGAGTGAAGTTTGCACGTTTTGTGTATATTTTTGCATTGTCGAATTAATTGATTTCGGTGATGGTTAGGCTAGGTTGGGTTAGGTTTCGTGAAGTTAGCACGTTTTGTGTATATTTTTGCAATGTCCAATTCTCTGATTTCGGTGATGCTTAGGTTAAGTTGGGTTAGGTTGAGTGAGGTTTGCACGCTTTCTCTATATTTTTGCAATGTCGAATTAATTGATTTCGGTGATGGTTAGGCTAGGTTGGGTTAGGTTTCGTGAAGTTAGCACGTTTTGTGTATATTTTTGCAATGACAGATTCTTTGATTTCCGTGATGCTTAGGATAGGGTGGGTTAGGTTTTGTGAGGTAAGCACGTTTTTTGGATATTTTGGCAATGTCGAATTCTTTGATATCGTTGATGGTTAGGTTAGTTTAGGTTAGTTTTTGTGAGGTAAGCAAGTTTTTTGGATATTTTTGCATTGTCAAATTCTTTGATTTCGGTGATGGTTAGGTTAGGATAGGTTAGGATTGGTGAGGTTAGCACGATTTGTAGATATTTTGGCAATGTCAAATTCTTTAATTTCGGTGATGGTAAGGTTAAGTTGGGTTAGGTTGAGTGAGGTTTGCACGTTTTGTGTATATTTTTGCAATGTCGAATTAATTGATTTCGGTGATGGTTAGGCTAGGTTGGGTTAGGTTTCGTGAAGTAAGCACGTTTTGTGGATATTTTGGCAATGTCGAATTCTTTAATTTCGGTGATGGTTAGGTTAAGTTGGATTAGGTTAAGTGAGGTTTGCACGTTTTGTGTGTATTTATGCAATGTCGAATTAATTGATTTCGGTGATGGTTAGGCTAGGTTGGGTTAGGTTTCGTGAAGTAAGCACGTTTTGTGTATATTTTTGCAATGTCCAATTGTTTGATTTCGGTGATGCTTAGGTTAAGTTGGGTTAGGTTGAGTGAGGTAAGCACGTTTTGTGGATAATTTGGCAATGTCGAATTCTTTAATTTCAGTGATGGTTAGATTATGTTGGGTTAGGTCTAGTGAGGTTTGCACGTTTTGTGTATATTTTTGCAATGTCGAATTCATTGATTTCGGTGATGGTTATGTTAGGTTCGGTTAGGTTTCGTGAAGTTAGCACGATTTGTGTATATTTTTGCAATGTTCAATTGTTTGATTTCGGTGATGGTTAGGTTAGGTTGGGTTTGGTTTGGTGAGGTGAGCACGTTTTGTGGATATTTTTGCAATGTGTAATTCTTTAATTTCGGTGATGGTAAGGTTAAGTTGGGTTAGGTTTAGTAAGGTTTGCACGTTTTGTGTATATTTTTGCAATGTCGAATTAATTGATTTCGGTGATGGTTAGGCTAGGTTGGGTTAAGTTTCGTGAAGTTAGCACGTTTTGTGTATATTTTTGCAATGTCCAATTCTTTGATTTCGGTGAAGCTTAGGTTAGGTTGGGTTAGGTTTTGTGAGGTAAGCACGTTTTGTGGATAATTTGGCAATGTCGAATTCTTTAATTTCAGTGATGGTTAGATTAAGTTGGGTTAGGTCTAGTGAGGTTTGCACGTTTTGTGTATATTTTTGCAATGTCGAATTCATTGATTTCGGTGATGGTTATGTTAGGTTCGGTTAGGTTTCGTGAAGTTAGCCCGATTTGTGTATATTTTTGCAATGTTCAATTGTTTGATTTCGGTGATGGTTAGGTTAGGTCGGGTTTGGTTTGGTGAGGTAAGCACGTTTTGTTGATATTTTTGCAATGTCGAATTCTTTAATTTCGGTGATGGTTAAGTTAAGTTGGGTTAGGTTTAGTGAGGTTTGCACGTTTTGTGTATATTTTTGCAATGTCGAATTAATTGATTTCGGTGATAGTAAGGCTAGGTTGGGTTAGGTTTCGTGAAGTAAGAACGATTTGTGTATATTTTTGCAATGTTCAATTGTTTGATTTCGGTGATGGTTAGGTTAGGTTGGGTTAGGTTTCGTGAAGTTAGCACGTTTTGTGTATATTTTTGCAATGTCCAATTCTTTGATTTCGGTGATGCTTAGGTTAAGTTGGGTTAGGTTGAGTGAGGTTTGCACGTTTTGTGTATATTTTTGCAATGTCGAATTAATTGATTTCGGTGATGGTTAGGCTAGGTTGGGTTAGGTTTCGTGAAGTTAGCACGTTTTGTGTATATTTTTGCAATGTCCAATTCTTTGATTTCGGTGATGCTTAGGTTAAGTTGGGTTAGGTTGAGTGAGGTTTGCACGCTTTCTCTATATTTTTGCAATGTCGAATTAATTGATTTCGGTGATGGTTAGGCTAGGTTGGGTTAGGTTTCGTGAAGTTAGCACGTTTTGTGTATATTTTTGCAATGACAGATTCTTTGATTTCCGTGATGCTTAGGTTAGGTTGGGTTAGGTTTTGTGAGGTAAGCACGTTTTTTGGATATTTTGGCAATGTCGAATTCTTTGATATCTTTGATGGTTAGGTTAGTTTGGGTTAGTTTTTGTGAGGTAAGCAAGTTTTTTGGATATTTTTGCATTGTCAAATTCTTTGATTTCGGTGATGGTTAGGTTAGGATAGGTTAGGATTGGTGAGGTAAGCACGTTTTGTAGATATTTTGGCAATGTCGAATTCTTTAATTTCGGTGATGGTAAGGTTAAGTTGGGTTAGGTTTAGTGAGGTTTGCACGTTTTGTGTATATTTTTGCAATGTCGAATTAATTGATTTCGGTGATGGTTAGGCTAGGTTGGGTTAGGTTTCGTGAAGTTAGCACGTTTTGTGTATATTTTTGCAATGTCCAATTCTTTGATTTCGGTGAAGCTTAGGTTAGGTTGGGTTAGGTTTTGTGAGGAAAGCACGTTTTGTGGATAATTTGGCAATGTCGAATTCTTTAATTTCAGTGATGGTTAGATTAAGTTGGGTTAGGTTTCGTGAAGTTAGCACGTTTTGTGTATATTTTTGCAATGTCCAATTCTTTGATTTCGGTGAAGCTTAGGTTAGGTTGGGTTAGGTTTTGTGAGGTAAGCACGTTTTGTGGATAATTTGGCAATGTCGAATTCTTTAATTTCAGTGATGGTTAGATTAAGTTGGGTTAGGTCTAGTGAGGTTTGCACGTTTTGTGTATATTTTTGCAATGTCGAATTCATTGATTTCGGTGATGGTTATGTTAGGTTCGGTTAAATTTCGTGAAGTTAGCATGATTTGTGTATATTTTTGCAATGTTCAATTGTTTGATTTCGGTGATGGTTAGGTTAGGTTGGGTTTGGTTTGGTGAGGTAAGCACGTTTTGTGGATATTTTTGCAATGTCGAATTCTTTAATTTCGGTGATGGTTAAGTTAAGTTGGGTTAGGTTTAGTGAGGTTTGCACGTTTTGTGTATATTTTTGCAATGTCGAATTAATTGATTTCGGTGATAGTTAGGCTAGGTTGGGTTAGGTTTCGTGAAGTTAGCACGATTTGTGTATATTTTTGCAATGTTCAATTGTTTGATTTCGGTGATGGTTAGGTTAGGTTGGGTTAGGTTTCGTGAAGTTAGCACGTTTTGTGTATATTTTTGCAATGTCCAATTCTTTGATTTCGGTGATGCTTAGGTTAAGTTGGGTTAGGTTGAGTGAGGTTTGCACGTTTTGTGTATATTTTTGCAATGTCGAATTAATTGATTTCGGTGATGGTTAGGCTAGGTTGGGTTAGGTTTCGTGAAGTTAACACGTTTTGTGTATATTTTTGCAATGACAGATTCTTTGATTTCCGTGATGCTTAGGTTAGGTTGGGTTAGGTTTTGTGAGGTAAGCACGTTTTTTAGATATTTTGGCAATGTCGAATTCTTTGATATCGTTGATGGTTAGGTTAGTTTGGGTTAGTTTTTGTGAGGTAAGCAAGTTTTTTGGATATTTTTGCATTGTCAAATTCTTTGATTTCGGTGATGGTTAGGTTAGGATAGGTTAGGATTGGTGAGGTTAGCACGTTTTGTAGATATTTTGGCAATGTCGAATTCTTTAATTTCGGTGATGGTAAGGTTAAGTTGGGTTAGGTTTAGTGAGGTTTGCACGTTTTGTGTTTATTTTTGCAATGTCGAATTAATTGATTTCGGTGATGGTTAGGCTAGGTTGGGTTAGGTTTCGTGAAGTTAGCACGTTTTGTGTATATTTTTGCAATGTCCAATTCTTTGATTTCGGTGAAGCTTAGGTTAGGTTGGGTTAGGTTTTGTGAGAAAAGCACGTTTTGTGGATAATTTGGCAATGTCGAATTCTTTAATTTCAGTGATGGTTAGATTAAGTTGGGTTAGGTTTCGTGAAGTTAGCACGTTTTGTGTATATTTTTGCAATGTCCAATTCTTTGATTTCGGTGAAGCTTAGGTTAGGTTGGGTTAGGTTTTGTGAGGTAAGCACGTTTTGTGGATAATTTGGCAATGTCGAATTCTTTAATTTCAGTGATGGTTAGATTAAGTTGGGTTAGGTCTAGTGAGGTTTGCACGTTTTGTGTATATTTTTGCAATGTCGAATTCATTGATTTCGGTAATAGTTAGGCTAGGTTGGGTTAGGTTTCGTGAAGTTAGCACGATTTGTGTATATTTTTGCAATGTTCAATTGTTTGATTTCGGTGATGGTTAGGTTAGGTTGGGTTAGGTTTCGTGAAGTTAGCACGTTTTGTGTATATTTTTGCAATGTCCAATTCATTGATTTCGGTGATGCTTAGGTTAAGTTGGGTTAGGTTGAGTGAGGTTTGCACGTTTTGTGTATATTTTTGCAATGTCGAATTAATTGATTTCGGTGATGGTTAGGCTAGGTTGGGTTAGGTTTCGTGAAGTAAGCACGTTTTGTGTATATTTTTGCAATGTCCAATTCTTTGATTTCGGTGATGCTAAGGTTAAGTTGGGTTAGGTTGAGTGAGGTTTGCACGCTTTCTCTATATTTTTGCAATGTCGAATTAATTGATTTCGGTGATGGTTAGGCTAGGTTGGGTTAGGTTTCGTGAAGTTAGCACGTTTTGTGTATATTTTTGCAATGTCCAATTCTTTGATTTCGGTGATGCTTAGGTTAGGTTGGGTAAGGTTTTGTGAGGTTAGCACGCTTTGTGGATAATTTGGCAATGTCGAATTCTTTAATTTCGGTAATAGTTATGTTAAGTTGGGTTAGGTTTAGTGAGGTTTGCACGTTTCGTGTGTATTTTTGCAATGTCGAATTAATTGATTTCGGTGATGGTTAGGCTAGGTTGGGTTAGGTTTCGTGAAGTAAGCACGTTTTGTGTATAGTTTTGCAATGTCCAATTCTTTGATTTCGGTGATGCTTAGGTTAAGTTGGGTTAGGTTGAGTGAGGTTTGCACGCTTTGTCTATATTTTTGCAATGTCGAATTAATTGATTTCGGTGATGGTAAGGCTTGGTTGGGTTAGGTTTGGTGAGGTAAGCACGTTTTGTGTATATTTTTGCAATGTCGAATTCATTGATTTCGGTGATGGTTATGTTAGGTTCGGTTAGGTTTCGTGAAGTTAGCACGATTTGTGTATATTTTTGCAATGTTCAATTGTTTGATTTCGGTGATGGTTAGGTTAGGTTGGGTTTGGTTTGGTGAGGTAAGCACGTTTTGTGGATATTTTTGCAATGTCGAATTCTTTAATTTCGGTGATGGTTAAGTTAAGTTGGGTTAGGTTTAGTGAGGTTTGCACGTTTTGTGTATATTTTTGCAATGTCGAATTAATTGATTTCGGTGATAGTTAGGCTAGGTTGGGTTAGGTTTCGTGAAGTTAGCACGATTTGTGTATATTTTTGCAATGTTCAATTGTTTGATTTCGGTGATGGTTAGGTTAGGTTGGGTTAGGTTTCGTGAAGTTAGCACGTTTTGTGTATATTTTTGCAATGTCCAATTCATTGATTTCGGTGATGCTTAGGTTAAGTTGGGTTAGGTTGAGTGAGGTTTGCACGTTTTGTGTATATTTTTGCAATGTCGAATTAATTGATTTCGGTGATGGTTAGGCTAGGTTGGGTTAGGTTTCGTGAAGTTAGCACGTTTTGTGTATATTTTTGCAATGTCCAATTCTTTGATTTCGGTGATGCTTAGGTTAAGTTGGGTTAGGTTGAGTGAGGTTTGCACGCTTTCTCTATATTTTTGCAATGTCGAATTAATTGATTTCGGTGATGGTTAGGCTAGGTTGGGTTAGGTTTCGTGAAGTTAGCACGTTTTGTGTATATTTTTGCAATGTCCAATTCTTTGATTTCGGTGATGCTTAGGTTAGGTTGGGTAAGGTTTTGTGAGGTTAGCACGCTTTGTGGATAATTTGGCAATGTCGAATTCTTTAATTTCGGTAATAGTTATGTTAAGTTGGGTTAGGTTTAGTGAGGTTTGCACGTTTCGTGTGTATTTTTGCAATGTCGAATTAATTGATTTCGGTGATGGTTAGGCTAGGTTGGGTTAGGTTTCGTGAAGTAAGCACGTTTTGTGTATAGTTTTGCAATGTCCAATTCTTTGATTTCGGTGATGCTTAGGTTAAGTTGGGTTAGGTTGAGTGAGGTTTGCACGCTTTGTCTATATTTTTGCAATGTCGAATTAATTGATTTCGGTGATGGTTAGGCTAGGTTGGGTTAGGTTTTGTGAAGTAAGCACGTTTTGTGTATATTTTTGCAATGACAAATTCTTTGATTTCGGTGATTTTTAGGTTAGGATGGGTTAGGTTTTGTGAGGTAAGCACGTTTTATGGATATTTTGGCAATGTCTCATTCTTTGATTTCGGTGATGGTTAGGTTAAGTTGGGTTAAGTTTGGTGAAGTAAGCACGTTTTGTGTATATTTTTGCAATGTCGAATTAATTGATTTCGGTGATGGTTAGGCTTGGTTGGGTTAGGTTTGGTGAGGTAAGCACGTTTTGTGTATATTTTTACAATGTCGAATTAATTGATTTCGGTGATGCTTAGGTTAGGTTGGGTAAGGTTTTGTGAAGTAAACACGTTTTGTGGATAATTTGGCAATGTCGAATTCTTTAATTTCAGTGATGGTTAGATTAAGTTGGGTTAGGTCTAGTGAGGTTTGCACGTTTTGTGTATATTTTTGCAATGTCGAATTCATTGATTTCGGTGATGGTTATGTTAGGTTCGGTTAGGTTTCGTGAAGTGAGCACGATTTGTGTATGTTTTAACAATGTTCAATTGTTTGATTTCGGTGATGGTTAGGTTAGGTTGGGTTTGGTTTGGTGAGGAAAGCACGTTTTGTGGATATTTTTGCAATGTCGAATTCTTTAATTTCGGTGATGGTTAGGTTAAGTTGGGTTAGGTTTAGTGAGGTTTGCACGTTTTGTGTATATTTTTGCAATGTCGAATTAATTGATTTCGGTGATGGTTTTGCTAGTTTGGGTTTGTTTTGGTGAGGTAAGCAAGTTTTGTGGATATTTTTGCATTGTCAAATTCTTTGATTTCGGTGATGGTTAGGTAAGGTTGGGTAAGGTTTGGTGAGGTTAGCACGTTTTGTAGATTTTTTGGCAATGTCGAATTCTTTGATTTCGGTGATGCTTAGGTAAGGTTGTGTTAGGTTTTTTTGCGGTTAGCACGTTTTGTGGATATTTTGGCAATGTCGAATTCATTGATTTCGGTGATGGATAGGCTAGGTTCGGTTAGGTTTCGGGAAGTTAGCACTTTTTGTGTATATTTTTGCAATGTCGAATTAATTGATTTCGGTGATGGTTAGGCTAGGTTAGGTTAGGTTTGGTTAGGTAAGCAAGTTTTGTGGATATTTTTGCAATGTCAAATTCATTGATTTCGAAGATAGTTATGTTAGGTTCGGTTAGGTTTCGTGAAGTTAGCACATTTTGTTTATATTTTTGCAATGTTCAATTCTTTGATTTCGGTGATGCTTAGGTTAAGTTGGGTTAGGTTGAGTGAGGTTTGCACGTTTTGTGTATATTTTTGCAATGTCGAATTAATAGATTTCGGTGATGGTAAGGCTAGGTTCGGTTAGGTTTCGTGAAGTTAGCACGATTTGTGTATATTTTTGCAATGTTCAATTGTTTGATTTCGGTGATGGTTAGGTAAGGTTGGGTTTGGTTTGGTGAGGTAAGCACGTTTTGTGGATATTTTTGCAATGTCGAATTCTTTAACTTCGGTGATGGTTAAGTTAAGTTGGGTTAGGTTTAGTGAGGTTTGCACGTTTTGTGTATATTTTTGCAATGTCGAATTAATTAATTTCGGTGATAGTTAGGCTAGGTTGGGTTAGGTTTCGTGAAGTTAGCACGATTTGTGTATATTTTTGCAATGTTTAATTGTTTGATTTCGGTGATGGTTAGGTTAGGTTGGGTTAGGTTTCGTGAAGTTAGCACGTTTTGTGTATATTTTTGCAATGACAGATTCTTTGATTTCCGTGATGCTTAGGTTAGGTTGGGTTAGGTTTTGTGAGGTAAGCACGTTTTTTGGATATTTTGGCAATGTCGAATTCTTTGATATCGTTGATGGTTAGGTTAGTTTGGGTTATTTTTTGTGAGGTAAGCAAGTTTTTTGGTTATTTTTGCATTGTCAAATTCTTTGATTTCGGTGATGGTTAGGTTAGGATAGGTTAGGATTGTTGAGGTAAGCACGTTTTGTAGATATTTTGGCAATGTCGAATTCTTTAATTTCAGTGATGGTTAGATTAAGTTGGGTTAGGTCTATTGAGGTTTGCACGTTTTGTGTATATTTTTGCATTGTCGAATTCATTGATTTCGGTGATGGTTATGTTAGGTTCGGTTAGGTTTCGTGAAGTTAGCACGATTTGTGTATATTTTTGCAATGTTCAATTGTTTGATTTCGGTGATGGTTAGGTTAGGTTGGGTTTGGTTTGGTGAGGTAAGCACGTTTTGTGGATATTTTTGCAATGTCGAATTCTTTAATTTCGGTGATGGTTAGGTTAAGTTGGGTTAGGTTGAGTGAGGTTTGCACGTTTTGTGTATATTTTTGCAATGTCGAATTAATTGATTTCGGTGATGGTTAGGCTAGGTTGGGTTAGGTTTCGTGAAGTTAGCACGTTTTGTGTATATTTTTGCAATGTCCAATTCTTTGATTTCGGTGAAGCTAAGGTTAGGTTGGGTTAGGTTTTGTGAGGAAAGCACGTTTTGTGGATAATTTGGCAATGTCGAATTCTTTAATTTCAGTGATGGTTAGATTAAGTTGGGTTAGGTTTCGTGAAGTTAGCACGTTTTGTGTATATTTTTGCAATGTCCAATTCTTTGATTTCGGTGAAGCTTAGGTTAGGTTGGGTTAGGTTTTGTGAGGTAAGCACGTTTTGTGGATAATTTGGCAATGTCGAATTCTTTAATTTCAGTGATGGTTAGATTAAGTTGGGTTAAGTCTAGTGAGGTTTGCACGTTTTGTGTATATTTTTGCAATGTCGAATTCATTGATTTCGGTGATGGTTATGTTAGGTTCGGTTAGGTTTCGTGAAGTTAGCACGATTTGTGTATATTTTTGCAATGTTCAATTGTTTGATTTCGGTGATGGTAAGGTTAGGTTGGGTTTGGTTTGGTGAGGTAAGCACGTTTTGTGGATATTTTTGCAATGTCGAATTCTTTAATTTCGGTGATGGTTAAGTTAAGTTGGGTTAGGTTTAGTGAGGTTTGCACGTTTTGTGTATATTTTTGCAATGTCGAATTAATTGATTTCGGTGATAGTTAGGCTAGGTTGGGTTAGGTTTCGTGAAGTTAGCACGATTTGTGTATATTTTTGCAATGTTCAATTGTTTGATTTCGGTGATGGTTAGGTTAGGTTGGGTTAGGTTTCGTGAAGTTAGCACGTTTTGTGTATATTTTTGCAATGTCCAATTCATTGATTTCGGTGATGCTTAGGTTAAGTTGGGTTAGGTTGAGTGAGGTTTGCACGTTTTGTGTATATTTTTGCAATGTCGAATTAATTGATTTCGGTGATGGTTAGGCTAGGTTGGGTTAGGTTTCGTGAAGTTAGCACGTTTTGTGTATATTTTTGCAATGTCCAATTCTTTGATTTCGGTGATGCTTAGGTTAAGTTGGGTTAGGTTGAGTGAGGTTTGCACGCTTTCTCTATATTTTTGCAATGTCGAATTAATTGATTTCGGTGATGGTAAGGCTAGGTTGGGTTAGGTTTCGTGAAGTAAGCACATTTTGTGTATAGTTTTGCAATGTCCAATTCTTTGATTTCGGTGATGCTTAGGTTAAGTTGGGTTAGGTTGAGTGAGGTTTGCACGCTTTGTCTATATTTTTGCAATGTCGAATTAATTGATTTCGGTGATGGTTAGGCTAAGTTGGGTTAGGTTTTGTGAAGTTAGCACGTTTTGTGTATATTTTTGCAATGACAAATTCTTTGATTTCGGTGATGCTTAGGTTAGGATGGGTTAGGTTTTGTGAGGTAAGCACGTTTTATGGATATTTTGGCAATGTCGAATTCTTTGATTTCGGTGATGGTTAGGTTAAGTTGGGTTAAGTTTGGTGAAGTAAGCACGTTTTGTGTATATTTTTGCAATGTCGAATTAATTGATTTCGGTGATGGTTAGGCTTGGTTGGGTTAGGTTTGGTGAGGTAAGCACGTTTTGTGTATATTTTTACAATGTCGAATTAATTGATTTCGGTGATGCTTAGGTTAGGTTGGGTAAGGTTTTGTGAAGTAAACACGTTTTGTGGATAATTTGGCAATGTCGAATTCTTTAATTTCAGTGATGGTTAGATTAAGTTGGGTTAGGTCTAGTGAGGTTTGCACGTTTTGTGTATATTTTTGCAATGTCGAATTCATTGATTTCGGTGATGGTAATGTTAGGTTCGGTTAGGTTTCGTGAAGTTAGCACGATTTGTGTATATTTTTGCAATGTTCAATTGTTTGATTTCGGTGATGGTTAGGTTAGGTTGGGTTTGGTTTGGTGAGGTAAGCACGTTTTGTGGATATTTTTGCAATGTCGAATTCTTTAATTTCGGTGATGGTTAGGTTAAGTTGGGTTAGGTTTAGTGAGGTTTGCACGTTTTGTGTATATTTTTGCAATGTCGAATTATTTGATTTCGGTGATGGTTTTGCTAGTTTGGGTTTGTTTTGGTGAGGTAAGCAAGTTTTGTGGATATTTTTGCATTGTCAAATTCTTTGATTTCGGTGATGGTTAGGTAAGGTTGGGTTAGGTTTGGTGAGGTTAGCACGTTTTGTAGATTTTTTGGCAATGTCGAATTCTTTGATTTCGGTGATGCTTAGGTAAGGTTGTGTTAGGTTTTTTTGCGGTTAGCACGTTTTGTGGATATTTTGGCAATGTCGAATTCATTGATTTCGGTGATGGATAGGCTAGGTTCGGTTAGGTTTCGGGAAGTTAGCACTTTTTGTGTATATTTTTGCAATGTCGAATTAATTGATTTCGGTGATGGTTAGGCTAGGTTAGGTTAGGTTTGGTTAGGTAAGCAAGTTTTGTGGATATTTTTGCAATGTCAAATTCATTGATTTCGAAGATAGTTATGTTAGGTTCGGTTAGGTTTCGTGAAGTTAGCACATTTTGTGTATATTTTTGCAATGTTCAATTCTTTGATTTCGGTGATGCTTAGGTTAAGTTGGGTTAGGTTGAGTGAGGTTTGCACGTTTTGTGTATATTTTTGCAATGTCGAATTAATAGATTTCGGTGATGGTAAGGCTAGGTTCGGTTAGGTTTCGTAAAGTTAGCACGATTTGTGTATATTTTTGCAATGTTCAATTGTTTGATTTCGGTGATGGTAAGGTTAGGTTGGGTTTGGTTTGGTGAGGTAAGCACGTTTTGTGGATATTTTTGCAATGTCGAATTCTTTAATTTCGGTGATGGTTAAGTTAAGTTGGGTTAGGTTTAGTGAGGTTTGCACGTTTTGTGTATATTTTTGCAATGTCGAATTAATTAATTTCGGTGATAGTTAGGCTAGGTTGGGTTAGGTTTCGTGAAGTTAGCATGATTTGTGTATATTTTTGCAATGTTTAATTGTTTGATTTCGGTGATGGTTAGGTTAGGTTGGGTTAGGTTTCGTGAAGTTAGCACGTTTTGTGTATATTTTTGCAAAGTCCAATTCTTTGACTTCGGTGATGCTTAGGTTAAGTTGGGTTAGGTTTAGTGAGGTTTGCACGTTTTGTGTATATTTTTGCAATGTCGAATTAATTGATTTCGGTGATGGTTAGGCTAGGTTGGGTTAGGTTTCGTGAAGTTAGCACGTTTTGTATATATTTTTGCAATGTCCAATTCTTTGATTTCGGTGATGCTTAGGTTAAGTTGGGTTAGGTTGAGTGAGGTTTGCACGCTTTCTCTATATTTTTGCAATGTCGAATTAATTGATTTCGGTGATGGTTAGGCTAGGTTGGGTTAGGTTTCGTGAAGTTAGCACGTTTTGTGTATATTTTTGCAATGACAGATTCTTTGATTTCCGTGATGCTTAGGTTAGGTTGGGTTAGGTTTTGTGAGGTAAGCACGTTTTTTGGATATTTTGGCAATGTCGAATTCTTTGATATCGTTGATGGTTAGGTTAGTTTGGGTTATTTTTTGTGAGGTAAGCATTCTTTGATTTCGGTGATGGTTAGGTTAGGATAGGTTAGGATTGTTGAGGTAAGCACGTTTTGTAGATATTTTGGCAATGTCGAATTCTTTAATTTCGGTGATGGTAAGGTTAAGTTGGGTTAGGTTAAGTGAGGTTTGCACGTTTTGTGTATATTTTTGCAATGTCGAATTAATTGATTTCGGTGATGGTTAGGCTAGGTTGGGTTAGGTTTCGTGAAGTTAGCACGTTTTGTGTATATTTTTGCAATGTCCAATTCTTTGATTTCGGTGAAGCTTAGGTTAGGTTGGGTTAGGTTTTGTGAGGAAAGCACGTTTTATGGATAATTTGGCAATGTCGAATTCTTTAATTTCAGTGATGGTTAGATTAAGTTGGGTTAGGTCTATTGAGGTTTGCACGTTTTGTGTATATTTTTGCATTGTCGAATTCATTGATTTTGGTGATGGTTATGTTAGGTTCGGTTAGGTTTCGTGAAGTTAGCACGATTTGTGTATATTTTTGCAATGTTCAATTGTTTGATTTCGGTGATGGTTAGGTTAGGTTGGATTTGGTTTGGTGAGGTAAGCACGTTTTGTGGATATTTTTGCAATGTCGAATTCTTTAATTTCGGTGATGGTTAGGTTAAGTTGGGTTAGGTTTAGTGAGGTTTGCACGTTTTGTGTATATTTTTGCAATGTCGAATTAATTGATTTCGGTGATAGTTAGGCTAGGTTGGGTTAGGTTTCGTGAAGTTAGCACGATTTGTGTATATTTTTGCAATGTTCAATTGTTTGATTTCGGTGATGGTTAGGTTAAGTTGGGTTAGGTTGAGTGAGGTTTGCACGTTTTGTGTATATTTTTGCAATGTCGAATTAATTGATTTCGGTGATGGTTAGGCTAGGTTGGGTTAGGTTTCGTGAAGTTAGCACGTTTTGTGTATATTTTTGCAATGTCCAATTCTTTGATTTCGGTGAAGCTTAGGTTAGGTTGGGTTAGGTTTTGTGAGGAAAGCACGTTTTGTGGATAATTTGGCAATGTCGAATTCTTTAATTTCAGTGATGGTTAGATTAAGTTGGGTTAGGTTTCGTGAAGTTAGCACGTTTTGTGTATATTTTTGCAATGTCCAATTCTTTGATTTCGGTGAAGCTTAGGTTAGGTTGGGTTAGGTTTTGTGAGGTAAGCACGTTTTGTGGATAATTTGGCAATGTCGAATTCTTTAATTTCAGTGATGGTTAGATTAAGTTGGGTTAAGTCTAGTGAGGTTTGCACGTTTTGTGTATATTTTTGCAATGTCGAATTCATTGATTTCGGTGATGGTTATGTTAGGTTCGGTTAGGTTTCGTGAAGTTAGCACGATTTGTGTATATTTTTGCAATGTTTAATTGTTTGATTTCGGTGATGGTTAGGTTAGGTTGGGTTTGGTTTGGTGAGGTAAGCACGTTTTGTGGATATTTTTGCAATGTCGAATTCTTTAATTTCGGTGATGGTTAAGTTAA
Organism: Arctopsyche grandis; assembly: GCF_051622035.1. Lineage (NCBI taxonomy): Eukaryota > Metazoa > Arthropoda > Insecta > Trichoptera > Hydropsychidae > Arctopsyche > Arctopsyche grandis. Next base: position 21,684,443 of record NC_135365.1, on the reverse strand, counting down.
GTTGGGTTAGGTTTAGTGAGGTTTGCACGTTTTGTGTATATTTTTGCAATGTCGAATTAATTGATTTCGGTGATAGTAAGGCTAGGTTGGGTTAGGTTTCGTGAAGTTAGCACGATTTGTGTATATTTTTGCAATGTTCAATTGTTTGATTTCGGTGATGGTTAGGTTAGGTTGGGTTAGGTTTCGTGAAGTTAGCACGTTTTGTGTATATTTTTGCAATGTCCAATTCATTGATTTCGGTGATGCTTAGGTTAAGTTGGGTTAGGTTGAGTGAGGTTTGCACGTTTTGTGTATATTTTTGCAATGTCGAATTAATTGATTTCGGTGATGGTTAGGCTAGGTTGGGTTAGGTTTCGTGAAGTTAGCACGTTTTGTGTATATTTTTGCAATGTCCAATTCTTTGATTTCGGTGATGCTTAGGTTAAGTTGGGTTAGGTTGAGTGAGGTTTGCACGCTTTCTCTATATTTTTGCAATGTCGAATTAATTGATTTCGGTGATGGTTAGGCTAGGTTGGGTTAGGTTTCGTGAAGTTAGCACGTTTTGTGTATATTTTTGCAATGTCCAATTCTTTGATTTCGGTGATGCTTAGGTTAGGTTGGGTAAGGTTTTGTGAGGTTAGCACGCTTTGTGGATAATTTGGCAATGTCGAATTCTTTAATTTCGGTAATAGTTATGTTAAGTTGGGTTAGGTTTAGTGAGGTTTGCACGTTTCGTGTATATTTTTGCAATGTCGAAATAATTGATTTCGGTGATGGTTAGGCTAGGTTGGGTTAGGTTTCGTGAAGTAAGCACATTTTGTGTATAGTTTTGCAATGTCCAATTCTTTGATTTCGGTGATGCTTAGGTTAAGTTGGGTTAGGTTGAGTGAGGTTTGCACGCTTTGTCTATATTTTTGCAATGTCGAATTAATTGATTTCGGTGATGGTTAGGCTAGGTTGGGTTAGGTTTTGTGAAGTTAGCACGTTTTGTGTATATTTTTGCAATGACAAATTCTTTGATTTCAGTGATGCTTAGGTTAGGATGGGTTAGGTTTTGTGAGGTAAGCACGTTTTATGGATATTTTGGCAATGTCGAATTCTTTGATTTCGGTGATGGTTAGGTTAAGTTGGGTTAAGTTTGGTGAAGTAAGCACGTTTTGTGTATATTTTTGCAATGTCGAATTAATTGATTTCGGTGATGGTTAGGCTTGGTTGGGTTAGGTTTGGTGAGGTAAGCACGTTTTGTGTATATTTTTACAATGTCGAATTAATTGATTTCGGTGATGCTTAGGTTAGGTTGGGTAAGGTTTTGTGAAGTAAACACGTTTTGTGGATAATTTTGCAATGTCGAATTCTTTAATTTCAGTGATGGTTAGATTAAGTTGGGTTAGGTCTAGTGAGGTTTGCACGTTTTGTGTATATTTTTGCAATGTCGAATTCATTGATTTCGGTGATGGTTATGTTAGGTTCGGTTAGGTTTCGTGAAGTTAGCACGATTTGTGTATATTTTTGCAATGTTCAATTGTTTGATTTCGGTGATGGTTAGGTTAGGTTGGGTTTGGTTTGGTGAGGTAAGCACGTTTTGTGGATATTTTTGCAATGTCGAATTCTTTAATTTCGGTGATGGTTAGGTTAAGTTGGGTTAGGTTTAGTGAGGTTTGCACGTTTTGTGTATATTTTTGCAATGTCGAATTATTTGATTTCGGTGATGGTTTTGCTAGTTTGGGTTTGTTTTGGTGAGGTAAGCAAGTTTTGTGGATATTTTTGCATTGTCAAATTCTTTGATTTCGGTGATGGTTAGGTAAGGTTGGGTTAGGTTTGGTGAGGTTAGCACGTTTTGTAGATTTTTTGGCAATGTCGAATTCTTTGATTTCGGTGATGCTTAGGTAAGGTTGTGTTAGGTTTTTTTGCGGTTAGCACGTTTTGTGGATATTTTGGCAATGTCGAATTCATTGATTTCGGTGATGGATAGGGTAGGTTCGGTTAGGTTTCGGGAAGTTAGCACTTTTTGTGTATATTTTTGCAATGTCGAATTAATTGATTTCGGTGATGGTTAGGCTAGGTTAGGTTAGGTTTGGTTAGGTAAGCAAGTTTTGTGGATATTTTTGCAATGTCAAATTCATTGATTTCGAAGATAGTTATGTTAGGTTCGGTTAGGTTTCGTGAAGTTAGCACATTTTGTGTATATTTTTGCAATGTTCAATTCTTTGATTTCGGTGATGCTTAGGTTAAGTTGGGTTAGGTTGAGTGAGGTTTGCACGTTTTGTGTATATTTTTGCAATGTCGAATTAATAGATTTCGGTGATGGTAAGGCTAGGTTCGGTTAGGTTTCGTAAAGTTAGCACGATTTGTGTATATTTTTGCAATGTTCAATTGTTTGATTTCGGTGATGGTTAGGTTAGGTTGGGTTTGGTTTGGTGAGGTAAGCACGTTTTGTGGATATTTTTGCAATGTCGAATTCTTTAATTTCGGTGATGGTTAAGTTAAGTTGGGTTAGGTTTAGTGAGGTTTGCACGTTTGTGTATATTTTTGCAATGTCGAATTAATTAATTTCGGTGATAGTTAGGCTAGGTTGGGTTAGGTTTCGTGAAGTTAGCACGATTTGTGTATATTTTTGCAATGTTTAATTGTTTGATTTCGGTGATGGTTAGGTAAGGTTGGGTTAGGTTTCGTGAAGTTAGCACGTTTTGTGTATATTTTTGCAAAGTCCAATTCTTTGACTTCGGTGATGCTTAGGTTAAGTTGGGTTAGGTTTAGTGAGGTTTGCACGTTTTGTGTATATTTTTGCAATGTCGAATTAATTGATTTCGGTGATGGTTAGGCTAGGTTGGGTTAGGTTTCGTGAAGTTAGCACGTTTTGTATATATTTTTGCAATGTCCAATTCTTTGATTTCGGTGATGCTTAGGTTAAGTTGGGTTAGGTTGAGTGAGGTTTGCACGCTTTCTCTATATTTTTGCAATGTCGAATTAATTGATTTCGGTGATGGTTAGGCTAGGTTGGGTTAGGTTTCGTGAAGTTAGCACGTTTTGTGTATATTTTTGCAATGACAGATTCTTTGATTTCCGTGATGCTTAGGTTAGGTTGGGTTAGGTTTTGTGAGGTAAGCACGTTTTTTGGATATTTTGGCAATGTCGAATTCTTTGATATCGTTGATGGTTAGGTTAGTTTGGGTTAGTTTTTGTGAGGTAAGCAAGTTTTTTGGATATTTTTGCATTGTCAAATTCTTTGATTTCGGTGATGGTTAGGTTAGGATAGGTTAGGATTGGTGAGGTTAGCACGTTTTGTAGATATTTTGGCAATGTCGAATTCTTTAATTTCGGTGATGGTAAGGTTAAGTTGGGTTAGGTTTAGTGAGGTTTGCACGTTTTGTGTATATTTTTGCAATGTCGAATTAATTGATTTCGGTGATGGTTAGGCTAGGTTGGGTTAGGTTTCGTGAAGTTAGCACGTTTTGTGTATATTTTTGCAATGTACAATTCTTTGATTTCGGTGATGCTTAGGTTAGGTTGGGTAAGGTTTTGTGAGGTTAGCACGCTTTGTGGATAATTTGGCAATGTCGAATTCTTTAATTTCAGTGATGGTTAGATTATGTTGGGTTAGGTCTAGTGAGGTTTGCACGTTTTGTGTATATTTTTGCAATGTCGAATTCATTGATTTCGGTGATGGTTATGTTAGGTTCGGTTAGGTTTCGTGAAGTTAGCACGATTTGTGTATATTTTTGCAATGTTCAATTGTTTGATTTCGGTGATGGTTAGGTTAGGTTGGGTTTGGTTTGGTGAGGTGAGCACGTTTTGTGGATATTTTTGCAATGTGTAATTCTTTAATTTCGGTGATGGTAAGGTTAAGTTGGGTTAGGTTTAGTAAGGTTTGCACGTTTTGTGTATATTTTTGCAATGTCGAATTAATTGATTTCGGTGATGGTTAGGCTAGGTTGGGTTAAGTTTCGTGAAGTTAGCACGTTTTGTGTATATTTTTGCAATGTCCAATTCTTTGATTTCGGTGAAGCTTAGGTTAGGTTGGGTTAGGTTTTGTGAGGTAAGCACGTTTTGTGGATAATTTGGCAATGTCGAATTCTTTAATTTCAGTGATGGTTAGATTAAGTTGGGTTAGGTCTACTGAGGTTTGCACGTTTTGTGTATATTTTTGCAATGTCGAATTCATTGATTTCGGTGATGGTTATGTTAGGTTCGGTTAGGTTTCGTGAAGTTAGCCCGATTTGTGTATATTTTTGCAATGTTCAATTGTTTGATTTCGGTGATGGTTAGGTTAGGTCGGGTTTGGTTTGGTGAGGTAAGCACGTTTTGTTGATATTTTTGCAATGTCGAATTCTTTAATTTCGGTGATGGTTAAGTTAAGTTGGGTTAGGTTTAGTGAGGTTTGCACGTTTTGTGTATATTTTTGCAATGTCGAATTAATTGATTTCGGTGATAGTAAGGCTAGGTTGGGTTAGGTTTCGTGAAGTAAGAACGATTTGTGTATATTTTTGCAATGTTCAATTGTTTGATTTCGGTGATGGTTAGGTTAGGTTGGGTTAGGTTTCGTGAAGTTAGCACGTTTTGTGTATATTTTTGCAATGTCCCATTCTTTGATTTCGGTGATGCTTAGGTTAAGTTGGGTTAGGTTGAGTGAGGTTTGCACGTTTTGTGTATATTTTTGCAATGTCGAATTAATTGATTTCGGTGATGGTTAGGCTAGGTTGGGTTAGGTTTCGTGAAGTTAGCACGTTTTGTGTATATTTTTGCAATGTCCAATTCTTTGATTTCGGTGATGCTTAGGTTAAGTTGGGTTAGGTTGAGTGAGGTTTGCACGCTTTCTCTATATTTTTGCAATGTCGAATTAATTGATTTCGGTGATGGTTAGGCTAGGTTGGGTTAGGTTTCGTGAAGTTAGCACGTTTTGTGTATATTTTTGCAATGACAGATTCTTTGATTTCCGTGATGCTTAGGTTAGGTTGGGTTAGGTTTTGTGAGGTAAGCACGTTTTTTGGATATTTTGGCAATGTCGAATTCTTTGATATCTTTGATGGTTAGGTTAGTTTGGGTTAGTTTTTGTGAGGTAAGCAAGTTTTTTGGATATTTTTGCATTGTCAAATTCTTTGATTTCGGTGATGGTTAGGTTAGGATAGGTTAGGATTGGTGAGGTAAGCACGTTTTGTAGATATTTTGGCAATGTCGAATTCTTTAATTTCGGTGATGGTAAGGTTAAGTTGGGTTAGGTTTAGTGAGGATTGCACGTTTTGTGTATATTTTTGCAATGTCGAATTAATTGATTTCGGTGATGGTTAGGCTAGGTTGGGTTAGGTTTCGTGAAGTTAGCACGTTTTGTGTATATTTTTGCAATGTCCAATTCTTTGATTTCGGTGAAGCTTAGGTTAGGTTGGGTTAGGTTTTGTGAGGAAAGCACGTTTTGTGGATAATTTGGCAATGTCGAATTCTTTAATTTCAGTGATGGTTAGATTAAGTTGGGTTAGGTTTCGTGAAGTTAGCACGTTTTGTGTATATTTTTGCAATGTCCAATTCTTTGATTTCGGTGAAGCTTAGGTTAGGTTGGGTTAGGTTTTGTGAGGTAAGCACGTTTTGTGGATAATTTGGCAATGTCGAATTCTTTAATTTCAGTGATGGTTAGATTAAGTTGGGTTAGGTCTAGTGAGGTTTGCACGTTTTGTGTATATTTTTGCAATGTCGAATTCATTGATTTCGGTGATGGTTATGTTAGGTTCGGTTAAATTTCGTGAAGTTAGCATGATTTGTGTATATTTTTGCAATGTTCAATTGTTTGATTTCGGTGATGGTTAGGTTAGGTTGGGTTTGGTTTGGTGAGGTAAGCACGTTTTGTGGATATTTTTGCAATGTCGAATTCTTTAATTTCGGTGATGGTTAAGTTAAGTTGGGTTAGGTTTAGTGAGGTTTGCACGTTTTGTGTATATTTTTGCAATGTCGAATTAATTGATTTCGGTGATAGTTAGGCTAGGTTGGGTTAGGTTTCGTGAAGTTAGCACGATTTGTGTATATTTTTGCAATGTTCAATTGTTTGATTTCGGTGATGGTTAGGTTAGGTTGGGTTAGGTTTCGTGAAGTTAGCACGTTTTGTGTATATTTTTGCAATGTCCAATTCTTTGATTTCGGTGATGCTTAGGTTAAGTTGGGTTAGGTTGAGTGAGGTTTGCACGTTTTGTGTATATTTTTGCAATGTCGAATTAATTGATTTCGGTGATGGTTAGGCTAGGTTGGGTTAGGTTTCGTGAAGTTAACACGTTTTGTGTATATTTTTGCAATGACAGATTCTTTGATTTCCGTGATGCTTAGGTTAGGTTGGGTTAGGTTTTGTGAGGTAAGCACGTTTTTTAGATATTTTGGCAATGTCGAATTCTTTGATATCGTTGATGGTTAGGTTAGTTTGGGTTAGTTTTTGTGAGGTAAGCAAGTTTTTTGGATATTTTTGCATTGTCAAATTCTTTGATTTCGGTGATGGTTAGGTTAGGATAGGTTAGGATTGGTGAGGTTAGCACGTTTTGTAGATATTTTGGCAATGTCGAATTCTTTAATTTCGGTGATGGTAAGGTTAAGTTGGGTTAGGTTTAGTGAGGTTTGCACGTTTTGTGTATATTTTTGCAATGTCGAATTAATTGATTTCGGTGATGGTTAGGCTAGGTTGGGTTAGGTTTCGTGAAGTTAGCACGTTTTGTGTATATTTTTGCAATGTCCAATTCTTTGATTTCGGTGAAGCTTAGGTTAGGTTGGGTTAGGTTTTGTGAGAAAAGCACGTTTTGTGGATAATTTGGCAATGTCGAATTCTTTAATTTCAGTGATGGTTAGATTAAGTTGGGTTAGGTTTCGTGAAGTTAGCACGTTTTGTGTATATTTTTGCAATGTCCAATTCTTTGATTTCGGTGAAGCTTAGGTTAGGTTGGGTTATGTTTTGTGAGGTAAGCACGTTTTGTGGATAATTTGGCAATGTCGAATTCTTTAATTTCAGTGATGGTTAGATTAAGTTGGGTTAGGTCTAGTGAGGTTTGCACGTTTTGTGTATATTTTTGCAATGTCGAATTCATTGATTTCGGTGATAGTTAGGCTAGGTTGGGTTAGGTTTCGTGAAGTTAGCACGATTTGTGTATATTTTTGCAATGTTCAATTGTTTGATTTCGGTGATGGTTAGGTTAGGTTGGGTTAGGTTTCGTGAAGTTAGCACGTTTTGTGTATATTTTTGCAATGTCCAATTCATTGATTTCGGTGATGCTTAGGTTAAGTTGGGTTAGGTTGAGTGAGGTTTGCACGTTTTGTGTATATTTTTGCAATGTCGAATTAATTGATTTCGGTGATGGTTAGGCTAGGTTGGGTTAGGTTTCGTGAAGTAAGCACGTTTTGTGTATATTTTTGCAATGTCCAATTCTTTGATTTCGGTGATGCTTAGGTTAAGTTGGGTTAGGTTGAGTGAGGTTTGCACGCTTTCTCTATATTTTTGCAATGTCGAATTAATTGATTTCGGTGATGGTTAGGCTAGGTTGGGTTAGGTTTCGTGAAGTTAGCACGTTTTGTGTATATTTTTGCAATGTCCAATTCTTTGATTTCGGTGATGCTTAGGTTAGGTTGGGTAAGGTTTTGTGAGGTTAGCACGCTTTGTGGATAATTTGGCAATGTCGAATTCTTTAATTTCAGTGATGGTTAGATTAAGTTGGGTTAGGTTTCGTGAAGTTAGCACGTTTTGTGTATATTTTTGCAATGTCCAATTCTTTGATTTCGGTGAAGCTTAGGTTAGGTTGGGTTAGGTTTTGTGAGGTAAGCACGTTTTGTGGATAATTTGGCAATGTCGAATTCTTTAATTTCAGTGATGGTTAGATTAAGTTGGGTTAGGTCTAGTGAGGTTTGCACGTTTTGTGTATATTTTTGCAATGTCGAATTCATTGATTTCGGTGATAGTTAGGCTAGGTTGGGTTAGGTTTCGTGAAGTTAGCACGATTTGTGTATATTTTTGCAATGTTCAATTGTTTGATTTCGGTGATGGTTAGGTTAGGTTGGGTTAGGTTTCGTGAAGTTAGCACGTTTTGTGTATATTTTTGCAATGTCCAATTCATTGATTTCGGTGATGCTTAGGTTAAGTTGGGTTAGGTTGAGTGAGGTTTGCACGTTTTGTGTATATTTTTGCAATGTCGAATTAATTGATTTCGGTGATGGTTAGGCTAGGTTGGGTTAGGTTTCGTGAAGTAAGCACGTTTTGTGTATATTTTTGCAATGTCCAATTCTTTGATTTCGGTGATGCTTAGGTTAAGTTGGGTTAGGTTGAGTGAGGTTTGCACGCTTTCTCTATATTTTTGCAATGTCGAATTAATTGATTTCGGTGATGGTTAGGCTAGGTTGGGTTAGGTTTCGTGAAGTTAGCACGTTTTGTGTATATTTTTGCAATGTCCAATTCTTTGATTTCGGTGATGCTTAGGTTAGGTTGGGTAAGGTTTTGTGAGGTTAGCACGCTTTGTGGATAATTTGGCAATGTCGAATTCTTTAATTTCGGTAATAGTTATGTTAAGTTGGGTTAGGTTTAGTGAGGTTTGCACGTTTCGTGTGTATTTTTGCAATGTCGAATTAATTGATTTCGGTGATGGTTAGGCTAGGTTGGGTTAGGTTTCGTGAAGTAAGCACGTTTTGTGTATAGTTTTGCAATGTCCAATTCTTTGATTTCGGTGATGCTTAGGTTAAGTTGGGTTAGGTTGAGTGAGGTTTGCACGCTTTGTCTATATTTTTGCAATGTCGAATTAATTGATTTCGGTGATGGTAATGCTTGGTTGGGTTAGGTTTGGTGAGGTAAGCACGTTTTGTGTATATTTTTGCAATGTCGAATTCATTGATTTCGGTGATGGTTATGTTAGGTTCGGTTAGGTTTCGTGAAGTTAGCACGATTTGTGTATATTTTTGCAATGTTCAATTGTTTGATTTCGGTGATGGTTAGGTTAGGTTGGGTTTGGTTTGGTGAGGTAAGCACGTTTTGTGGATATTTTTGCAATGTCGAATTCTTTAATTTCGGTGATGGTTAGGTTAAGTTGGGTTAGGTTTAGTGAGGTTTGCACGTTTTGTGTATATTTTTGCAATGTCGAATTAATTGATTTCGGTGATGGTTTTGCTACTTTGGGTTTGTTTTGGTGAGGTAAGCAAGTTTTGTGGATATTTTTGCATTGTCAAATTCTTTGATTTCGGTGATGGTTAGGTAAGGTTGGGTAAGGTTTGGTGAGGTTAGCACGTTTTGTAGATTTTTTGGCAATGTCGAATTCTTTGATTTCGGTGATGCTTAGGTAAGGTTGTGTTAGGTTTTTTTGCGGTTAGCACGTTTTGTGGATATTTTGGCAATGTCGAATTCATTGATTTCGGTGATGGATAGGCTAGGTTCGGTTAGGTTTCGGGAAGTTAGCACTTTTTGTGTATATTTTTGCAATGTCGAATTAATTGATTTCGGTGATGGTTAGGCTAGGTTAGGTTAGGTTTGGTTAGGTAAGCAAGTTTTGTGGATATTTTTGCAATGTCAAATTCATTGATTTCGAAGATAGTTATGTTAGGTTCGGTTAGGTTTCGTGAAGTTAGCACATTTTGTGTATATTTTTGCAATGTTCAATTCTTTGATTTCGGTGATGCTTAGGTTAAGTTGGGTTAGGTTGAGTGAGGTTTGCACGTTTTGTGTATATTTTTGCAATGTCGAATTAATAGATTTCGGTGATGGTAAGGCTAGGTTCGGTTAGGTTTCGTGAAGTTAGCACGATTTGTGTATATTTTTGCAATGTTCAATTGTTTGATTTCGGTGATGGTTAGGTAAGGTTGGGTTAGGTTTCGTGAAGTTAGCACGTTTTGTGTATATTTTTGCAAAGTCCAATTCTTTGATTTCGGTGATGCTTAGGTTAAGTTGGGTTAGGTTGAGTGAGGTTTGCACGCTTTCTCTATATTTTTGCAATGTCGAATTAATTGATTTCGGTGATGGTTAGGCTAGGTTGGGTTAGGTTTCGTGAAGTTAGCACGTTTTTTGTATATTTTTGCAATGACAGATTCTTTGATTTCCGTGATGCTTAGGTTAGGTTGGGTTAGGTTTTGTGAGGTAAGCACGTTTTTTGGATATTTTGGCAATGTCGAATTCTTTGATATCGTTGATGGTTAGGTTAGTTTGGGTTATTTTTTGTGTGGTAAGCAAGTTTTTTGGTTATTTTTGCATTGTCAAATTCTTTGATTTCGGTGATGGTTAGGTTAGGATAGGTTAGGATTGTTGAGGTTAGCACGTTTTGTAGATATTTTGGCAATGTCGAATTCTTTAATTTCGGTGATGGTAAGGTTAAGTTGGGTTAGGTTTAGTGAGGTTTGCACGTTTTGTGTATATTTTTGCAATGTCGAATTAATTGATTTCGGTGATGGTTAGGCTAGGTTGGGTTAGGTTTCGTGAAGTTAGCACGTTTTGTGTATATTTTTGCAATGTCCAATTCTTTGATTTCGGTGAAGCTTAGGTTAGGTTGGGTTAGGTTTTGTGAGGAAAGCACGTTTTGTGAATAATTTGGCAATGTCGAATTCTTTAATTTCAGTGATAGTTAGATTAAGTTGGGTTAGGTCTATTGAGGTTTGCACGTTTTGTGTATATTTTTGCATTGTCGAATTCATTGATTTCGGTGATGGTTATGTTAGGTTCGGTTAGGTTTCGTGAAGTTAGCACGATTTGTGTATATTTTTGCAATGTTCAATTGTTTGATTTCGGTGATGGTTAGGTTAGGTTGGGTTTGGTTTGGTGAGGTAAGCACGTTTTGTGGATATTTTTGCAATGTCGAATTCTTTAATTTCGGTGATGGTTAGGTTAAGTTGGGTTAGGTTTAGTGAGGTTTGCACGTTTTGTGTATATTTTTGCAATGTCGAATTAATTGATTTCGGTGATAGTTAGGCTAGGTTGGGTTAGGTTTCGTGAAGTTAGCACGATTTGTGTATATTTTTGCAATGTTCAATTGTTTGATTTCGGTGATGGTTAGGTTAGGTTGGGTTAGGTTTCGTGAAGTTAGCACGATTTGTGTATATTTTTGCAATGTTCAATTGTTTGATTTCGGTGATGGTTAGGTTAGGTTGGGTTTGGTTTGGTGAGGTGAGCACGTTTTGTGGATATTTTTGCAATGTGTAATTCTTTAATTTCGGTGATGGTAAGGTTAAGTTGGGTTAGGTTTAGTGAGGTTTGCACGTTTTGTGTATATTTTTGCAATGTCGAATTAATTGATTTCGGTGATGGTTAGGCTAGGTTGGGTTAAGTTTCGTGAAGTTAGCACGTTTTGTGTATATTTTTGCAATGTCCAATTCTTTGATTTCGGTGAAGCTTAGGTTAGGTTGGGTTAGGTTTTGTGAGGAAAGCACGTTTTGTGGATAATTTGGCAATGTCGAATTCTTTAATTTCAGTGATGGTTAGATTAAGTTGGGTTAGGTCTAGTGAGGTTTGCACGTTTTGTGTATATTTTTGCAATGTCGAATTCATTGATTTCGGTGATAGTTAGGCTAGGTTGGGTTAGGTTTCGTGAAGTAAGAACGATTTGTGTATATTTTTGCAATGTTCAATTGTTTGATTTCGGTGATGGTTAGGTTAGGTTGGGTTAGGTTTCGTGAAGTTAGCACGTTTTGTGTATATTTTTGCAAACACCAATTCTTTGATTTCGGTGATGCTTAGGTTAAGTTGGGATAGGTTTAGTGAGGTTTGCACGTTTTTTGTATATTTTTGCAATGTCGAATTAATTGATTTCGGTGATGGTAAGGCTAGGTTGGGTTAGGTTTCGTGAAGTTAGCACGTTTTGTGTATATTTTTGCAATGTCCAATTCTTTGATTTCGGTGATGCTTAGGTTAAGTTGGGTTAGGTTGAGTGAGGTTTGCACGCTTTCTCTATATTTTTGCAATGTCGAATTAATTGATTTCGGTGATGGTTAGGCTAGGTTGGGTTAGGTTTCGTGAAGTTAGCACGTTTTGTGTATATTTTTGCAATGACAGATTCTTTGATTTCCGTGATGCTTAGGTTAGGTTGGGTTAGGTTTTGTGAGGTAAGCACGTTTTTTGGATATTTTGGCAATGTCGAATTCTTTGATATCGTTGATGGTTAGGTTAGTTTGGGTTATTTTTTGTGAGGTAAGCAAGTTTTTTGGTTATTTTTGCATTGTCAAATTCTTTGATTTCGGTGATGGTTAGGTTAGGATAGGTTAGGATTGTTGAGGTTAGCACGTTTTGTAGATATTTTGGCAATGTCGAATTCTTTAATTTCGGTGATGGTAAGGTTAAGTTGGGTTAGGTTTAGTGAGGTTTGCACGTTTTGTGTATATTTTTGCAATGTCGAATTAATTGATTTCGGTGATGGTTAGGCTAGGTTGGGTTAGGTTTCGTGAAGTTAGCACGTTTTGTGTATATTTTTGCAATGTCCAATTCTTTGATTTCGGTGAAGCTTAGGTTAGGTTGGGTTAGGTTTTGTGAGGAAAGCACGTTTTGTGGATAATTTGGCAATGTCGAATTCTTTAATTTCAGTGATGGTTAGATTAAGTTGGGTTAGGTCTATTGAGGTTTGCACGTTTTGTGTATATTTTTGCATTGTCGAATTCATTGATTTCGGTGATGGTTATGTTAGGTTCGGTTAGGTCTCGTGAAGTTAGCACGATTTGTGTATATTTTTGCAATGTTCAATTGTTTGATTTCGGTGATGGTTAGGTTAGGTTGGGTTTGGTTTGGTGAGGTAAGCACGTTTTGTGGATATTTTTGCAATGTCGAATTCTTTAATTTCGGTGATGGTTAGGTTAAGTTGGGTTAGGTTTAGTGAGGTTTGCACGTTTTGTGTATATTTTTGCAATGTCGAATTAATTGATTTCGGTGATAGTTAGGCTAGGTTGGGTTAGGTTTCGTGAAGTTAGCACGATTTGTGTATATTTTTGCAATGTTCAATTGTTTGATTTCGGTGATGGTTAGGTTAGGTTGGGTTAGGTTTCGTAAGTTAGCACGTTTTGTGTATATTTTTGCAATGTCCAATTCTTTGATTTCGGTGATGCTTAGGTTAAGTTGGGTTAGGTTGAGTGAGGTTTGCACGTTTTGTGTATATTTTTGCAATGTCGAATTAATTGATTTCGGTGATGGTTAGGCTAGGTTGGGTTAGGTTTCGTGAAGTTAGCACGTTTTGTGTATATTTTTGCAATGACAGATTCTTTGATTTCCGTGATGCTTAGGTTAGGTTGGGTTAGGTTTTGTGAGGTAAGCACGTTTTTTAGATATTTTGGCAATGTCGAATTCTTTGATATCGTTGATGGTTAGGTTAGTTTGGGTTAGTTTTTGTGAGGTAAGCAAGTTTTTTGGATACTTTTGCATTGTCAAATTCTTTGATTTCGGTGATGGTTAGGTTAGGATAGGTTAGAATTGGTGAGGTTAGCACGTTTTGTAGATATTTTGGCAATGTCGAATTATTTAATTTCGGTGATGGTAAGGTTAAGTTGGGTTAGGTTTAGTGAGGTTTGCACGTTTTGTGTATATTTTTGCAATGTCGAATTAATTGATTTCGGTGATGGTTAGGCTAGGTTGGGTTAGGTTTCGTGAAGTTAGCACGTTTTGTGTATATTTTTGCAATGTCCAATTCTTTGATTTCGGTGAAGCTTAGGTTAGGTTGGGTTAGGTTTTGTGAGGAAAGCACGTTTTGTGGATAATTTGGCAATGTCGAATTCTTTAATTTCAGTGATAGTTAGATTAAGTTGGGTTAGGTTTCGTGAAGTTAGCACGTTTTGTGTATATTTTTGCAATGTCCAATTCTTTGATTTCGGTGAAGCTTAGGTTAGGTTGGGTTAGGTTTTGTGAGGTAAGCACGTTTTGTGGATAATTTGGCAATGTCGAATTCTTTAATTTCAGTGATGGTTAGATTAAGTTGGGTTAAGTCTAGTGAGGTTTGCACGTTTTGTGTATATTTTTGCAATGTCGAATTCATTGATTTCGGTGATGGTTATGTTAGGTTCGGTTAGGTTTCGTGAAGTTAGAACGATTTGTGTATATTTTTGCAATGTTCAATTGTTTGATTTCGGTGATGGTTAGGTTAGGTTGGGTTTGGTTTGGTGAGGTAAGCACGTTTTGTGGATATTTTTGCAATGTCGAATTCTTTAATTTCGGTGATGGTTAAGTTAAGTTGGGTTAGGTTTAGTGAGGTTTGCACGTTTTGTGTATATTTTTGCAATGTCGAATTAATTGATTTCGGTGATAGTTAGGCTAGGTTGGGTTAGGTTTCGTGAAGTTAGCACGATTTGTGTATATTTTTGCAATGTTCAATTGTTTGATTTCGGTGATGGTTAGGTTAGGTTGGGTTAGGTTTCGTGAAGTTAGCACTTTTTGTGTATATTTTTGCAATGTCCAATTCATTGATTTCGGTGATGCTTAGGTTAAGTTGGGTTAGGTTGAGTGAGGTTTGCACGTTTTGTGTATATTTTTGCAATGTCGAATTAATTGATTTCGGTGATGGTTAGGCTAGGTTGGGTTAGGTTTCGTGAAGTTAGCACGTTTTGTGTATATTTTGCAATGTCCAATTCTTTGATTTCGGTGATGCTTAGGTTAAGTTGGGTTAGGTTGAGTGAGGTTTGCACGCTTTCTCTATATTTTTGCAATGTCGAATTAATTGATTTCGGTGATGGTTAGGCTAGGTTGGGTTAGGTTTCGTGAAGTTAGCACGTTTTGTGTATATTTTTGCAATGTCCAATTCTTTGATTTCGGTGATGCTTAGGTTAAGTTGGGTTAGGTTGAGTGAGGTTTGCACGCTTTCTCTATATTTTTGCAATGTCGAATTAATTGATTTCGGTGATGGTTAGGCTAGGTTGGGTTAGGTTTCGTGAAGTTAGCACGTTTTGTGTATATTTTTGCAATGACAGATTCTTTGATTTCCGTGATGCTTAGGTTAGGTTGGGTTAGGTTTTGTGAGGTAAGCACGTTTTTTGGATATTTTGGCAATGTCGAATTCTTTGATATCGTTGATGGTTAGGTTAGTTTGGGTTAGTTTTTGTGAGGTAAGCAAGTTTTTTGGATATTTTTGCATTGTCAAATTCTTTGATTTCGGTGATGGTTAGGTTAGGATAGGTTAGGATTGGTGAGGTTAGCACGTTTTGTAGATATTTTGGCAATGTCGAATTCTTTAATTTCGGTGATGGTTATGTTAAGTTGGGTTAGGTTTAGTGAGTTTTGCACGTTTTGTGTATATTTTTGCAATGTCGAATTAATTGATTTCGGTGATGGTTAGGCTAGGTTGGGTTAGGTTTCGTGAAGTTAGCACGTTTTGTGTATATTTTTGCAATGTCCAATTCTTTGATTTCGGTGAAGCTTAGGTTAGGTTGGGTTAGGTTTTGTGAGGTAAGCACGTTTTGTGGATAATTTGGCAATGTCGAATTCTTTAATTTCAGTGATGGTTAGATTAAGTTGGGTTAGGTCTAGTGAGGTTTGCACGTTTTGTGTATATTTTTGCAATGTCGAATTCATTGATTTCGGTGATGGTTATGTTAGGTTCGGTTAAATTTCGTGAAGTTAGCATGATTTGTGTATATTTTTGCAATGTTCAATTGTTTGATTTCGGTGATGGTTAGGTTAGGTTGGGTTTGGTTTGGTGAGGTAACACGTTTTGTGGATATTTTTGCAATGTCGAATTCTTTAATTTCGGTGATGGTTAAGTTAAGTTGGGTTAGGTTTAGTGAGGTTTGCACGTTTTGTGTATATTTTTGCAATGTCGAATTAATTGATTTCGGTGATAGTTAGGCTAGGTTGGGTTAGGTTTCGTGAAGTTAGCACGATTTGTGTATATTTTTGCAATGTTCAATTGTTTGATTTCGGTGATGGTTAGGTTAGGTTGGGTTAGGTTTCGTGAAGTTAGCACGTTTTGTGTATATTTTTGCAATGTCCAATTCTTTGATTTCGGTGATGCTTAGGTTAAGTTGGGTTAGGTTGAGTGAGGTTTGCACGTTTTGTGTATATTTTTGCAATGTCGAATTAATTGATTTCGGTGATGGTTAGGCTAGGTTGGGTTAGGTTTCGTGAAGTTAACACGTTTTGTGTATATTTTTGCAATGACAGATTCTTTGATTTCCGTGATGCTTAGGTTAGGTTGGGTTAGGTTTTGTGAGGTAAGCACGTTTTTTAGATATTTTGGCAATGTCGAATTCTTTGATATCGTTGATGGTTAGGTTAGTTTGGGTTAGTTTTTGTGAGGTAAGCAAGTTTTTTGGATATTTTTGCATTGTCAAATTCTTTGATTTCGGTGATGGTTAGGTTAGGATAGGTTAGGATTGGTGAGGTTAGCACGTTTTGTAGATATTTTGGCAATGTCGAATTCTTTAATTTCGGTGATGGTAAGGTTAAGTTGGGTTAGGTTTAGTGAGGTTTGCACGTTTTGTGTATATTTTTGCAATGTCGAATTAATTGATTTCGGTGATGGTTAGGCTAGGTTGGGTTAGGTTTCGTGAAGTTAGCACGTTTTGTGTATATTTTTGCAATGTCCAATTCTTTGATTTCGGTGAAGCTTAGGTTAGGTTGGGTAAGGTTTTGTGAGGAAAGCACGTTTTGTGGATAATTTGGCAATGTCGAATTCTTTAATTTCAGTGATGGTTAGATTAAGTTGGGTTAGGTTTCGTGAAGTTAGCACGTTTTGTGTATATTTTTGCAATGTCCAATTCTTTGATTTCGGTGAAGCTTAGGTTAGGTTGGGTTAGGTTTTGTGAGGTAAGCACGTTTTGTGGATAATTTGGCAATGTCGAATTCTTTAATTTCAGTGATGGTTAGATTAAGTTGGGTTAGGTCTAGTGAGGTTTGCACGTTTTGTGTATATATTTGCAATGTCGAATTCATTGATTTCGGTGATGGTTATGTTAGGTTCGGTTAGGTTTCGTGAAGTTAGCACGATTTGTGTATATTTTTGCAATGTTCAATTGTTTGATTTCGGTGATGGTTAGGTTAGGTTGGGTTTGGTTTGGTGAGGTAAGCACGTTTTGTGGATATTTTTGCAATGTCGAATTCTTTAATTTCGGTGATGGTTAAGTTAAGTTGGGTTAGGTTTAGTGAGGTTTGCACGTTTTGTGTATATTTTTGCAATGTCGAATTAATTGATTTCGGTGATAGTTAGGCTAGGTTGGGTTAGGTTTCGTGAAGTTAGCACGATTTGTGTATATTTTTGCAATGTTCAATTGTTTGATTTCGGTGATGGTTAGGTTAGGTTGGGTTAGGTTTCGTGAAGTTAGCACGTTTTGTGTATATTTTTGCAATGTCCAATTCATTGATTTCGGTGATGCTTAGGTTAAGTTGGGTTAGGTTGAGTGAGGTTTGCACGTTTTGTGTATATTTTTGCAATGTCGAATTAATTGATTTCGGTGATGGTTAGGCTAGGTTGGGTTAGGTTTCGTGAAGTTAGCACGTTTTGTGTATATTTTTGCAATGTCCAATTCTTTGATTTCGGTGATGCTTAGGTTAAGTTGGGTTAGGTTGAGTGAGGTTTGCACGCTTTCTCTATATTTTTGCAATGTCGAATTAATTGATTTCGGTGATGGTTAGGCTAGGTTGGGTTAGGTTTCGTGAAGTTAGCACGTTTTGTGTATATTTTTGCAATGTCCAATTCTTTGATTTCGGTGATGCTTAGGTTAGGTTGGGTAAGGTTTTGTGAGGTTAGCACGCTTTGTGGATAATTTGGCAATGTCGAATTCTTTAATTTCGGTAATAGTTATGTTAAGTTGGGTTAGGTTTAGTGAGGTTTGCACGTTTCGTGTGTATTTTTGCAATGTCGAATTAATTGATTTCGGTGATGGTTAGGCTAGGTTGGGTTAGGTTTCGTGAAGTAAGCACGTTTTGTGTATAGTTTTGCAATGTCCAATTCTTTGATTTCGGTGATGCTTAGGTTAAGTTGGGTTAGGTTGAGTGAGGTTTGCACGCTTTGTCTATATTTTTGCAATGTCGAATTAATTGATTTCGGTGATGGTTAGGCTAGGTTGGGTTAGGTTTTGTGAAGTTAGCACGTTTTGTGTATATTTTTGCAATGACAAATTCTTTGATTTCGGTGATTTTTAGGTTAGGATGGGTTAGGTTTTGTGAGGTAAGCACGTTTTATGGATATTTTGGCAATGTCTCATTCTTTGATTTCGGTGATGGTTAGGTTAAGTTGGGTTAAGTTTGGTGAAGTAAGCACGTTTTGTGTATATTTTTGCAATGTCGAATTAATTGATTTCGGTGATGGTTAGGCTTGGTTGGGTTAGGTTTGGTGAGGTAAGCACGTTTTGTGTATATTTTTACAATGTCGAATTAATTGATTTCGGTGATGCTTAGGTTAGGTTGGGTAAGGTTTTGTGAAGTAAACACGTTTTGTGGATAATTTGGCAATGTCGAATTCTTTAATTTCAGTGATGGTTAGATTAAGTTGGGTTAGGTCTAGTGAGGTTTGCACGTTTTGTGTATATTTTTGCAATGTCGAATTCATTGATTTCGGTGATGGTTATGTTAGGTTCGGTTAGGTTTCGTGAAGTGAGCACGATTTGTGTATGTTTTAACAATGTTCAATTGTTTGATTTCGGTGATGGTTAGGTTAGGTTGGGTTTGGTTTGGTGAGGAAAGCACGTTTTGTGGATATTTTTGCAATGTCGAATTCTTTAATTTCGGTGATGGTTAGGTTAAGTTGGGTTAGGTTTAGTGAGGTTTGCACGTTTTGTGTATATTTTTGCAATGTCGAATTAATTGATTTCGGTGATGGTTTTGCTAGTTTGGGTTTGTTTTGGTGAGGTAAGCAAGTTTTGTGGATATTTTTGCATTGTCAAATTCTTTGATTTCGGTGATGGTTAGGTAAGGTTGGGTAAGGTTTGGTGAGGTTAGCACGTTTTGTAGATTTTTTGGCAATGTCGAATTCTTTGATTTCGGTGATGCTTAGGTAAGGTTGTGTTAGGTTTTTTTGCGGTTAGCACGTTTTGTCGATACTTTGGCAATGTCGAATTCATTGATTTCGGTGATGGATAGGCTAGGTTCGGTTAGGTTTCGGGAAGTTAGCACTTTTTGTGTATATTTTTGCAATGTCGAATTAATTGATTTCGGTGATGGTTAGGCTAGGTTAGGTTAGGTTTGGTTAAGTAAGCAAGTTTTGTGGATATTTTTGCAATGTCAAATTCATTGATTTCGAAGATAGTTATGTTAGGTTCGGTTAGGTTTCGTGAAGTTAGCACATTTTGTTTATATTTTTGCAATGTTCAATTCTTTGATTTCGGTGATGCTTAGGTTAAGTTGGGTTAGGTTGAGTGAGGTTTGCACGTTTTGTGTATATTTTTGCAATGTCGAATTAATAGATTTCGGTGATGGTAAGGCTAGGTTCGGTTAGGTTTCGTGAAGTTAGCACGATTTGTGTATATTTTTGCAATGTTCAATTGTTTGATTTCGGTGATGGTTAGGTAAGGTTGGGTTTGGTTTGGTGAGGTAAGCACGTTTTGTGGATATTTTTGCAATGTCGAATTCTTTAACTTCGGTGATGGTTAAGTTAAGTTGGGTTAGGTTTAGTGAGGTTTGCACGTTTTGTGTATATTTTTGCAATGTCGAATTAATTGATTTTGGTGATAGTTAGGCTAGGTTGGGTTAGGTTTCGTGAAGTTAGCACGATTTGTGTATATTTTTGCAATGTTCAATTGTTTGATTTCGGTGATGGTTAGGTTAGGTTGGGTTAGGTTTCGTGAAGTTAGCACGTTTTGTGTATATTTTTGCAATGTCCAATTCTTTGATTTCGGTGATGCTTAGGTTAAGTTGGGTTAGGTTGAGTGAGGTTTGCACGTTTTGTGTATATTTTTGCAATGTCGAATTAATTGATTTCGGTGATGGTTAGGCTAGGTTGGGTTAGGTTTCGTGAAGTTAACACGTTTTGTGTATATTTTTGCAATGACAGATTCTTTGATTTCCGTGATGCTTAGGTTAGGTTGGGTTAGGTTTTGTGAGGTAAGCACGTTTTTTAGATATTTTGGCAATGTCGAATTCTTTGATATCGTTGATGGTTAGGTTAGTTTGGGTTAGTTTTTGTGAGGTAAGCAAGTTTTTTGGATATTTTTGCATTGTCAAATTCTTTGATTTCGGTGATGGTTAGGTTAGGATAGGTTAGGATTGGTGAGGTTAGCACGTTTTGTAGATATTTTGGCAATGTCGAATTCTTTAATTTCGGTGATGGTAAGGTTAAGTTGGGTTAGGTTTAGAGAGGTTTGCACGTTTTGTGTATATTTTTGCAATGTCGAATTAATTGATTTCGGTGATGGTTAGGCTAGGTTGGGTTAGGTTTCGTGAAGTTAGCACGTTTTGTGTATATTTTTGCAATGTCCAATTCTTTGATTTCGGTGAAGCTTAGGTTAGGTTGGGTTAGGTTTTGTGAGGAAAGCACGTTTTGTGGATAATTTGGCAATGTCGAATTCTTTAATTTCAGTGATGGTTAGATTAAGTTGGGTTAGGTTTCGTGAAGTTAGCACGTTTTGTGTATATTTTTGCAATGTCCAATTCTTTGATTTCGGTGAAGCTTAGGTTAGGTTGGGTTAGGTTTTGTGAGGTAAGCACGTTTTGTGGATAATTTGGCAATGTCGAATTCTTTAATTTCAGTGATGGTTAGATTAAGTTGGGTTAGGTCTAGTGAGGTTTGCACGTTTTGTGTATATATTTGCAATGTCGAATTCATTGATTTCGGTGATGGTTATGTTAGGTTCGGTTAGGTTTCGTGAAGTTAGCACGATTTGTGTATATTTTTGCAATGTTCAATTGTTTGATTTCGGTGATGGTTAGGTTAGGTTGGGTTTGGTTTGGTGAGGTAAGCACGTTTTGTGGATATTTTTGCAATGTCGAATTCTTTAATTTCGGTGATGGTTAAGTTAAGTTGGGTTAGGTTTAGTGAGGTTTGCACGTTTTGTGTATATTTTTGCAATGTCGAATTAATTGATTTCGGTGATAGTTAGGCTAGGTTGGGTTAGGTTTCGTGAAGTTAGCACGATTTGTGTATATTTTTGCAATGTTCAATTGTTTGATTTCGGTGATGGTTAGGTTAGGTTGGGTTAGGTTTCGTGAAGTTAGCACGTTTTGTGTATATGTTTGCAATGTCCAATTCATTGATTTTGGTGATGCTTAGGTTAAGTTGGGTTAGGTTGAGTGAGGTTTGCACGTTTTGTGTATATTTTTGCAATGTCGAATTAATTGATTTCGGTGATGGTTAGGCTAGGTTGGGTTAGGTTTCGTGAAGTTAGCACGTTTTGTGTATATTTTTGCAATGTCCAATTCTTTGATTTCGGTGATGCTTAGGTTAAGTTGGGTTAGGTTGAGTGAGGTTTGCACGTTTTGTGTATATTTTTGCAATGTCGAATTAATAGATTTCGGTGATGGTAAGGCTAGGTTCGGTTAGGTTTCGTGAAGTTAGCACGATTTGTGTATATTTTTGCAATGTTCAATTGTTTGATTTCGGTGATGGTTAGGTAAGGTTGGGTTTGGTTTGGTGAGGTAAGCACGTTTTGTGGATATTTTTGCAATGTCGAATTCTTTAACTTCGGTGATGGTTAAGTTAAGTTGGGTTAGGTTTAGTGAGGTTTGCACGTTTTGTGTATATTTTTGCAATGTCGAATTAATTGATTTTGGTGATAGTTAGGCTAGGTTGGGTTAGGTTTCGTGAAGTTAGCACGATTTGTGTATATTTTTGCAATGTTCAATTGTTTGATTTCGGTGATGGTTAGGTTAGGTTGGGTTAGGTTTCGTGAAGTTAGCACGTTTTGTGTATATTTTTGCAATGTCCAATTCTTTGATTTCGGTGATGCTTAGGTTAAGTTGGGTTAGGTTGAGTGAGGTTTGCACGTTTTGTGTATATTTTTGCAATGTCGAATTAATTGATTTCGGTGATGGTTAGGCTAGGTTGGGTTAGGTTTCGTGAAGTTAACACGTTTTGTGTATATTTTTGCAATGACAGATTATTTGATTTCCGTGATGCTTAGGTTAGGTTGGGTTAGGTTTTGTGAGGTAAGCACGTTTTTTAGATATTTTGGCAATGTCGAATTCTTTGATATCGTTGATGGTTAGGTTAGTTTGGGTTAGTTTTTGTGAGGTAAGCAAGTTTTTTGGATATTTTTGCATTGTCAAATTCTTTGATTTCGGTGATGGTTAGGTTAGGATAGGTTAGGATTGGTGAGGTTAGCACGTTTTGTAGATATTTTGGCAATGTCGAATTCTTTAATTTCGGTGATGGTAAGGTTAAGTTGGGTTAGGTTTAGTGAGGTTTGCACGTTTTGTGTATATTTTTGCAATGTCGAATTAATTGATTTCGGTGATGGTTAGGCTAGGTTGGGTTAGGTTTCGTGAAGTTAGCACGTTTTGTGTATATTTTTGCAATGTCCAATTCTTTGATTTCGGTGAAGCTTAGGTTAGGTTGGGTTAGGTTTTGTGAGGAAAGCACGTTTTGTGGATAATTTGGCAATGTCGAATTCTTTAATTTCAGTGATGGTTAGATTAAGTTGGGTTAGGTTTCGTGAAGTTAGCACGTTTTGTGTATATTTTTGCAATGTCCAATTCTTTGATTTCGGTGAAGCTTAGGTTAGGTTGGGTTAGGTTTTGTGAGGTAAGCACGTTTTGTGGATAATTTGGCAATGTCGAATTCTTTAATTTCAGTGATGGTTAGATTAAGTTGGGTTAGGTCTAGTGAGGTTTGCACGTTTTGTGTATATATTTGCAATGTCGAATTCATTGATTTCGGTGATGGTTATGTTAGGTTCGGTCAGGTTTCGTGAAGTTAGCACGATTTGTGTATATTTTTGCAATGTTCAATTGTTTGATTTCGGTGATGGTTAGGTTAGGTTGGGTTTGGTTTGGTGAGGTAAGCACGTTTTGTGGATATTTTTGCAATGTCGAATTCTTTAATTTCGGTGATGGTTAAGTTAAGTTGGGTTAGGTTTAGTGAGGTTTGCACGTTTTGTGTATATTTTTGCAATGTCGAATTAATTGATTTCGGTGATAGTTAGGCTAGGTTGGGTTAGGTTTCGTGAAGTTAGCACGATTTGTGTATATTTTTGCAATGTTCAATTGTTTGATTTCGGTGATGGTTAGGTTAGGTTGGGTTAGGTTTCGTGAAGTTAGCACGTTTTGTGTATATTTTTGCAATGTCCAATTCATTGATTTCGGTGATGCTTAGGTTAAGTTGGGTTAGGTTGAGTGAGGTTTGCACGTTTTGTGTATATTTTTGCAATGTCGAATTAATTGATTTCGGTGATGGTTAGGCTAGGTTGGGTTAGGTTTCGTGAAGTTAGCACGTTTTGTGTATATTTTTGCAATGTCCAATTCTTTGATTTCGGTGATGCTTAGGTTAAGTTGGGTTAGGTTGAGTGAGGTTTGCACGCTTTCTCTATATTTTTGCAATGTCGAATTAATTGATTTCGGTGATGGTTAGGCTAGGTTGGGTTAGGTTTCGTGAAGTTAGCACGTTTTGTGTATATTTTTGCAATGTCCAATTCTTTGATTTCGGTGATGCTTAGGTTAGGTTGGGTAAGGTTTTGTGAGGTTAGCACGCTTTGTGGATAATTTGGCAATGTCGAATTCTTTAATTTCGGTAATAGTTATGTTAAGTTGGGTTAGGTTTAGTGAGGTTTGCACGTTTCGTGTGTATTTTTGCAATGTCGAATTAATTGATTTCGGTGATGGTTAGGCTAGGTTGGGTTAGGTTTCGTGAAGTAAGCACGTTTTGTGTATAGTTTTGCAATGTCCAATTCTTTGATTTCGGTGATGCTTAGGTTAAGTTGGGTTAGGTTGAGTGAGGTTTGCACGCTTTGTCTATATTTTTGCAATGTCGAATTAATTGATTTCGGTGATGGTTAGGCTAGGTTGGGTTAGGTTTTGTGAAGTTAGCACGTTTTGTGTATATTTTTGCAATGACAAATTCTTTGATTTCGGTGATTTTTAGGTTAGGATGGGTTAGGTTTTGTGAGGTAAGCACGTTTTATGGATATTTTGGCAATGTCTCATTCTTTGATTTCGGTGATGGTTAGGTTAAGTTGGGTTAAGTTTGGTGAAGTAAGCACGTTTTGTGTATATTTTTGCAATGTCGAATTAATTGATTTCGGTGATGGTTAGGCTTGGTTGGGTTAGGTTTGGTGAGGTAAGCACGTTTTGTGTATATTTTTACAATGTCGAATTAATTGATTTCGGTGATGCTTAGGTTAGGTTGGGTAAGGTTTTGTGAAGTAAACACGTTTTGTGGATAATTTGGCAATGTCGAATTCTTTAATTTCAGTGATGGTTAGATTAAGTTGGGTTAGGTCTAGTGAGGTTTGCACGTTTTGTGTATATTTTTGCAATGTCGAATTCATTGATTTCGGTGATGGTTATGTTAGGTTCGGTTAGGTTTCGTGAAGTGAGCACGATTTGTGTATGTTTTAACAATGTTCAATTGTTTGATTTCGGTGATGGTTAGGTTAGGTTGGGTTTGGTTTGGTGAGGAAAGCACGTTTTGTGGATATTTTTGCAATGTCGAATTCTTTAATTTCGGTGATGGTTAGGTTAAGTTGGGTTAGGTTTAGTGAGGTTTGCACGTTTTGTGTATATTTTTGCAATGTCGAATTAATTGATTTCGGTGATGGTTTTGCTAGTTTGGGTTTGTTTTGGTGAGGTAAGCAAGTTTTGTGGATATTTTTGCATTGTCAAATTCTTTGATTTCGGTGATGGTTAGGTAAGGTTGGGTAAGGTTTGGTGAGGTTAGCACGTTTTGTAGATTTTTTGGCAATGTCGAATTCTTTGATTTCGGTGATGCTTAGGTAAGGTTGTGTTAGGTTTTTTTGCGGTTAGCACGTTTTGTGGATATTTTGGCAATGTCGAATTCATTGATTTCGGTGATGGATAGGCTAGGTTCGGTTAGGTTTCGGGAAGTTAGCACTTTTTGTGTATATTTTTGCAATGTCGAATTAATTGATTTCGGTGATGGTTAGGCTAGGTTAGGTTAGGTTTGGTTAGGTAAGCAAGTTTTGTGGATATTTTTGCAATGTCAAATTCATTGATTTCGAAGATAGTTATGTTAGGTTCGGTTAGGTTTCGTGAAGTTAGCACATTTTGTTTATATTTTTGCAATGTTCAATTCTTTGATTTCGGTGATGCTTAGGTTAAGTTGGGTTAGGTTGAGTGAGGTTTGCACGTTTTGTGTATATTTTTGCAATGTCGAATTAATAGATTTCGGTGATGGTAAGGCTAGGTTCGGTTAGGTTTCGTGAAGTTAGCACGATTTGTGTATATTTTTGCAATGTTCAATTGTTTGATTTCGGTGATGGTTAGGTAAGGTTGGGTTTGGTTTGGTGAGGTAAGCACGTTTTGTGGATATTTTTGCAATGTCGAATTCTTTAACTTCGGTGATGGTTAAGTTAAGTTGGGTTAGGTTTAGTGAGGTTTGCACGTTTTGTGTATATTTTTGCAATGTCGAATTAATTAATTTCGGTGATAGTTAGGCTAGGTTGGGTTAGGTTTCGTGAAGTTAGCACGATTTGTGTATATTTTTGCAATGTTTAATTGTTTGATTTCGGTGATGGTTAGGTTAGGTTGGGTTAGGTTTCGTGAAGTTAGCACGTTTTGTGTATATTTTTGCAATGACAGATTCTTTGATTTCCGTGATGCTTAGGTTAGGTTGGGTTAGGTTTTGTGAGGTAAGCACGTTTTTTGGATATTTTGGCAATGTCGAATTCTTTGATATCGTTGATGGTTAGGTTAGTTTGGGTTATTTTTTGTGAGGTAAGCAAGTTTTTTGGTTATTTTTGCATTGTCAAATTCTTTGATTTCGGTGATGGTTAGGTTAGGATAGGTTAGGATTGTTGAGGTAAGCACGTTTTGTAGATATTTTGGCAATGTCGAATTCTTTAATTTCAGTGATGGTTAGATTAAGTTGGGTTAGGTCTATTGAGGTTTGCACGTTTTGTGTATATTTTTGCATTGTCGAATTCATTGATTTCGGTGATGGTTATGTTAGGTTCGGTTAGGTTTCGTGAAGTTAGCACGATTTGTGTATACTTTTGCAATGTTCAATTGTTTGATTTCGGTGATGGTTAGGTTAGGTTGGGTTTGGTTTGGTGAGGTAAGCACGTTTTGTGGATATTTTTGCAATGTCGAATTCTTTAATTTCGGTGATGGTTAGGTTAAGTTGGGTTAGGTTTAGTGAGGTTTGCACGTTTTGTGTATATTTTTGCAATGTCGAATTAATTGATTTCGGTGATGGTTTTGCTAGTTTGGGTTTGTTTTGGTGAGGTAAGCAAGTTTTGTGGATATTTTTGCATTGTCAAATTCTTTGATTTCGGTGATGGTTAGGTAAGGTTGGGTAAGGTTTGGTGAGGTTAGCACGTTTTGTAGATTTTTTGGCAATGTCGAATTCTTTGATTTCGGTGATGCTTAGGTAAGGTTGTGTTAGGTTTTTTTGCGGTTAGCACGTTTTGTGGATATTTTGGCAATGTCGAATTCATTGATTTCGGTGATGGATAGGCTAGGTTCGGTTAGGTTTCGGGAAGTTAGCACTTTTTGTGTATATTTTTGCAATGTCGAATTAATTGATTTCGGTGATGGTTAGGCTAGGTTAGGTTAGGTTTGGTTAGGTAAGCAAGTTTTGTGGATATTTTTGCAATGTCAAATTCATTGATTTCGAAGATAGTTATGTTAGGTTCGGTTAGGTTTCGTGAAGTTAGCACATTTTGTTTATATTTTTGCAATGTTCAATTCTTTGATTTCGGTGATGCTTAGGTTAAGTTGGGTTAGGTTGAGTGAGGTTTGCACGTTTTGTGTATATTTTTGCAATGTCGAATTAATAGATTTCGGTGATGGTAAGGCTAGGTTCGGTTAGGTTTCGTGAAGTTAGCACGATTTGTGTATATTTTTGCAATGTTCAATTGTTTGATTTCGGTGATGGTTAGGTAAGGTTGGGTTTGGTTTGGTGAGGTAAGCACGTTTTGTGGATATTTTTGCAATGTCGAATTCTTTAACTTCGGTGATGGTTAAGTTAAGTTGGGTTAGGTTTAGTGAGGTTTGCACGTTTTGTGTATATTTTTGCAATGTCGAATTAATTAATTTCGGTGATAGTTAGGCTAGGTTGGGTTAGGTTTCGTGAAGTTAGCACGATTTGTGTATATTTTTGCAATGTTTAATTGTTTGATTTCGGTGATGGTTAGGTTAGGTTGGGTTAGGTTTCGTGAAGTTAGCACGTTTTGTGTATATTTTTGCAATGACAGATTCTTTGATTTCCGTGATGCTTAGGTTAGGTTGGGTTAGGTTTTGTGAGGTAAGCACGTTTTTTGGATATTTTGGCAATGTCGAATTCTTTGATATCGTTGATGGTTAGGTTAGTTTGGGTTATTTTTTGTGAGGTAAGCAAGTTTTTTGGTTATTTTTGCATTGTCAAATTCTTTGATTTCGGTGATGGTTAGGTTAGGATAGGTTAGGATTGTTGAGGTAAGCACGTTTTGTAGATATTTTGGCAATGTCGAATTCTTTAATTTCAGTGATGGTTAGATTAAGTTGGGTTAGGTCTATTGAGGTTTGCACGTTTTGTGTATATTTTTGCATTGTCGAATTCATTGATTTCGGTGATGGTTATGTTAGGTTCGGTTAGGTTTCGTGAAGTTAGCACGATTTGTGTATACTTTTGCAATGTTCAATTGTTTGATTTCGGTGATGGTTAGGTTAGGTTGGGTTTGGTTTGGTGAGGTAAGCACGTTTTGTGGATATTTTTGCAATGTCGAATTCTTTAATTTCGGTGATGGTTAGGTTAAGTTGGGTTAGGTTGAGTGAGGTTTGCACGTTTTGTGTATATTTTTGCAATGTCGAATTAATTGATTTCGGTGATGGTTAGGCTAGGTTGGGTTAGGTTTCGTGAAGTTAGCACGTTTTGTGTATATTTTTGCAATGTCCAATTCTTTGATTTCGGTGAAGCTAAGGTTAGGTTGGGTTAGGTTTTGTAAGGAAAGCACGTTTTGTGGATAATTTGGCAATGTCGAATTCTTTAATTTCAGTGATGGTTAGATTAAGTTGGGTTAGGTTTCGTGAAGTTAGCACGTTTTGTGTATATTTTTGCAATGTCCAATTCTTTGATTTCGGTGAAGCTTAGGTTAGGTTGGGTTAGGTTTTGTGAGGTAAGCACGTTTTGTGGATAATTTGGCAATGTCGAATTCTTTAATTTCAGTGATGGTTAGATTAAGTTGGGTTAAGTCTAGTGAGGTTTGCACGTTTTGTGTATATTTTTGCAATGTCGAATTCATTGATTTCGGTGATGGTTATGTTAGGTTCGGTTAGGTTTCGTGAAGTTAGCACGATTTGTGTATATTTTTGCAATGTTCAATTGTTTGATTTCGGTGATGGTAAGGTTAGGTTGGGTTTGGTTTGGTGAGGTAAGCACGTTTTGTGGATATTTTTGCAATGTCGAATTCTTTAATTTCGGTGATGGTTAAGTTAAGTTGGGTTAGGTTTAGTGAGGTTTGCACGTTTTGTGTATATTTTTGCAATGTCGAATTAATTGATTTCGGTGATAGTTAGGCTAGGTTGGGTTAGGTTTCGTGAAGTTAGCACGATTTGTGTATATTTTTGCAATGTTCAATTGTTTGATTTCGGTGATGGTTAGGTTAGGTTGGGTTAGGTTTCGTGAAGTTAGCACGTTTTGTGTATATTTTTGCAATGTCCAATTCATTGATTTCGGTGATGCTTAGGTTAAGTTGGGTTAGGTTGAGTGAGGTTTGCACGTTTTGTGTATATTTTTGCAATGTCGAATTAATTGATTTCGGTGATGGTTAGGCTAGGTTGGGTTAGGTTTCGTGAAGTTAGCACGTTTTGTGTATATTTTTGCAATGTCCAATTCTTTGATTTCGGTGATGCTTAGGTTAAGTTGGGTTAGGTTGAGTGAGGTTTGCACGCTTTCTCTATATTTTTGCAATGTCGAATTAATTGATTTCGGTGATGGTTAGGCTAGGTTGGGTTAGGTTTCGTGAAGTAAGCACATTTTGTGTATAGTTTTGCAATGTCCAATTCTTTGATTTCGGTGATGCTTAGGTTAAGTTGGGTTAGGTTGAGTGAGGTTTGCACGCTTTGTCTATATTTTTGCAATGTCGAATTAATTGATTTCGGTGATGGTTAGGCTAGGTTGGGTTAGGTTTTGTGAAGTTAGCACGTTTTGTGTATATTTTTGCAATGACAAATTCTTTGATTTCGGTGATGCTTAGGTTAGGATGGGTTAGGTTTTGTGAGGTAAGCACGTTTTATGGATATTTTGGCAATGTCGAATTCTTTGATTTCGGTGATGGTTAGGTTAAGTTGGGTTAAGTTTGGTGAAGTAAGCACGTTTTGTGTATATTTTTGCAATGTCGAATTAATTGATTTCGGTGATGGTTAGGCTTGGTTGGGTTAGGTTTGGTGAGGTAAGCACGTTTTGTGTATATTTTTACAATGTCGAATTAATTGATTTCGGTGATGCTTAGGTTAGGTTGGGTAAGGTTTTGTGAAGTAAACACGTTTTGTGGATAATTTGGCAATGTCGAATTCTTTAATTTCAGTGATGGTTAGATTAAGTTGGGTTAGGTCTAGTGAGGTTTGCACGTTTTGTGTATATTTTTGCAATGTCGAATTCATTGATTTCGGTGATGGTAATGTTAGGTTCGGTTAGGTTTCGTGAAGTTAGCACGATTTGTGTATATTTTTGCAATGTTCAATTGTTTGATTTCGGTGATGGTTAGGTTAGGTTGGGTTTGGTTTGGTGAGGTAAGCACGTTTTGTGGATATTTTTGCAATGTCGAATTCTTTAATTTCGGTGATGGTTAGGTTAAGTTGGGTTAGGTTTAGTGAGGTTTGCACGTTTTGTGTATATTTTTGCAATGTCGAATTATTTGATTTCGGTGATGGTTTTGCTAGTTTGGGTTTGTTTTGGTGAGGTAAGCAAGTTTTGTGGATATTTTTGCATTGTCAAATTCTTTGATTTCGGTGATGGTTAGGTAAGGTTGGGTTAGGTTTGGTGAGGTTAGCACGTTTTGTAGATTTTTTGGCAATGTCGAATTCTTTGATTTCGGTGATGCTTAGGTAAGGTTGTGTTAGGTTTTTTTGCGGTTAGCACGTTTTGTGGATATTTTGGCAATGTCGAATTCATTGATTTCGGTGATGGATAGGCTAGGTTCGGTTAGGTTTCGGGAAGTTAGCACTTTTTGTGTATATTTTTGCAATGTCGAATTAATTGATTTCGGTGATGGTTAGGCTAGGTTAGGTTAGGTTTGGTTAGGTAAGCAAGTTTTGTGGATATTTTTGCAATGTCAAATTCATTGATTTCGAAGATAGTTATGTTAGGTTCGGTTAGGTTTCGTGAAGTTAGCACATTTTGTGTATATTTTTGCAATGTTCAATTCTTTGATTTCGGTGATGCTTAGGTTAAGTTGGGTTAGGTTGAGTGAGGTTTGCACGTTTTGTGTATATTTTTGCAATGTCGAATTAATTGATTTCGGTGATGGTAAGGCTAGGTTCGGTTAGGTTTCGTAAAGTTAGCACGATTTGTGTATATTTTTGCAATGTTCAATTGTTTGATTTCGGTGATGGTTAGGTTAGGTTGGGTTTGGTTTGGTGAGGTAAGCACGTTTTGTGGATATTTTTGCAATGTCGAATTCTTTAATTTCGGTGATGGTTAAGTTAAGTTGGGTTAGGTTTAGTGAGGTTTGCACGTTTTGTGTATATTTTTGCAATGTCGAATTAATTAATTTCGGTGATAGTTAGGCTAGGTTGGGTTAGGTTTCGTGAAGTTAGCATGATTTGTGTATATTTTTGCAATGTTTAATTGTTTGATTTCGGTGATGGTTAGGTTAGGTTGGGTTAGGTTTCGTGAAGTTAGCACGTTTTGTGTATATTTTTGCAAAGTCCAATTCTTTGACTTCGGTGATGCTTAGGTTAAGTTGGGTTAGGTTTAGTGAGGTTTGCACGTTTTGTGTATATTTTTGCAATGTCGAATTAATTGATTTCGGTGATGGTTAGGCTAGGTTGGGTTAGGTTTCGTGAAGTTAGCACGTTTTGTATATATTTTTGCAATGTCCAATTCTTTGATTTCGGTGATGCTTAGGTTAAGTTGGGTTAGGTTGAGTGAGGTTTGCACGCTTTCTCTATATTTTTGCAATGTCGAATTAATTGATTTCGGTGATGGTTAGGCTAGGTTGGGTTAGGTTTCGTGAAGTTAGCACGTTTTGTGTATATTTTTGCAATGACAGATTCTTTGATTTCCGTGATGCTTAGGTTAGGTTGGGTTAGGTTTTGTGAGGTAAGCACGTTTTTTGGATATTTTGGCAATGTCGAATTCTTTGATATCGTTGATGGTTAGGTTAGTTTGGGTTATTTTTTGTGAGGTAAGCATTCTTTGATTTCGGTGATGGTTAGGTTAGGATAGGTTAGGATTGTTGAGGTAAGCACGTTTTGTAGATATTTTGGCAATGTCGAATTCTTTAATTTCGGTGATGGTAAGGTTAAGTTGGGTTAGGTTAAGTGAGGTTTGCACGTTTTGTGTATATTTTTGCAATGTCGAATTAATTGATTTCGGTGATGGTTAGGCTAGGTTGGGTTAGGTTTCGTGAAGTTAGCACGTTTTGTGTATATTTTTGCAATGTCCAATTCTTTGATTTCGGTGAAGCTTAGGTTAGGTTGGGTTAGGTTTTGTGAGGAAAGCACGTTTTATGGATAATTTGGCAATGTCGAATTCTTTAATTTCAGTGATGGTTAGATTAAGTTGGGTTAGGTCTATTGAGGTTTGCACGTTTTGTGTATATTTTTGCATTGTCGAATTCATTGATTTTGGTGATGGTTATGTTAGGTTCGGTTAGGTTTCGTGAAGTTAGCACGATTTGTGTATATTTTTGCAATGTTCAATTGTTTGATTTCGGTGATGGTTAGGTTAGGTTGGATTTGGTTTGGTGAGGTAAGCACGTTTTGTGGATATTTTTGCAATGTCGAATTCTTTAATTTCGGTGATGGTTAGGTTAAGTTGGGTTAGGTTTAGTGAGGTTTGCACGTTTTGTGTATATTTTTGCAATGTCGAATTAATTGATTTCGGTGATAGTTAGGCTAGGTTGGGTTAGGTTTCGTGAAGTTAGCACGATTTGTGTATATTTTTGCAATGTTCAATTGTTTGATTTCGGTGATGGTTAGGTTAAGTTGGGTTAGGTTGAGTGAGGTTTGCACGTTTTGTGTATATTTTTGCAATGTCGAATTAATTGATTTCGGTGATGGTTAGGCTAGGTTGGGTTAGGTTTCGTGAAGTTAGCACGTTTTGTGTATATTTTTGCAATGTCCAATTCTTTGATTTCGGTGAAGCTTAGGTTAGGTTGGGTTAGGTTTTGTGAGGAAAGCACGTTTTGTGGATAATTTGGCAATGTCGAATTCTTTAATTTCAGTGATGGTTAGATTAAGTTGGGTTAGGTTTCGTGAAGTTAGCACGTTTTGTGTATATTTTTGCAATGTCCAATTCTTTGATTTCGGTGAAGCTTAGTTTAGGTTGGGTTAGGTTTTGTGAGGTAAGCACGTTTTGTGGATAATTTGGCAATGTCGAATTCTTTAATTTCAGTGATGGTTAGATTAAGTTGGGTTAAGTCTAGTGAGGTTTGCACGTTTTGTGTATATTTTTGCAATGTCGAATTCATTGATTTCGGTGATGGTTATGTTAGGTTCGGTTAGGTTTCGTGAAGTTAGCACGATTTGTGTATATTTTTGCAATGTTTAATTGTTTGATTTCGGTGATGGTTAGGTTAGGTTGGGTTTGGTTTGGTGAGGTAAGCACGTTTTGTGGATATTTTTGCAATGTCGAATTCTTTAATTTCGGTGATGGTTAAGATAAGTTGGGTTAGGTTTAGTGAGGTTTGCACGTTTTGTGTATATTTTTGCAATGTCGAATTAATTGATTTCGGTGATAGTAAGGCTAGGTTGGGTTAGGTTTCGTGAAGTTAGCACGATTTGTGTATATTTTTGCAATGTTCAATTGTTTGATTTCGGTGATGGTTAGGTTAGGTTGGGTTAGGTTTCGTGAAGTTAGCACGTTTTGTGTATATTTTTGCAATGTCCAATTCATTGATTTCGGTGATGCTTAGGTTAAGTTGGGTTAGGTTGAGTGAGGTTTGCACGTTTTGTGTATATTTTTGCAATGTCGAATTAATTGATTTCGGTGATGGTTAGGCTAGGTTGGGTTAGGTTTCGTGAAGTTAGCACGTTTTGTGTATATTTTTGCAATGTCCAATTCTTTGATTTCGGTGATGCTTAGGTTAAGTTGGGTTAGGTTGAGTGAGGTTTGCACGCTTTCTCTATATTTTTGCAATGTCGAATTAATTGATTTCGGTGATGGTTAGGCTAGGTTGGGTTAGGTTTCGTGAAGTTAGCACGTTTTGTGTATATTTTTGCAATGTCCAATTCTTTGATTTCGGTGATGCTTAGGTTAGGTTGGGTAAGGTTTTGTGAGGTTAGCACGCTTTGTGGATAATTTGGCAATGTCGAATTCTTTAATTTCGGTAATAGTTATGTTAAGTTGGGTTAGGTTTAGTGAGGTTTGCACGTTTCGTGTATATTTTTGCAATGTCGAATTAATTGATTTCGGTGATGGTTAGGCTAGGTTGGGTTAGGTTTCGTGAAGTAAGCACATTTTGTGTATAGTTTTGCAATGTCCAATTCTTTGATTTCGGTGATGCTTAGGTTAAGTTGGGTTAGGTTGAGTGAGGTTTGCACGCTTTGTCTATATTTTTGCAATGTCGAATTAATTGATTTCGGTGATGGTTAGGCTAGGTTGGGTTAGGTTTTGTGAAGTTAGCACGTTTTGTGTATATTTTTGCAATGACAAATTCTTTGATTTCAGTGATGCTTAGGTTAGGATGGGTTAGGTTTTGTGAGGTAAGCACGTTTTATGGATATTTTGGCAATGTCGAATTCTTTGATTTCGGTGATGGTTAGGTTAAGTTGGGTTAAGTTTGGTGAAGTAAGCACGTTTTGTGTATATTTTTGCAATGTCGAATTAATTGATTTCGGTGATGGTTAGGCTTGGTTGGGTTAGGTTTGGTGAGGTAAGCACGTTTTGTGTATATTTTTACAATGTCGAATTAATTGATTTCGGTGATGCTTAGGTTAGGTTGGGTAAGGTTTTGTGAAGTAAACACGTTTTGTGGATAATTTTGCAATGTCGAATTCTTTAATTTCAGTGATGGTTAGATTAAGTTGGGTTAGGTCTAGTGAGGTTTGCACGTTTTGTGTATATTTTTGCAATGTCGAATTCATTGATTTCGGTGATGGTTATGTTAGGTTCGGTTAGGTTTCGTGAAGTTAGCACGATTTGTGTATATTTTTGCAATGTTCAATTGTTTGATTTCGGTGATGGTTAGGTTAGGTTGGGTTTGGTTTGGTGAGGTAAGCACGTTTTGTGGATATTTTTGCAATGTCGAATTCTTTAATTTCGGTGATGGTTAGGTTAAGTTGGGTTAGGTTTAGTGAGGTTTGCACGTTTTGTGTATATTTTTGCAATGTCGAATTATTTGATTTCGGTGATGGTTTTGCTAGTTTGGGTTTGTTTTGGTGAGGTAAGCAAGTTTTGTGGATATTTTTGCATTGTCAAATTCTTTGATTTCGGTGATGGTTAGGTAAGGTTGGGTTAGGTTTGGTGAGGTTAGCACGTTTTGTAGATTTTTTGGCAATGTCGAATTCTTTGATTTCGGTGATGCTTAGGTAAGGTTGTGTTAGGTTTTTTTGCGGTTAGCACGTTTTGTGGATATTTTGGCAATGTCGAATTCATTGATTTCGGTGATGGATAGGGTAGGTTCGGTTAGGTTTCGGGAAGTTAGCACTTTTTGTGTATATTTTTGCAATGTCGAATTAATTGATTTCGGTGATGGTTAGGCTAGGTTAGGTTAGGTTTGGTTAGGTAAGCAAGTTTTGTGGATATTTTTGCAATGTCAAATTCATTGATTTCGAAGATAGTTATGTTAGGTTCGGTTAGGTTTCGTGAAGTTAGCACATTTTGTGTATATTTTTGCAATGTTCAATTCTTTGATTTCGGTGATGCTTAGGTTAAGTTGGGTTAGGTTGAGTGAGGTTTGCACGTTTTGTGTATATTTTTGCAATGTCGAATTAATAGATTTCGGTGATGGTAAGGCTAGGTTCGGTTAGGTTTCGTAAAGTTAGCACGATTTGTGTATATTTTTGCAATGTTCAATTGTTTGATTTCGGTGATGGTTAGGTTAGGTTGGGTTTGGTTTGGTGAGGTAAGCACGTTTTGTGGATATTTTTGCAATGTCGAATTCTTTAATTTCGGTGATGGTTAAGTTAAGTTGGGTTAGGTTTAGTGAGGTTTGCACGTTTTGTGTATATTTTTGCAATGTCGAATTAATTAATTTCGGTGATAGTTAGGCTAGGTTGGGTTAGGTTTCGTGAAGTTAGCACGATTTGTGTATATTTTTGCAATGTTTAATTGTTTGATTTCGGTGATGGTTAGGTTAGGTTGGGTTAGGTTTCGTGAAGTTAGCACGTTTTGTGTATATTTTTGCAAAGTCCAATTCTTTGACTTCGGTGATGCTTAGGTTAAGTTGGGTTAGGTTTAGTGAGGTTTGCACGTTTTGTGTATATTTTTGCAATGTCGAATTAATTGATTTCGGTGATGGTTAGGCTAGGTTGGGTTAGGTTTCGTGAAGTTAGCACGTTTTGTATATATTTTTGCAATGTCCAATTCTTTGATTTCGGTGATGCTTAGGTTAAGTTGGGTTAGGTTGAGTGAGGTTTGCACGCTTTCTCTATATTTTTGCAATGTCGAATTAATTGATTTCGGTGATGGTTAGGCTAGGTTGGGTTAGGTTTCGTGAAGTTAGCACGTTTTGTGTATATTTTTGCAATGACAGATTCTTTGATTTCCGTGATGCTTAGGTTAGGTTGGGTTAGGTTTTGTGAGGTAAGCACGTTTTTTGGATATTTTGGCAATGTCGAATTCTTTGATATCGTTGATGGTTAGGTTAGTTTGGGTTAGTTTTTGTGAGGTAAGCAAGTTTTTTGGATATTTTTGCATTGTCAAATTCTTTGATTTCGGTGATGGTTAGGTTAAGATAGGTTAGGATTGGTGAGGTTAGCACGTTTTGTAGATATTTTGGCAATGTCGAATTCTTTATTTTCGGTGATGGTAAGGTTAAGTTGGGTTAGGTTTAGTGAGGTTTGCACGTTTTGTGTATATTTTTGCAATGTCGAATTAATTGATTTCGGTGATGGTTAGGCTAGGTTGGGTTAGGTTTCGTGAAGTTAGCACGTTTTGTGTATATTTTTGCAATGTACAATTCTTTGATTTCGGTGATGCTTAGGTTAGGTTGGGTAAGGTTTTGTGAGGTTAGCACGCTTTGTGGATAATTTGGCAATGTCGAATTCTTTAATTTCGGTAATAGTTATGTTAAGTTGGGTTAGGTTAAGTGAGGTTTGCACGTTTCGTGTGTATTTTTGCAATGTCGAATTAATTGATTTCGGTGATGGTTAGGCTAGGTTGGGTTAGGTTTCGTGAAGTAAGCACGTTTTGTGTATAGTTTTGCAATGTCCAATTCTTTGATTTCGGTGATGCTTAGGTTAAGTTGGGTTAGGTTGAGTGAGGTTTGCACGCTTTGTCTATATTTTTGCAATGTCGAATTAATTGATTTCGGTGATGGTTAGGCTAGGTTGGGTTAGGTTTTGTGAAGTTAGCACGTTTTGTGTATATTTTTGCAATGACAAATTCTTTGATTTCGGTGATTTTTTGGTTAGGATGGGTTAGGTTTTGTGAGGTAAGCACTTTTTATGGATATTTTGGCAATGTCTTATTCTTTGATTTCGGTGATGGTTAGGTTAAGTTGGGTTAAGTTTGGTGAAGTAAGCACGTTTTGTGTATATTTTTGCAATGTCGAATTAATTGATTTCGGTGATGGTTAGGCTTGGTTGGGTTAGGTTTGGTGAGGTAAGCACGTTTTGTGTATATTTTTACAATGTCGAATTAATTGAATTCGGTGATGCTTAGGTTAGGTTGGGTAAGGTTTTGTGAAGTAAACACGTTTTGTGGATAATTTGGCAATGTCGAATTCTTTAATTTCAGTGATGGTTAGATTAAGTTGGGTTAGGTCTAGTGAGGTTTGCACGTTTTGTGTATATTTTTGCAATGTCGAATTCATTGATTTCGGTGATGGTTATGTTAGGTTCGGTTAGGTTTCGTGAAGTGAGCACGATTTGTGTATGTTTTTGCAATGTTCAATTGTTTGATTTCGGTGATGGTTAGGTTAGGTTGGGTTTGGTTTGGTGAGGAAAGCACGTTTTGTGGATATTTTTGCAATGTCGAATTCTTTAATTTCGGTGATGGTTAGGTTAAGTTGGGTTAGGTTTAGTGAGGTTTGCACGTTTTGTGTATATTTTTGCAATGTCGAATTAATTGATTTCGGTGATGGTTTTGCTAGTTTGGGTTTGTTTTGGTGAGGTAAGCAAGTTTTGTGGATATTTTTGCATTGTCAAATTCTTTGATTTCGGTGATGGTTAGGTAAGGTTGGGTAAGGTTTGGTGAGGTTAGCACGTTTTGTAGATTTTTTGGCAATGTCGAATTCTTTGATTTCGGTGATGCTTAGGTAAGGTTGTGTTAGGTTTTTTTGCGGTTAGCACGTTTTGTGGATATTTTGGCAATGTCGAATTCATTGATTTCGGTGATGGATAGGCTAGGTTCGGTTAGGTTTCGGGAAGTTAGCACTTTTTGTGTATATTTTTGCAATGTCGAATTAATTGATTTCGGTGATGGTTAGGCTAGGTTAGGTTAGGTTTGGTTAGGTAAGCAAGTTTTGTGGATATTTTTGCAATGTCAAATTCATTGATTTTGAAGATAGTTATGTTAGGTTCGGTTAGGTTTCGTGAAGTTAGCACATTTTGTTTATATTTTTGCAATGTTCAATTCTTTGATTTCGGTGATGCTTAGGTTAAGTTGGGTTAGGTTTAGTGAGGTTTGCACGTTTTGTGTATATTTTTGCAATGTCGAATTAAAAGATTTCGGTGATGGTAAGGCTAGGTTCGGTTAGGTTTCGTGAAGTTAGCACGATTTGTGTATATTTTTGCAATGTTCAATTGTTTGATTTCGGTGATGGTTAGGTAAGGTTGGGTTTGGTTTGGTGAGGTAAGCACGTTTTGTGGATATTTTTGCAATGTCGAATTCTTTAACTTCGGTGATGGTTAAGTTAAGTTGGGTTAGGTTTAGTGAGGTTTGCACGTTTTGTGTATATTTTTGCAATGTCGAATTAATTAATTTCGGTGATAGTTAGGCTAGGTTGGGTTAGGTTTCGTGAAGTTAGCACGATTTGTGTATATTTTTGCAATGTTTAATTGTTTGATTTCGGTGATGGTTAGGTTAGGTTGGGTTAGGTTTCGTGAAGTTAGCACGTTTTGTGTATATTTTTGCAATGACAGATTCTTTGATTTCCGTGATGCTTAGGTTAGGTTGGGTTAGGTTTTGTGAGGTAAGCACGTTTTTTGGATATTTTGGCAATGTCGAATTCTTTGATATCGTTGATGGTTAGGTTAGTTTGGGTTATTTTTTGTGAGGTAAGCAAGTTTTTTGGTTATTTTTGCATTGTCAAATTCTTTGATTTCGGTGATGGTTAGGTTAGGATAGGTTAGGATTGTTGAGGTAAGCACGTTTTGTAGATATTTTGGCAATGTCGAATTCTTTAATTTCGGTGATGGTAAGGTTAAGTTGGGTTAGGTTTAGTGAGGTTTGCACGTTTTGTGTATATTTTTGCAATGTCGAATTAATTGATTTCGGTGATGGTTAGGCTAGGTTGGGTTAGGTTTCGTGAAGTTAGCACGATTTGTGTATATTTTTGCAATGTTCAATTGTTTGATTTCGGTGATGGTTAGGTAAGGTTGGGTTTGGTTTGGTGAGGTAAGCACGTTTTGTGGATATTTTTGCAATGTCGAATTCTTTAACTTCGGTGATGGTTAAGTTAAGTTGGGTTAGGTTTAGTGAGGTTTGCACGTTTTGTGTATATTTTTGCAATGTCGAATTAATTAATTTCGGTGATAGTTAGGCTAGGTTGGGTTAGGTTTCGTGAAGTTAGCACGATTTGTGTATATTTTTGCAATGTTTAATTGTTTGATTTCGGTGATGGTTAGGTTAGGTTGGGTTAGGTTTCGTGAAGTTAGCACGTTTTGTGTATATTTTTGCAATGACAGATTCTTTGATTTCCGTGATGCTTAGGTTAGGTTGGGTTAGGTTTTGTGAGGTAAGCAAGTTTTTTGGTTATTTTTGCATTGTCAAATTCTTTGATTTCGGTGATGGTTAGGTTAGGATAGGTTAGGATTGTTGAGGTAAGCACGTTTTGTAGATATTTTGGCAATGTCGAATTCTTTAATTTCAGTGATGGTTAGATTAAGTTGGGTTAGGTCTATTGAGGTTTGCACGTTTTGTGTATATTTTTGCATTG
Source organism: Arctopsyche grandis (assembly GCF_051622035.1). Lineage (NCBI taxonomy): Eukaryota > Metazoa > Arthropoda > Insecta > Trichoptera > Hydropsychidae > Arctopsyche > Arctopsyche grandis. The sequence goes on along the minus strand of NC_135365.1, from coordinate 21,645,062 downwards.
TCGAATTCATTGATTTCGGTGATGGTTATGTTAGGTTCGGTTAGGTTTCGTGAAGTTAGCACGTTTTGTGTATATTTTTGCAATGTCCAATTCTTTGATTTCGGTGATGCTTAGGTTAAGTTGGGTTAGGTTGAGTGAGGTTTGCACGCTTTCTCTATATTTTTGCAATGTCGAATTAATTGATTTCGGTGATGGTTAGGCTAGGTTGGGTTAGGTTTCGTGAAGTTAGCACGTTTTGTGTATATTTTTGCAATGTCCAATTCTTTGATTTCGGTGATGCTTAGGTTAGGTTGGGTAAGGTTTTGTGAGGTTAGCACGCTTTGTGGATAATTTGGCAATGTCGAATTCTTTAATTTCGGTAATAGTTATGTTAAGTTGGGTTAGGTTTAGTGAGGTTTGCACGTTTCGTGTGTATTTTTGCAATGTCGAATTAATTGATTTCGGTGATGGTTAGGCTAGGTTGGGTTAGGTTTCGTGAAGTAAGCACGTTTTGTGTATAGTTTTGCAATGTCCAATTCTTTGATTTCGGTGATGCTTAGGTTAAGTTGGGTTAGGTTGAGTGAGGTTTGCACGCTTTGTCTATATTTTTGCAATGTCGAATTAATTGATTTCGGTGATGGTTAGGCTAGGTTGGGTTAGGTTTTGTGAAGTTAGCACGTTTTGTGTATATTTTTGCAATGACAAATTCTTTGATTTCGGTGATTTTTAGGTTAGGATGGGTTAGGTTTTGTGAGGTAAGCACGTTTTATGGATATTTTGGCAATGTCTCATTCTTTGATTTCGGTGATGGTTAGGTTAAGTTGGGTTAAGTTTGGTGAAGTAAGCACGTTTTGTGTATATTTTTGCAATGTCGAATTAATTGATTTCGGTGATGGTTAGGCTTGGTTGGGTTAGGTTTGGTGAGGTAAGCACGTTTTGTGTATATTTTTACAATGTCGAATTAATTGATTTCGGTGATGCTTAGGTTAGGTTGGGTAAGGTTTTGTGAAGTAAACACGTTTTGTGGATAATTTGGCAATGTCGAATTCTTTAATTTCAGTGATGGTTAGATTAAGTTGGGTTAGGTCTAGTGAGGTTTGCACGTTTTGTGTATATTTTTGCAATGTCGAATTCATTGATTTCGGTGATGGTTATGTTAGGTTCGGTTAGGTTTCGTGAAGTGAGCACGATTTGTGTATGTTTTAACAATGTTCAATTGTTTGATTTCGGTGATGGTTAGGTTAGGTTGGGTTTGGTTTGGTGAGGAAAGCACGTTTTGTGGATATTTTTGCAATGTCGAATTCTTTAATTTCGGTGATGGTTAGGTTAAGTTGGGTTAGGTTTAGTGAGGTTTGCACGTTTTGTGTATATTTTTGCAATGTCGAATTAATTGATTTCGGTGATGGTTTTGCTAGTTTGGGTTTGTTTTGGTGAGGTAAGCAAGTTTTGTGGATATTTTTGCATTGTCAAATTCTTTGATTTCGGTGATGGTTAGGTAAGGTTGGGTAAGGTTTGGTGAGGTTAGCACGTTTTGTAGATTTTTTGGCAATGTCGAATTCTTTGATTTCGGTGATGCTTAGGTAAGGTTGTGTTAGGTTTTTTTGCGGTTAGCACGTTTTGTGGATATTTTGGCAATGTCGAATTCATTGATTTCGGTGATGGATAGGCTAGGTTCGGTTAGGTTTCGGGAAGTTAGCACTTTTTGTGTATATTTTTGCAATGTCGAATTAATTGATTTCGGTGATGGTTAGGCTAGGTTAGGTTAGGTTTGGTTAGGTAAGCAAGTTTTGTGGATATTTTTGCAATGTCAAATTCATTGATTTCGAAGATAGTTATGTTAGGTTCGGTTAGGTTTCGTGAAGTTAGCACATTTTGTTTATATTTTTGCAATGTTCAATTCTTTGATTTCGGTGATGCTTAGGTTAAGTTGGGTTAGGTTGAGTGAGGTTTGCACGTTTTGTGTATATTTTTGCAATGTCGAATTAATAGATTTCGGTGATGGTAAGGCTAGGTTCGGTTAGGTTTCGTGAAGTTAGCACGATTTGTGTATATTTTTGCAATGTTCAATTGTTTGATTTCGGTGATGGTTAGGTAAGGTTGGGTTTGGTTTGGTGAGGTAAGCACGTTTTGTGGATATTTTTGCAATGTCGAATTCTTTAACTTCGGTGATGGTTAAGTTAAGTTGGGTTAGGTTTAGTGAGGTTTGCACGTTTTGTGTATATTTTTGCAATGTCGAATTAATTAATTTCGGTGATAGTTAGGCTAGGTTGGGTTAGGTTTCGTGAAGTTAGCACGATTTGTGTATATTTTTGCAATGTTTAATTATTTGATTTCGGTGATGGTTAGGTTAGGTTGGGTTAGGTTTCGTGAAGTTAGCACGTTTTGTGTATATTTTTGCAATGACAGATTCTTTGATTTCCGTGATGCTTAGGTTAGGTTGGGTTAGGTTTTGTGAGGTAAGCACGTTTTTTGGATATTTTGGCAATGTCGAATTCTTTGATATCGTTGATGGTTAGGTTAGTTTGGGTTATTTTTTGTGAGGTAAGCAAGTTTTTTGGTTATTTTTGCATTGTCAAATTCTTTGATTTCGGTGATGGTTAGGTTAGGATAGGTTAGGATTGTTGAGGTAAGCACGTTTTGTAGATATTTTGGCAATGTCGAATTCTTTAATTTCAGTGATGGTTAGATTAAGTTGGGTTAGGTCTATTGAGGTTTGCACGTTTTGTGTATATTTTTGCATTGTCGAATTCATTGATTTCGGTGATGGTTATGTTAGGTTCGGTTAGGTTTCGTGAAGTTAGCACGATTTGTGTATATTTTTGCAATGTTCAATTGTTTGATTTCGGTGATGGTTAGGTTAGGTTGGGTTTGGTTTGGTGAGGTAAGCACGTTTTGTGGATATTTTTGCAATGTCGAATTCTTTAATTTCGGTGATGGTTAGGTTAAGTTGGGTTAGGTTGAGTGAGGTTTGCACGTTTTGTGTATATTTTTGCAATGTCGAATTAATTGATTTCGGTGATGGTTAGGCTAGGTTGGGTTAGGTTTCGTGAAGTTAGCACGTTTTGTGTATATTTTTGCAATGTCCAATTCTTTGATTTCGGTGAAGCTAAGGTTAGGTTGGGTTAGGTTTTGTGAGGAAAGCACGTTTTGTGGATAATTTGGCAATGTCGAATTCTTTAATTTCAGTGATGGTTAGATTAAGTTGGGTTAGGTTTCGTGAAGTTAGCACGTTTTGTGTATATTTTTGCAATGTCCAATTCTTTGATTTCGGTGAAGCTTAGGTTAGGTTGGGTAAGGTTTTGTGAGGTAAGCACGTTTTGTGGATAATTTGGCAATGTCGAATTCTTTAATTTCAGTGATGGTTAGATTAAGTTGGGTTAAGTCTAGTGAGGTTTGCACGTTTTGTGTATATTTTTGCAATGTCGAATTCATTGATTTCGGTGATGGTTATGTTAGGTTCGGTTAGGTTTCGTGAAGTCAGCACGATTTGTGTATATTTTTGCAATGTTCAATTGTTTGATTTCGGTGATGGTAAGGTTAGGTTGGGTTTGGTTTGGTGAGGTAAGCACGTTTTGTGGATATTTTTGCAATGTCGAATTCTTTAATTTCGGTGATGGTTAAGTTAAGTTGGGTTAGGTTTAGTGAGGTTTGCACGTTTTGTGTATATTTTTGCAATGTCGAATTAATTGATTTCGGTGATAGTTAGGCTAGGTTGGGTTAGGTTTCGTGAAGTTAGCACGATTTGTGTATATTTTTGCAATGTTCAATTGTTTGATTTCGGTGATGGTTAGGTTAGGTTGGGTTAGGTTTCGTGAAGTTAGCACGTTTTGTGTATATTTTTGCAATGTCCAATTCATTGATTTCGGTGATGCTTAGGTTAAGTTGGGTTAGGTTGAGTGAGGTTTGCACGTTTTGTGTATATTTTTGCAATGTCGAATTAATTGATTTCGGTGATGGTTAGGCTAGGTTGGGTTAGGTTTCGTGAAGTTAGCACGTTTTGTGTATATTTTTGCAATGTCCAATTCTTTGATTTCGGTGATGCTTAGGTTAAGTTGGGTTAGGTTGAGTGAGGTTTGCACGCTTTCTCTATATTTTTGCAATGTCGAATTAATTGATTTCGGTGATGGTTAGGCTAGGTTGGGTTAGGTTTCGTGAAGTAAGCACATTTTGTGTATAGTTTTGCAATGTCCAATTCTTTGATTTCGGTGATGCTTAGGTTAAGTTGGGTTAGGTTGAGTGAGGTTTGCACGCTTTGTCTATATTTTTGCAATGTCGAATTAATTGATTTCGGTGATGGTTAGGCTAGGTTGGGTTAGGTTTTGTGAAGTTAGCACGTTTTGTGTATATTTTTGCAATGACAAATTCTTTGATTTCGGTGATGCTTAGGTTAGGATGGGTTAGGTTTTGTGAGGTAAGCACGTTTTATGGATATTTTGGCAATGTCGAATTCTTTGATTTCGGTGATGGTTAGGTTAAGTTGGGTTAAGTTTGGTGAAGTAAGCACGTTTTGTGTATATTTTTGCAATGTCGAATTAATTGATTTCGGTGATGGTTAGGCTTGGTTGGGTTAGGTTTGGTGAGGTAAGCACGTTTTGTGTATATTTTTACAATGTCGAATTAATTGATTTCGGTGATGCTTAGGTTAGGTTGGGTAAGGTTTTGTGAAGTAAACACGTTTTGTGGATAATTTGGCAATGTCGAATTCTTTAATTTCAGTGATGGTTAGATTAAGTTGGGTTAGGTCTAGTGAGGTTTGCACGTTTTGTGTATATTTTTGCAATGTCGAATTCATTGATTTCGGTGATGGTAATGTTAGGTTCGGTTAGGTTTCGTGAAGTTAGCACGATTTGTGTATATTTTTGCAATGTTCAATTGTTTGATTTCGGTGATGGTTAGGTTAGGTTGGGTTTGGTTTGGTGAGGTAAGCACGTTTTGTGGATATTTTTGCAATGTCGAATTCTTTAATTTCGGTGATGGTTAGGTTAAGTTGGGTTAGGTTTAGTGAGGTTTGCACGTTTTGTGTATATTTTTGCAATGTCGAATTATTTGATTTCGGTGATGGTTTTGCTAGTTTGGGTTTGTTTTGGTGAGGTAAGCAAGTTTTGTGGATATTTTTGCATTGTCAAATTCTTTGATTTCGGTGATGGTTAGGTAAGGTTGGGTTAGGTTTGGTGAGGTTAGCACGTTTTGTAGATTTTTTGGCAATGTCGAATTCTTTGATTTCGGTGATGCTTAGGTAAGGTTGTGTTAGGTTTTTTTGCGGTTAGCACGTTTTGTGGATATTTTGGCAATGTCGAATTCATTGATTTCGGTGATGGATAGGCTAGGTTCGGTTAGGTTTCGGGAAGTTAGCACTTTTTGTGTATATTTTTGCAATGTCGAATTAATTGATTTCGGTGATGGTTAGGCTAGGTTAGGTTAGGTTTGGTTAGGTAAGCAAGTTTTGTGGATATTTTTGCAATGTCAAATTCATTGATTTCGAAGATAGTTATGTTAGGTTCGGTTAGGTTTCGTGAAGTTAGCACATTTTGTGTATATTTTTGCAATGTTCAATTCTTTGATTTCGGTGATGCTTAGGTTAAGTTGGGTTAGGTTGAGTGAGGTTTGCACGTTTTGTGTATATTTTTGCAATGTCGAATTAATAGATTTCGGTGATGGTAAGGCTAGGTTCGGTTAGGTTTCGTAAAGTTAGCACGATTTGTGTATATTTTTGCAATGTTCAATTGTTTGATTTCGGTGATGGTTAGGTTAGGTTGGGTTTGGTTTGGTGAGGTAAGCACGTTTTGTGGATATTTTTGCAATGTCGAATTCTTTAATTTCGGTGATGGTTAAGTTAAGTTGGGTTAGGTTTAGTGAGGTTTGCACGTTTTGTGTATATTTTTGCAATGTCGAATTAATTAATTTCGGTGATAGTTAGGCTAGGTTGGGTTAGGTTTCGTGAAGTTAGCATGATTTGTGTATATTTTTGCAATGTTTAATTGTTTGATTTCGGTGATGGTTAGGTTAGGTTGGGTTAGGTTTCGTGAAGTTAGCACGTTTTGTGTATATTTTTGCAAAGTCCAATTCTTTGACTTCGGTGATGCTTAGGTTAAGTTGGGTTAGGTTTAGTGAGGTTTGCACGTTTTGTGTATATTTTTGCAATGTCGAATTAATTGATTTCGGTGATGGTTAGGCTAGGTTGGGTTAGGTTTCGTGAAGTTAGCACGTTTTGTATATATTTTTGCAATGTCCAATTCTTTGATTTCGGTGATGCTTAGGTTAAGTTGGGTTAGGTTGAGTGAGGTTTGCACGCTTTCTCTATATTTTTGCAATGTCGAATTAATTGATTTCGGTGATGGTTAGGCTAGGTTGGGTTAGGTTTCGTGAAGTTAGCACGTTTTGTGTATATTTTTGCAATGACAGATTCTTTGATTTCCGTGATGCTTAGGTTAGGTTGGGTTAGGTTTTGTGAGGTAAGCACGTTTTTTGGATATTTTGGCAATGTCGAATTCTTTGATATCGTTGATGGTTAGGTTAGTTTGGGTTATTTTTTGTGAGGTAAGCATTCTTTGATTTCGGTGATGGTTAGGTTAGGATAGGTTAGGATTGTTGAGGTAAGCACGTTTTGTAGATATTTTGGCAATGTCGAATTCTTTAATTTCGGTGATGGTAAGGTTAAGTTGGGTTAGGTTAAGTGAGGTTTGCACGTTTTGTGTATATTTTTGCAATGTCGAATTAATTGATTTCGGTGATGGTTAGGCTAGGTTGGGTTAGGTTTCGTGAAGTTAGCACGTTTTGTGTATATTTTTGCAATGTCCAATTCTTTGATTTCGGTGAAGCTTAGGTTAGGTTGGGTTAGGTTTTGTGAGGAAAGCACGTTTTATGGATAATTTGGCAATGTCGAATTCTTTAATTTCAGTGATGGTTAGATTAAGTTGGGTTAGGTCTATTGAGGTTTGCACGTTTTGTGTATATTTTTGCATTGTCGAATTCATTGATTTTGGTGATGGTTATGTTAGGTTCGGTTAGGTTTCGTGAAGTTAGCACGATTTGTGTATATTTTTGCAATGTTCAATTGTTTGATTTCGGTGATGGTTAGGTTAGGTTGGATTTGGTTTGGTGAGGTAAGCACGTTTTGTGGATATTTTTGCAATGTCGAATTCTTTAATTTCGGTGATGGTTAGGTTAAGTTGGGTTAGGTTTAGTGAGGTTTGCACGTTTTGTGTATATTTTTGCAATGTCGAATTAATTGATTTCGGTGATAGTTAGGCTAGGTTGGGTTAGGTTTCGTGAAGTTAGCACGATTTGTGTATATTTTTGCAATGTTCAATTGTTTGATTTCGGTGATGGTTAGGTTAAGTTGGGTTAGGTTGAGTGAGGTTTGCACGTTTTGTGTATATTTTTGCAATGTCGAATTAATTGATTTCGGTGATGGTTAGGCTAGGTTGGGTTAGGTTTCGTGAAGTTAGCACGTTTTGTGTATATTTTTGCAATGTCCAATTCTTTGATTTCGGTGAAGCTTAGGTTAGGTTGGGTTAGGTTTTGTGAGGAAAGCACGTTTTGTGGATAATTTGGCAATGTCGAATTCTTTAATTTCAGTGATGGTTAGATTAAGTTGGGTTAGGTTTCGTGAAGTTAGCACGTTTTGTGTATATTTTTGCAATGTCCAATTCTTTGATTTCGGTGAAGCTTAGGTTAGGTTGGGTTAGGTTTTGTGAGGTAAGCACGTTTTGTGGATAATTTGGCAATGTCGAATTCTTTAATTTCAGTGATGGTTAGATTAAGTTGGGTTAAGTCTAGTGAGGTTTGCACGTTTTGTGTATATTTTTGCAATGTCGAATTCATTGATTTCGGTGATGGTTATGTTAGGTTCGGTTAGGTTTCGTGAAGTTAGCACGATTTGTGTATATTTTTGCAATGTTTAATTGTTTGATTTCGGTGATGGTTAGGTTAGGTTGGGTTTGGTTTGGTGAGGTAAGCACGTTTTGTGGATATTTTTGCAATGTCGAATTCTTTAATTACGGTGATGGTTAAGTTAAGTTGGGTTAGGTTTAGTGAGGTTTGCACGTTTTGTGTATATTTTTGCAATGTCGAATTAATTGATTTCGGTGATAGTAAGGCTAGGTTGGGTTAGGTTTCGTGAAGTTAGCACGATTTGTGTTTTTTTTTGCAATGTTCAATTGTTTGATTTCGGTGATGGTTAGGTTAGGTTGGGTTAGGTTTCGTGAAGTTAGCACGTTTTGTGTATATTTTTGCAATGTCCAATTCATTGATTTCGGTGATGCTTAGGTTAAGTTGGGTTAGGTTGAGTGAGGTTTGCACGTTTTGTGTATATTTTTGCAATGTCGAATTAATTGATTTCGGTGATGGTTAGGCTAGGTTGGGTTAGGTTTCGTGAAGTTAGCACGTTTTGTGTATATTTTTGCAATGTCCAATTCTTTGATTTCGGTGATGCTTAGGTTAAGTTGGGTTAGGTTGAGTGAGGTTTGCACGCTTTCTCTATATTTTTGCAATGTCGAATTAATTGATTTCGGTGATGGTTAGGCTAGGTTGGGTTAGGTTTCGTGAAGTTAGCACGTTTTGTGTATATTTTTGCAATGTCCAATTCTTTGATTTCGGTGATGCTTAGGTTAGGTTGGGTAAGGTTTTGTGAGGTTAGCACGCTTTGTGGATAATTTGGCAATGTCGAATTCTTTAATTTCGGTAATAGTTATGTTAAGTTGGGTTAGGTTTAGTGAGGTTTGCACGTTTCGTGTATATTTTTGCAATGTCGAATTAATTGATTTCGGTGATGGTTAGGCTAGGTTGGGTTAGGTTTCGTGAAGTAAGCACATTTTGTGTATAGTTTTGCAATGTCCAATTCTTTGATTTCGGTGATGCTTAGGTTAAGTTGGGTTAGGTTGAGTGAGGTTTGCACGCTTTGTCTATATTTTTGCAATGTCGAATTAATTGATTTCGGTGATGGTTAGGCTAGGTTGGGTTAGGTTTTGTGAAGTTAGCACGTTTTGTGTATATTTTTGCAATGACAAATTCTTTGATTTCAGTGATGCTTAGGTTAGGATGGGTTAGGTTTTGTGAGGTAAGCACGTTTTATGGATATTTTGGCAATGTCGAATTCTTTGATTTCGGTGATGGTTAGGTTAAGTTGGGTTAAGTTTGGTGAAGTAAGCACGTTTTGTGTATATTTTTGCAATGTCGAATTAATTGATTTCGGTGATGGTTAGGCTTGGTTGGGTTAGGTTTGGTGAGGTAAGCACGTTTTGTGTATATTTTTACAATGTCGAATTAATTGATTTCGGTGATGCTTAGGTTAGGTTGGGTAAGGTTTTGTGAAGTAAACACGTTTTGTGGATAATTTTGCAATGTCGAATTCTTTAATTTCAGTGATGGTTAGATTAAGTTGGGTTAGGTCTAGTGAGGTTTGCACGTTTTGTGTATATTTTTGCAATGTCGAATTCATTGATTTCGGTGATGGTTATGTTAGGTTCGGTTAGGTTTCGTGAAGTTAGCACGATTTGTGTATATTTTTGCAATGTTCAATTGTTTGATTTCGGTGATGGTTAGGTTAGGTTGGGTTTGGTTTGGTGAGGTAAGCACGTTTTGTGGATATTTTTGCAATGTCGAATTCTTTAATTTCGGTGATGGTTAGGTTAAGTTGGGTTAGGTTTAGTGAGGTTTGCACGTTTTGTGTATATTTTTGCAATGTCGAATTATTTGATTTCGGTGATGGTTTTGCTAGTTTGGGTTTGTTTTGGTGAGGTAAGCAAGTTTTGTGGATATTTTTGCATTGTCAAATTCTTTGATTTCGGTGATGGTTAGGTAAGGTTGGGTTAGGTTTGGTGAGGTTAGCACGTTTTGTAGATTTTTTGGCAATGTCGAATTCTTTGATTTCGGTGATGCTTAGGTAAGGTTGTGTTAGGTTTTTTTGCGGTTAGCACGTTTTGTGGATATTTTGGCAATGTCGAATTCATTGATTTCGGTGATGGATAGGGTAGGTTCGGTTAGGTTTCGGGAAGTTAGCACTTTTTGTGTATATTTTTGCAATGTCGAATTAATTGATTTCGGTGATGGTTAGGCTAGGTTAGGTTAGGTTTGGTTAGGTAAGCAAGTTTTGTGGATATTTTTGCAATGTCAAATTCATTGATTTCGAAGATAGTTATGTTAGGTTCGGTTAGGTTTCGTGAAGTTAGCACATTTTGTGTATATTTTTGCAATGTTCAATTCTTTGATTTCGGTGATGCTTAGGTTAAGTTGGGTTAGGTTGAGTGAGGTTTGCACGTTTTGTGTATATTTTTGCAATGTCGAATTAATAGATTTCGGTGATGGTAAGGCTAGGTTCGGTTAGGTTTCGTAAAGTTAGCACGATTTGTGTATATTTTTGCAATGTTCAATTGTTTGATTTCGGTGATGGTTAGGTTAGGTTGGGTTTGGTTTGGTGAGGTAAGCACGTTTTGTGGATATTTTTGCAATGTCGAATTCTTTAATTTCGGTGATGGTTAAGTTAAGTTGGGTTAGGTTTAGTGAGGTTTGCACGTTTTGTGTATATTTTTGCAATGTCGAATTAATTAATTTCGGTGATAGTTAGGCTAGGTTGGGTTAGGTTTCGTGAAGTTAGCACGATTTGTGTATATTTTTGCAATGTTTAATTGTTTGATTTCGGTGATGGTTAGGTTAGGTTGGGTTAGGTTTCGTGAAGTTAGCACGTTTTGTGTATATTTTTGCAAAGTCCAATTCTTTGACTTCGGTGATGCTTAGGTTAAGTTGGGTTAGGTTTAGTGAGGTTTGCACGTTTTGTGTATATTTTTGCAATGTCGAATTAATTGATTTCGGTGATGGTTAGGCTAGGTTGGGTTAGGTTTTGTGAAGTTAGCACGTTTTGTATATATTTTTGCAATGTCCAATTCTTTGATTTCGGTGATGCTTAGGTTAAGTTGGGTTAGGTTGAGTGAGGTTTGCACGCTTTCTCTATATTTTTGCAATGTCGAATTAATTGATTTCGGTGATGGTTAGGCTAGGTTGGGTTAGGTTTCGTGAAGTTAGCACGTTTTGTGTATATTTTTGCAATGACAGATTCTTTGATTTCCGTGATGCTTAGGTTAGGTTGGGTTAGGTTTTGTGAGGTAAGCACGTTTTTTGGATATTTTGGCAATGTCGAATTCTTTGATATCGTTGATGGTTAGGTTAGTTTGGGTTAGTTTTTGTGAGGTAAGCAAGTTTTTTGGATATTTTTGCATTGTCAAATTCTTTGATTTCGGTGATGGTTAGGTTAGGATAGGTTAGGATTGGTGAGGTTAGCACGTTTTGTAGATATTTTGGCAATGTCGAATTCTTTAATTTCGGTGATGGTAAGGTTAAGTTGGGTTAGGTTTAGTGAGGTTTGCACGTTTTGTGTATATTTTTGCAATGTCGAATTAATTGATTTCGGTGATGGTTAGGCTAGGTTGGGTTAGGTTTCGTGAAGTTAGCACGTTTTGTGTATATTTTTGCAATGTACAATTCTTTGATTTCGGTGATGCTTAGGTTAGGTTGGGTAAGGTTTTGTGAGGTTAGCACGCTTTGTGGATAATTTGGCAATGTCGAATTCTTTAATTTCGGTAATAGTTATGTTAAGTTGGGTTAGGTTAAGTGAGGTTTGCACGTTTCGTGTGTATTTTTGCAATGTCGAATTAATTGATTTCGGTGATGGTTAGGCTAGGTTGGGTTAGGTTTCGTGAAGTAAGCACGTTTTGTGTATAGTTTTGCAATGTCCAATTCTTTGATTTCGGTGATGCTTAGGTTAAGTTGGGTTAGGTTGAGTGAGGTTTGCACGCTTTGTCTATATTTTTGCAATGTCGAATTAATTGATTTCGGTGATGGTTAGGCTAGGTTGGGTTAGGTTTTGTGAAGTTAGCACGTTTTGTGTATATTTTTGCAATGACAAATTCTTTGATTTCGGTGATTTTTAGGTTAGGATGGGTTAGGTTTTGTGAGGAAAGCACGTTTTATGGATATTTTGGCAATGTCTTATTCTTTGATTTCGGTGATGGTTAGGTTAAGTTGGGTTAAGTTTGGTGAAGTAAGCACGTTTTGTGTATATTTTTGCAATGTCGAATTAATTGATTTCGGTGATGGTTAGGCTTGGTTGGGTTAGGTTTGGTGAGGTAAGCACGTTTTGTGTATATTTTTACAATGTCGAATTAATTGAATTCGGTGATGCTTAGGTTAGGTTGGGTAAGGTTTTGTGAAGTAAACACGTTTTGTGGATAATTTGGCAATGTCGAATTCTTTAATTTCAGTGATGGTTAGATTAAGTTGGGTTAGGTCTAGTGAGGTTTGCACGTTTTGTGTATATTTTTGCAATGTCGAATTCATTGATTTCGGTGATGGTTATGTTAGGTTCGGTTAGGTTTCGTGAAGTGAGCACGATTTGTGTATGTTTTTGCAATGTTCAATTGTTTGATTTCGGTGATGGTTAGGTTAGGTTGGGTTTGGTTTGGTGAGGAAAGCACGTTTTGTGGATATTTTTGCAATGTCGAATTCTTTAATTTCGGTGATGGTTAGGTTAAGTTGGGTTAGGTTTAGTGAGGTTTGCACGTTTTGTGTATATTTTTGCAATGTCGAATTAATTGATTTCGGTGATGGTTTTGCTAGTTTGGGTTTGTTTTGGTGAGGTAAGCAAGTTTTGTGGATATTTTTGCATTGTCAAATTCTTTGATTTCGGTGATGGTTAGGTAAGGTTGGGTAAGGTTTGGTGAGGTTAGCACGTTTTGTAGATTTTTTGGCAATGTCGAATTCTTTGATTTCGGTGATGCTTAGGTAAGGTTGTGTTAGGTTTTTTTGCGGTTAGCACGTTTTGTGGATATTTTGGCAATGTTGAATTCATTGATTTCGGTGATGGATAGGCTAGGTTCGGTTAGGTTTCGGGAAGTTAGCACTTTTTGTGTATATTTTTGCAATGTCGAATTAATTGATTTCGGTGATGGTTAGGCTAGGTTAGGTTAGGTTTGGTTAGGTAAGCAAGTTTTGTGGATATTTTTGCAATGTCAAATTCATTGATTTTGAAGATAGTTATGTTAGGTTCGGTTAGGTTTCGTGAAGTTAGCACATTTTGTTTATATTTTTGCAATGTTCAATTCTTTGATTTCGGTGATGCTTAGGTTAAGTTGGGTTAGGTTTAGTGAGGTTTGCACGTTTTGTGTATATTTTTGCAATGTCGAATTAATAGATTTCGGTGATGGTAAGGCTAGGTTCGGTTAGGTTTCGTGAAGTTAGCACGATTTGTGTATATTTTTGCAATGTTCAATTGTTTGATTTCGGTGATGGTTAGGTAAGGTTGGGTTTGGTTTGGTGAGGTAAGCACGTTTTGTGGATATTTTTGCAATGTCGAATTCTTTAACTTCGGTGATGGTTAAGTTAAGTTGGGTTAGGTTTAGTGAGGTTTGCACGTTTTGTGTATATTTTTGCAATGTCGAATTAATTAATTTCGGTGATAGTTAGGCTAGGTTGGGTTAGGTTTCGTGAAGTTAGCACGATTTGTGTATATTTTTGCAATGTTTAATTGTTTGATTTCGGTGATGGTTAGGTTAGGTTGGGTTAGGTTTCGTGAAGTTAGCACGTTTTGTGTATATTTTTGCAATGACAGATTCTTTGATTTCCGTGATGCTTAGGTTAGGTTGGGTTAGGTTTTGTGAGGTAAGCACGTTTTTTGGATATTTTGGCAATGTCGAATTCTTTGATATCGTTGATGGTTAGGTTAGTTTGGGTTATTTTTTGTGAGGTAAGCAAGTTTTTTGGTTATTTTTGCATTGTCAAATTCTTTGATTTCGGTGATGGTTAGGTTAGGATAGGTTAGGATTGTTGAGGTAAGCACGTTTTGTAGATATTTTGGCAATGTCGAATTCTTTAATTTCGGTGATGGTAAGGTTAAGTTGGGTTAGGTTTAGTGAGGTTTGCACGTTTTGTGTATATTTTTGCAATGTCGAATTAATTGATTTCGGTGATGGTTAGGCTAGGTTGGGTTAGGTTTCGTGAAGTTAGCACGTTTTGTGTATATTTTTGCAATGTCCAATTCTTTGATTTCGGTGAAGCTTAGGTTAGGTTGGGTTAGGTTTTGTGAGGAAAGCACGTTTTGTGGATAATTTGGCAATGTCGAATTCTTTAATTTCAGTGATGGTAAGATTAAGTTGGGTTAGGTCTATTGAGGTTTGCACGTTTTGTGTATATTTTTGCATTGTCGAATTCATTGATTTCGGTGATGGTTATGTTAGGTTCGGTTAGGTTTCGTGAAGTTAGCACGATTTGTGTATATTTTTGCAATGTTCAATTGTTTGATTTCGGTGATGGTTAGGTTAGGTTGGGTTTGGTTTGGTGAGGTAAGCACGTTTTGTGGATATTTTTGCAATGTCGAATTCTTTAATTTCGGTGATGGTTAGGTTAAGTTGGGTTAGGTTTAGTGATGTTTGCACGTTTTGTGTATATTTTTGCAATGTCGAATTAATTGATTTCGGTGATGGTTAGGCTAGGTTGGGTTAGGTTTCGTGAAGTTAGCACGTTTTGTGTATATTTTTGCAATGTCCAATTCTTTGATTTCGGTGAAGCTTAGGTTAGGTTGGGTTAGGTTTTGTGAGGTAAGCACGTTTTGTGGATAATTTGGCAATGTCGAATTCTTTAATTTCAGTGATGGTTAGATTAAGTTGGGTTAAGTCTAGTGAGGTTTGCACGTTTTGTGTATATTTTTGCGATGTCGAATTCATTGATTTCGGTGATGGTTATGTTAGGTTCGGTTAGGTTTCGTGAAGTTAGCACGATTTGTGTATATTTTTGCAATGTTTAATTGTTTGATTTCGGTGATGGTTAGGTTAGGTTGGGTTTGGTTTGGTGAGGTAAGCACGTTTTGTGGATATTTTTGCAATGTCGAATTCTTTAATTTCGGTGATGGTTAAGTTAAGTTGGGTTAGGTTTAGTGAGGTTTGCACGTTTTGTGTATATTTTTGCAATGTCGAATTAATTGATTTCGGTGATAGTTAGGCTAGGTTGGGTTAGGTTTCGTGAAGTTAGCACGATTTGTGTATATTTTTGCAATGTTCAATTGTTTGATTTCGGTGATGGTTAGGTTAGGTTGGGTTAGGTTTCGTGAAGTTAGCACGTTTTGTGTATATTTTTGCAATGTCCAATTCATTGATTTCGGTGATGCTTAGGTTAAGTTGGGTTAGGTTGAGTGAGGTTTGCACGTTTTGTGTATATTTTTGCAATGTCGAATTAATTGATTTCGGTGATGGTTAGGCTAGGTTGGGTTAGGTTTCGTGAAGTTAGCACGTTTTGTGTATATTTTTGCAATGTCCAATTCTTTGATTTCGGTGATGCTTAGGTTAAGTTGGGTTAGGTTGAGTGAGGTTTGCACGCTTTCTCTATATTTTTGCAATGTCGAATTAATTGATTTCGGTGATGGTTAGGCTAGGTTGGGTTAGGTTTCGTGAAGTTAGCACGTTTTGTGTATATTTTTGCAATGTCCAATTCTTTGATTTCGGTGATGCTTAGGTTAGGTTGGGTAAGGTTTTGTGAGGTTAGCACGCTTTGTGGATAATTTGGCAATGTCGAATTCTTTAATTTCGGTAATAGTTATGTTAGGTTGGGTTAGGTTTAGTGAGGTTTGCACGTTTCGTGTATATTTTTGCAATGTCGAATTAATTGATTTCGGTGATGGTTAGGCTAGGTTGGGTTAGGTTTCGTGAAGTAAGCACATTTTGTGTATAGTTTTGCAATGTCCAATTCTTTGATTTCGGTGATGCTTAGGTTAAGTTGGGTTAGGTTGAGTGAGGTTTGCACGCTTTGTCTATATTTTTGCAATGTCGAATTAATTGATTTCGGTGATGGTTAGGCTAGGTTGGGTTAGGTTTTGTGAAGTTAGCACGTTTTGTGTATATTTTTGCAATGACAAATTCTTTGATTTCGGTGATGCTTAGGTTAGGATGGGTTAGGTTTTGTGAGATAAGCACGTTTTATGGATATTTTGGCAATGTCGAATTCTTTGATTTCGGTGATGGTTAGGTTAAGTTGGGTTAAGTTTGGTGAAGTAAGCACGTTTTGTGTATATTTTTGCAATGTCAATATAATTGATTTCGGTGATGGTTAGGCTTGGTTGGGTTAGGTTTGGTGAGGTAAGCACGTTTTGTGTATATTTTTACAATGTCGAATTAATTGATTTCGGTGATGCTTAGGTTAGGTTGGGTAAGGTTTTGTGAAGTAAACACGTTTTGTGGATAATTTGGCAATGTCGAATTCTTTAATTTCAGTGATGGTTAGATTAAGTTGGGTTAGGTCTAGTGAGGTTTGCACGTTTTGTGTATATTTTTGCAATGTCGAATTCATTGATTTCGGTGATGGTAATGTTAGGTTCGGTTAGGTTTCGTGAAGTTAGCACGATTTGTGTATATTTTTGCAATGTTCAATTGTTTGATTTCGGTGATGGTTAGGTTAGGTTGGGTTTGGTTTGGTGAGGTAAGCACGTTTTGTGGATATTTTTGCAATGTCGAATTCTTTAATTTCGGTGATGGTTAGGTTAAGTTGGGTTAGGTTTAGTGAGGTTTGCACGTTTTGTGTATATTTTTGCAATGTCGAATTATTTGATTTCGGTGATGGTTTTGCTAGTTTGGGTTTGTTTTGGTGAGGTAAGCAAGTTTTGTGGATATTTTTGCATTGTCAAATTCTTTGATTTCGGTGATGGTTAGGTAAGGTTGGGTTAGGTTTGGTGAGGTTAGCACGTTTTGTAGATTTTTTGGCAATGTCGAATTCTTTGATTTCGGTGATGCTTAGGTAAGGTTGTGTTAGGTTTTTTTGCGGTTAGCACGTTTTGTGGATATTTTGGCAATGTCGAATTCATTGATTTCGGTGATGGATAGGCTAGGTTCGGTTAGGTTTCGGGAAGTTAGCACTTTTTGTGTATATTTTTGCAATGTCGAATTAATTGATTTCGGTGATGGTTAGGCTAGGTTAGGTTAGGTTTGGTTAGGTAAGCAAGTTTTGTGGATATTTTTGCAATGTCAAATTCATTGATTTCGAAGATAGTTATGTTAGGTTCGGTAAGGTTTCGTGAAGTTAGCACATTTTGTGTATATTTTTGCAATGTTCAATTCTTTGATTTCGGTGATGCTTAGGTTAAGTTGGGTTAGGTTGAGTGAGGTTTGCACGTTTTGTGTATATTTTTTCAATGTCGAATTAATAGATTTCGGTGATGGTAAGGCTAGGTTCGGTTAGGTTTCGTAAAGTTAGCACGATTTGTGTATATTTTTGCAATGTTCAATTGTTTGATTTCGGTGATGGTTAGGTTAGGTTGGGTTTGGTTTGGTGAGGTAAGCACGTTTTGTGGATATTTTTGCAATGTCGAATTCTTTAATTTCGGTGATGGTTAAGTTAAGTTGGGTTAGGTTTAGTGAGGTTTGCACGTTTTGTGTATATTTTTGCAATGTCGAATTAATTAATTTCGGTGATAGTTAGGCTAGGTTGGGTTAGGTTTCGTGAAGTTAGCACGATTTGTGTATATTTTTGCAATGTTTAATTGTTTGATTTCGGTGATGGTTAGGTTAGGTTGGGTTAGGTTTCGTGAAGTTAGCACGTTTTGTGTATATTTTTGCAAAGTCCAATTCTTTGACTTCGGTGATGCTTAGGTTAAGTTGGGTTAGGTTTAGTGAGGTTTGCACGTTTTGTGTATATTTTTGCAATGTCGAATTAATTGATTTCGGTGATGGTTAGGCTAGGTTGGGTTAGGTTTCGTGAAGTTAGCACGTTTTGTATATATTTTTGCAATGTCCAATTCTTTGATTTCGGTGATGCTTAGGTTAAGTTGGGTTAGGTTGAGTGAGGTTTGCACGCTTTCTCTATATTTTTGCAATGTCCAATTCTTTGATTTCGGTGAAGCTTAGGTTAGGTTGGGTTAGGTTTTGTGAGGAAAGCACGTTTTGTGGATAATTTGGCAATGTCGAATTCTTTAATTTCAGTGATGGTTAGATTAAGTTGGGTTAGGTCTATTGAGGTTTGCACGTTTTGTGTATATTTTTGCATTGTCGAATTCATTGATTTCGGTGATGGTTATGTTAGGTTCGGTTAGGTTTCGTGAAGTTAGCACGATTTGTGTATATTTTTGCAATGTTCAATTGTTTGATTTCGGTGATGGTTAGGTTAGGTTGGATTTGGTTTGGTGAGGTAAGCACGTTTTGTGGATATTTTTGCAATGTCGAATTCTTTAATTTCGGTGATGGTTAGGTTAAGTTGGGTTAGGTTTAGTGAGGTTTGCACGTTTTGTGTATATTTTTGCAATGTCGAATTAATTGATTTCGGTGATAGTTAGGCTAGGTTGGGTTAGGTTTCGTGAAGTTAGCACGATTTGTGTATATTTTTGCAATGTTCAATTGTTTGATTTCGGTGATGGTTAGGTTAGGTTGGGTTAGGTTTCGTGAAGTTAGCACGTTTTGTGTATATTTTTGCAATGTCCAATTCTTTGATTTCGGTGATGCTTAGGTTAAGTTGGGTTAGGTTGAGTGAGGTTTGCACGTTTTGTGTATATTTTTGCAATGTCGAATTAATTGATTTCGGTGATGGTTAGGCTAGGTTGGGTTAGGTTTCGTAAAGTTAGCACGTTTTGTGTATATTTTTGCAATGTCCAATTCTTTGATTTCGGTGAAGCTTAGGTTAGGTTGGGTTAGGTTTTGTGAGGAAAGCACGTTTTGTGGATAATTTGGCAATGTCGAATTCTTTAATTTCAGTGATGGTTAGATTAAGTTGGGTTAGGTTTCGTGAAGTTAGCACGTTTTGTGTATATTTTTGCAATGTCCAATTCTTTGATTTCGGTGAAGCTTAGGTTAGGTTGGGTTAGGTTTTGTGAGGTAAGCACGTTTTGTGGATAATTTGGCAATGTCGAATTCTTTAATTTCAGTGATGGTTAGATTAAGTTGGGTTAAGTCTAGTGAGGTTTGCACGTTTTGTGTATATTTTTGCAATGTCGAATTCATTGATTTCGGTGATGGTTATGTTAGGTTCGGTTAGGTTTCGTGAAGTTAGCACGATTTGTGTATATTTTTGCAATGTTTAATTGTTTGATTTCGGTGATGGTTAGGTAAGGTTGGGTTTGGTTTGGTGAGGTAAGCACGTTTTGTGGATATTTTTGCAATGTCGAATTCTTTAATTTCGGTGATGGTTAAGTTAAGTTGGGTTAGGTTGAGTGAGGTTTGCACGTTTTGTGTATATTTTTGCAATGTCGAATTAATTGATTTCGGTGATGGTTAGGCTAGGTTGGGTTAGGTTTCGTGAAGTTAGCACGTTTTGTGTATATTTTTGCAATGTCCAATTCTTTGATTTCGGTGATGCTTAGGTTAAGTTGGGTTAGGTTGAGTGAGGTTTGCACGCTTTCTCTATATTTTTGCAATGTCGAATTAATTGATTTCGGTGATGGTTAGGCTAGGTTGGGTTAGGTTTCGTGAAGTTAGCACGTTTTGTGTATATTTTTGCAATGTCCAATTCTTTGATTTCGGTGATGCTTAGGTTAGGTTGGGTAAGGTTTTGTGAGGTTAGCACGCTTTGTGGATAATTTGGCAATGTCGAATTCTTTAATTTCGGTAATAGTTATGTTAAGTTGGGTTAGGTTTAGTGAGGTTTGCACGTTTCGTGTATATTTTTGCAATGTCGAATTAATTGATTTCGGTGATGGTTAGGCTAGGTTGGGTTAGGTTTCGTGAAGTAAGCACATTTTGTGTATAGTTTTGCAATGTCCAATTCTTTGATTTCGGTGATGCTTAGGTTAAGTTGGGTTAGGTTGAGTGAGGTTTGCACGCTTTGTCTATATTTTTGCAATGTCGAATTAATTGATTTCGGTGATGGTTAGGCTAGGTTGGGTTAGGTTTTGTGAAGTTAGCACGTTTTGTGTATATTTTTGCAATGACAAATTCTTTGATTTCAGTGATGCTTAGGTTAGGATGGGTTAGGTTTTGTGAGGTAAGCACGTTTGATGGATATTTTGGCAATGTCGAATTCTTTGATTTCGGTGATGGTTAGGTTAAGTTGGGTTAAGTTTGGTGAAGTAAGCACGTTTTGTGTATATTTTTGCAATGTCGAATTAATTGATTTCGGTGATGGTTAGGCTTGGTTGGGTTAGGTTTGGTGAGGTAAGCACGTTTTGTGTATATTTTTACAATGTCGAATTAATTGATTTCGGTGATGCTTAGGTTAGGTTGGGTAAGGTTTTGTGAAGTAAACACGTTTTGTGGATAATTTGGCAATGTCGAATTCTTTAATTTCAGTGATGGTTAGATTAAGTTGGGTTAGGTCTAGTGAGGTTTGCACGTTTTGTGTATATTTTTGCAATGTCGAATTCATTGATTTCGGTGATGGTTATGTTAGGTTCGGTTAGGTTTCGTGAAGTTAGCACGATTTGTGTATATTTTTGCAATGTTCAATTGTTTGATTTCGGTGATGGTTAGGTTAGGTTGGGTTTGGTTTGGTGAGGTAAGCACGTTTTGTGGATATTTTTGCAATGTCGAATTCTTTAATTTCGGTGATGGTTAGGTTAAGTTGGGTTAGGTTTAGTGAGGTTTGCACGTTTTGTGTATATTTTTGCAATGTCGAATTATTTGATTTCGGTGATGGTTTTGCTAGTTTGGGTTTGTTTTGGTGAGGTAAGCAAGTTTTGTGGATATTTTTGTATTGTCAAATTCTTTGATTTCGGTGATGGTTAGGTAAGGTTGGGTTAGGTTTGGTGAGGTTAGCACGTTTTGTAGATTTTTTGGCAATGTCGAATTCTTTGATTTCGGTGATGCTTAGGTAAGGTTGTGTTAGGTTTTTTTGCGGTTAGCACGTTTTGTGGATATTTTGGCAATGTCGAATTCATTGATTTCGGTGATGGATAGGCTAGGTTCGGTTAGGTTTCGGGAAGTTAGCACTTTTTGTGTATATTTTTGCAATGTCGAATTAATTGATTTTGGTGATGGTTAGGCTAGGTTAGGTTAGGTTTGGTTAGGTAAGCAAGTTTTGTGGATATTTTTGCAATGTCAAATTCATTGATTTCGAAGATAGTTATGTTAGGTTCGGTTAGGTTTCGTGAAGTTAGCACATTTTGTGTATATTTTTGCAATGTTCAATTCTTTGATTTCGGTGATGCTTAGGTTAAGTTGGGTTAGGTTGAGTGAGGTTTGCACGTTTTGTGTATATTTTTGCAATGTCGAATTAATAGATTTCGGTGATGGTAAGGCTAGGTTCGGTTAGGTTTCGTAAAGTTAGCACGATTTGTGTATATTTTTGCAATGTTCAATTGTTTGATTTCGGTGATGGTTAGGTTAGGTTGGGTTTGGTTTGGTGAGGTAAGCACGTTTTGTGGATATTTTTGCAATGTCGAATTCTTTAATTTCGGTGATGGTTAAGTTAAGTTGGGTTAGGTTTAGTGAGGTTTGCACGTTTTGTGTATATTTTTGCAATGTCGAATTAATTAATTTCGGTGATAGTTAGGCTAGGTTGGGTTAGGTTTCGTGAAGTTAGCACGATTTGTGTATATTTTTGCAATGTTTAATTGTTTGATTTCGGTGATGGTTAGGTTAGGTTGGGTTAGGTTTCGTGAAGTTAGCACGTTTTGTGTATATTTTTGCAAAGTCCAATTCTTTGACTTCGGTGATGCTTAGGTTAAGTTGGGTTAGGTTTAGTGAGGTTTGCACGTTTTGTGTATATTTTTGCAATGTCGAATTAATTGATTTCGGTGATGGTTAGGCTAGGTTGGGTTAGGTTTCGTGAAGTTAGCACGTTTTGTGTATATTTTTGCAATGACAGATTCTTTGATTTCCGTGATGCTTAGGTTAGGTTGGGTTAGGTTTTGTGAGGTAAGCACGTTTTTTGGATATTTTGGCAATGTCGAATTCTTTGATATCGTTGATGGTTAGGTTAGTTTGGGTTAGTTTTTGTGAGGTAAGCAAGTTTTTTGGATATTTTTGCATTGTCAAATTCTTTGATTTCGGTGATGGTTAGGTTAGGATAGGTTAGGATTGGTGAGGTTAGCACGTTTTGTAGATATTTTGGCAATGTCGAATTCTTTAATTTCGGTGATGGTAAGGTTAAGTTGGGTTAGGTTTAGTGAGGTTTGCACGTTTTGTGTATATTTTTGCAATGTCGAATTAATTGATTTCGGTGATGGTTAGGCTAGGTTGGGTTAGGTTTTGTGAAGTAAGCACGTTTTGTGTATATTTTTGCAATGACAGATTCTTTGATTTCCGTGATGCTTAGGTTAGGTTGGGTTAGGTTTTGTGAGGTAAGCACGTTTTTTAGATATTTTGGCAATGTCGAATTCTTTGATATCGTTGATGGTTAGGTTAGTTTGGGTTAGTTTTTGTGAGGTAAGCAAGTTTTTTGGATATTTTTGCATTGTCAAATTCTTTGATTTCGGTGATGGTTAGGTAAGGATAGGTTAGGATTGGTGAGGTTAGCACGTTTTGTAGATATTTTGGCAATGTCGAATTCTTTAATTTCGGTGATGGTAAGGTTAGGTTGGGTTTGGTTTGGTGAGGTAAGCACGTTTTGTGGATATTTTTGCAATGTCGAATTCTTTAATTTCGGTGATGGTTAAGTTAAGTTGGGTTAGGTTTAGTGAGGTTTGCACGTTTTGTGTATATTTTTGCAATGTCGAATTAATTGATTTCGGTGATAGTTAGGCTAGGTTGGGTTAGGTTTCGTGAAGTTAGCACGATTTGTGTATATTTTTGCAATGTTCAATTGTTTGATTTCGGTGATGGTTAGGTTAGGTTGGGTTAGGTTTCGTGAAGTTAGCACGTTTTGTGTATATTTTTGCAATGTCCAATTCTTTGATTTCGGTGATGCTTAGGTTAAGTTGGGTTAGGTTGAGTGAGGTTTGCACGCTTTCTCTATATTTTTGCAATGTCGAATTAATTGATTTCGGTGATGGTTAGGCTAGGTTGGGTTAGGTTTCGTGAAGTTAGCACGTTTTGTGTATATTTTTGCAATGTCCAAATCTTTGATTTCGGTGATGCTTAGGTTAGGTTGGGTAAGGTTTTGTGAGGTTAGCACGCTTTGTGGATAATTTGGCAATGTCGAATTCTTTAATTTCGGTAATAGTTATGTTAAGTTGGGTTAGGTTTAGTGAGGTTTGCACGTTTCGTGTATATTTTTGCAATTTCGAATTAATTGATTTCGGTGATGGTTAGGCTAGGTTGGGTTAGGTTTCGTGAAGTAAGCACGTTTTGTGTATAGTTTTGCAATGTCCAATTCTTTGATTTCGGTGATGCTTAGGTTAAGTTGGGTTAGGTTGAGTGAGGTTTGCACGCTTTGTCTATATTTTTGCAATGTCTAATTAATTGATTTCGGTGATGGTTAGGCTAGGTTGGGTTAGGTTTTGTGAAGTTAGCACGTTTTGTGTATATTTTTGCAATGACAAATTCTTTGATTTCGGTGATGCTTAGGTTAGGATGGGTTAGGTTTTGTGAGGTAAGCACGTTTTATGGATATTTTGGCAATGTCGAATTCTTTGATTTCGGTGATGGTTAGGTTAAGTTGGGTTAAGTTTGGTGAAGTAAGCACGTTTTGTGTATATTTTTGCAATGTCGAATTAATTGATTTCGGTGATGGTTAGGCTTGGTTGGGTTAGGTTTGGTGAGGTAAGCACGTTTTGTGTATATTTTTACAATGTCGAATTAATTGATTTCGGTGATGCTAAGGTTAGGTTGGGTAAGGTTTTGTGAAGTAAACACGTTTTGTGGATAATTTGGCAATGTCGAATTCTTTAATTTCAGTGATGGTAAGATTAAGTTGGGTTAGGTCTAGTGAGGTTTGCACGTTTTGTGTATATTTTTGCAATGTCGAATTAATTGATTTCGGTGATAGTTAGGCTAGGTTGGGTTAGGTTTTGTGAAGTTAGCACGATTTGTGTATATTTTTGCAATGTTCAATTGTTTGATTTCGGTGATGGTTAGGTTATGTTGGGTTAGGTTTCGTGAAGTAAGCACGTTTTGTGTATATTTTTGCAATGTCCAATTCTTTGATTTCGGTGATGCTTAGGTTAAGTTGGGTTAGGTTGAGTGAGTTTTGCACGTTTTGTGTATATTTTTGCAATGTCGAATTAATTGATTTCGGTGATGGTAAGGCTAGGTTGGGTTAGGTTTCGTGAAGTTAGCACGTTTTGTGGATATTTTGGCAATGTCGAATTCTTTAATTTCGGTGATGGTTAGGTTAAGTTGGATTAGGTTAAGTGAGGTCTGCACGTTTTGTGTGTATTTTTGCAATGTCGAATTAATTGATTTCGGTGATGGTTAGGCTAGGTTGGGTTAGGTTTCGTGAAGTTAGCACGTTTTGTGTATATTTTTGCAATGTCCAATTATTTGATTTCGGTGATGCTTAGGTTAAGTTGGGTTAGGTTGAGTGAGGTAAGCACGTTTTGTGGATAATTTGGCAATGTCGAATGCTTTAATTTCAGTGATGGTTAGATTAAGTTGGGTTAGGTCTAGTGAGGTTTGCACGTTTTGTGTATATTTTTGCAATGTCGAATTCATTGATTTTGGTGATGGTTATGTTAGGTTCGGTTAGGTTTCGTGAAGTTAGCACGATTTGTGTATATTTTTGCAATGTTCAATTGTTTGATTTCGGTGATGGTTAGGTTAGGTTGGGTTTGGTTTGGTGAGGTAAGCACGTTTTGTGGATATTTTTGCAATGTCGAATTCTTTAATTTCGGTGATGGTAAGGTTAAGTTGGGTTAGGTTTAGTGAGGTTTGCACGTTTTGTGTATATTTTTGCAATGTCGAATTAATTGATTTCGGTGATGGTTAGGCTAGGTTGGGTTAGGTTTCGTGAAGTTAGCACGTTTTGTGTATATTTTTGCAATGTCCAATTCTTTGATTTCGGTGAAGATTAGGTTAGGTTGGGTTAGGTTTTGTGAGGTAAGCACGTTTTGTGGATAATTTGGCAATGTCGAATTCTTTAATTTCAGTGATGGTTAGATTAAGTTGGGTTAGGTCTAGTGAGGTTTGCACGTTTTGTGTATATTTTTGCAATGTCGAATTCATTGATTTCGGTGATGGTTATGTTAGGTTCGGTTAGGTTTCGTGAAGTTAGCACGATTTGTGTATATTTTTGCAATGTTCAATTGTTTGATTTCGGTGATGGTTAGGTTAGGTTGGGTTTGGTTTGGTGAGGTAAGCACGTTTTGTGGATATTTTTGCAATGTCGAATTCTTTAATTTCGGTGATGGTTAAGTTAAGTTGGGTTAGGTTTAGTGAGGTTTTCACGTTTTGTGTATATTTTTGCAATGTCGAATTAATTGATTTCGGTGATAGTTAGGCTAGGTTGGGTTAGGTTTCGTGAAGTTAGAACGATTTGTGTATATTTTTGCAACGTTCAATTGTTTGATTTCGGTGATGGTTAGGTTAGGTTGGGTTAGGTTTCGTGAAGTAAGGACGTTTTGTGTATATTTTTGCAATGTCCAATTCTTTGATTTCGGTGATGCTTAGGTTAAGTTGGGTTAGGTTGAGTGAAGTTTGCACGTTTTGTGTATATTTTTGCATTGTCGAATTAATTGATTTCGGTGATGGTTAGGCTAGGTTGGGTTAGGTTTCGTGAAGTTAGCACGTTTTGTGTATATTTTTGCAATGTCCAATTCTTTGATTTCGGTGATGCTTAGGTTAAGTTGGGTTAGGTTGAGTGAGGTTTGCACGCTTTCTCTATATTTTTGCAATGTCGAATTAATTGATTTCGGTGATGGTTAGGCTAGGTTGGGTTAGGTTTCGTGAAGTTAGCACGTTTTGTGTATATTTTTGCAATGACAGATTCTTTGATTTCCGTGATGCTTAGGTTAGGTTGGGTTAGGTTTTGTGAGGTAAGCACGTTTTTTGGATATTTTGGCAATGTCGATTTCTTTGATATCGTTGATGGTTAGGTTAGTTTGGGTTAGTTTTTGTGAGGTAAGCAAGTTTTTTGGATATTTTTGCATTGTCAAATTCTTTGATTTCGGTGATGGTTAGGTTAGGATAGGTTAGGATTGGTGAAGTAAGCACGTTTTGTAGATATTTTGACAATGTCGAATTCTTTAATTTCGGTGATGGTAAGGTTAAGTTGGGTTAGGTTAAGTGAGGTTTGCACGTTTTGTGTATATTTTTGCAATGTCGAATTAATTGATTTCGGTGATGGTTAGGCTAGGTTGGGTTAGGTTTCGTGAAGTTAGCACGTTTTGTGTATATTTTTGCAATGTCCAATTCTTTGATTTCGGTGATGCTTAGGTTAAGTTGGGTTAGGTTGAGTGAGGTTTGCACGTTTTGTGTATATTTTTGCAATGTCGAATTAATTGATTTCGGTGATGGTTAGGCTAGGTTGGGTTAGGTTTCGTGAAGTTAGCACGTTTTGTGGATATTTTGGCAATGTCGAATTCTTTAATTTCGGTGATGGTTAGGTTAAGTTGGATTAGGTTAAGTGAGGTTTGCACGTTTTGTGTGTATTTTTGCAATGTCGAATTAATTGATTTCGGTGATGGTTAGGCTAGGTTGGGTTAGGTTTCGTGAAGTAAGCACGTTTTGTGTATATTTTTGCAATGTCCAATTATTTGATTTCGGTGATGCTTAGGTTAAGTTGGGTTAGGTTGAGTGAGGTAAGCACGTTTTGTGGATAATTTGGCAATGTCGAATTCTTTAATTTCAGTGATGGTTAGATTAAGTTGGGTTAGGTCTAGTGAGGTTTGCACGTTTTGTGTATATTTTTGCAATGTCGAATTCATTGATTTCGGTGATGGTTATGTTAGGTTCGGTTAGGTTTCGTGAAGTAAGCACGATTTGTGTATATTTTTGCAATGTTCAATTGTTTGATTTCGGTGATGGTTAGGTTAGGTTGGGTTTGGTTTGGTGAGGTGAGCACGTTTTGTGGATATTTTTGCAATGTGTAATTCTTTAATTTCGGTGATGGTAAGGTTAAGTTGGGTTAGGTTTAGTGAGGTTTGCACGTTTTGTGTATATTTTTGCAATGTCGAATTAATTGATTTCGGTGATGGTTAGGCTAGGTTGGGTTAAGTTTCGTGAAGTTAGCACGTTTTGTGTATATTTTTGCAATGTCCAATTCTTTGATTTCGGTGAAGCTTAGGTTAGGTTGGGTTAGGTTTTGTGAGGTAAGCATGTTTTGTGGATAATTTGGCAATGTCGAATTCTTTAATTTCAGTGATGGTTAGATTAAGTTGGGTTAGGTCTAGTGAGGTTTGCACGTTTTGTGTATATTTTTGCAATGTCGAATTCATTGATTTCGGTGATGGTTATGTTAGGTTCGGTTAGGTTTCGTGAAGTTAGCCCGATTTGTGTATATTTTTGCAATGTTCAATTGTTTGAATTCGGTGATGGTTAGGTTAGGTCGGGTTTGGTTTGGTGAGGTAAGCACGTTTTGTGGATATTTTTGCAATGTCGAATTCTTTAATTTCGGTGTTGGTTAAGTTAAGTTGGGTTAGGTTTAGTGAGGTTTGCACGTTTTGTGTATATTTTTGCAATGTCGAATTAATTGATTTCGGTGATAGTTAGGCTAGGTTGGGTTAGGTTTCGTGAAGTAAGAACGATTTGTGTATATTTTTGCAATGTTCAATTGTTTGATTTCGGTGATGGTTAGGTTAGGTTGGGTTAGGTTTCGTGAAGTTAGCACGTTTTGTGTATATTTTTGCAATGTCCAATTCTTTGATTTCGGTGATGCTTAGGTTAAGTTGGGTTAGGTTGAGTGAGGTTTGCACGTTTTGTGTATATTTTTGCAATGTCGAATTAATTGATTTCGGTGATGGTTAGGCTAGGTTGGGTTAGGTTTCGTGAAGTTAGCACGTTTTGTGTATATTTTTGCAATGACAGATTCTTTGATTTCCGTGATGCTTAGGTTAGGTTGGGTTAGGTTTTGTGAGGTTAGCACGTTTTTTAGATATTTTGGCAATGTCGAATTCTTTGATATCGTTGATGGTTAGGTTAGTTTGGGTTAGTTTTTGTGAGGTAAGCAAGTTTTTTGGATATTTTTGCATTGTCAAATTCTTTGATTTCGGTGATGGTTAGGTTAGGATAGGTTAGGATTGGTGAGGTTAGCACGTTTTGTAGATATTTTGGCAATGTCGAATTCTTTAATTTCGGTGATGGTAAGGTTAAGTTGGGTTAGGTTTCGTGAAGTTAGCACGTTTTGTGTATATTTTTGCAATGTCCAATTCTTTGATTTCGGTGAAGCTTAGGTTAGGTTGGGTTAGGTTTTGTGAGGTAAGCACGTTTTGTGGATAATTTGGCAATGTCGAATTCTTTAATTTCAGTGATGGTTAGATTAAGTTGGGTTAGGTCTAGTGAGGTTTGCACGTTTTGTGTATATTTTTGCAATGTCGAATTCATTGATTTCGGTGATGGTTATGTTAGGTTCGGTTAGGTTTCGTGAAGTTAGCACGATTTGTGTATATTTTTGCAATGTTCAATTGTTTGATTTCTGTGATGGTTAGGTTAGGTTGGGTTTGGTTTGGTGAGGTAAGCACGTTTTGTGGATATTTTTGCAATGTCGAATTCTTTAATTTCGGTGATGGTTAAGTTAAGTTGGGTTAGGTTTAGTGAGGTTTGCACGTTTTGTGTATATTTTTGCAATGTCGAATTAATTGATTTCGGTGATAGTTAGGCTAGGTTGGGTTAGGTTTCCTGAAGTTAGCACGATTTGTGTATATTTTTGCAATGTTCAATTGTTTGATTTCGGTGATGGTTAGGTTAGGTTGGGTTAGGTTTCGTGAAGTTAGCACGTTTTGTGTATATTTTTGCAATGTCCAATTCATTGATTTCGGTGATGCTTAGGTTAAGTTGGGTTAGGTTGAGTGAGGTTTGCACGTTTTGTGTATATTTTTGTTATGTCGAATTAATTGATTTCGGTGATGGTTAGGCTAGGTTGGGTTAGGTTTCGTGAAGTTAGCACGTTTTGTGTATATTTTTGCAATGTCCAATTCTTTGATTTCGGTGATGCTTAGGTTAAGTTGGGTTAGGTTGAGTGAGGTTTGCACGCTTTCTCTATATTTTTGCAATGTCGAATTAATTGATTTCGGTGATGGTTAGGCTAGGTTGGGTTAGGTTTCGTGAAGTTAGCACGTTTTGTGTATATTTTTGCAATGTCCAATTCTTTGATTTCGGTGATGCTTAGGTTAGGTTGGGTAAGGTTTTGTGAGGTTAGCACGCTTTGTGGATAATTTGGCAATGTCGAATTCTTTAATTTCGGTAATAGTTATGTTAAGTTGGGTTAGGTTTAGTGAGGTTTGCACGTTTCGTGTATATTTTTGCAATGTCGAATTAATTGATTTCGGTGATGGTTAGGCTAGGTTGGGTTAGGTTTCGTGAAGTAAGCACGTTTTGTGTATAGTTTTGCAATGTCCAATTCTTTGATTTCGGTGATGCTTAGGTTAAGTTGGGTTAGGTTGAGTGAGGTTTGCACGCTTTGTCTATATTTTTGCAATGTCGATTTAATTGATTTCGGTGATGGTTAGGCTAGGTTGGGTTAGGTTTTGTGAAGTTAGCACGTTTTGTGTATATTTTTGCAATGACAAATTCTTTGATTTCGGTGATTTTTAGGTTAGGATGGGTTAAGTTTTGTGAGGTAAGCACGTTTTATGGATATTTTGGCAATGTCTCATTCTTTGATTTCGGTGATGGTTAGGTTAAGTTGGGTTAAGTTTGGTGAAGTAAGCACGTTTTGTGTATATTTTTGCAATGTCGAATTAATTGATTTCGGTGATGGTTAGGCTTGGTTGGGTTAGGTTTGGTGAGGTAAGCACGTTTTGTGTATATTTTTACAATGTCGAATTAATTGATTTCGGTGATGCTTAGGTTAGGTTGGGTAAGGTTTTGTGAAGTAAACACGTTTTGTGGATAATTTGGCAATGTCGAATTCTTTAATTTCAGTGATGGTTAGATTAAGTTGGGTTAGGTCTAGTAAGGTTTGCACGTTTTGTGTATATTTTTGCAATGTCGAATTCATTGATTTCGGTGATGGTTATGTTAGGTTCGGTTAGGTTTCGTGAAGTTAGCACGATTTGTGTATATTTTTGCAATGTTCAATTGTTTGATTTCGGTGATGGTTAGGTTAGGTTGGGTTTGGTTTGGTGAGGTAAGCACGTTTTGTGGATATTTTTGCAATGTCAAATTCTTTAATTTCGGTGATGGTTAGGTTAAGTTGGGTTAGGTTTAGTGAGGTTTGCACGTTTTGTGTATAATTTTGCAATGTCGAATTAATTGATTTCGGTGATGGTTTTGCTAGTTTGGGTTTGTTTTGGTGAGGTAAACAAGTTTTGTGGATATTTTTGCATTGTCAAATTCTTTGATTTCGGTGATGGTTAGGTAAGGTTGGGTAAGGTTTGGTGAGAGAAGCACGTTTTGTAGATTTTTTGGCAATGTCGAATTCTTTGATTTCGGTGATGCTTAGGTAAGGTTGTGTTAGGTTTTTTTGCGGTTAGCACGTTTTGTGGATATTTTGGCAATGTCGAATTCATTGATTTCGGTGATGGATAGGCTAGGTTCGGTTAGGTTTCGGGAAGTTAGCACTTTTTGTGTATATTTTTGCAATAACGAATTAATTGATTTCGGTGATGGTTAGGCTAGGTTAGGTTAGGTTTGGTTAGGTAAGCAAGTTTTGTGGATATTTTTGCAATGTCAAATTCATTGATTTTGAAGATAGTTATGTTAGGTTCGGTTAGGTTTCGTGAAGTTAGCACATTTTGTGTATATTTTTGCAATGTTCAATTCTTTGATTTCGGTGATGCTTAGGTTAAGTTGGGTTAGGTTGAGTGAGGTTTGCACGTTTTGTGTATATTTTTGCAATGTCGAATTAATAGATTTCGGTGATGGTAAGGCTAGGTTCGGTTAGGTTTCGTGAAGTTAGCACGATTTGTGTATATTTTTGCAATGTTCAATTGTTTGATTTCGGTGATGGTTAGGTAAGGTTGGGTTTGGTTTGGTGAGGTAAGCACGTTTTGTGGATATTTTTGCAATGTCGAATTCTTTAACTTCGGTGATGGTTAAGTTAAGTCGGGTTAGGTTTAGTGAGGTTTGCACGTTTTGTGTATATTTTTGCAATGTCGAATTAATTAATTTCGGTGATAGTTAGGCTAGGTTGGGTTAGGTTTCGTGAAGTTAGCACGATTTGTGTATATTTTTGCAATGTTTAATTGTTTGATTTCGGTGATGGTTAGGTTAGGTTGGGTTAGGTTTCGTGAAGTTAGCACGTTTTGTGTATATTTTTGCAAAGTCCAATTCTTCGATTTCGGTGATGCTTAGGTTAAGTTGGGTTAGGTTTAGTGAGGTTTGCACGTTTTGTGTATATTTTTGCAATGTCGAATTAATTGATTTCGGTGATGGTTAGGCTAGGTTGGGTTAGGTTTCGTGAAGTTAGCACGTTTTGTGTATATTTTTGCAATGTCCAATTCTTTGATTTCGGTGATGCTTAGGTTAAGTTGGGTTAGGTTGAGTGAGGTTTGCACGTTTTGTGTATATTTTTGCAATGTCGAATTAATTGATTTCGGTGATGGTTAGGCTAGGTTGGGTTAGGTTTCGTGAAGTTAGCACGTTTTGTGTATATTTTTGCAATGACAGATTCTTTGATTTCCGTGATGCTTAGGTTAGGTTGGGTTAGGTTTTGTGAGGTTAGCACGTTTTTTAGATATTTTGGCAATGTCGAATTCTTTGATATCGTTGATGGTTAGGTTAGTTTGGGTTAGTTTTTGTGAGGTAAGCAAGTTTTTTGGATATTTTTGCATTGTCAAATTCTTTGATTTCGGTGATGGTTAGGTTAGGATAGGTTAGGATTGGTGAGGTTAGCACGTTTTGTAGATATTTTGGCAATGTCGAATTCTTTAATTTCGGTGATGGTAAGGTTAAGTTGGGTTAGGTTTCGTGAAGTTAGCACGTTTTGTGTATATTTTTGCAATGTCCAATTCTTTGATTTCGGTGAAGCTTAGGTTAGGTTGGGTTAGGTTTTGTGAGGTAAGCACGTTTTGTGGATAATTTGGCAATGTCGAATTCTTTAATTTCAGTGATGGTTAGATTAAGTTGGGTTAGGTCTAGTGAGGTTTGCACGTTTTGTGTATATTTTTGCAATGTCGAATTCATTGATTTCGGTGATGGTTATGTTAGGTTCGGTTAGGTTTCGTGAAGTTAGCACGATTTGTGTATATTTTTGCAATGTTCAATTGTTTGATTTCTGTGATGGTTAGGTTAGGTTGGGTTTGGTTTGGTGAGGTAAGCACGTTTTGTGGATATTTTTGCAATGTCGAATTCTTTAATTTCGGTGATGGTTAAGTTAAGTTGGGTTAGGTTTAGTGAGGTTTGCACGTTTTGTGTATATTTTTGCAATGTCGAATTAATTGATTTCGGTGATAGTTAGGCTAGGTTGGGTTAGGTTTCCTGAAGTTAGCACGATTTGTGTATATTTTTGCAATGTTCAATTGTTTGATTTCGGTGATGGTTAGGTTAGGTTGGGTTAGGTTTCGTGAAGTTAGCACGTTTTGTGTATATTTTTGCAATGTCCAATTCATTGATTTCGGTGATGCTTAGGTTAAGTTGGGTTAGGTTGAGTGAGGTTTGCACGTTTTGTGTATATTTTTGTTATGTCGAATTAATTGATTTCGGTGATGGTTAGGCTAGGTTGGGTTAGGTTTCGTGAAGTTAGCACGTTTTGTGTATATTTTTGCAATGTCCAATTCTTTGATTTCGGTGATGCTTAGGTTAAGTTGGGTTAGGTTGAGTGAGGTTTGCACGCTTTCTCTATATTTTTGCAATGTCGAATTAATTGATTTCGGTGATGGTTAGGCTAGGTTGGGTTAGGTTTCGTGAAGTTAGCACGTTTTGTGTATATTTTTGCAATGTCCAATTCTTTGATTTCGGTGATGCTTAGGTTAGGTTGGGTAAGGTTTTGTGAGGTTAGCACGCTTTGTGGATAATTTGGCAATGTCGAATTCTTTAATTTCGGTAATAGTTATGTTAAGTTGGGTTAGGTTTAGTGAGGTTTGCACGTTTCGTGTATATTTTTGCAATGTCGAATTAATTGATTTCGGTGATGGTTAGGCTAGGTTGGGTTAGGTTTCGTGAAGTAAGCACGTTTTGTGTATAGTTTTGCAATGTCCAATTCTTTGATTTCGGTGATGCTTAGGTTAAGTTGGGTTAGGTTGAGTGAGGTTTGCACGCTTTGTCTATATTTTTGCAATGTCGATTTAATTGATTTCGGTGATGGTTAGGCTAGGTTGGGTTAGGTTTTGTGAAGTTAGCACGTTTTGTGTATATTTTTGCAATGACAAATTCTTTGATTTCGGTGATTTTTAGGTTAGGATGGGTTAAGTTTTGTGAGGTAAGCACGTTTTATGGATATTTTGGCAATGTCTCATTCTTTGATTTCGGTGATGGTTAGGTTAAGTTGGGTTAAGTTTGGTGAAGTAAGCACGTTTTGTGTATATTTTTGCAATGTCGAATTAATTGATTTCGGTGATGGTTAGGCTTGGTTGGGTTAGGTTTGGTGAGGTAAGCACGTTTTGTGTATATTTTTACAATGTCGAATTAATTGATTTCGGTGATGCTTAGGTTAGGTTGGGTAAGGTTTTGTGAAGTAAACACGTTTTGTGGATAATTTGGCAATGTCGAATTCTTTAATTTCAGTGATGGTTAGATTAAGTTGGGTTAGGTCTAGTAAGGTTTGCACGTTTTGTGTATATTTTTGCAATGTCGAATTCATTGATTTCGGTGATGGTTATGTTAGGTTCGGTTAGGTTTCGTGAAGTTAGCACGATTTGTGTATATTTTTGCAATGTTCAATTGTTTGATTTCGGTGATGGTTAGGTTAGGTTGGGTTTGGTTTGGTGAGGTAAGCACGTTTTGTGGATATTTTTGCAATGTCAAATTCTTTAATTTCGGTGATGGTTAGGTTAAGTTGGGTTAGGTTTAGTGAGGTTTGCACGTTTTGTGTATAATTTTGCAATGTCGAATTAATTGATTTCGGTGATGGTTTTGCTAGTTTGGGTTTGTTTTGGTGAGGTAAACAAGTTTTGTGGATATTTTTGCATTGTCAAATTCTTTGATTTCGGTGATGGTTAGGTAAGGTTGGGTAAGGTTTGGTGAGAGAAGCACGTTTTGTAGATTTTTTGGCAATGTCGAATTCTTTGATTTCGGTGATGCTTAGGTAAGGTTGTGTTAGGTTTTTTTGCGGTTAGCACGTTTTGTGGATATTTTGGCAATGTCGAATTCATTGATTTCGGTGATGGATAGGCTAGGTTCGGTTAGGTTTCGGGAAGTTAGCACTTTTTGTGTATATTTTTGCAATAACGAATTAATTGATTTCGGTGATGGTTAGGCTAGGTTAGGTTAGGTTTGGTTAGGTAAGCAAGTTTTGTGGATATTTTTGCAATGTCAAATTCATTGATTTTGAAGATAGTTATGTTAGGTTCGGTTAGGTTTCGTGAAGTTAGCACATTTTGTGTATATTTTTGCAATGTTCAATTCTTTGATTTCGGTGATGCTTAGGTTAAGTTGGGTTAGGTTGAGTGAGGTTTGCACGTTTTGTGTATATTTTTGCAATGTCGAATTAATAGATTTCGGTGATGGTAAGGCTAGGTTCGGTTAGGTTTCGTGAAGTTAGCACGATTTGTGTATATTTTTGCAATGTTCAATTGTTTGATTTCGGTGATGGTTAGGTAAGGTTGGGTTTGGTTTGGTGAGGTAAGCACGTTTTGTGGATATTTTTGCAATGTCGAATTCTTTAACTTCGGTGATGGTTAAGTTAAGTCGGGTTAGGTTTAGTGAGGTTTGCACGTTTTGTGTATATTTTTGCAATGTCGAATTAATTAATTTCGGTGATAGTTAGGCTAGGTTGGGTTAGGTTTCGTGAAGTTAGCACGATTTGTGTATATTTTTGCAATGTTTAATTGTTTGATTTCGGTGATGGTTAGGTTAGGTTGGGTTAGGTTTCGTGAAGTTAGCACGTTTTGTGTATATTTTTGCAAAGTCCAATTCTTCGATTTCGGTGATGCTTAGGTTAAGTTGGGTTAGGTTTAGTGAGGTTTGCACGTTTTGTGTATATTTTTGCAATGTCGAATTAATTGATTTCGGTGATGGTTAGGCTAGGTTGGGTTAGGTTTCGTGAAGTTAGCACGTTTTGTGTATATTTTTGCAATGTCCAATTCTTTGATTTCGGTGATGCTTAGGTTAAGTTGGGTTAGGTTGAGTGAGGTTTGCACGCTTTCTCTATATTTTTGCAA
The DNA here is from genome assembly GCF_051622035.1 of Arctopsyche grandis. Taxonomy (NCBI): domain Eukaryota; kingdom Metazoa; phylum Arthropoda; class Insecta; order Trichoptera; family Hydropsychidae; genus Arctopsyche; species Arctopsyche grandis. The sequence goes on along the minus strand of NC_135365.1, from coordinate 21,609,895 downwards.
TGTCGAATTAATTGATTTCGGTGATGGTTAGGCTAGGTTGGGTTAGGTTTCGTGAAATTAGCACGTTTTGTGTATATTTTTGCAATGACAGATTCTTTGATTTCCGTGATGCTTAGGTTAGGTTGGGTTAGGTTTTGTGAGGTAAGCACGTTTTTTGGATATTTTGGCAATGTCGAATTCTTTGATATCGTTGATGGTTACGTTAGTTTGGGTTATTTTTTGTGAGGTAAGCAAGTTTTTTGGTTATTTTTGCATTGTCAAATTCTTTGATTTCGGTGATGGTTAGGTTAGGATAGGTTAGGATTGTTGAGGTTAGCACGTTTTGTAGATATTTTGGCAATGTCGAATTCTTTAATTTCGGTGATGGTAAGGTTAAGTTGGGTTAGGTTTAGTGAGGTTTGCACGTTTTGTGTATATTTTTGCTATGTCGAATTAATTGATTTCGGTGATGGTTAGGCTAGGTTGGGTTAGGTTTCGTGAAGTTAGCACGTTTTGTGTATATTTTTGCAATGTCCAATTCTTTGATTTCGGTGAAGCTAAGGTTAGGTTGGGTTAGGTTTTGTGAGGAAAGCACGTTTTGTGGATAATTTGGCAATGTCGAATTCTTTAATTTCAGTGATGGTTAGATTAAGTTGGGTTAGGTCTAGTGAGGTTTGCACGTTTTGTGTATATTTTTGCAATGTCGAATTCATTGATTTCGGTGATGGTTATGTTAGGTTCGGTTAGGTTTCGTGAAGTTAGCACGATTTGTGTATATTTTTGCAATGTTCAATTGTTTGATTTCGGTGATGGTTAGGTTAGGTTGGGTTTGGTTTGGTGAGGTAAGCACGTTTTGTGGATATTTTTGCAATGTCGAATTCTTTAATTTCGGTGATGGTTAGGTTAAGTTGGGTTAGGTTTAGTCAGGTTTGCACGTTTTGTGTATATTTTTGCAATGTCGAATTAATTGATTTCGGTGATAGTTAGGCTAGGTTGGGTTAGGTTTCGTGAAGTTAGCACGATTTGTGTATATTTTTGCAATGTTCAATTGTTTGATTTCGGTGATGGTTAGGTTAGGTTGGGTTAGGTTTCGTGAAGTAAGCACGTTTTGTGTATATTTTTGCAATGTCCAATTCTTTGATTTCGGTGATGCTTAGGTTAAGTTGGGTTAGGTTGAGTGAGGTTTGCACGTTTTGTGTATATTTTTGCAATGTCGAATTAATTGATTTCGGTGATGGTTAGGCTAGGTTGGGTTAGGTTTCGTGAAGTTAGCACGTTTTGTGTATATTTTTGCAATGACAGATTCTTTGATTTCCGTGATGCTTAGGTTAGGTTGGGTTAGGTTTTGTGAGGTAAGCACGTTTTTTAGATATTTTGGCAATGTCGAATTCTTTGATATCGTTGATGGTTAGGTTAGTTTGGGTTAGTTTTTGTGAGGTAAGCAAGTTTTTTGGATATTTTTGCATTGTCAAATTCTTTGATTTCGGTGATGGTTAGGTTAGGATAGGTTAGGATTGGTGAGGTGAGCACGTTTTGTAGATATTTTGGCAATGTCGAATTCTTTAATTTCGGTGATGGTAAGGTTAAGTTGGGTTAGGTTTAGTGAGGTTTGCACGTTTTGTGTATATTTTTGCAATGTCGAATTAATTGATTTCGGTGATGGTTAGGCTAGGTTGGGTTAGGTTTCGTGAAGTTAGCACGTTTTGTGTATATTTTTGCAATGTCCAATTCTTTGATTTCGGTGAAGCTTAGGTTAGGTTGGGTTAGGTTTTGTGAGGAAAGCACGTTTTGTGGATAATTTGGCAATGTCGAATTCTTTAATTTCAGTGATGGTTAGATTAAGTTGGGTTAGGTTTCGTGAAGTTAGCACGTTTTGTGTATATTTTTGCAATGTCCAATTCTTTGATTTCGGTGAAGCTTAGGTTAGGTTGGGTTAGGTTTTGTGAGGAAAGCACGTTTTGTGGATAATTTGGCAATGTCGAATTCTTTAATTTCAGTGATGGTTAGATTAAGTTGGGTTAGGTCTAGTGAGGTTTGCACGTTTTGTGTATATTTTTGCAATATCGAATTCATTGATTTCGGTGATGGTTATGTTAGGTTCGGTTAGGTTTCGTGAAGTTAGCACGATTTGTGTATATTTTTGCAATGTTCAATTGTTTGATTTCGGTGATGGTTAGGTTAGGTTGGGTTTGGTTTGGTGAGGTAAGCACGTTTTGTGGATATTTTTGCAATGTCGAATTCTTTAATTTCGGTGATGGTTAGGTTAAGTTGGGTTAGGTTTAGTCAGGTTTGCACGTTTTGTGTATATTTTTGCATTGTCGAATTAATTGATTTCGGTGATAGTTAGGCTAGGTTGGGTTAGGTTTCGTGAAGTTAGCACGATTTGTGTATATTTTTGCAATGTTCACTTGTTTGATTTCGGTGATGGTTAGGTTAGGTTAGGTTAGGTTTCGTGAAGTTAGCACGTTTTGTGTATATTTTTGCAATGTCCAATTCTTTGATTTCGGTGATGCTTAGGTTAAGTTGGGTTAGGTTGAGTGAGGTTTGCACGTTTTGTGTATATTTTTGCAATGTCGAATTAATTGATTTCGGTGATGGTTAGGCTAGGTTGGGTTAGGTTTCGTGAAGTTAGCACGTTTTGTGTATATTTTTGCAATGACAGATTCTTTGATTTCCGTGATGCTTAGGTTAGGTTGGGTTAGGTTTTGTGAGGTAAGCACGTTTTTTAGATATTTTGGCAATGTCGAATTCTTTGATATCGTTGATGGTTAGGTTAGTTTGGGTTAGTTTTTGTGAGGTAAGCAAGTTTTTTGGATATTTTTGCATTGTCAAATTCTTTGATTTCGGTGATGGTTAGGTTAGGATAGGTTAGGATTGGTGAGGTGAGCACGTTTTGTAGATATTTTGGCAATGTCGAATTCTTTTATTTCGGTGATGGTAAGGTTAAGTTGGGTTAGGTTTAGTGAGGTTTGCACGTTTTGTGTATATTTTTGCAATGTCGAATTAATTGATTTCGGTGATGGTTAGGCTAGGTTGGGTTAGGTTTCGTGAAGTAAGCACGTTTTGTGTATATTTTTGCAATGTCCAATTCTTTGATTTCGGTGAAGCTTAGGTTAGGTTGGGTTAGGTTTTGTGAGGAAAGCACGTTTTGTGGATAATTTGGCAATGTCGAATTCTTTAATTTCAGTGATGGTTAGATTAAGTTGGGTTAGGTTTCGTGAAGTTAGCACGTTTTGTGTATATTTTTGCAATGTCCAATTCTTTGATTTCGGTGAAGCTTAGGTTAGGTTGGGTTAGGTTTTGTGAGGTAAGCACGTTTTGTGGATAATTTTGCAATGTCGAATTCTTTAATTTCAGTGATGGTTAGATTAAGTTGGGTAAGGTCTAGTGAGGTTTGCACGTTTTGTGTATATTTTTGCAATGTCGAATTCATTGATTTCGGTGATGGTTATGTTAGGTTCGGTTAGGTTTCGTGAAGTTAGCACGATTTGTGTATATTTTTGCAATGTTCAATTGTTTGATTTCGGTGATGGTTAGGTTAGGTTGGGTTTGGTTTGGTGAGGTAAGCACGTTTTGTGGATATTTTTGCAATGTCGAATTCTTTAATTTCGGTGATGGTTAAGTTAAGTTGGGTTAGGTTTAGTGAGGTTTGCACGTTTTGTGTATATTTTTGCAATGTCGAATTAATTGATTTCGGTGATAGTTAGGCTAGGTTGGGTTAGGTTTCGTGAAGTTAGCACGATTTGTGTATATTTTTGCAATGTTCAATTGTTTGATTTCGGTGATGGTTAGGTTAGGTTGGGTTTGGTTTGGTGAGGTAAGCACGTTTTGTGGATATTTTTGCAATGTCGAATTCTTTAATTTCGGTGATGGTTTGGTTAAGTTGGGTTAGGTTTAGTGAGGTTTGCACGTTTTGTGTATATTTTTGCAATGTCGAATTAATTGATTTCGGTGATGGTTTTGCTAGTTTGGGTTTGTTTTGGTGAGGTAAGCAAGTTTTGTGGATATTTTTGCATTGTCAAATTCTTTGATTTCGGTGATGGTTAGGTAAGGTTGGGTTAGGTTTGGTGAGGTTAGCACGTTTTGTAGATTTTTTGGCAATGTCGAATTCTTTGATTTCGGTGATGCTTAGGTAAGGTTGTGTTAGGTTTTTTTGCGGTTAGCACGTTTTGTGGATATTTTGGCAATGTCGAATTCATTGATTTCGGTGATGGATAGGCTAGGTTCGGTTAGGTTTCAGGAAGTTAGCACTTTTTGTGTATATTTTTGCAATGTCGAATTAATTGATTTCGGTGATGGTTAGGCTAGGTTAGGTTAGGTTTGGTTAGGTAAGCAAGTTTTGTGGATATTTTTGCAATGTCAAATTCATTGATTTTGAAGATAGTTATGTTAGGTTCGGTTAGGTTTCGTGAAGTGAGCACATTTTGTGTATATTTTTGCAATGTTCAATTCTTTGATTTCGGTGATGCTTAGGTTAAGTTGGGTTAGGTTAAGTGAGGTTTGCACGTTTTGTGTATATTTTTGCAATGTCGAATTAATAGATCTCGGTGATGGTAAGGCTAGGTTCGGTTAGGTTTCGTGAAGTTAGCACGATTTGTGTATATTTTTGCAATGTTCAATTGTTTAATTTCGGTGATGGTTAGGTTAGGTTGGGTTTGGTTTGGTGAGGTAAGCACGTTTTGTGGATATTTTTGCAATGTCGAATTCTTTAATTTCGGTGATGGTTAAGTTAAGTTGGGTTAGGTTTAGTGAGGTTTGCACGTTTTGTGTATATTTTTGCAATGTCGAATTAATTAATTTCAGTGATAGTTAGGCTAGGTTAGGTTAGGTTTCGTGAAGTTAGCACGATTTGTGTATATTTTTGCAATGTTTAATTGTTTGATTTCGGTGATGGTTAGGTTAGGTTGGGTTAGGTTTCGTGAAGTTAGCACGTTTTGTGTATATTTTTGCAATGTCCAATTCTTTGATTTCGTTGATGCTTAGGTTAAGTTGGGTTAGGTTGAGTAAGGTTTGCACGCTTTCTCTATATTTTTGCAATGTCGAATTAATTGATTTCGGTGATGGTTAGGCTAGGTTGGGTTAGGTTTCGTGAAGTTAGCACGTTTTGTGTAAATTTTTGCAATGACAGATTCTTTGATTTCCGTGATGCTTAGGTTAGGTTGGGTTAGGTTTTGTGAGGTAAGCACGCTTTGTGGATAATTTGGCAATGTCGAATTCTTTAATTTCGGTAATAGTTATGTTAAGTTGGGTTAGGTTTAGTGAGGTTTGCACGTTTCGTGTATATTTTTGCAATGTCGAATTAATTGATTTCAATGATGGTTAGGCTAGGTTGGGTTAGGTTTCGTGAAGTAAGCACGTTTTGTGTATAGTTTTGCAATGTCCAATTCTTTGATTTCGGCGATGCTTAGGTTAAGTTGGGTTAGGTTGAGTGAGGTTTGCACGCTTTGTCTATATTTTTGCAATGTCGAATTAATTGATTTCGGTGATGGTTAGGCTAGGTTGGGTTAGGTTTTGTGAAGTTAGCACGTTTTGTGTATATTTTTGCAATGACAAATTCTTTGATTTCGGTGATGCTTAGGTTAGGATGGGTTAGGTTTTGTGAGGTAAGCACGTTTTATGGATATTTTGGCAATGTCGAATTCTTTGATTTCGGTGATGGTTAGGTTAAGTTGGGTTAAGTTTGGTGAGGTAAGCACGTTTTGTGTATATTTTTGCAATGTCGATTTAATTGATTTCGGTGATGGTTAGGCTTGGTTGGGTTAGGTTTGGTGAGGTAAGCACGTTTTGTGTATATTTTTACAATGTCGAATTAATTGATTTCGGTGAAGCTTAGGTTAGGTTGGGTAAGGTTTTGTGAGGTTAACACGTTTTGTGGATAATTTGGCAATGTCGAATTCTTTAATTTCAGTGATGGTTAGATTAAGTTGGGTTAGGTCTAGTGAGGTTTGCACGTTTTGTGTATATTTTTGCAATGTCGAATTCATTGATTTCGGTGATGGTTATGTTAGGTTCGGTTAGGTTTCGTGAAGTTAGCACGATTTGTGTATATTTTTGCAATGTTCAATTGTTTGATTTCGGTGATGGTTAGGTTAGGTTGGGTTTGGTTTGGTGAGGTAAGCACGTTTTGTGGATATTTTTGCAATGTCGAATTCTTTAATTTCGGTGATGGTTAAGGTAAGTTGGGTTAGGTTTAGTGAGGTTTGCACGTTTTGTGTATATTTTTGCAATGTCGAATTAATTGATTTCGGTGATAGTTAGGCTAGGTTGGGTTAGGTTTCGTGAAGTTAGCACGATTTGTGTATATTTTTGCAATGTTCAATTGTTTGATTTCGGTGATGGTTTGGTTAGGTTGGGTTAGGTTTCGTGAAGTTAGCACGTTTTGTGTATATTTTTGCAATGTCCAATTCTTTGATTTCGGTGATGCTTAGGTTAAGTTGGGTTAGGTTGAGTGAGGTTTGCACGTTTTGTGTATATTTTTGCAATGTCGAATTAATTGATTTCGGTGATGGTTAGGCTAGGTTGGGTTAGGTTTCGTGAAGTTAGCACGTTTTGTGTATATTTTTGCAATGTCCAATTCTTTGATTTCGGTGATGCTTAGGTTAGGTTGGGTAAGGTTTTGTGAGGTAAGCACGCTTTGTGGATAATTTGGCAATGTCTAATTCTTTAATTTCGGTAATAGTTATGTTAAGTTGGGTTAGGTTTAGTGAGGTTTGCACGTTTCGTGTATATTTTTGCAATGTCGAATTAATTGATTTCGGTGATGGTTAGGCTAGGTTGGGTTAGGTTTCGTGAAGTAAGCACGTTTTGTGTATAGTTTTGCAATGTCCAATTCTTTGATTTCGGTGATGCTTAGGTTAAGTTGGGTTAGGTTGAGTGAGGTTTGCACGCTTTGTCTATATTTTTGCAATGTCGAATTAATTGATTTCGGTGATGGTTAGGCTAGGTTGGGTTAGGTTTTGTGAAGTTGGCACGTTTTGTGTATATTTTTGCAATGACAAATTCTTTGATTTCGGTGATGCTTAGGTTAGGATGGGTTAGGTTTTGTGAGGTAAGCACGTTTTATGGATATTTTGGCAATGTCGAATTCTTTGATTTCGGTGATGGTTAGGTTAAGTTGGGTTAAGTTTGGTGAGGTAAGCACGTTTTGTGTATATTTTTGCAATGTCGATTTAATTGATTTCGGTGATGGTTAGGCTTGGTTGGGTTAGGTTTGGTGAGGTAAGCACGTTTTGTGTATATTTTTACAATGTCGAATTAATTGATTTCGGTGATGCTTAGGTTAGGTTGGGTAAGGTTTTGTGAGGTTAACACGTTTTGTGGATAATTTGGCAATGTCGAATTCTTTAATTTCAGTGATGGTTAGATTAAGTTGGGTTAGGTCTAGTGAGGTTTGCACGTTTTGTGTATATTTTTGCAATGTCGAATTAATTGATTTCGGTGATGGTTAGGCTAGGTTAGGTTAAGTTTGGTTGGGTAAGCAAGTTTTGTGGATATTTTTGCAATGTCAAATTCATTGATTTCGAAGATGGTTATGTTAGGTTCGGTTAGGTTTCGTGAAGTTAGCACATTTTGTGTATATTTTTGCAATGTTCAATTCTTTGATTTCGGTGATGCTTAGGTTAAGTTGGGTTAGGTTGAGTGAGGTTTGCACGTTTTGTGTATATTTTTGCAATGTCGAATTAATAGATATCGGTGATGGTAAGGCTAGGTTGGGTTAGGTTTCGTGAAGTTAGCACGTTTTGTGTATATTTTTGCAATGTCCAATTCTTTGATTTCGGTGTTGCTTAGGTTAGGTTGGGTTTGGTTTGGTGAAGAAAGCACGTTTTGTGTATATTTTTGCAATGTCGAATTAATTGATTTCGGTGATGGTTAGGCTAGGTTGGGTAAGTTTTGGTGAGGTAAGCAAGTTTTGTGGATATTTTTGCAATGTCGAATTCTTCGATTTCGGTGATGGTAAGGTGAGGTTGCGTTATGTTTCGTGAAGTTTGCACGTTTTGTGTAAATTTTTGCAATGTCCAATTCTTTGATTTCGGTGATGCTTAGGTTAAGTTGGGTAAGGTTTAGTGAGGTTTGCACGTTTTGTGTATATTTTTGCACTGTCGAATTTATTGATTTCGGTGATGGTAATGTTAGGTTCGGTTAGGTTTCGTGAAGTAAGCACGATTTGTGTATATTTTTGCAATGTCCAATTGTTTGATTTCGGTGATGGTTAGGTTAGGTTGGGTTTGGTTTGGTGAAGAAAGCACGTTTTGTGGATATTTTTGCAATGTCGAATTCTTTAATTTCCGTGATGGTTAGGTTAAGTTAGGTTAGGTTTAGTGAGGTTTGCACGTTTTGTGTATATTTTTGCAATGTCGAATTAATTGATTTCGGTGATGGTAAGGCTAGGTTGGGTTAGGTTTCGTGAAGTTAGCACGTTTTGTGTATATTTTTGCAATGTCTAATTCTTTGATTTCGGTAAAGCTTAGGTTTGGTTGGGTTAGCTTTTGTGAGGTTAGTACCTTTTGTGGATATTTTGGCAATGTCGAATTCATTAATTTCGGTGATGGTTATGTTAAGTGGGGTTAGGTTTAGTAAGGTTTGCACGTTTTGTGTATATTTTTACAATGTCAAATTCATTGATTTCGAAGATGGTTATGTTAGGTTCGGTAAGGTTTCGTGAAGTAAGCACGATTTGTGTATATTTTTGCAATGTCCAATTGTTTGATTTCGGTGATGGTTAGGTTGGGTTGGGTTTGGTTTGGTGAGGAAAGCACGTTTTGTGGATATTTTTGCAATGTCGATTTCTTTGATTTCTGTGATGGTTAGGTTAGGTTGGGTTAGGTTTTGTGAGGTAGGCACGTTTTGTGGATATTTTGTCAATGTCGAATTATTTGATTTCGGTGATGGTTAGGTTAAGTTGGGTTAAGTTTGGTGAGGTAAGCACGTTTTGTGTATATTTTTGCAATGTCGAATTAATTGATTTCGGTGATGGTTAGGCTAGTTTAGGTTAGGTTTGGTTAGGTAAGCAAGTTTTATGGATATTTTTGCATTGTAAAATTCTTTGATTTCGGTGATGCTTAGGTGAGTTTGCGTTAGGTTTCATGACGTAAGCACGTTTTGTGTATATTTTTGCAATGTCTAATTCTTTGATTTCGGTGATGGTTGCGTTAAGTTGGGTAAGGTTTGGTGAGGTAAGCACGCTTTGTCTATATTTTTGCAATGTCGAATTAATTGATTTCGGTGATGGTTAGGCTAGGTTGGGTTAGGTTTCGTGAAGTTAGCACGTTTTGTGTATATTTTTGCAATGTCCAATTCTTTGATTTCGGTGATGCTTAGGTTAGGTTGGGTTAGGTTTGGTGAGGTGAGCACGTTTTATGAATATTTTGGCAATGTCGAATTCTTTAATTTCGGTGATGGTAAGGTTATGTTGGGTTAGGTTTAGTGAGGTTTGCACGTTTTGTGTATATTTTTGCAATGTCGAATTAATTGATTTCGGTGATGGTTAGGCTAGGTTGGGTTAGGTTTCGTGGAGTAAGCACGTTTTGTGTATATTTTTGCAATGTCCAATTCTTTGATTTCGGTGATGCTTAGGTTAGGTTAGGTTAGGTTTTGTGAGGTAAGCACGTTTTGTGGATATTTTTGCAATGTCCATTTCTTTGATTTCGGTGATGGTTAGGTTAAGTTGGGTTAGGTTTGGTGAGGTAAGCACGCTTTGTCTATATTTTTGCAATGTCGAATTAATTGATTTCGGTGATGGTAAGGCTAGGTTGGGTAAGGTTTCTTGAAGTTAGCTCGTTTTGTGTATATTTTTGCAATGTCCATTTCTTTGATTTCGGTGATGCTTAGGTTAGGATGGGTTAGGTTTTGAGAGGTAAGCACGTTTTTTGGATATTTTAGCAATGTCGAATTCTCTGATTTCGTTGATGGTTAGGTTAGTTTTGGTTATTTTGGGTGAGGTAAGCAAGGTTTGTGGATATTTTCGCATCGTCAAATTCTTCGATTTCGATGATGGTTAGGTTAGGTTGGGTTAGGTTTGGTGAGGTTAGCACGTTTTGTGGATATTTTGGCAATGTCGAATTCTTTAATTTCGGTAAAGGTTAGGTTAAGTTGGGTAAGGATTAGTGAGGTTTGCACGTTTTGTGTATATTTTTGCAATGTCGAATTAATTGATTTCGGTGTAGGTTAGGCTAGGTTGGGTTAGGTTTCGTGAAGTGAGCACGTTTTGTGTATATTTTTGCAATGTCCAATTCTTTGATTTCGGTGATGCTTAGGTTAGGTTAGGTTAGGTTTTGTGAGGTAAGCACGTTTTGTGGATATTTTGGCAATGTCGAATTCTTTGATTTCGGTGATGGTAAGTTAAGTTGGGTTAAGTTTGGTGAGGTAAGAACGTTTTGTGTATATTTTTGCAATGTTGAATTAATTCATTTCGGTGATGGTTAGGTTAAGTTGGGTAAGGATTAGTGAGGTTTGCACGTTTTGTGTATATTTTTGCAATGTCGAATTAATTGATTTCGGTGATGGCTAGGCTAGGTTGGGTTAGGTTTCGTGAAGTTAGCACGTTTTGTGTATATTTTTGCAATGTCCAATTCTTTGATTTCGGTGATGCTTACGTTAGGTTGGGTAAGGTTTTGTGAGGTTAGCACGCTTTGTGGATAATTTGGCAATGTCGAATTCTTTAATTTCGGTAATAGTTATGTTAAGTTGGGTTAGGTTTAGTGAGGTTTGCACGTTTCGTGTATATTTTTGCAATGTCGAATTAATTGATTTCGGTGATGGTTAGGCCAGGTTGGGTTAGGTTTCGTGAAGTAAGCACGTTTTGTGTATAGTTTTGCAATGTCCAATTCTTTGATTTCGGTGATGCTTAGGTTAAGTTGGGTTAGGTTGAGTGAGGTTTGCACGCTTTGTCTATATTTTTGCAATGTCGAATTAATTGATTTCGGTGATGGTTAGGCTAGGTTGGGTTAGGTTTTGTGAAGTTAGCACGTTTTGTGTATATTTTTGCAATGACAAATTCTTTGATTTCGGTGATGCTTAGGTTAGGATGGGTTAGGTTTTGTGAGGTAAGCACGTTTTATGGATATTTTGGCAATGTCGAATTCTTTGATTTCGGTGATGGTTAGGTTAAGTTGGGTTAAGTTTGGTGAAGTAAGCACGTTTTGTGTATATTTTTGCAATGTCGAATTAATTGATTTCGGTGATGGTTAGGCTTGGTTGGGTTAGGTTTGGTGAGGTAAGCACGTTTTGTGTATATTTTTACAATGTCGAATTAATTGATTTCGGTGATGCTTAGGTTAGGTTGGGTAAGGTTTTGTTAAGTAAACACGTTTTGTGGATAATTTGGCAATGTCGAATTCTTTAATTTCAGTGATGGTTAGATTAAGTTGGGTTAGGTCTAGTGAGGTTTGCACGTTTTGTGTATATTTTTGCAATGTCGAATTCATTGATTTCGGTGATGGTTATGTTAGGTTCGGTTAGGTTTCGTGAAGTTAGCACGATTTGTGTATATTTTTGCAATGTTCAATTGTTTAATTTCGGTGATGGTTAGGTTAGGTTGGGTTTGGTTTGGTGAGGTAAGCACGTTTTGTGGATATTTTTGCAATGTCGAATTCTTTAATTTCGGTGATGGTTAAGTTAAGTTGGGTTAGGTTTAGTGAGGTTTGCACGTTTTGTGTATATTTTTGCAATGTCGAATTAATTAATTTCAGTGATAGTTAGGCTAGGTTAGGTTAGGTTTCGTGAAGTTAGCACGATTTGTGTATATTTTTGCAATGTTTAATTGTTTGATTTCGGTGATGGTTAGGTTAGGTTGGGTTAGGTTTCGTGAAGTTAGCACGTTTTGTGTATATTTTTGCAATGTCCAATTCTTTGATTTCGTTGATGCTTAGGTTAAGTTGGGTTAGGTTGAGTAAGGTTTGCACGCTTTCTCTATATTTTTGCAATGTCGAATTAATTGATTTCGGTGATGGTTAGGCTAGGTTGGGTTAGGTTTCGTGAAGTTAGCACGTTTTGTGTAAATTTTTGCAATGACAGATTCTTTGATTTCCGTGATGCTTAGGTTAGGTTGGGTTAGGTTTTGTGAGGTAAGCACGCTTTGTGGATAATTTGGCAATGTCGAATTCTTTAATTTCGGTAATAGTTATGTTAAGTTGGGTTAGGTTTAGTGAGGTTTGCACGTTTCGTGTATATTTTTGCAATGTCGAATTAATTGATTTCAATGATGGTTAGGCTAGGTTGGGTTAGGTTTCGTGAAGTAAGCACGTTTTGTGTATAGTTTTGCAATGTCCAATTCTTTGATTTCGGCGATGCTTAGGTTAAGTTGGGTTAGGTTGAGTGAGGTTTGCACGCTTTGTCTATATTTTTGCAATGTCGAATTAATTGATTTCGGTGATGGTTAGGCTAGGTTGGGTTAGGTTTTGTGAAGTTAGCACGTTTTGTGTATATTTTTGCAATGACAAATTCTTTGATTTCGGTGATGCTTAGGTTAGGATGGGTTAGGTTTTGTGAGGTAAGCACGTTTTATGGATATTTTGGCAATGTCGAATTCTTTGATTTCGGTGATGGTTAGGTTAAGTTGGGTTAAGTTTGGTGAGGTAAGCACGTTTTGTGTATATTTTTGCAATGTCGATTTAATTGATTTCGGTGATGGTTAGGCTTGGTTGGGTTAGGTTTGGTGAGGTAAGCACGTTTTGTGTATATTTTTACAATGTCGAATTAATTGATTTCGGTGAAGCTTAGGTTAGGTTGGGTAAGGTTTTGTGAGGTTAACACGTTTTGTGGATAATTTGGCAATGTCGAATTCTTTAATTTCAGTGATGGTTAGATTAAGTTGGGTTAGGTCTAGTGAGGTTTGCACGTTTTGTGTATATTTTTGCAATGTCGAATTCATTGATTTCGGTGATGGTTATGTTAGGTTCGGTTAGGTTTCGTGAAGTTAGCACGATTTGTGTATATTTTTGCAATGTTCAATTGTTTGATTTCGGTGATGGTTAGGTTAGGTTGGGTTTGGTTTGGTGAGGTAAGCACGTTTTGTGGATATTTTTGCAATGTCGAATTCTTTAATTTCGGTGATGGTTAAGGTAAGTTGGGTTAGGTTTAGTGAGGTTTGCACGTTTTGTGTATATTTTTGCAATGTCGAATTAATTGATTTCGGTGATAGTTAGGCTAGGTTGGGTTAGGTTTCGTGAAGTTAGCACGATTTGTGTATATTTTTGCAATGTTCAATTGTTTGATTTCGGTGATGGTTTGGTTAGGTTGGGTTAGGTTTCGTGAAGTTAGCACGTTTTGTGTATATTTTTGCAATGTCCAATTCTTTGATTTCGGTGATGCTTAGGTTAAGTTGGGTTAGGTTGAGTGAGGTTTGCACGTTTTGTGTATATTTTTGCAATGTCGAATTAATTGATTTCGGTGATGGTTAGGCTAGGTTGGGTTAGGTTTCGTGAAGTTAGCACGTTTTGTGTATATTTTTGCAATGTCCAATTCTTTGATTTCGGTGATGCTTAGGTTAGGTTGGGTAAGGTTTTGTGAGGTAAGCACGCTTTGTGGATAATTTGGCAATGTCTAATTCTTTAATTTCGGTAATAGTTATGTTAAGTTGGGTTAGGTTTAGTGAGGTTTGCACGTTTCGTGTATATTTTTGCAATGTCGAATTAATTGATTTCGGTGATGGTTAGGCTAGGTTGGGTTAGGTTTCGTGAAGTAAGCACGTTTTGTGTATAGTTTTGCAATGTCCAATTCTTTGATTTCGGTGATGCTTAGGTTAAGTTGGGTTAGGTTGAGTGAGGTTTGCACGCTTTGTCTATATTTTTGCAATGTCGAATTAATTGATTTCGGTGATGGTTAGGCTAGGTTGGGTTAGGTTTTGTGAAGTTGGCACGTTTTGTGTATATTTTTGCAATGACAAATTCTTTGATTTCGGTGATGCTTAGGTTAGGATGGGTTAGGTTTTGTGAGGTAAGCACGTTTTATGGATATTTTGGCAATGTCGAATTCTTTGATTTCGGTGATGGTTAGGTTAAGTTGGGTTAAGTTTGGTGAGGTAAGCACGTTTTGTGTATATTTTTGCAATGTCGATTTAATTGATTTCGGTGATGGTTAGGCTTGGTTGGGTTAGGTTTGGTGAGGTAAGCACGTTTTGTGTATATTTTTACAATGTCGAATTAATTGATTTCGGTGATGCTTAGGTTAGGTTGGGTAAGGTTTTGTGAGGTTAACACGTTTTGTGGATAATTTGGCAATGTCGAATTCTTTAATTTCAGTGATGGTTAGATTAAGTTGGGTTAGGTCTAGTGAGGTTTGCACGTTTTGTGTATATTTTTGCAATGTCGAATTAATTGATTTCGGTGATGGTTAGGCTAGGTTAGGTTAAGTTTGGTTGGGTAAGCAAGTTTTGTGGATATTTTTGCAATGTCAAATTCATTGATTTCGAAGATGGTTATGTTAGGTTCGGTTAGGTTTCGTGAAGTTAGCACATTTTGTGTATATTTTTGCAATGTTCAATTCTTTGATTTCGGTGATGCTTAGGTTAAGTTGGGTTAGGTTGAGTGAGGTTTGCACGTTTTGTGTATATTTTTGCAATGTCGAATTAATAGATATCGGTGATGGTAAGGCTAGGTTGGGTTAGGTTTCGTGAAGTTAGCACGTTTTGTGTATATTTTTGCAATGTCCAATTCTTTGATTTCGGTGTTGCTTAGGTTAGGTTGGGTTTGGTTTGGTGAAGAAAGCACGTTTTGTGTATATTTTTGCAATGTCGAATTAATTGATTTCGGTGATGGTTAGGCTAGGTTGGGTAAGTTTTGGTGAGGTAAGCAAGTTTTGTGGATATTTTTGCAATGTCGAATTCTTCGATTTCGGTGATGGTAAGGTGAGGTTGCGTTATGTTTCGTGAAGTTTGCACGTTTTGTGTAAATTTTTGCAATGTCCAATTCTTTGATTTCGGTGATGCTTAGGTTAAGTTGGGTAAGGTTTAGTGAGGTTTGCACGTTTTGTGTATATTTTTGCACTGTCGAATTTATTGATTTCGGTGATGGTAATGTTAGGTTCGGTTAGGTTTCGTGAAGTAAGCACGATTTGTGTATATTTTTGCAATGTCCAATTGTTTGATTTCGGTGATGGTTAGGTTAGGTTGGGTTTGGTTTGGTGAAGAAAGCACGTTTTGTGGATATTTTTGCAATGTCGAATTCTTTAATTTCCGTGATGGTTAGGTTAAGTTAGGTTAGGTTTAGTGAGGTTTGCACGTTTTGTGTATATTTTTGCAATGTCGAATTAATTGATTTCGGTGATGGTAAGGCTAGGTTGGGTTAGGTTTCGTGAAGTTAGCACGTTTTGTGTATATTTTTGCAATGTCTAATTCTTTGATTTCGGTAAAGCTTAGGTTTGGTTGGGTTAGCTTTTGTGAGGTTAGTACCTTTTGTGGATATTTTGGCAATGTCGAATTCATTAATTTCGGTGATGGTTATGTTAAGTGGGGTTAGGTTTAGTAAGGTTTGCACGTTTTGTGTATATTTTTACAATGTCAAATTCATTGATTTCGAAGATGGTTATGTTAGGTTCGGTAAGGTTTCGTGAAGTAAGCACGATTTGTGTATATTTTTGCAATGTCCAATTGTTTGATTTCGGTGATGGTTAGGTTGGGTTGGGTTTGGTTTGGTGAGGAAAGCACGTTTTGTGGATATTTTTGCAATGTCGATTTCTTTGATTTCTGTGATGGTTAGGTTAGGTTGGGTTAGGTTTTGTGAGGTAGGCACGTTTTGTGGATATTTTGTCAATGTCGAATTATTTGATTTCGGTGATGGTTAGGTTAAGTTGGGTTAAGTTTGGTGAGGTAAGCACGTTTTGTGTATATTTTTGCAATGTCGAATTAATTGATTTCGGTGATGGTTAGGCTAGTTTAGGTTAGGTTTGGTTAGGTAAGCAAGTTTTATGGATATTTTTGCATTGTAAAATTCTTTGATTTCGGTGATGCTTAGGTGAGTTTGCGTTAGGTTTCATGACGTAAGCACGTTTTGTGTATATTTTTGCAATGTCTAATTCTTTGATTTCGGTGATGGTTGCGTTAAGTTGGGTAAGGTTTGGTGAGGTAAGCACGCTTTGTCTATATTTTTGCAATGTCGAATTAATTGATTTCGGTGATGGTTAGGCTAGGTTGGGTTAGGTTTCGTGAAGTTAGCACGTTTTGTGTATATTTTTGCAATGTCCAATTCTTTGATTTCGGTGATGCTTAGGTTAGGTTGGGTTAGGTTTGGTGAGGTGAGCACGTTTTATGAATATTTTGGCAATGTCGAATTCTTTAATTTCGGTGATGGTAAGGTTATGTTGGGTTAGGTTTAGTGAGGTTTGCACGTTTTGTGTATATTTTTGCAATGTCGAATTAATTGATTTCGGTGATGGTTAGGCTAGGTTGGGTTAGGTTTCGTGGAGTAAGCACGTTTTGTGTATATTTTTGCAATGTCCAATTCTTTGATTTCGGTGATGCTTAGGTTAGGTTAGGTTAGGTTTTGTGAGGTAAGCACGTTTTGTGGATATTTTTGCAATGTCCATTTCTTTGATTTCGGTGATGGTTAGGTTAAGTTGGGTTAGGTTTGGTGAGGTAAGCACGCTTTGTCTATATTTTTGCAATGTCGAATTAATTGATTTCGGTGATGGTAAGGCTAGGTTGGGTAAGGTTTCTTGAAGTTAGCTCGTTTTGTGTATATTTTTGCAATGTCCATTTCTTTGATTTCGGTGATGCTTAGGTTAGGATGGGTTAGGTTTTGAGAGGTAAGCACGTTTTTTGGATATTTTAGCAATGTCGAATTCTCTGATTTCGTTGATGGTTAGGTTAGTTTTGGTTATTTTGGGTGAGGTAAGCAAGGTTTGTGGATATTTTCGCATCGTCAAATTCTTCGATTTCGATGATGGTTAGGTTAGGTTGGGTTAGGTTTGGTGAGGTTAGCACGTTTTGTGGATATTTTGGCAATGTCGAATTCTTTAATTTCGGTAAAGGTTAGGTTAAGTTGGGTAAGGATTAGTGAGGTTTGCACGTTTTGTGTATATTTTTGCAATGTCGAATTAATTGATTTCGGTGTAGGTTAGGCTAGGTTGGGTTAGGTTTCGTGAAGTGAGCACGTTTTGTGTATATTTTTGCAATGTCCAATTCTTTGATTTCGGTGATGCTTAGGTTAGGTTAGGTTAGGTTTTGTGAGGTAAGCACGTTTTGTGGATATTTTGGCAATGTCGAATTCTTTGATTTCGGTGATGGTAAGTTAAGTTGGGTTAAGTTTGGTGAGGTAAGAACGTTTTGTGTATATTTTTGCAATGTTGAATTAATTCATTTCGGTGATGGTTAGGTTAAGTTGGGTAAGGATTAGTGAGGTTTGCACGTTTTGTGTATATTTTTGCAATGTCGAATTAATTGATTTCGGTGATGGCTAGGCTAGGTTGGGTTAGGTTTCGTGAAGTTAGCACGTTTTGTGTATATTTTTGCAATGTCCAATTCTTTGATTTCGGTGATGCTTACGTTAGGTTGGGTAAGGTTTTGTGAGGTTAGCACGCTTTGTGGATAATTTGGCAATGTCGAATTCTTTAATTTCGGTAATAGTTATGTTAAGTTGGGTTAGGTTTAGTGAGGTTTGCACGTTTCGTGTATATTTTTGCAATGTCGAATTAATTGATTTCGGTGATGGTTAGGCCAGGTTGGGTTAGGTTTCGTGAAGTAAGCACGTTTTGTGTATAGTTTTGCAATGTCCAATTCTTTGATTTCGGTGATGCTTAGGTTAAGTTGGGTTAGGTTGAGTGAGGTTTGCACGCTTTGTCTATATTTTTGCAATGTCGAATTAATTGATTTCGGTGATGGTTAGGCTAGGTTGGGTTAGGTTTTGTGAAGTTAGCACGTTTTGTGTATATTTTTGCAATGACAAATTCTTTGATTTCGGTGATGCTTAGGTTAGGATGGGTTAGGTTTTGTGAGGTAAGCACGTTTTATGGATATTTTGGCAATGTCGAATTCTTTGATTTCGGTGATGGTTAGGTTAAGTTGGGTTAAGTTTGGTGAAGTAAGCACGTTTTGTGTATATTTTTGCAATGTCGAATTAATTGATTTCGGTGATGGTTAGGCTTGGTTGGGTTAGGTTTGGTGAGGTAAGCACGTTTTGTGTATATTTTTACAATGTCGAATTAATTGATTTCGGTGATGCTTAGGTTAGGTTGGGTAAGGTTTTGTTAAGTAAACACGTTTTGTGGATAATTTGGCAATGTCGAATTCTTTAATTTCAGTGATGGTTAGATTAAGTTGGGTTAGGTCTAGTGAGGTTTGCACGTTTTGTGTATATTTTTGCAATGTCGAATTCATTGATTTCGGTGATGGTTATGTTAGGTTCGGTTAGGTTTCGTGAAGTTAGCACGATTTGTATATATTTTTGCAATGTTCAATTGTTTGATTTCGGTGATGGTTAGGTTAGGTTGGGTTTGGTTTGGTGAGGTAAGCACGTTTTGTGGATATTTTTGCAATGTCGAATTCTTTAATTTCGGTGATGGTTAAGTTAAGTTGGGTTAGGTTTAGTGAGGTTTGCACGTTTTGTGTATATTTTTGCAATGTCGAATTAATTAATTTCGGTGATAGTTAGGCTAGGTTGGGTTAGGTTTCGTGAAGTAAGCACGATTTGTGTATATTTTTGCAATGTTTAATTGTTTGATTTCGGTGATGGTTAGGTTAGGTTGGGTTAGGTTTCGTGAAGTTAGCACGTTTTGTGTATATTTTTGCAAAGTCCAATTCTTTGATTTCGGTGATGCTTAGGTTAAGTTGGGTTAGGTTTAGTGAGGTTTGCACGTTTTGTGTATATTTTTGCAATGTCGAATTAATTGATTTCGGTGATGGTTAGGCTAGGTTGGGTTAGGTTTCGTGAAGTTAGCACGTTTTGTGTATATTTTTGCAATGTCCAATTCTTTGATTTCGGTGATGCTAAGGTTAAGTTGGGTTAGGTTGAGTGAGGTTTGCACGCTTTCTCTATATTTTTGCAATGTCGAATTAATTGATTTCGGTGATGGTTAGGCTAGGTTGGGTTAGGTTTCGTGAAGTTAGCACGTTTTGTGTATATTTTTGCAATGACAGATTCTTTGATTTCCGTGATGCTTAGGTTAGGTTGGGTTAGGTTTTGTGAGGTAAGCACGTTTTTTGGATATTTTGGCAATGTCGAATTCTTTGATATCGTTGATGGTTAGGTTAGTTTGGGTTATTTTTTGTGAGGTAAGCAAGTTTTTTGGTTATTTTTGCATTGTCAAATTCTTTGATTTCGGTGATGGTTAGGTTAGGATAGGTTAGGATTGGTGAGGTTAGCACGTTTTGTAGATATTTTGGCAATGTCGAATTCTTTAATTTCGGTGATGGTAAGGTTAAGTTGGGTTAGGTTTAGTGAGGTTTGCACGTTTTGTGTATATTTTTGCAATGTCGAATTAATTGATTTCGGTGATGGTTAGGCTAGGTTGGGTTAGGTTTCGTGAGGTTAGCACGTTTTGTGTATATTTTTGCAATGTCCAATTCTTTGATTTCGGTGATGCTTAGGTTAGGATGGGTTAGGTTTTGTGAGGTAAGCACGTTTTATGGATATTTTGGCAATGTCGAATTCTTTGATTTCGGTGATGGTTAGGTTAAGTTGGGTTAAGTTTGGTGAAGTAAGCACGTTTTGTGTATATTTTTGCAATGTCGAATTAATTGATTTCGGTGATGGTTAGGCTTGGTTGGGTTAGGTTTGGTGAGGTAAGCACGTTTTGTGTAGATTTTTACAATGTCGAATTAATTGATTTCGGTGATGCTTAGGTTAGGTTGTCTAAGGTTTTGTTAAGTAAACACGTTTTGTGGATAATTTGGCAATGTCGAATTCTTTAATTTCAGTGATGGTTAGATTAAGTTGGGTTAGGTCTAGTGAGGTTTGCACGTTTTGTGTATATTTTTGCAATGTCGAATTCATTGATTTCGGTGATGGTTATGTTAGGTTCGGTTAGGTTTCGTGAAGTTAGCACGATTTGTATATATTTTTGCAATGTTCAATTGTTTGATTTCGGTGATGGTTAGGTTAGGTTGGGTTTGGTTTGGTGAGGTAAGCACGTTTTGTGGATATTTTTGCAATGTCGAATTCTTTAATTTCGGTGATGGTTAAGTTAAGTTGGGTTAGGTTTAGTGAGGTTTGCACGTTTTGTGTATATTTTTGCAATGTCGAATTAATTAATTTCGGTGATAGTTAGGCTAGGTTGGGTTAGGTTTCGTGAAGTAAGCACGATTTGTGTATATTTTTGCAATGTTTAATTGTTTGATTTCGGTGATGGTTAGGTTAGGTTGGGTTAGGTTTCGTGAAGTTAGCACGTTTTGTGTATATTTTTGCAAAGTCCAATTCTTTGATTTCGGTGATGCTTAGGTTAAGTTGGGTTAGGTTTAGTGAGGTTTGCACGTTTTGTGTATATTTTTGCAATGTCGAATTAATTGATTTCGGTGATGGTTAGGCTAGGTTGGGTTAGGTTTCGTGAAGTTAGCACGTTTTGTGTATATTTTTGCAATGTCCAATTCTTTGATTTCGGTGATGCTTAGGTTAAGTTGGGTTAGGTTGAGTGAGGTTTGCACGCTTTCTCTATATTTTTGCAATGTCGAATTAATTGATTTCGGTGATGGTTAGGCTAGGTTGGGTTAGGTTTCGTGAAGTTAGCACGTTTTGTGTATATTTTTGCAATGACAGATTCTTTGATTTCCGTGATGCTTAGGTTAGGTTGGGTTAGGTTTTGTGAGGTAAGCACGTTTTTTGGATATTTTGGCAATGTCGAATTCTTTGATATCGTTGATGGTTAGGTTAGTTTGGGTTATTTTTTGTGAGGTAAGCAAGTTTTTTGGTTATTTTTGCATTGTCAAATTCTTTGATTTCGGTGATGGTTAGGTTAGGATAGGTTAGGATTGGTGAGGTTAGCACGTTTTGTAGATATTTTGGCAATGTCGAATTCTTTAATTTCGGTGATGGTAAGGTTAAGTTGGGTTAGGTTTAGTGAGGTTTGCACGTTTTGTGTATATTTTTGCAATGTCGAATTAATTGATTTCGGTGATGGTTAGGCTAGGTTGGGTTAGGTTTCGTGAAGTTAGCACGTTTTGTGTATATTTTTGCAATGACAGATTCTTTGATTTCCGTGATGCTTAGGTTAGGTTGGGTTAGGTTTTGTGAGGTAAGCACGTTTTTTGGATATTTTGGCAATGTCGAATTCTTTGATATCGTTGATGGTTAGGTTAGTTTGGGTTATTTTTTGTGAGGTAAGCAAGTTTTTTGGTTATTTTTGCATTGTCAAATTCTTTGATTTCGGTGATGGTTAGGTTAGGATAGGTTAGGATTGGTGAGGTTAGCACGTTTTGTAGATATTTTGGCAATGTCGAATTCTTTAATTTCGGTGATGGTAAGGTTAAGTTGGGTTAGGTTTAGTGAGGTTTGCACGTTTTGTGTATATTTTTGCAATGTCGAATTAATTGATTTCGGTGATGGTTAGGCTAGGTTGGGTTAGGTTTCGTGAAGTTAGCACGTTTTGTGTATATTTTTGCAATGTCCAATTCTTTGATTTCGGTGATGCTTAGGTTAGGATGGGTTAGGTTTTGTGAGGTAAGCACGTTTTATGGATATTTTGGCAATGTCGAATTCTTTGATTTCGGTGATGGTTAGGTTAAGTTGGGTTAAGTTTGGTGAAGTAAGCACGTTTTGTGTATATTTTTGCAATGTCGAATTAATTGATTTCGGTGATGGTTAGGCTTGGTTGGGTTAGGTTTGGTGAGGTAAGCACGTTTTGTGTAGATTTTTACAATGTCGAATTAATTGATTTCGGTGATGCTTAGGTTAGGTTGTCTAAGGTTTTGTTAAGTAAACACGTTTTGTGGATAATTTGGCAATGTCGAATTCTTTAATTTCAGTGATGGTTAGATTAAGTTGGGTTAGGTCTAGTGAGGTTTGCACGTTTTGTGTATATTTTTGCAATGTCGAATTCATTGATTTCGGTGATGGTTATGTTAGGTTCGGTTAGGTTTCGTGAAGTTAGCACGATTTGTATATATTTTTGCAATGTTCAATTGTTTGATTTCGGTGATGGTTAGGTTAGGTTGGGTTTGGTTTGGTGAGGTAAGCACGTTTTGTGGATATTTTTGCAATGTCGAATTCTTTAATTTCGGTGATGGTTAAGTTAAGTTGGGTTAGGTTTAGTGAGGTTTGCACGTTTTGTGTATATTTTTGCAATGTCGAATTAATTAATTTCGGTGATAGTTAGGCTAGGTTGGGTTAGGTTTCGTGAAGTAAGCACGATTTGTGTATATTTTTGCAATGTTTAATTGTTTGATTTCGGTGATGGTTAGGTTAGGTTGGGTTAGGTTTCGTGAAGTTAGCACGTTTTGTGTATATTTTTGCAAAGTCCAATTCTTTGATTTCGGTGATGCTTAGGTTAAGTTGGGTTAGGTTTAGTGAGGTTTGCACGTTTTGTGTATATTTTTGCAATGTCGAATTAATTGATTTCGGTGATGGTTAGGCTAGGTTGGGTTAGGTTTCGTGAAGTTAGCACGTTTTGTGTATATTTTTGCAATGTCCAATTCTTTGATTTCGGTGATGCTTAGGTTAAGTTGGGTTAGGTTGAGTGAGGTTTGCACGCTTTCTCTATATTTTTGCAATGTCGAATTAATTGATTTCGGTGATGGTTAGGCTAGGTTGGGTTAGGTTTCGTGAAGTTAGCACGTTTTGTGTATATTTTTGCAATGACAGATTCTTTGATTTCCGTGATGCTTAGGTTAGGTTGGGTTAGGTTTTGTGAGGTAAGCACGTTTTTTGGATATTTTGGCAATGTCGAATTCTTTGATATCGTTGATAGTTAGGTTAGTTTGGGTTATTTTTTGTGAGGTAAGCAAGTTTTTTGGTTATTTTTGCATTGTCAAATTCTTTGATTTCGGTGATGGTTAGGTTAGGATAGGTTAGGATTGGTGAGGTTAGCACGTTTTGTAGATATTTTGGCAATGTCGAATTCTTTAATTTCGGTGATGGTAAGGTTAAGTTGGGTTAGGTTTAGTGAGGTTTGCACGTTTTGTGTATATTTTTGCAATGTCGAATTAATTGATTTCGGTGATGGTTAGGCTAGGTTGGGTTAGGTTTCGTGAAGTTAGCACGTTTTGTGTATATTTTTGCAATGTCCAATTCTTTGATTTCGGTGAAGCTTAAGTTAGGTTGGGTTAGGTTTTGTGAGGAAAGCACGTTTTGTGGATAATTTGGCAATGTCGAATTCTTTAATTTCAGTGATGGTTAGATTAAGTTGGGTTAGGTCTAGTGAGGTTTGCACGTTTTGTGTATATTTTTGCAATGTCGAATTCATTGATTTCGGTGATGGTTATGTTAGGTTCGGTTAGGTTTCGTGAAGTTAGCACGATTTGTGTATATTTTTGCAATGTTCAATTGTTTGATTTCGGTGATGGTTAGGTTAGGTTGGGTTTGGTTTGGTGAGGTAAGCACGTTTTGTGGATATTTTTGCAATGTCGAATTCTTTAATTTCGGTGATGGTTAAGTTAAGTTGGGTTAGGTTTAGTGAGGTTTGCACGTTTTGTGTATATTTTTGCAATGTCGAATTAATTAATTTCGGTGATAGTTAGGCTAGGTTGGGTTAGGTTTCGTGAAGTAAGCACGATTTGTGTATATTTTTGCAATGTTTAATTGTTTGATTTCGGTGATGGTTAGGTTAGGTTGGGTTAGGTTTCGTGAAGTTAGCACGTTTTGTGTATATTTTTGCAAAGTCCAATTCTTTGATTTCGGTGATGCTTAGGTTAAGTTGGGTTAGGTTTAGTGAGGTTTGCACGTTTTGTGTATATTTTTGCAATGTCGAATTAATTGATTTCGGTGATGGTTAGGCTAGGTTGGGTTAGGTTTCGTGAAGTTAGCACGTTTTGTGTATATTTTTGCAATGTCCAATTCTTTGATTTCGGTGATGCTTAGGTTAAGTTAGGTTAGGTTGAGTGAGGTTTGCACGCTTTCTCTATATTTTTGCAATGTCGAATTAATTGATTTCGGTGATGGTAGGGCTAGGTTGGGTTAGGTTTCGTGAAGTTAGCACGTTTTGTGTATATTTTTGCAATGACAGATTTTTTGATTTCCGTGATGCTTAGGTTAGGTTGGGTTAGGTTTTGTGAGGTAAGCACGTTTTTTGGATATTTTGGCAATGTCGAATTCTTTGATATCGTTGATGGTAAGGTTAGTTTGGGTTATTTTTTGTGAGGTAAGCAAGTTTTTTGGTTATTTTTGCATTGTCAAATTCTTTGATTTCGGTGATGGTTAGGTTAGGATAGGTTAGGATTGGTGAGCTTAGCACGTTTTGTAGATATTTTGGCAATGTCGAATTCTTTAATTTCGGTGATGGTAAGGTTAAGTTGGGTTAGGTTTAGTGAGGTTTGCACGTTTTGTGTATATTTTTGCAATGTCGAATTAATTGATTTCGGTGATGGTTAGGCTAGGTTGGGTTAGGTTTCGTGAAGTTAGCACGTTTTGTGTATATTTTTGCAATGTCCAATTCTTTGATTTCGGTGAAGCTTAAGTTAGGTTGGGTTAGGTTTTGTGAGGAAAGCACGTTTTGTGGATAATTTGGCAATGTCGAATTCTTTAATTTCAGTGATGGTTAGATTAAGTTGGGTTAGGTCTAGTGAGGTTTGCACGTTTTGTGTATATTTTTGCAATGTCGAATTCATTGATTTCGGTGATGGTTATGTTAGGTTCGGTTAGGTTTCGTGAAGTTAGCACGATTTGTGTATATTTTTGCAATGTTCAATTGTTTGATTTCGGTGATGGTTAGGTTAGGTTGGGTTTGGTTTGGTGAGGTAAGCACGTTTTGTGGATATTTTTGCAATGTCGAATTCTTTAATTTCGGTGATGGTTAAGTTAAGTTGGGTTAGGTTTAGTGAGGTTTGCACGTTTTGTGTATATTTTTGCAATGTCGAATTAATTGATTTCGGTGATAGTTAGGCTAGGTTGGGTTAGGTTTCGTGAAGTTAGCACGATTTGTGTATATTTTTGCAATGTTCAATTGTTTGATTTCGGTGATGGTTAGGTTAGGTTGGGTTAGGTTTCGTGAAGTTAGCACGTTTTGTGTATATTTTTGCAATGTCCAATTCTTTGATTTCGGTGATGCTTAGGTTAAGTTGGGTTAGGTTGAGTGAGGTTTGCACGTTTTGTGTATATTTTTGCAATGTCGAATTAATTGATTTCGGTGATGGTTAGGCTAGGTTGGGTTAGGTTTCGTGAAGTTAGCACGTTTTGTGTATATTTTTGCAATGTCCAATTCTTTGATTTCGGTGATGCTTAGGTTAAGTTGGGTTAGGTTGAGTGAGGTTTGCACGCTTTGTCTATATTTTTGCAATGTCGAATTAATTGATTTCGGTGATGGTTAGGCTAGGTTGGGTTAGGTTTCGTGAAGTTAGCACGTTTTGTGTATATTTTTGCAATGTCCAATTCTTTGATTTCGGTGATGCTTAGGTTAGGTTGGGTAAGGTTTTGTGAGGTAAGCACGCTTTGTGGATAATTTGGCAATGTCGAATTCTTTAATTTCGGTAATAGTTATGTTAAGTTGGGTTAGGTTTAGTGAGGTTTGCACGTTTCGTGTATATTTTTGCAATGTCGAATTAATTGATTTCGGTGATGGTTAGGCTAGGTTGGGTTAGGTTTCGTGAAGTAAGCCCGGTTTTTAGTTTTGCAATGTCCAATTCTTTGATTTCGGTGATGCTTAGGTTAAGTTGGGTTAGGTTGAGTGAGGTTTGCACGCTTTGTCTATATTTTTGCAATGTCGAATTAATTGATTTCGGTGATGGTTAGGCTAGGTTGGGTTAGGTTTTGTGAAGTTAGCACGTTTTGTGTATATTTTTGCAATGACAAATTCTTTGATTTCGGTGATGCTTAGGTTAGGATGGGTTAGGTTTTGTGAGGTAAGCACGTTTTATGGATATTTTGGCAATGTCAAATTCTTTGATTTCGGTGATGGTTAGGTTAAGTTGGGTTAAGTTTGGTGAGGTAAGCACGTTTTGTGTATATTTTTGCAATGTCGAATTAATTGATTTCGGTGATGGTTAGGCTTGGTTGGGTTAGGTTTGGTGAGGTAAGCACGTTTTGTGTATATTTTTACAATGTCGAATTAATTGATTTCGGTGATGCTTAGGTTAGGTTGGGTAAGGTTTTGTGAGGTAAACACGTTTTGTGGATAATTTAGCAATGTCGAATTCTTTAATTTCAGTGATGGTTAGATTAAGTTGGGTTAGGTCTAGTGAGGTTTGCACGTTTTGTGTATATTTTTGCAATGTCGAATTCATTGATTTCGGTGATGGTTATGTTAGGTTCGGTTAGGTTTCGTGAAGTTAGCACGATTTGTGTATATTTTTGCAATGTTTAATTGTTTGATTTCGGTGATGGTTAGGTTAGGTTGGGTTTGGTTTGGTGAGGTAAGCACGTTTTGTGGATATTTTTGCAATGTCGAATTCTTTAATTTCGGTGATGGTTAGGTTAAGTTGGGTTAGGTTTAGTGAGGTTTGCACGTTTTGTGTATATTTTTGCAATGTCGAATTAATTGATTTCGGTGATGGTTTTGCTAGTTTGGGTTTGTTTTGGTGAGGTAAGCAAGTTTTGTGGATATTTTTGCATTGTCAAATTCTTTGATTTCGGTGATGGTTAGGTAAGGTTGTGTTAGGTTTGGTGAGGTTAGCACGTTTTGTAGATTTTTTGGCAATGTCGAATTCTTTGATTTCGGTGATGCTAAGGTTAGGTTGTGTTAGGTTTTTTTGCGGTTAGCACGTTTTGTGGATATTTTGGCAATGTCGAATTCATTGATTTCGGTGATGGATAGGCTAGGTTCGGTTAGGTTTCGGGAAGTTAGCACTTTTTGTGTATATTTTTGCAATGTCGAATTAATTGATTTCGGTGATGGTTAGGCTAGGTTAGGTTAGGTTTGGTTGGGTAAGCAAGTTTTGTGGATATTTTTGCAAGGTCAAATTCATTGATTTCGAAGATGGTTATGTTAGGTTCGGTTAGGTTTCGTGAAGTTAGCACATTTTGTGTATATTTTTGCAATGTTCAATTCTTTGATTTCGGTGATGCTTAGGTTAAGTTGGGTTAGGTTGAGTGAGGTTTGCACGTTTTGTGTATATTTTTGCAATGTCGAATTAATAGATATCGGTGAAGGTAAGGCTAGGTTGGGTTAGGTTTCGTGAAGTAAGCACGTTTTGTGTATATTTTTGCAATGTCCAATTCTTTGATTTCGGTGTTGCTTAGGTTAGGTTGGGTTTGGTTTGGTGAAGAAAGCACGTTTTGTGTATATTTTTGCAATGTCGAATTAATTGATTTCGGTGATGGTTAGGCTAGGTTGGGTAAGTTTTGGTGAGGTAAGCAAGTTTTGTGGATATTTTTGCAATGTCGAATTCTTCGATTTCGGTGATGGTAAGGTGAGGTTGCGTTATGTTTCGTGAAGTTTGCACGTTTTGTGTAAATTTTTGCAATGTCCAATTCTTTGATTTCGGTGATGCTAAGGTTAAGTTGGGTAAGGTTTAGTGAGGTTTGCACGTTTTGTGTATATTTTTGCACTGTCGAATTTATTGATTTCGGTGATGGTAATGTTAGGTTCGGTTAGGTTTCGTGAAGTAAGCACGATTTGTGTATATTTTTGCAATGTCCAATTGTTTGATTTCGGTGATGGTTAGGTTAGGTTGGGTTTGGTTTGGTGAGGAAAGCACGTTTTGTGGATATTTTTGCAATGTCGATTTCTTTGATTTCTGTGATGGTAAGGTTAGGTTGGGTTAGGTTTTGTGAGGTAGGCACGTTTTGTGGATATTTTGTCAATGTCGAATTATTTGATTTCGGTGATGGTTAGGTTAAGTTGGGTTAAGTTTGGTGAGGTAAGCACGTTTTGTGTATATTTTTGCAATGTCGAATTAATTGATTTCGGTGATGGTTAGGCTAGTTAAGTTTAGGTTTGGTTAGGTAAGCAAGTTTTATGGATATTTTTGCATTGTAAAATTCTTTGATTTCGGTGATGCTTAGGTGAGTTTGCGTTAGGTTTCATGACGTAAGCACGTTTTGTGTATATTTTTGCAATGTCTAATTCTTTGATTTCGGTGATGGTTGCGTTAAGTTGGGTAAGGTTTGGTGAGGTAAGCACGCTTTGTCTATATTTTTGCAATGTCGAATTAATTGATTTCGGTGATGGTAAGGCTAGGTTGAATTAGGTTTCGTGAAGTTAGCACGTTTTGTGTATATTTTTGCAATGTCCAATTCTTTGATTTCGGTGATGCTTAGGTTAGGTTGGGTTAGGTTTGGTGAGGTTAGCACGTTTTATGGATATTTTGGCAATGTCGAATTCTTTAATTTCGGTGATGGTAAGGTTATGTTGGGTTAGGTTTAGTGAGGTTTGCACGTTTTGTGTATATTTTTGCAATGTCGAATTACTTGATTTCGGTGATGGTTAGGCTAGGTTGGGTTAGGTTTAGTGGAGTAAGCACGTTTTGTGTATATTTTTGCAATGTCCAATTCTTTGATTTCGGTGATGCTTAGGTTAGGTTAGGTTAGGTTTTGTGAGGTAAGCACGTTTTGTGGATATTTTTGCAATGTCCATTTCTTTGATTTCGGTGATGGTTAGGTTAAGTTGGGTTAGGTTTGGTGAGGTAAGCACGCTTTGTCTATATTTTTGCAATGTCGAATTAATTGATTTCGGTGATGGTAAGGCTAGGTTGGGTTAGGTTTCTTGAAGTTAGCTCGTTTTGTGTATATTTTTGCAATGTCCATTTCTTTGATTTCGGTGATGCTTAGGTTAGGATGGGTTAGGTTTTGAGAGGTAAGCACGTTTTTTTGGATATTTTAGCAATGTCGAATTCTCTGATTTCGTTGATGGTTAGGTTAGTTTTGGTTATTTTGGGTGAGGTAAGCAAGGTTTGTGGATATTTTCGCATCGTCAAATTCTTCGATTTCGATGATGGTTAGGTTAGGTTGGGTTAGGTTTGGTGAGGTTAGCACGTTTTGTGGATATTTTGGCAATGTCGAATTCTTTAATTTCGGTGATGGTTAGGTTAAGTTGGGTAAGGATTAGTGAGGTTTGCACGTTTTGTGTATATTTTTGCAATGTCGAATTAATTGATTTCGGTGATGGTTAGGCTAGGTTGGGTTAGGTTTCGTGAAGTGAGCACGTTTTGTGTATATTTTTGCAATGTCCAATTCTTTGATTTCGGTGATGCTTAGGTTAGGTTGGGTTAGGTTTTGTGAGGTAAGCACGTTTTGTGGATATTTTGGCAATGTCGAATTAATTGATTTCGGTGATGGTTAGGCTAGGTTGGGTTAGGTTTCGTGAAGTAAGCACGTTTTGTGTATATTTTTGCAATGTCCAATTCTTTGATTTCGGTGATGCTTAGGTTAGGTTGGGTTAGATTTTGTGAGGTAAGCACGTTTTGTGGATATTTTGGCAATGTCTAATTCTTTAATTTCGGTGATGGTTAGGTTAAGTTGGGTAAGGTTTAGTGTGGTTTGCTCGTTTTGTGTATATTATTGCAATGTCGAATTAATTGATTTCGGTTATGGTTAGGCTAGGTTGGGTAAGGTTTCGTGAAGTTAGTACGTTTTGTGTATATTTTTGCAATGTCCAATTCTTTGATTTCGGTGATGCTTAGGTTAGGTTGGGTTAGGTTTTGTGAGGTGAGCACGTTTTGTGGAAATTTTGGCAAAGTCGAATTCACTGATTTCGGTGATGGATAGGCTAGGTTCGGTAAGGTTTCGGGAAGTTAGCATGTTGTATGTATATTTTTGCATTGTCGAATTAATTGATTTCGGTGATGGTTAGGTTTGGTAAGGTAAGCAAGTTTTGTGGATATTTTGCATTGTAAAATTCTTTGATTTCGGTGATGGTTAGGTGAGGTTGCGTTAGGTTTTCTGCTAAGGTAAGCAAGCTTTGTCTATATTTTTGCTATGTCGAATTAATTGATTTCGGTGATGGTAAGGCTAGGTTGGGTTAGGTTTCGTGAAGTTAGCTCGTTTTGTGTATATTTTTGCAATGTCCATTTCTTTGATTTCGGTGATGCTTGGGTTAGGTTGGGTTAGGTTTTGTGAGGTAAACACGTTTTTTGGATATTTTAGCAATGTCGAATTCTTTGATTTCGTTGATGGTTAGGTTAGTTTGGGTTAGTTTGGGTGAGGTTAGCACGTTTTGTGGATATTTTGGCAATGTCGAATTCTTTAATTTCGGTGATGGTTAGGTTAAGTTGGGTAAGGATTAGTAAGGTTTGCACGTTTTGTGTATATTTTTGCAATGTCGAATTAATTGATTTCGGTGTAGGTTAGGCTAGGTTTTATTAGGTTTCGTGAAGTAAGCACGTTTTGTGTATATTTTTGCAATGTCCAATTCTTTGATTTCGGTGATGGTAAGTTAAGTTGGGTTAAGTTTGGTGTGGTAAGAACGTTTTGTGTATATTTTTGCAATGTCGAATTAATTGATTTCGGTGATGGTTAGGCTAGGTTGGGTTAGGTTTCGTGAAGTAAGCACGTTTTGTGTATATTTTTGCAATGTCCAGTTCTTTGATTTCGGTGATGCTTAGGTTAGGTTGGGTTAGGTTTTGTGAGGTTAGCACGCTTTGTGGATATTTTGGCAAAGTCGAATTCATTGATTTCGGTGATGGATAGGCTAGGTTCGGTAAGGTTTCGGGAAGTTAGCATGTTGTATGTATATTTTTGCATTGTCGAATTAATTGATTTCGGTAATGGTTAGGTTTGGTAAGGTTAGCAAGTTTTTTGGATATTTTTGCATTGTAAAATTCTTTGATTTCGGTGATGGTTAGGTGAGGTTGCTTTAGGTTTCATGACGTAAGCACGTTTTGTGTATATTTTTGCAATGTCTAAGTTTTTGATTTCGGTGATGGTTAGGTTAAGTTGGGTTAGGTTTGGTGAGGTAAGCACGCTTTGTCTATATTTTTGCAATATCGAATTAATTGATTTCGGTGATGGTTAGGCTAGGTAAGGTATGGTTTGGTTAGGTAAGCAAGTTTTGTGGATATTTTTGCATTGTAAAATTCTTTGATTTCGGTGATGGTTAGGTGAGGTTGCGTTAGGTTTCATGACGTAAGCATGTTTTGTGTATATTTTTGCAATGTCCAATTCTTTGATTTCGGTGATGCTTAGGTTAGGTTGGGTTAGATTTTGTGAGGTAAGCACGTTTTGTGGATATTTTGGCAATGTCTAATTCTTTAATTTCGGTGATGGTTAGGTTAAGTTGGGTAAGGTTTAGTGTGGTTTGCTCGTTTTGTGTATATTATTGCAATGTCGAATTAATTGATTTCGGTTATGGTTAGGCTAGGTTGGGTAAGGTTTCGTGAAGTTAGTACGTTTTGTGTATATTTTTGCAATGTCCAATTCTTTGATTTCGGTGATGCTTAGGTTAGGTTGGGTTAGGTTTTGTGAGGTGAGCACGTTTTGTGGAAATTTTGGCAAAGTCGAATTCACTGATTTCGGTGATGGATAGGCTAGGTTCGGTAAGGTTTCGGGAAGTTAGCATGTTGTATGTATATTTTTGCATTGTCGAATTAATTGATTTCGGTGATGGTTAGGTTTGGTAAGGTAAGCAAGTTTTGTGGATATTTTGCATTGTAAAATTCTTTGATTTCGGTGATGGTTAGGTGAGGTTGCGTTAGGTTTTCTGCTAAGGTAAGCAAGCTTTGTCTATATTTTTGCTATGTCGAATTAATTGATTTCGGTGATGGTAAGGCTAGGTTGGGTTAGGTTTCGTGAAGTTAGCTCGTTTTGTGTATATTTTTGCAATGTCCATTTCTTTGATTTCGGTGATGCTTGGGTTAGGTTGGGTTAGGTTTTGTGAGGTAAGCACGTTTTTTGGATATTTTAGCAATGTCGAATTCTTTGATTTCGTTGATGGTTAGGTTAGTTTGGGTTAGTTTGGGTGAGGTTAGCACGTTTTGTGGATATTTTGGCAATGTCGAATTCTTTAATTTCGGTGATGGTTAGGTTAAGTTGGGTAAGGATTAGTAAGGTTTGCACGTTTTGTGTATATTTTTGCAATGTCGAATTAATTGATTTCGGTGTAGGTTAGGCTAGGTTTTATTAGGTTTCGTGAAGTAAGCACGTTTTGTGTATATTTTTGCAATGTCCAATTCTTTGATTTCGGTGATGGTAAGTTAAGTTGGGTTAAGTTTGGTGTGGTAAGAACGTTTTGTGTATATTTTTGCAATGTCGAATTAATTGATTTCGGTGATGGTTAGGCTAGGTTGGGTTAGGTTTCGTGAAGTAAGCACGTTTTGTGTATATTTTTGCAATGTCCAGTTCTTTGATTTCGGTGATGCTTAGGTTAGGTTGGGTTAGGTTTTGTGAGGTTAGCACGCTTTGTGGATATTTTGGCAAAGTCGAATTCATTGATTTCGGTGATGGATAGGCTAGGTTCGGTAAGGTTTCGGGAA